>NW_028261381.1:127782782-128382782 GCF_051295495.1 Thamnophis sirtalis
CCCCATCTATTCCCTGCCTCCTGAGTCCCAGCTGATCGGGAGGAAATGGGGATTTTGCAGTAACCTTCCCCTGGAGTTTGGAGAGAATGGAGATTTTACAGCATCCTTCCCCCGCCATGTTCACCAAGCCACATCCACCAAGCCACACCACACCCACCAAGCCACGCCCACAGAACCAGTAGTAATTTTTTAAAATCCCATCATTCCTTCCTTCCTTCCTTCCTTCCTTCCTTCCTTCCTTCCTTCCTTCCTTCCTTCCTTCCTTCCTTCCTTCTTTCCTTCCTCTTTCTGATAGCTGATGGATGCAAAAAGTGATACTTTACCTTAATCCTGGGTGTTGAACTCTTTCTCAAAGAGTCTCTGTGCTGATTAATGTACCTCTGTGTATTCACATGCTGTAATTACCAGCCAGCACAACATTCCTATTATTAGTTTCAGGACCAAATGAACAGCAGGTATTGTCATTTGGGGGTTTAGTTGTTTCTTTTCATTGTGAAAAGAAGAGATCCAAGAATTAGAGGTGTGGGAAACATCTACACCATGCTGAATTTGAACCCATGTTCTGGTGACTACCATTTGTGATAGCATCAAATCACCTACCATACCTTTTAAATAGCTACCTAAATAGAAAATAATTGATGGGTGCGTAGCATCATTCCAATGCATTAGTGTATTAGCCTTACAAAAGGCCTGGCAGAGGAGGAAAAAGAAATAATTGAACCAGAAGTCACTTAAATGCTTCGAGTTACCTTAACATCCAATTGCAAAATTGAAAGTTTGATTTGGGATTCATTGCATTTGAGCTGAAGAGCTTGTTGATGAGAAGGTCTCATGCCTTGGGCAGGAGGTTAGACTAGAAGACCTCCAAGGTCCCTTCCAACCCTATGATTCTGCTCTGCTCTTCTAAGAGAATAACAGAGTTGGAAGAGACCTTGGAGGTTTTCTAGTCTAGCCCCCTGCTCAGATAGGAAATACAATTTTAGACAAGTGGTTGTTCAATCTTCTCTTAAAAACCTCCAGTATTGAAGCATCCACAACTTCTGGAGGTAAGATATTCCACTGATTAATTGTTCTAACTGTCAGGAAATTTCTCATTAGTTCTAGCTTGGTTCTCTTCTTGATTAGTTTCCATCCATTGCTTCTTGTCCAGCTTTCAGGTGCTTTGGGGAATAGGTTGACCCCCTTTTCTTTGTGGCATATTCCTTAGCTATTGGAACACTGCTATCATGTCACTCCTAGTGCTTCTTTTAATTAAACTAGAGATACCCAATTCCAGCGATTGCTCTTTATAAGTTTTAGCCTCCAGTCCTGTAATAATCTTTGTTTCTCTTCTCTGTACTCTTTCTGGAGTATCAAAATCTTTCATTACATTGTGGCAACCAAAACTTTTCTGTTCTGTTCTGTTCTGTTCTGCTCTGCTCTGCTCTACTCTGCCCTCCTCTATTCGAAAATTCAGCTCTGATGTTTGCCTTGTCCAAGATACACATTCAGCCTTATAAAATGATTTAGAAAATTGAATCAACTAAATATGGATTTCTGAATTAATTCAGAAATCACATTTATACATGCTGTGAGGGAATGATTTTGGGCTTGCTCTCTGTATTTGGGAAAAGCATCTGCAGCCAGGCGGAAACAATTCCCACCCCATTTCCCTAAGGCTAAGTGCATGCTTTCTCTCAGAAGGCTATAGAAGTTTACAGCCCCAGAAACTTTCATTCATTCATACATCCACTCATTCCTCCTCTCATGGAGGCTACAAGCATCCATGCTGACTTACAGGTGTTTGTTAAGTGAAACACAGGGATGTGCCAATATTTATGCACATCCTCACCTCATCCAGGTCCTTAGCTTACAAAAATGTGGATGTATAGAAAAGATTGAAGAAGAAGAAGAAGAAAAAGAAGGCGCAACAAGTAGAAGAGGAATATATGATAGATAAGCAATTACCAGGACCACAAACGGTGTGATTCCTGCGCGGAGCCTGATTTAATGCTTCGTATAGAGCTTGGTAGCAACCAGAAGACGCAGCACCTTTCCTAAAACCTCAAAAAGCTTTTGGAGAGAGGTAAAAGTTGTATGCAATTTTACAAACTTTGAGACTTGTGTTTGTTTGAAGACCTGAGTATTAAAAACACACAGGGCTACATCGATTTGGAAGGGTGGAGTTATTTCAGAGCAACAGGAAAGGTATGTGTACAAGAAGACGAGGCTGAGCCAAGGGAAGGGCCAAGTGTGTCATCAGTCTCAAGTTCCTTCGTGCCCACAAGAGATCTAAGTTCAGCCCATCTTGAATTCTGTTGACTTTTATTTAATGCCAATTTCCTTTCACCATTAGTACTTCAGATTCTTCAAGGGAATATTAATAGTCATTTAAACCTCCTTGCTCCCTGATTTTTTGCACATGACAGCATGTCCCACAATAAAATATTTTGCACAGTTATCTTCTATGCTGTGGTATGTCTAATCCTTGGAAAACAAAAAACCCTCACACATGCATAAACTTCTGTCTGAAATCTGAGTATAATCAGTACTTTTTCAAAAAGATTTGGATTTTCATCTTGAAATGTGATTTGAGACAGAGATTTGGTGAATGTGCTCTTGACTTGAACCTTCAAAATGAACATTCACATGGACCTGTTTATGGCCCAGATAACACTCCTGGTGAATGTTGACATTGATCTCTACATTCACCATTCAGTTCTGCACTGGACAATCAGATGTCTATGAGATGTTTGCAAACCATTGATGAGCAAAATAGTATTTGTCAATTGGTTTCCTACTACAGTAACTCTGTCAAGAGATATAGTATTTCTATTACTGCTGATAGAATACATGCTTGTAAACAATTATAAAAAAAGTTCAGAAGTTGTAAAATGGAAGCAAAAAAGCTAGAATTCTAGCTTTTGAAAAGACAATTTAGTAGTAAACAAATTTTTAAAAAGCTTTGGGGGAGGAATTATAAGGAAAAAAAATGGAGATTGTTCAGAAAGTAGAATGCCAGGTAAGCAGAGATACCAGCCTTAGCTGTTTTTGAGAAAATGCAATCTATTACAGAAGAAGGGATGGTTGATTTGAAAAAGAAGGAAGAATTCCTTCATCACCTTAGGTAAAGGTAAAGGTTCCCCTTGCACATATGTGCTAGTCGTTCCTGACTCTAGGGGGTGGTGCTCATCTCCGTTTCAAAGCCAAAGAGCCAGCACGAAGACGCCGGCATGACTAAATGGCAAAGGCACACGGAACACTGTTACCTCCCCACCAAAGATGGTCCCTATTTGTCTACTTGCATTTTTACATGCTTTCAAACTGCTAGTTCGGCAGAAGCTGGGACAAGTAACAGGAGCTCACTCCGTTACGTGGCACTAGGGATTCGAACTGCCAAACTGCCAACCTTTCTGACTGACAAGCTCAGCATCTTAGCTACCGAACCACCGCGTCCCTTTTTTCATCACCATATGAAGTTCATTATCAGGAGATACTTAGTTTATCACATGAAATACAGGTCGAAGAAAAAAAGCTGAACATGATGTAAAGACAGAAGAGGAAGAAAGAAAGAATGATAAGATGAAAGAATACGAAATTTTAAAGATTAAAAAGAGATTCAATTAAGTGTGAAGAGCTGATATGGCTCTGAAAAGTACTCTGGTTGAGAGGTTTGCTTTTCACAAGGAATTAAATACAATAGCAACTGGTCAACAGTTGCTAGAATTACAGACATTTCCAGTCTTATTGGGGAAAAGAGGAAGGGAGAAGAACAATTCTAGAGGGGGTTCAAGGAAATTAAAACAACTGTGAATTATGTGTAAAAAGATGCATTACTTTTATTGTAAAAGAAGCAAACATTTAAACATCTATAGTTAAGATATTTCCTTATAGGGAAGGTTTGCAAGCAACTATGGATACTTGGAAAGATTAGGGGTTAGAAAGTAGAGAGACAGCTGAATGGAGTGAAAGAGGGATAAGGAAATTGAAGAACAGTCTGTTTATCTAAGAAGATCCTCAAATAGATTGTATTTGACTCTGTAGTTTTGCGGGGAGGGGTGGCGGCAATGCAAACTGTATTGCGTGGGATAGGTTTGGATTTATGATTTAGGAGATGGAGTTGAGCTTAAGATAAAATAGAAGAATTAACAAATTGGATTTGATGGGTGTGGTACTGGAGTTCAAGAGAGGACTGAAAGAAAAGAAATATTTAAAAATGTATTTCTGTATAAGTGACAGCCAGGGAACAAAGTGTGTGTGTGTGTTTTTGTGTGTTTCCCTCTTCAGTGAAAGCATGGAGAGGCTTCTACCCCACTGTGGTGCACTGTAGCAGGATCTATGGGAGGCACTGCCGAGGCCTTGTTGGTAGAGGGTGTTTTGTAGGAAGAAGTTTAGGGTAAGTGAGCTTGAGTGGAAGTAGGGTGATTGGTAGCTGTCGATTGGGAAGATGCTATTTGCTGAGTTGGATGGCTGAGCTGAGTGATTCTGCAGAAACCTCTGGCATTGCAGCCTTATTGAGCCAGTAGAACGAAAAGGTGGCAAATGCTAATTTGAATCCCATTTTTTGGGGGGGTGGGGGGAGTTCCTGGACAATGGTGCTGGGGGCAAAGAAATGAGATAGGGATAGGCATAGAAACGCTTATCACCACATCCCTCTTTATTGCACATACCTCTTACCTTTTCTCTCAGGGTCAAGGAGGAAGGGTCAAGATGGGATGGATGCCTCTTCTCATTTTCTCTTTACAGCGCAGTCGGAACTCCATGAAGTGAGGTAGGCCAAGAAAAAAAAGACATCTTCAAAGTCATCCAGTTATTTCTGTGGTGCCCCATTCCTGGTCTTATACTTTAACCCAGTGTTTCTCAACCTTGGCCACTTGAAGATGTCCGGACTTCAACTCCCAGAATTCCCCAGCCAGCATTCGCTGGCTGGGGAATTCTGGGAGTTGAAGTCCGGACATCTTCAAGTGGCCAAGGTTGAGAAACACTGCTTTAACCACTGCATTTCCCTGTCTGTCAAATACAATATGTGTTCTCTTTCAGTTACACAGTGTAGTAAAAAGCTGAAAACTGGGATTCCCAGGCCTGAGTTTCTTGCCATGTTTATTTTTCGGACCTCTTGGTAGAAAACTCTTCTAGGGCCTGACTTTTCTCCCGCTCTCTCCTAAAACTGCTATGGTTCTTTCTACTGGCTCCAACCTTCCTTCCTGGGGCCCTTGGCAGCCATGCATGATATTAAGCCATGTCTTTGTAGGATGTGCAAGGTTGATGGGGACCAGTGCACGTCACTCTAGGCCACTTCCTCATCATCATAACTCTAAGGGGAATAACAAGAAGCTGAGAATCTGCTAACGCAGGCCCTGCCGCAGCAACCGCTCACATTCTTTTATTTGCCCCCGAGATTTATGCTGCCTATCTCCCTTCCCTTTGTCCACTGGCCAAGCCCTATAAGTCATGTCCCCAGTCTGACAGGTCACATGGACTGTGCTGCTGCTCTGTCAGAGTGAGTGATGCCAAGGAGTGATTAAAGGAGAAGGGGGTGAGAGGTCAGCAGCAGACGGCATGATGGGAGTGTGGAATGTAATTATCAGCCCTGTGACATACTGCTGGGGCTTTAATGGATCAGCACACATTGGCTGGGGGTGGGGAAGAAGGTTCGGATGGAGGAAATAGGGCAAGGAAATGGTTCCCCCACTTCCCACCAGCAAGCATAGTGGTTCACAGAAGATACTTCAAAGTGTACACTTATCTCCAATGTTTTGTGCGGGTGCTATAAAGTATAAGTTTTTAAGCATTGCACAAGAGTTTGTTTCTTTAAGGGGCCATAAAAGGGTCCATCAAGATCAACTGCAACATCCAGAAAGTTTTCTATTACCTTGGATCACTCATGTCTTGGTAGCCCAAAGCTCATTTTTAAACCGATCTAGCTTGAAATCAAGTGATCAGTGCCGTTTGTATGATGATTGTATTCCTCACAATAGCCTTGTGGCTGAAAATTCCATCATCTATCACCAGAATCTTTTCAACTTGTTCAAAGAAGCCAGAGAAAAAGAGGGATTTTTCCAAGATCAGGCTACTAAGAATATTAATGAAGTTCAATGTTGTTAGAAAATGGGATTGAAATGTGAGCATTGTAGGGTGTTAATAATGCTTTAAACTACAGTGCTGTACTCTTCTATACACTGTACACTAGTGCAGGGGGCTCCAATCTTGACAACTTTAAGCCTGGCTGACTTCAACTCCCAGAATTCCCCAACAGCTTTGTACCTATGTCTTTGTACTTATAAAAAGTGGCCTCCCTCGGCTAAGCAGGTTTTCTGAATCACAGGTCCTCTGGATGTGTTGTGTTGGTACTGTAACATTCAGAATTTTCAACCCACATATACTCAGTATATCTCACCTGGAATATACCAAAGTAACAGCTGCTGCGTAATTTGTACTTTGGCTTGGATGAAACAT
The DNA here is from genome assembly GCF_051295495.1 of Thamnophis sirtalis. NCBI lineage: Eukaryota > Metazoa > Chordata > Lepidosauria > Squamata > Natricidae > Thamnophis > Thamnophis sirtalis. The sequence continues at coordinate 127,789,218 of NW_028261381.1, forward strand.
CCAAATACATTGTTAGACAAAGCCAGCAGTTTGGAAAACAAAAGCAGGACCTGAGCATGCTGTGCGATTGATATCTAGCCACAAGAATCTATAGTTCTTATTAAAATGATGCATTTGGTATCTTAAAAAATGTACATGCTACAGCTTGGGCTTATCCTGGATGGGAATTCCAAATGCAAAGCTTCAACAGTGAAGAATATGACCACAGGAATTGGGTGGGGGGGATGGGAGGATCTACGTTGAATAACTGCAAAACTGGGAAGCAGTGGGATTATAAAATATCTCCCTCCCTTCCCCTCTCTCCTGTCTCTTTCTCTCTCTTCTCTCTCTATCCTGGTATAATTCAAGAAATGGAATATAAACCAAGGAATTCTGCTCAGGAAATAAATTATTGTAATTCTCCCTCCCCCAAGATAATATATTTGATTGTTATAAATGGATTTCTGGTGATAAATGCCCTTTGTGAGTTGACATATCATATAGTGCGCCTCTGACAAACTGAGGATGACAGTGGAGTTGGTCTAATACAGCTGAAGGCTATCAGATTGTAGAATGAATTTATGGAGAAACATGTTAGAGAAGATGCAGAGCAGAGCAATCCTTGTGGGGGAGGAGAGAAAGAAACTGAGATAGAGCAACCAAATGCAAAGCTTTGCTATGGCGATGCTAACAGGACAAAGATGAGGGGCTATTTTTGGGGGGGAGGTGATGGGTTTTTCTTGGCTAGTATATATAATTGCAGCTTCAGTCCAGATCTTCAGTCAGGATTTATAACAGGGAAACCTAAATGTGGTGTTCATAAGAATTGATGTACTGCATTTAGGTACTTCCATTGCTACCTGATGCATCACTGCACTGCACATTCTTTTAAAAACAGAATATAAATTAATTGCAAAAAGCCACAATATCATCTGTTACGTTACATAGCGCAATATACTTTATTTAAAAATAAAAGTGCTGTGCAATGTAACCCAATGTTTTGTTTACAGTTATGGACATATTCAGACAGCCACCGTGACCCAGCACAACGGTGGCCTAGTAATCATTTTCTGAGCATATCTCTGTGCACTGTGACTTGTAACTTTTTGCCCTCCACAGTCAGGTGGCTTCAGGTGTGATGCTCTGGAATGGGAGTTTTCCTCTAATTCTGCAGCCAATATAGTGGCCTGAAATGACCTATTCCATGTTGGCAATCTTGTAGCTCTAATTGATCCCCTTGGTTTCCTGTGAGACCCCCCTTTCAATCTGATGCTTAACCACTTTCACTTTGCATATCTCCAAGTCCTCTTTTGATTGCAAGGGAAATTGTGATGCCGATAATAGCTTCAAACATACAAAATTCTAAGGACTGGAGCTTGTGATTCATTTGGCTGAAGATTCCGCTCCAGCCTATTATATACCTGGACTCTGATACCATGTTTCCTCCCAGTCTTCTCTTTTCCAGACTGGTCCACCCCAAATTCCTAATTTTGAAACACTGTTTATTACTTCAGGATAGAGGCTTTCTAAACTAGAAGATAAACTATTTTGCAATACTGCTTGTTATTTCTCATTCACAGATATTCAGTATAGATATATGCCTCCCAAAATCTTAGATGGTGGTATATTCTTTCTCCTCTTGCTGCTATTGGCTAAAATTGGATCATTGTATTTATAATAAAGGTAAAGGTTTCCCCTTGCACATACGTGTTAGTCGTTCCCGACTCTTGGGGGCAGTGCTCATTTCCGTTTCTAAGCCAAAGAGCCAGCGCTGTCCAAAGACGTCTCCGTGGTCATGTGGCTGGCATGACTAAATGCTGAAGGCACTCCGAATGTTGTTACCTTCCCACCAAAGATGGTTCCTATTTTTCTACTTGCATTTTTTGCATGCTTTCAAACTGCTAGGTTGTCAGAAGCTGGGACAAGTAATGGGCGCTCACTCCGTTACGCAGTGCTAGGGATTCGAACTGCTGAACTGCCGACCTTCTGATCGATAAACTCAGCGTCTTAGCTACTGAGCCATCACGTCCCTTGTATTTATAATTGTAGCACCTTAATGTAGCAAAAATTGGTAGATGCTGAAACATATATAACCTCCTGTCCAAAGGTCCAGATTGTTGCCATTTTGGCAACAATCACATACAATTATCCTAACTTGGTGAGTTGCAGTTCAACTCATATTGTGGGTAACGGACCATAAATGTTGCCCATAATTATGTAATAGGGTCAATCAGATTGACTCATAGGCAGCACTTTTGTTGAAGGTTAACTACAGATATTCTTAAATTAAACTATACAATAATTAAAATATCATTAAAACCAAATTTATATGTGCATTTGTGAGAGGTTCTTTATCTAGACAAAGGATAGTATGCACGGACCTTGTGAATCTGTCCAGAATTTCTCCTATTTTTACATTTCAAAGCTAGAAACGGTTTAATTTCTCTTTCCGCCATGCAAGGCTAACAATGCAAGAGGCATTCAGCTAAAGCATACAAACCGATCTCCTCTCTCCTCCTGCTTCTGGCATCAGAACAGAGTGGAATGTGACAAATTGATTTATAGCCTAATTGCTTTACTCAGCTGAGGTTAACTATCTCCCTGCCAGCAATAATAATAATAATACTTCTGCTACTGTGTCAATGTGTCTGTTTTAACTTATGGCTAAGTGTGTAGTTATTAGTAAATTACCAAAGAGTTAAGGGGTTTACTTAAAACTTAACCTGGCAACTTTTCATGACTTAGAAGAATAGAACCACCCCCTCGAGAATCTGTGCTGGGAAGGCGGATCTCACATCCTGCCATCATGCTCCCCTGCAGTGACCTCTATGCTGCTGACTCATCTTTAGTGAGCCTCAACCACCCAGGAACCTGCAGCTCTGTAGCAATCTGACACTATCTAATTCCATGCTTGCTTCTTCCCTCTTCTCTGAGTCCCATGCAATTCTCTTCCTACCAGCTCCTTAGCACATTTCGAACCAGGGCTGGGCTTCAAAAATTTTAGCAACGGGATTCGCTGCCTGGTTGCTAGGTGGGCATGGCCTAGTCGGCCTTCTGCACCATGGCAGAGGAGGGCATTTTCACCTTCCCTGGGCTCCAGAGGCTTTTTGTGAGCCTCCGGGAGGGCGAAAATGGCCTCCCCTGGGTTCCGGAAGCCAGAAATGGACTTCTGGAACTTCTGGGAGGTCCATTTTTCACCCTACCCAGGCTCCGGAAGTTTCCCTTGAGGCTCCAGGAGGGCAAAAATGTTCCCCTGGTCTCCGGAGACACTCCAGGAGTGGGATTTGCTGGGTTAACCCAAACAAGATTTGCTGCTCCAACTAGAGCTTCTTAACATAACATGGAACAAGTATTTTGTCACTGACAATGTGATATTGGAGGAAATATAATGCTACATTCCTGTGCTTGGAAACATTGCGCATCATGATACGGAAAATAGGGTATATTTTTTATACTGTCCTCTACTCTTCAGCAATTAGAGGCTGTTTTTCAGAGTGAAATTTTCCATGTTATCAAATTGATATGACTTCAAATGTCTCTTCTGAGGTATAGCGATATCACTTAACACTTAGACTTATATATCTCTTCACAGGGCTTTACAACCCGCTCTAATCAGTTTTCAAAGTCAACATATTGTCCTCATTTTACCGACCTTGGAAGGATGAAAGGCTGAGTCAACCTTGAAGGTATAGGTCTCATCTTCTTCCCCTCCTGCCACAACTTCATATGCACATAGTTGTACATGATTAATATACATGATTTTAATATAAGAACAAAAGCAATTATGGGAAGGGAAGTGAGTCCTTTTTTCCAAAATGGATATTTTCAGAATTAAAGACTTATTCATGCTTTTTTTGTTTTTCTAAAAAAATCAGAAATAAAATATGTTGGAAATTTTATACAGGATAACATTTATTTCCTAGAGTTTCCAAAGGTAGTCCAAATGTTCTTCTGGGGAAAAGCTTTGCTTATAAAAATAATTAATATTTATGTATCAATTCCTTTCTCCTTGATATTTATTGATTTATTAACTCTCTATGCTTCCCAAATACTCTGGGCAACTAACAGATGGGTTAGTGGGGATTGCACAGCTACTTGAAACACTGTATTTTGACAAATGTCATAATGAATGGATCAGTGGTGGGTTTCAAAAATGTTTTGAACCTACTCTGTGGATGTGGCCTCCTTTGTGGGGGTGGCTTGCCGGCCATGTGCTCTCTCTCTCTCTCTCTCTCTCTCTCTCTCTCTCTCTCCTTCCTTTTGTCTCTCTGTCCCTTTTTCTTTTTTTCTTTCATCTCTCACTTTTTCTTTCTTTTTTTCTTTTTTCTTCCTTTCTTTCTTTCTTTCTTCCTTTCTCTTTCTTTCTTTCTTTCTTTCTTCCTCTCTCTCTCTCTCTCTCTCTCTCTCTCTCTCTCTCTCTCTCTCTCTCTCTCTCTCTCTCTCTCTGTCAGTGGTGGGTTTCAAAAATTTTTGGAACCTCTTCTGTAAGTGTGGCCTGCTTTCTGGTGGAACCTCTTCTAACCGGTTCGGTAGATTTGATGAACCGGTTCTAACTGGTGCGAACTGGTAGGAACTCACCTCTGGAATGGATCCAGGGGTTTAGAGTGGATGCTGTAGTGGTGATGGGGGACCTGAGCAACATGATGATGGACATATAGGATTGTCATCACAGGCAGATGTTGGAATGGTGGGGGTGTTTCATGGGCCATTAAATACAGAGAATCTGCATATTCTTGCAGGCCCCTTCTCAGTCAGTGTCTCATCTTTGCCAATGCAAAGGCCAAACTGTCATATTCTTTGGCTTCTGATTGCTTTTGGTCAATTCCAGTTGCGGGTGGGGGGTGGATGTTGTATACTGCCATGGATTTTTTCACTAATTCTGGGTCTGTGGATGTACGGTGCTGTGACAAAAAAGGAATCATCTTCTCACCTTCTTCTACTATTAAATATTTGGTTTTCTGGAGCCAACATAATGGGGAGTACGTAGATAAAATATCCACTCATCTGTGAGATGTCCAAGCCACTCCCTTCTAGTACTGAAGACGTCAGCTAGTCTAGTTAACAAAATGCCTGCAAACTCAGAGTGCACCAAGGACTCCACATATTTTCTTTTATTGGAACAACTTTCAATCCTGTAATCTCAGATTGGGTATCTGTTTATTTCCAAGTTTTGGAAATCCAATTAAAATCCCTTCCAATTTAAAAAATGTTTACGTTATTTTCTTTGCATCCAGTCTTAAGTAGCTAAATCTGTACATGTGAACCAAATCCTAAAACAATATCTATAGTATTGTTTCTCATCAGTGAGATGATTGAACGGTTTTGCAGAATTTGCCTACATTCCTTCATCCTCTCCATTTCAGGTGGCTTAGGATCGCCACTTCCGTATTTTGCCCTCCAGAATTCCTGCATATGCAGTTCCTCATACCCTAAACTTCCTGAATGAAAGGCAAGCTGCTCAATGCCTTTTAAAGTAGCAGCAAGATTTGACAAGGGCTATCTATGTTAAGTGGGCCACAGATGCACACAGACAAGAGGGGGTCATAATTGAAGAGATAGATTTAGTGTGGCTTTCAATGAAGTTTTTATCTTTTGCCCTTCCCTTCAAAAAGCTAGACTCAACATATTTTGGCTCCTTCCCAGTGGAGCAGCAAATCAATCTGGTAGCCTTTCATCTGCAATTGTCTACAGCAATAATGATTCATTTTGTTTTCCATCAATCCCTGCTTGTTCAGGAGGCACTCACCTGTAGCTTATGTTCTAGAATAACTTTATCTCTCTCTCTCTCTCCCCCCCCCCCCTCTCTCTCACACACACACACTCACTTTAGTGGATGGGGAAGCACAGTATGAAGTGGCGCTATTGCAGACTCTACATGCTCTATCTAACCACGGTATCTGAAATACTATGTCTGTAAAATCTGAAGAAGTGCAGAAGGTCCTCTACAGTATGTGCTGCTATCTGTGTGTTGGAAGAAATATCCAGGTCCAGGCCCAAGCCAGGAGATAGGCACTGGAGACAAAATGGAGGCTGGAGGCTGATTGGAAAGAAGGTCAATTTATTGATGAAGCAGAACCACCAATCACATATGATTCTGGGTAGCTGACCATATAGAGTTGAGAGTGGGAGGGTATTAATACCTTCTCTTTGGATCTGCACTTGAGCTTCCTGTTCCTGTGCAAGATGATGTATTTTATTGGCTGTTGTCAGACTCCCATGGGGCCATGTTCAAATTCTAGAAGTTTGTCTGAGCTAAGCCTGGTTGAAGTTTGGCTGATGCAATGAGGGGGCTTGTTGGGCAATTCCTATTGTGGCTGAGGTAGGGCTAACCCTACCTTTGTTCAGACCTTACTGCAGGGACTAATGGATTACCAAACCTTCATTTCTAAAAGCTGGCCTCGGCTTAGTATCTACTTGGGGGCAGAGAGCTGGGGCTCTGAGTTTCTGTCTCCCTTAGGATTTTTATTCTTCTAGGGGAAATATTTTATCATGCCTTTTTAATATTTCTCAAAATATTTCATTCTTCTAGGAAAGGGATGGGTGCTAATTTTCTGCATGTGAGTTACATATCTCTTTTGGGCATCCAGGCAGGGGGTGTGAGGATGAATTCTTAAGGCAGTATTTACTACCTGTCTGATGGAGGGAGGAATTAATCCTGCATTATTAAAAAAAAGAAGCAGTGAAGAGGGAATCTTTCAATCCTGCCACATCAGTAAAGTTCAGATCAGTTTCTTTTCTCCTCTTTGGAGGGAGACAATTAAGAATGTGATTGCAAATCAGACACACACACACACCACACACACACATATTAGAGGATTCTAGAAGACATGAATTATTTGGATCACTTTCAGTTGTGTTACATTCCTGGGTATGGAACATAAAAAGCTTTCACTTTTTTTGTGGGTGACTTTAGTTCAAACCAGAGGTGGGTTGCTAATCTTTTTACTGCGGGTTCGGGCTACTATTGGTTCGCCTGATCCAGATTCCAGGCCGAATCGGCAGCAACCCACCTCTGGTTCAAACCCGAATGCGTGCATTGCTCCTCTATTGTCCTGTTAGCCCTTTCAGCAACATTGACTGTGATTTCCTTCTCTGCCACTTGCAATGATCTGAGGCTGGGGATTCTCTTCTTTCATGTTTCCACTCTAACATGTATAATTCCCACCAGAAGTGTGTGTGTGTGTGTGTGTGTGTGAATTGGTTGAGTCCATGGTTACTTTAATGTGGTGTTGTGCACAGGCCTTAGTTCTCACTCATGTTGCTTAACATTTATATGGAATTGTTGAGAGAGGCGACAGGTCAATTTGGAATGATGTGTGCTTACTATAAGAATGATACTCAATTATGCATCACAGTTGCAGATCAAGCTGAGATGCTGTAGACATCTTGAATTACTACCTGGAGACTGTCAGGAACTAGACGGGGAGAAACAATCTCCAATTCAATTCTTGTAAGACTTAGTTTATTTTATTCATTAATCTAATCTATATAGCTGCCTATCTCAGGTATGTGACTGGGTGTACAATTTAAATAAAACAATTAAAAGCAATGTAAAGTCATGAATATAATTTAAAACAAAGTAAATAAAACCAGAGGAAAGTGTTGATTGTCTATTTAAATATTCTGATATTTTGAAAACATCATCCTGAATATTGTTCTTTTCAGAATTACATCCCATGTATGGACCTAGTCCATGATTTCAGGGACCTCCTGGATGTATGGCTCTTACTTGAAAAGCAAGGGGGTGGGGCAATGGCCAATGCTTACCCAATCTTCAACTAATGTAACAGTTACCTGCACTAGCTGGCCTTGAAGTTCTGATGTATAAAGTTATATGAATGAATTTATGGGCTATTATTAATAAGAATAGTAATTAAAGTGATGTAATTTGAAAACTCTTTATAATAAGTGGGCTGTACCTGCATATTTTTTATATTTGTACTTAACTGCTCATTAGATATCCAATTAAAGACAAAATATATACTGTCATGTAACTGATGCAAGACCATTAATATGGTGCATGTCCAGTCTTCAGGTTCAATGGGGAATGTCTGAATTGCACATAGGCCACAACTGACTAAAATTGGACAAATTATATCATAAAAGATGGACAATGCATGAATACATCTATGGGTCAAAACTATTACGTAGCAGGTGCTTTTTGGCTTAAATCTAGGAGAGAACATGAACAAAAAAGTTGTTCTTAATCAGGGCAAGGTAAGTATTTTTTGGGTGACCACAGACACAGAATGTTGATGTGGATGGAGTGCAAATGGGGGAAGGGGAATCGTGAAGATAAATCAAGAAAGGGTTTAGATAAGGATTGCCTAAGAACAGGCAGAGAAGAAGCCTATGGAAAGCAAGAGGGAGCTACTGAGAAAACGTGGAGGGGAGGGGAGGAGGCTTCAAAGAATGGAGGCATAAGACTCCAGGTGAAGGGAAGACAGCGTGACTGTGTCTGATCTACACTGACGAGTACCAATGTTAACTGTCACCTCTCATCTCTAAACTAAATCACACTTGGAATTGGATGCAGCGAGGAACCAATAGTCAGCCCCTGCAAGACGAGAAGTCAATCAGAGCAGAGATGCGTGGAGAGACACTGGCTTTATAGGGCTCAGTATGTTCATTCATCCTGGGATTTACACCTGTCAGTTCCCCTGAAAGGGGGCGTGACAGCACTCATTCGAGTACCACTTAATGTGGAGACAACAGCCACAAGCCCTGGGCCTGTTTTTGCATTTGCCCTTTTGCCTACATGTTCAGGCTTTATATCCTGAAAACCTCTGTCCTCCAGGCTGCCTGCCTCAAGCAACAGATTTAGGTGTGCAAGGAGATCATCTGATTTATATTTAGTTAGATTTGTATACAGCTGGAATCATTATGACACAGTCAATTATTTGATTTGCAGATGGGGTTTCACTTCCCAAAATATATAACTTTGGGGGAGTGTTCTTTTTCCCAACTTTTCACTATATTGTTTTCCTCTTTCTAATCACTGGATTTCATCCTTCACCCTTCAAAAACACTACCGTAGTACTCTTTGGCCATCCTTGTGCCTGCATTTGAATGCTCCTGGTTGGTCTTTAGATAGTAAATAGATCTCCACGGCTTGTTGACTAGAAACAAAAGATAAAGAAAAAAATGAAAAGAAATATAAAATGAAGGTTTTATTATACCTGCTCTGAAACTTTACCTTCATACAGAATTTTTGATTTCTTAAAGTTAAATGTATTCTTTTTTAGAGAAAATCTATGAAGATGAGAACTTGATGTTCTTACTGTACAATCAAGTTTTTGTAACTAAGTTTCTTTCAAATGTTTTGGAATCGCAGCTTTCAGATTCCCAGCTAGCACATGGACTGGAACTTCTAAGCATTGTAGGCCTCACACCTCTAGATAGCACCTTGTTGGGGAACATTGAGTGACATAGTTAATGGAAAAGACCGCTGCTTCTAAACAGACCCCATAAACCTAATACTATGCTTTTGTATAAGCACAGCCTTGCCAGTTGTTGATATTTATTAACAGAAAAATCAAAGGTGGGAAAGCAACCGCTATTTTCCCAAATTCCTCAGTTACAAATCTTCTCCCTTTTGTTAAAGCCACCACCTGATCAGGGTGTTCCCTGCTGGCTAAATCCTGGTACCAAAGCCAGTGTAACAAGCTTTGAACAGCCTGATCTCTTAATCCAGCTGTGTTCATTCATTTGAAACCCAAAGCAGCTCTTTTTTTACGTCTCCATTTCTCGGCATTAACTTCTCTTTGAAGTGATTCTCGCTTCCGACGCTTTTTCCCTTCATGGAGAAGATTAGTGTGAAATTGGCCTGCTCCTCCAGAGACTATAGTGCTAAACCTCTAATTCTTTAACCAAAGTGAGGTGTTAGTGGGCCAGGTGAGGGGATTGGCTCTTGCATTTAGCTTTCAGCTTTATTTGGTGAAGTGTTTCACTGAAGAAACTGGGTGCAACAGTGCTGCAAAAATTTCATGTTTTGTAAATAAGATCAGCAATCCAAAAGTCATATGTATTAACGCGAAGCCAATATTTAAAAGCACCTATGTTCATTAACATTAAGTAGATGTTGATCATAAACATTTTTATAATAAGCTTTTCTCTGGTACTACCTTAACTTTTCTTTCTTTGTACAATATTGTACAACACATTGTATTCTACAATGTGGCATTTTGCAAAATCACTGTGCTCCAGTGTTTCTCTACTATTACTATTTTATCAGTTCTGATTTGTTTTAATTTGGTAAAGAGGAGCGAGGTCATTAAAACGTACTCTCAGTGGCTGCTTGTCTGATAAAGATGGGAAAATCAAACTAGAATTTTAACTGAAAGCTTTCTGATACAGTATGGAGTCTGGTTATATTGAGTGCTATGCTGATTTACCATTTTAATTCCTATTTCAGCTGATTTAAGAATATTGCAATACACTTTAACTATGTATTGTCAGTCGGATAATGACAAAACTTTAGAAATATTGTTTTATAATTTGAAGAAGTACATTTGAGTCTTTGGAAGGATGGTGTCAAGACACTTTGCTACTTAGTGTGAAGGGACAAGGTGCTTCCTCCCTATTGCAGTAGGTAAACACTTTGAATGAATTGGAGGAAGCGCTTTGGACCTCATCTGAATATAATCCCTGATTGCTATCTTTTCAAGCAGCCTGATATATAAGTCTTAAAGAGATACCATCTTTCTTTTCAGATTTATCCAGTAGCCTGAAAAACACCAGACTGCTTTAATGAATGGTAGTGGACTTGTGTTTTTACAAAGTCTGAAAGATTTCTTCTGTGTCATATTTAAAGGATGTTCAACTGTAATATACAATAGCTGAACAAAGAGGTAGTTTGTCCCTTCTCTACATCCTTTACTTCTTTAAGCTGGATAGTTTAGATGGGTATATACTAAATATAAAATTTTCAAATTTTATTCTAATGGATCAATTGGTTAAGTGCTTTATAAATATACCAGTTCATTATAAATCCATCTTGCCTTTGGCTTCTTGATCTTTATGTCTTGTCTCACAATCAAATGTCCTCCTAAATTTATAAGGAACTCTGAGGTTGGTGCACTTTAAGACTGACATAGACTGTTCTGACCTGTTGTAATCCAACATATATAGCCAGGTCTCTCTCCCTCCCACTGTGTGTGTGTGTGTGTGTGTGTGTGTGTGTGTGTGTGTGTGTGTGAGAGAGAGAGAGAGAGAGAGAGAGAGAGAGAGAGAGAGAGGGAGGGAGGGAGGGAGGGAGGGAGGGAGAGGGAGAGAACAAACTAAGATGCACAGATAGAAGGATTCCCATCTGAAATATAATCAGTGTTTGAAATGATTAGATGGGTCACAATTTTTCATTCAAGGTAACCAAAGTAAAATAATGTGAAGAATTATTTCAATGATTTAGATCACCACCGTTATCATTTATTGCATTTATTTCAGATTTCAGGCACAGATTTCAAAAACAGAAAAAACACTGGGAACAAATACATTGACATAATATGTAATGGGAAAGGTATGGGTTGCAAAGGAACTTTTTGCCCACAAACCTCTCTGTACTAAAATGCTCTAGGCTTCCTCTGCTCACCCCCTGCCCCCCCTCCATTCAATAATGCCTGATTCTCACAGACTGGCTGGAAAACTCTTCACAGTTTTCTTGACAAGGTTTTTCAGAAGTAGTTTACCATTGCGTCCTTCCTAGGGATGAGAGAAAGTGACTGGCCCAATGTCTTCCTGCCCAAAGTGGGACTAGAACTCACAATGTCCCGGTTTCTAACTGATGTTTTAATATTTACGCCAGACTGGCTGGCTCTAGGTTTAACCCAAAACACCAGGTTCCCTGTCTCCCTGAAGAAGTATGTTGAGAGGGTAGTGGAACAGACACAGAAGTACAAATCTGTCTTTGAAATTACAAGTTCTAGCATGCATGCTCTCTGTCACAGCCTAAACCACATGTCCTGGCTCTCCCACCTCCAAGAAAAGGTACCCAGAGTCTCCTTCTAGCTAAACCTTATGTCTTGATCAAAGACCAAGGTGTTACAGAATTGCAGTAAAACGGGTGACCCTCTTAAGTCAAGGTCATCTCTTGTTGGGCGCACTGATGGACCATTTCCCTGGCAGTGGGAAGGGAACTGATTTCTTTTTCTTTTTTCCCACTTTGATACTTATTCTACAAACCCGGATGCTCTCCCCTGCAAGCACTACCCACGCAGCTGGATGGATTCGCTTTTGGAGATCTGCTAGATGCTACCAGAGCTCTCTAAGCTTGGAGCAAAATGCATTCTGCACGTGCTCAGGGACAGTCTCCCCCTTTCCACACCTAGAACGCCTTTCTGTTTCCAGTGCCATCACCTCCCTCCCCGGGGCTCCCAGGCGCTCCTTCATCGCCCAACCCAGGTCTAGCAAGACACTGCCTGTGTCACATGCCTCGCAGGTCACAACGACACGGATTCCTCCGGGGACTCCGTCTCTTGCCTTGCCCGGGGTGCCATTGTCTCTGCGCGGGCTAGTGGCGCAGCCCCCGCCCTCGGCTTAGCCTTGGGCTTCGCCGCTCCCGTGGACTCCAGCCTCCTCCCCCTCGCAGGTCCGCAAATCACTCCTTCCCGTGTCAGCCAGCAAATTGGTTTATCCTCCCCCCATCTCGGCTTTCATTACCTTGCCGAAATGAAGCGATATCTCCTCGGTGGAGGCTTCCCGTCGCCGCAGCCGGTACCCAAATCATGAGAGCTGGCATAATAAATGAAGACAAAGTGCCGGCGCGGTCGGGGCCATCTAGCCCAGCGCACCACCAGCCGCTGCCAGCTTCATTATTCGCTTAAGTTGCCGGAGAAAATTACTTAACCCTGACCCGTGTATTAGGGCCCTGTATTAATGCCGCGACAGGCGCCTCTTACAGCAAAGAACAATTTATTAGAGCTGAAACAGGCTGCTTTTCTCTGTCATTTTTCCAATCTGAGCTTTGAACACACATCATTAAACTTGTCTGACTCTCTCCCCTTCTCCATCATTCCTTTTTTATTTTTTTCTCTCCAGCGAAAGTGCTGCGGGGAATGGCGATTGCTCGGAGGCCGCTAACCGAGTGCCTCGGGCTTGCCCAGCCCCCCCCCCAACCTCCCGTCCCGCCCATAACCCCCGTTCCCATCATCCCGGCTTCCTCTCCCTCCCTGAATCTTCCCCTCCCTGCAATTGGTGTCGTTCTGCACTTTTCTTTTGGCGTTTCTTCTTTTCGAGCGTCTCCCTCGCGCCTTCTTCTGCGGAGGGTTCATGAAAGCAACCGAAGGGCGAAGCTCGCCGGCTCTCTTTTCCGTCCGGCGGTTCCGATCCGAAGTGGATGCAGGCGCGTTTACACAGAAGTAGATCCCCTTGAGTTAACTGGGATGAGCTGAGGATTACATTTTGCCGCCTCGTGGGGGTGGAGGTCGGTCAAACGATTCCCATAGTTTCGGAGCAGTTTTATGTTTTTATCACAGGCCTTGGCAACGATTAGAATCTAAATGATCTGATAAATCCAAGCTCCCTAAATTATGAATACATAATTTGACAGAATGAAAAGGAGCAAAATTAAAACAAAGAACATGTAAAAGGAAGCAGTGTGCTGACTACAATACTAATAGCTTTAGCTAAGTGAGCCAGCATTGAAAGTTTTTACGAATTGTCTGCAAGCCTTAAAAATCGTAGATTTCCCATCTAAAAACTATCAATGGTTATGTTAAATTACATAAATACATTAAATGTACATCTTTTGATGGCAGATGCGCTAACCACAATAGAAAAATATGCGGGTAACATTTATTTTCTGTTGGATCCTCATGATCTTGCTTTAATTTTGACCTAAAACCATGAGTGAGGTTGCCTAAGTCACCCTCCTTATTTCAAGGTTAACCTTACAGATGCATAAAATCTGGTAATTTTTGTCAATCATTACCTTGGAAATAAATCAAGTGACTTTATTTCAAAAAGAAGCGGCGGCAGGGTAGGAATTGGCAATGGGAAGAGCATACCTTGGCTTAATTTTCAGATAGTTCAAGAATAGACAGATAGCATTTCAACTCAGGACTGGGGAAAGGACCTTAGTAGGCAGTTTTACTTACAGACAACTGGGATTAAGATGTTGCTTTAGCAATAAAAGAACAATAGTTTTGCTGAAGAAATCACAGGTAGTTCTCGTCTTACAACATTAACTGAGCCAGACAATTATGGTGGGTGATAGTCATGAAGTGGGTCAATATGTGACCAGACCTATATTATGTTATTTATTTTTGTGTTGGTTATTAAGCAATTGCAGTCATTAAGTAAACCCAGTGTTGTTTTTTGCTGGTTTGTTTTTTACCAGAAACAAAAAGTAAACACCAGTTTCTAGCAAAACGGACACAAGTCATGGTTATGTGGTTGAGGGGCACTGAAAATGGCTGTAAAAGCTGGCCAGCTGCCAAATTCCCAAAATGTGGCCACGGGGGTAGGGAAGCATGGCTGTTGTAACTTTCAAACCAGATCATAAAACAGAATCTGTTGTAATTCTCAACATTACTAAGCAACCTGTTGTTAGTCAAGGACTACCTGTAAAGTGATTCATTGAGTCAGTAGAACTTCAGGGAACTTTCAGTCCTCTGTGGTTCAGAGCAATTCTTTTTACATTTGACTGAGTTAAAAGGATTGCTTTGTCGAAACTGGAAAAATGATGCTTCTTGGTTGATTCCCCAGTTATTTTTTTAAAAAAATCTTTTTCTTCTGAACTCAATGTTTCCTCAGATCTCAAGCAATTGTCTTTATGAGGCTAATCTCAGGTAAGTTTTAAACTATGGCCTGTGATTTCTGCCCTCTTAAGTAAATTAGTCTGAGATAGTTTAATATTATAAGCCACCCAGTGTTACTTTGTGTTAAGATGGGTGGCCAATAAATTTAATAAATAAATAAACTAAATACAGCAGCTTGGCTGGAAGCAAAATCTACTGGATAAATAAATATCTATTTCTTAAAGAGAAATTTCAGCGGAAACCTAATGTGTACCCGGCTTGTGCTGGTACTGCAAATTACTGTTCTTCATTTTATCAGAGAGGGAATTCCCTAAAACCTGAAAAGTTTAGCAAATTATGTATAATAAAAAATTATATTATTATAATCTTAAAGAAAACTTATACAATGATATCAATCAATCAGAATAGATCTGGAAGGGACCTTGGAGGTCTTCTAGTCCAATCCCCTGCTCAAGCATGAGATCCTATACAGGAGTGAAATCAACTTACCTTTGCTATCGGTTTGCAAATGTGAGTGCTAATTAATTAATTAATTAGCACAATTAATTAATTAATTAATTAGCAAAGACTTCATCTATTTATTCTGCTAAGTTGGGTGGCCTGAAGTATGCACCGGTAGCAATGTCATTTTCCCCTTTATATTGACCCATATGGATTCTAGGAGGTTTTCAGCCTTGTTTTTTGTTGTTGTAAAGATGTAGTGATCTTTTATATGTAATGCAACTCAACCTCCTCTTTCATTCAATCTATTTCTTTTGAATAGTTCTTTTGAATCCTTCCAAAGGTACGTTCCATTCATGTTTTTCATCCCACCAAGTTTCAGTAATGGCAATTATATCATATCTTCCTTCATGTACTAATGCTTCAGGTTCACCCTGATTGTTCCCTAAACTTTGAGCATTAATGTGTAGGCATTTCAGTCCTTTATGGGTCTTGGGTATGTTTCTTATATCTCCCATATTGTAGTTGGGATTTCCATCCTTTCCATCACTCTCTACTTCATTTTTTTCTTTTTCATTACTCTCTCCCTTCTCAAGTGATTGGTTCTCTAGTGGTTTTTGCTTGAAATTTGGTTCTAAAAGTCATGAAGATTGCTCCCCTTCCCCCTCAATTTTAGTTTAATTATCAAATTTGGTTTAGTTATCAAATTTTTGATAAGACAAGCCAGTCATTTTCTGAATATAATCTTTCCAGTTCTTATGAGGTGCAGTCCATCCCTTGCCAGTAGCCTTTCATGTATGTAATGCAAACCATGGTCTAGGAAGCTGAAGTTCTGTTGATGACAAGTTTTTAAGCCAGTGGTTTGTTTCTAAAATTCTTTGCTCCCTCATTGGATGTTGGCCTTTTGTTGGAAGTATAGATGAAAACACTACTTGTGCTCCTAATTCTTTCCGTAATAGTTTGTTTTTGTTTTCAGATTCATTGTTGTGTCATTGGTCCCCACATATAGGAGAAGAAAGTAATATGTGGGCTTGATTATTTTAGTAAGGTACTCAATTACATCTTTGATTTTTGCTCCAGGGAGACTATATACCTCCCTAGATTGACTGCCTAGTTTTCAGACTATAGTTTCTGTTCTCCTAAAAATTGAATCTCCTATCACCAATATTCACCTTTTTTTTCTTAGGGAAGTCTGGGATACTTTTCTTCCTCTCACAGGAATGCTGGGTTGTGCCTCTTTTTTAGAAACTATTGATGAATGCTCTTTTGTGGGGGGTCTGCATATTTTATTCCAGGATATGAAAACTATTGTTCAGTTCCAGAAGGGCTTCATTGGAGTGGGCTACGGTAGATAGTAGGGGCTTTGCTCTTGGTTGTTGTTTTCATCTAAAAGTGACATGTTTCCATCGGTCTTGCTTTTTAGGTGCATATGTAGAGTCGTTTTTTACGGAAGCTGTTCCTTATGTTCAATTTGAGTGTATTGATTTTTTCTTTATGTTCATTTATGAGGTCATTTTTAAAGAACCTTATTGAGTTTAATTTTGGTATAGTCTTCTTGTTTAGGTTGGGATTTCTCACTTTGTTTATTGAGTTTCAGAGCAAAGAAGAATTACTACAAATTACTAGTATATCATTGGTATATTACACCAGAGAAATTGTCTAGAATGTATAAAATTCAGTTTTATGTTGGAAATGGGGCTCATAAGAAAGGTCATTTTATGCTTGGTGAACACGTGAAAAGCTAAAAAAAAATGTATTCAAATATGTACACTGATCCAGAATATTTTAAAAATTAATATACAATTGAGACCAGAAATCTTCCTCTTGGGATTGAAGGACAGACCGTTGGAAAAAATTAATGGAACTTTGTTTTTGTACAGTAATAACCACAGCAAGATTATTGTAGGCACAAAGATAGAAAGATTTGACAATGTCTGCAACAGAGAAATGGTTGGTTAAGATGATAGAATTTTCTGAGATGGCCAAACTGGCTTGTTTGATTAAAGAAAGAGCCATTCTGAATCTACATTTATTACTCATTGGAAACCTCTTATGGGATTTTTGTATAATCACAAAATGAATTTATGATTATGGTTTGGATGATTAGAAAAATATATATATTAGAAGGAAGACTGTAATCCCAAATATTTTTATGTAACTGCTTCATCTCCTTTAGCAGTATAGCTGCTCCATTTTGTTTCCTTCTCAAGTAGACCAGACAATTTAGTCAATTTAGTCTCAGTCAGACAATTATGCCAAAAACTTTATTACCACTGGATTGAAATGTGGGTTTTCAATTTCATAAATATTAATAAAATACAATAGCAGAGTTTGAAGGGACCTTGGAGATCTTCTAGTCCAACCCCCTGCCTAGGCAGGGAACCCTATAATGTTCCAGACAAATGGCTATCCAACATCTTCTTAAGGACTTCCAGTGTTGGGGCATTCACTGCTCAGATAGGAAATACAATTTTAGACAAGTGGTTGTTCAATCTCTTCTTAAAAACCTCCAGTAATGAAGCATCCACAACTTCTGGAGGCACGCTGTTCCACTGATTAATTGTTCTAATTGTCAGGAAATTTCTCCTCAGTTCTAAGTTGCTTCTCTCCTTGACTAGTTTCCACCCATTGCTTCTTCTTTGTGGCAACCCCTGAGATATTGGAACATTGCTATCATGTCTCCCCTAGTCCTTCTTTCTATTAGTCATACCCAGTTCCTGCAACCGTTCTTCATATGTTTTAGTATCCAGTCCCCTAATCATCTTTGTTGCTTTTCTCTGCACTCTTTCTAGTGTCTCCACATCTTTTCTACATCGTGGTGACCAAAACTGAATGCAGTATTCCAAATGTGGCCTTACCAAGGCATTATAAAGTGGTATTAACACTTCACGTTGAGTCAATCCCTATATTATTTTTACGCTGCCTTCTCCTGATACTGTGTCACTTCATTTTCACTTGTAACTTTTCTTAACCTCAGTTGTGATTAAATACAGACAGTCCTTGACTTACAACAGTTCATTTAGTGACTGTTCAAAGTTACAGTGGCACTAAAAAAAGAGACATATGACTGTTTTTCACACCTATGACCATTGCAGCATCCCTATGGTCATGTGATCAAAAGTCAGATGTTTGGCAACTTACTCATATTTATGATGACCCCAGGGTCACGTGATCACCCTTTATGGCCTTCTGACAAGCAAAATTAATGAAGAAGTCAGATTCACTTAACATCCATGTTTCTCACTTAACAACTGCAGTCATTCACTTAACACTTGTGGCAAGAATAGTCATAAAACGGGGCAAAATTCACTTAACAACTGCCTCAGCAACATACATTTTGGGTCAATTGTCATAAGTTGACAACTTCTATTATTTATCTAATTTTTCTGTAATTCTGTGTTTTATACAAAAAGTAAACTTATAGCATAGCTCTGCAGGTTGTAAAAATGCCTTGGGTTGTTGGGGTCATGTGTAGATGGAAACTGTGGAAATGTGGTAGCCCCCCCTCCCCCGCCCCCCAAAAATCTAGCAGTTTCAAGTCAAAAGGACATTTCTCTATCTTAGCAAAGAGGTGATTTTCCTTCCGTCAACTCAGGACTACCCAACATGGTGATTGTGCTGAGATTTATCTTCAGAATAGATCAGGATGTCATTCAGAAAAAGCACTACAAATTTAGCAGTGACATCAGAAAAAAATAGATATATAAATCTGGAAAACATCATTCCATAGCTGACCAATCCACATAGAATTAAAGTACACTCAAACTTGCCATACCTGGTATCAAATGCAATTAAGTACTCATAGCATTCCTTGATGCTAATGAGATTGTATGCAGTATGAAGATTCAACTAGGTAAAGATGCATGCAGTTTGTAATCTGTATAGTGGTTGATGATGTCTCACAGTCACAGATTTGAGAGTCTTAAAGTTGAGTACACATGGAAACCTTCATGCTTGGGTTTGCACTGCCTAAGTTTTATTTTGGGGGGGACAAAAATGGTTATTGCTGAGGTTCAAAGGTCTAATAAAGCCCTTCTATAAGTTAGAGTCCAAATATTGCTTTAAAAGGGCTATCTCTTTAGTTGACATGACCAACTGGAACATTGTTGCTGACATATTTCCCACCTCAGTTTTTAAGCTGTCCTGGTGCCAGAGGAGTGTGTCTATCACAGTATTGTCAGCTGCTGCTCCAGCCTGCAGGTCCAATGCTAGCCTATGTTTTGGGAGTTGACTAAATTAATGTAGGCACAAAGGATGAGGACCATGTGTTAAATTGCAATTCAGAAGTATTTATTACTTAAGCCTATACACAAGAATCAATTAAGTTTCAAATCTGAATCTGAATCAGATAAGGGTCAATGGAATTCAGCCCCCCCCCAACCCTGGGGGGCTGGACTTGTTTAACTCCCAGCTCTGCCTGCTCGTCTTTGAAGGACAGGTCTGCAATTAGAAGATTAAAATAACCTTTTGAAGATCACATATCTCTTGTTGAGGTGGATACTGACACTTACTTTTGCATTCTTTTTCTTTTGGTATTAGCTTCATCCCTTTGGTCTCCAATGAGTCTGAGATAGTTGGGAAAAATCCCATCACCAAATATCTCTGAATTAGATGAAAACTCTTAATAATTTCAAATTTTATTTTTTTATTATATTTTTATACCACATACATTTCTTAAAATGAAAAATAAACATAGTACTGGGGAAATTTACTACCTGTCATTTTCATATTTGTAAACAAAATAAGAGGTCATGAGGAAAAAAAAGAAGAATTTGGAAAGAAAGCCATAACAGTTATAGTGATGAATGACAGATTTCCTTGCATGATTAAAAAATCAATATATGAAAAGGTAGAAGATTCAAAATCCACTTCAGATAGAATGCATTCATTCACAAGTAACACAGACATAGAGAGAAAGGTTGAAATGTCATGCTTCCTATATGGCATGTGTTAGGTTTTAGAATCTAACATAGGCAAGAGGGTCTGGATGGGGGTAAACAAACTTGCTCTCAATCCTGACAAGACCGAGTGGCTTGTGTTTTTCCCTCCCAATAACTGGCCATGTATTCCAACTCTCAGGCTGGGGGGTGAAATTATACGCCCCTCAGACAGGGTTCGCAATTTGGGAGTCCTCCTGGACCCACAGCTGACTTTAGATTGCCATTTGTCGGCTGTGACCAGGGGGGCATTTGCCCAGGTTCGCCTGGTGCACCAATTGCGTCCCTACCTGAACCGGGAGGCTCTCACAACAGTCACTCACGCCCTTGTAACCTCAAGACTGGACTACTGCAATGCGCTTTACATGGGGCAGCCCTTGAAGAGTGTTCGGAGACTTCAGCTTGTCCAGAATGCAGCCGCGTGAGCGATTGTGGGTGCACCTCGGTACACCCATGTTACACCTATCCTCCGCGAGCTGCACTGGCTGCCTATTGGTCTCCGGATACGCTTCAAGGTGCTAGTCGTCACTTATAAATCCCTACATGGTATTGGACCTGGGTACTTGAGAGACTGCCTCCTGCCGATTACCTCCCAAAGACCCATTAGATCCCACAGACTAGGCCTCCTCCGAATTCCATCTGCCAGCCAATGCCGACTGTCAACCACCCGTAGGAGGGCCTTCTCTGTGGCTGCTCCGGCCCTCTGGAACGATCTCCCCGTGGAGATTCGGACCCTCATCACCCTTCAGGCTTTCCGTATAGCCATTAAGACCTGGCTGTTCCAGCAGGCCTGGGGCTAATGAGTTCCATCCCCTCTCAAACTGGTGTGCTTGTTGAGACCTTTTAAACCATTTCTGTATTGTTGTTTGTCTTTGTTTTCTTTCCTTTTGTATTGTGTCCCTTCCCTCCAGGTTTGTTAGCCGCCCTGAGTCCCTCCGGAATAGGGCGGCATACAAGTTGAATAAAACCTCTAAACCTCTAAGTCACATGTACCTGTTTTAGGACAAAGGCTCACTAGGGCTTTATGTGGTACATAAGAAAAGGAACAGAACTGAATCCAGCACATCCAACCCTTTAGATTGAAGTAGTGGGTTGGAATATGGTGTTTGTAATCTTGGGAACTCCTGTAGAAGTTTGGATCACAGAAAAAATTGTGATCCACCTGGGTAAGTTGACTTTAAAAAAAACATGAATTAGAAACAATTTTTCTGCTTCTAAGGCTGCTTTTCTCCACTAGTCTGAGATTTCTTTCAGAAACACTATTTATCCTCACAATAATAATTCTAAGGCAGTGTTTCTCAACCTTGGCAACTTGAAGATGTCCGGACTTCAACTCCCAGAATTCCCCAGCCAGCATTCGCTGGCTGGGGAATTCTGGGAGTTAAAGTCCGGACATCTTCAAGTTGCCAAGGTTGAGAAACACTGTTCTAAGGTTTTCAAAGCCAGAGGTGAGCTATGACTTCCAACTAATCCTGCAGCTCTGGTGGTCAGCTGGACGAAGGATAGGAGAAGTCAGCTACGAGGTGAAATAGCTGGTCCTCCCCAGATTCCTCAGCATTCTGCTGCTCAGCCTGATAGCTCCTTCAAGTTCTTTAATCACCTTCCCGCTGTAATGAGTCTCTCATCTTGCTGATGGAAATCAGGGTATTTGGTTATGAAAGGGACACTGTTAATAACACGATCTCCCTCCTCCTCTACCCCCTCCCTGTTTTTCACACAATTCTCTCAATTAACGATAGGCAGAAATTAATTTTTCCCTGGGACTGGAACAATTGCCTAGTGGAGGATTGCCAGTGCTGATCCAGATAGGAACCTTTCCCAGCAGAGTCTAGAGAAAAGAGGAGAGACCAAGGCGATAAGTGGGGGCCCTATCAGCAACCACAGGACACCGTAATACAAATGTTATCCTTAGAAATGTATTTAAAGAGGATATGTTTATAATTCGGAAGAGATTGTCAAACTCCTCTCTGCCCCTCCCAGCAGCAACTCTGTCCTGCTGCTGCAGCTCAGCTCTTTCTTCTTCCTTGCTACAGCTTTTTCTAGCCTTCATGGAGCTTGGCCATGGCAGTGGCCAATACATAGGTCCCTTTGACCTACCCTAAATGGAAAGGATGAATAACATATGTCTAAGGCATAAAAAAGGGCACCGAGTCAACTCAATACCTTTCTGCTTACAAATCCTGATAAGCTGGGGAAGAAGCTAGCCAGATAGCTTAACAATGGAGCTGAGAGGGGTTCCCCTGTAGGTGGTCCTTTGTAGGGTTTTAAACATAAGTGGCATCAGGGTTGGGGACAGTCATTTTTGAGAAACTGAATCTAGCAACATTAGGGTGTCTGAAGGAATCCTTATTCTTGGTTGAGTTCCAGTCAGTTGGTTCCCACAGGCAGCAGGATAGCTACTCTGGATTTTAGTACTCAATCAGCCAGGGAGGAAAGGAGAAGTCGCCTATATTGTGCCATGCTTGTGAGGGTGTTGCAAAGCTCTTTAATGAGGAAGAATAGCAACTGGTCTTAATGCAGAGATAGCAGCTGGCTTTGCTCAGATTGTGCTTCAGGGGTCAGTTTCAATCTACCTGGAGAGTCTGCCAGAGTTTTGCTGGTGCTGGTTGAATATGAGTTCTCTCAAATGCCTTCTCCTCCTTCCCCTTCACATGACACCTTTCTCCTCAGGAGCCACTCATGGCTGAAGTGGTTGAAGTCTATAAATATGTCACTAAGACTCAGAGCTGCGTTAAGAGTTTCTGACCCTCCAAATTCCAAAGTATCATCATGAAACTTCTTCAAGGAAGTTGAGGAAGAGTACAGTTGTTACTTTGCCCAATGTGTGCACCTTCCTTCCTTCCTTCCTTCCTTCCTTCCTTCCTTCCTTCCTTCCTTCCTTCCTTCCTTCCTTCCTTCCTTCCTTCCTTCTTCTCTGTCCTTCCCAATACCAAGGAAAGATTAACTCTTCTCCTGTACCAGAGAAAGTTATTATCATTAATGAAGAATTAAAAGAGAGTGATTAATAAAAGGGCCTTATCTGGTAACGAGGAGGAGTCTGGACAATAGGAAGAAGATGGAGAAAATGAAAAACAATAAATATGGAGTGTAAAAGGAGGCGAGTGCTGCTCCCGCTTGCTGCTCGTTAGATCCCAGCTGCATCTCCTGAGGGGGGAAGGCTCCAAATTGCTAATTACTGCCTCTGAAAAGACCTCGCTCTGATATGTTTGCTGCTGAAAGGCTCCTATTAATGAAGCAGCAATGATGCCGTTTCCCTTTGACTTGCCTTCAATTCCCTCTCGGAGCTTCCTCCCAAGCCGGGAACAATGAGGCCCGAGGAGCTGGTGGCTCCCACAGGCCTTGCAGAGAGCAGGCCGGGGGCAGCTGAGAGAGAGGAGCTGAGCTGGTTGTGAAATATGGAGGGGGGAGATAAGGCAAAGACAGAGGAAAGAGGCTCACTCCCAGGAGCCCAGGGAAAATTTGCAGTTATTATGAAGGAGATGAGACAGATTAAAAGCCCTTGTGTTCTGCACTGCCCTTTTATTTAGTAGCTTCATCTCTGAGATGAAAGAAGTTGGAAATGACTTTCTCTGCATTTTGCTGGGAGAAGCTTCACGGCACATTTTTTGACTTTATTCCTCTCTTTGTCTCTTGTCCCGTCTATATTGTTCTTTAACCCCTGAAAGGGTTAGCGGAGAAGCAGCAGGCCTCTTTCCAGAGCTATAGTTGAGGGAGAGCAAAACGTCCCTAATAAAAGTTGGACCATCGCTGAGGAAAACCAAGAAGATGGTATATTCTTGGAATTATCCCCTTCATTTTATTTATATGGTAACTTGCATACACCAAATGAAAATAAAAAATGGCTTCCAATTTAGCACAAACACAAATTATTATCGCAGGGTCCAATCTAGGTCGGTCAAGAGAACCAGAGATTTTGTCTTCTTAGCTTTTGCTGGATCACATCCAAATTATTATTAAAGTTTATCAGAGAGTCAGCCAGATGTTTAAATTTAATTTGGAATTTTTATCCACTTATTGAAGCCTTTCCAAAGACCTGAATCCTTTCCAAAGACCTGGGATAGGCAGATATTGTTGTTTGATGGTGTTAAAGGTGTCCTTGGAGCATGTAAGCTTTTAAAAGTAAATGTTTGCAATTGATTGGTGGTGATTTTGTCAATTGTGATGGTTAAGGTGACCAGATTTTCAGATTGGTAAAGAGAGACACCATTGACCGCGGGGGGGGGGGGGGGGGGGGGCCTTGATTAAAATTTTTATATTTTGTCAAACATGACCCCAGGACACTGAAACCATCATAAATACGAATCTGTTGCCAAACATCAAAATTTTGATCACGTGACCATGAGGATGCTGCAACGGTCACTAAGTGTGAAAATGGTCGCTAAGTTTGAAAATGGTCATCAGACACTTTTTTCAATGCCATTGTAACTTTGGTCAATAAATGAACTGTTTGAAAGTTAAGGCTAGCTTTCATTATAATGCCTTATGCTGGCTTACATTTTCAAGAGAGAGAAGCTAAACTCCTTGTTAGAATTGAAATAGAAATGAATAGAGTAGAGTAGAGTAAAATAGAATAGAATAGTTTATTAGCCAAGTTGATTGGACACACAAGGAATTTGTCTTTGGTGAATATGCTCTCAGTGTACATAAAGAAAAATAAAATAATGGGATCCTTGCTGCACCAAGCTCAGAAAGCAGCGATCCCACAATCTCCCCCACACCTCCTCTTTCCAAAAGAGGAGGTGGGATGGGGGATCCTTGACTACCAAGCTCAGAAACCAGCAATCCCACGATCTGTCCCACACCTCCTCTTTCCTTAAGAGGAGGTGGGGTGGGGGATCCTTGCTCATCAAGCTCAGAAACCAGCGATCCCACTATCTCCCACATCTCCTCTTTCTCCCTCTCGTTCTCTTTTTGGGGGAAGGAGGAGAAAGGACAAAAAGGAGAAAGAGGGAGAAATGGCTGCAGGGAGAGCGGTGCCCGAGAGAAGCGGGTTAAAAAAAAAAGAAAAGAAAAACTTTCTGATGGCTGAGCCTCTTGGCCCGGGACCGAGCCTCCTCCTTGCCGCGCTGCCTGCAGAAAAACGGTGTGCGTTAGCACGCGCACGCCCAGGAGGGGAGGGAGCCGAGCGGAGAGAGGGAAACCACTGCCCTCTAAAGGCCCCATCGGGAACGACACTTCAGAGAAATAAAATTTTTTTTTAATGGCGTCCTTTTTAAAATCGTTTTCTTTCTTTTGGAAAATTGGGACTTTTTGAACACGCTGTGGGACACGGGACAAATTATTAAAAATTGTGATTGTCCCGCCGAAAGTGGGATGTCTGGTCACCTTAGTGATGGTATTCAAGTGGTGCTCTAGATATTTTGGGATTGTCCTCAAGGTGCGCCTATTGCTATTACTTGCTTTCCTTTGCAACTGGCATTCTATTTCTATTTGTGGGTCTTTGTATTTTATTATCTTCTCCAGTTCTTTCTCTTGTATTCTACTGTCTCCAAGGCCTTCCATGTCGACTATCCAGACTTTTTCTTTCTTTCTTATCAACAATTGTTAAGTGTGGGTTGTTATGTGGCCGGTGCCAGGTTGAATTCTAAAGAATTCAGAATTATTTCTATTACTTTATTTTGCAGTCCTATCAGTTCATGCTTGCAGGCTAGTGGTATTTTTGCAGTTGCTCCAATGCACTATTGTTGCACCATAGTCATGCCATTATTTGTAGTCAATCTGTGAGATATTCTTGCAGCTGCTAACTAAGTGGTCACTGTTTCTTCAGCTTCTTTGCAGAGGCGGCATTTGCAGTCTGTTACTGTCTTCTCAATTCTTGTTCTGTATGCATTTATTCTTAAGGCTGGGTCTCCTGCAGCCATAATTAGTCAATCTGTCTCTTTTTTTCAATTTTCCGACTCTGAACCGTTGTTAGGTCTCTTTGCTATCTACTTTGCCCGCTAGGATTTTTTTAATGTGCTATCCATGTAATATTTTGCTTTGCCATCTCTCTTTTCATGGTGAAAAGGCTTACTGTCACTTTCCTTCTTCATTGTCCTTCAGATATTCTTCCAATGTCTCCTTCTCCAACAGTCTGGTGTACTTACAACATTCCAAGCCCACCTATGCTACTTGATAAATAAATATATTATTATTACTATAAGGGAGGACAGTATCACCATTTAAGATGTCCAGACCTACTTTATGAGCCATAAACACCTATTCTATGGTCCTCATAATTTTGGTCATAAAACAACCAGTCATTAAGAAAGGACTTCCTGTAGGCTATTCCAGGTAAAACTGCCTTTTGTAATTAACTAATGGTGCATGTTCAAGTGGTACTTCAGATATTTTGGAATTGCACCCAATTACTATTGTTACTTATTTTTGCTTTCTTTTGCCACAATCATTCTACTTCTATTTGTAAGTCTTTATATTTTGTGATTTTCTCCAATTCTTGCTCTTTTCCACTATCTCCAGGTATTGCAATTTCCATTAGCCAGACTTTTATTGTTATTATGGAAATTTAACATTATCAGCTTACACAACCATGTATAAAGATCAATCAATATAATACATATAATTGAAAGAGAAGCTAAATATTTTTTCTACAGACAAAACTGGGGTCAAAGACTTGGTTTCCAGATATGAGTATAATTTATTTGTCTAGCTCACAAGAGGAAAACTTTCCAAATATGTGGATGTTCTTAAACAGGATACTTACACAATTTGCTAACTAAGGAAACATAGGACCTGCTCTTTTCTTTCCTTCTTGTATATATTTCCTGATCCATCTCTCCTGCTCTTTTTTTTCCCCAACAGCAATGATTCATAATTGTTACTTCTTCAAACTCTAATCTGGTAAGCTTCAGTGATTATTGAGGAAAATCCGTTTAAATATAAAATATTCAAGATTCTAACAAGCGAAGCAAGAATACTGAAATAAATGATGGCCAGAGTGGAATAGTGGCTAAAGGTTGGACTAGGACTGAGGGTATCCAAGTTGATGCCTGCCCTCAGCCACAAAACTTCCCTGGGTAGCCTCACTTTGTTGCTGACAGGAGAAAAACTGGAAGAAGGAGTTCTATGTACTCTACCTGAAGCTCCCGGAGGAAATCTGTGTCTAACAATAAGATAAAAGTGGTTGTGCAGCCTTAAAACATATCTACACTCTTCATTTATAGATACTTTCATTACAATTATGAAAAAGGTTATGAAAAGATGAGGCTCAATTAGCCTGTGAGAATCTTTATACCTTTTTAAATAACATAGGATCAAGCTCTTTCCCTCCCCCCCTTTTTTTTACAGAACTAGTGCAAAGGAGAAATAAAGCAAGGATGTCTCTATGTAAAGGAGTAGTAGACAGTTATGAGGGTCTTCATCCCAAAATGTAGAGCTAAATGTTTATGGAGATTTTCAGTCATCCAAGTCACTAGTGTATCAAAGGTGCATTTCCCCCCCAAAGGCAACTGGACTCTTTGTTTTTCCTTGAATATATTCCCCTTGTCATCCAAGAAGCTTCTTCAGTTCTCAACTGAACTGAAACAAAGTCCAGTTGCCTTTTTAAAAAAAGCACCTTTGGGATAGTAGAAAGTTACCTTGTTAAGAGTTATTTGTGACATAGTGATGGTGCATATCTATGCAAGTGGGAAATGTAAAGCTAAATATCACTGAGGAAATATTTTGTCTAATTCACAACTGAGTTACAGGGAAAGGAAGAAATCTTATTCAACTGACATTCAGTTGAAAATCATGCAGTTAAATGTTTTAAAATGGCAAGGAATAATATTTAAGTATGGAAACTGAACATGAACATTTTATTTAAAAAGCTTTGAGCATATGGTAGAAAAATATAGAATTTCAAGCTGAAATTACAGGGAAAATTGAATAGATTAAAAAAAAAAGAAGGTAGAGAGGATTGAATCATGGAACCATTGGGTTATAAGGACCTTAAAGGTCTTCTAGTCCAACATTCTGTTCAAGGCAGGAATCCTCATCCAAGCAAATGGCTGACCAGCTTTTGTTTGAAAATATAGTGATGGAGCCTGCACAAGAGGCAGGCTATTCTACTGCTTAATGGCTATTATGGCTAGGAAATTCCTTTTTATTTCTGCTTTGAATGTCCTTATTTAGAGCTTCTACCTGTAGGTTCTTGTCCTATCTTGAGGACCTATAGAGAATAAATCCCTAGTTCTACACTTCCCTGTGACAGCACTTCAGATATTACTGTCTTCCGGTAGCCTTCTGTTATTTAGATTAGTTCAAATCAATGGAGTAAGTTATACTTTATTCTGCATTGGTCAGAGCATACCACAAATTCTGTGGCTCAGTAAATGTAAGTTTAATACATGATGTACAGGAAATAAACAGGGTTGAGAAAGCACAGATAAGAAAAATGCAAAAGAAAAAAGTCAGGAAGCAATGGAAAATTAGTAAAATAATTTAGATCAAAACATATTGGAGAAAATTACATATATTATATCTACTTTTCTTTTAGTATTTGAAGAACTATATTTAACAGCAGTGACAAATATGCAGTTCTAAAATTTAATGTTAATTAAAAACATGAGAAATCAGCATATGTTGGGGTATTGTTTTGAATTTTTTTATTTTAATTGAATAAAAACACACAAAAAAGAATCATCCTTCATTACATCTTGTAGAAAGCGTGTCGATTGCTTACAGATAACTTTCGTGCATTTCTTCCATTACTTATAGTTCATATTAGATTATACACTTTAAGTCAAAAATCTTTGTATGTCTTACTATCAATATACCACAATTCTCATTTGACTACAATTATTTGAACATGCTTTACCTCAAATCATTCATACTTAAAGACACAACCACATAATGGCATTCATTAGCTATTTCAAAAAATCCTCCAATAACATTACGCCTTTATAGCATCTTTTAAGTAAAAGTCAATTAATAAAGTTTCTAAGCCTTTCCCCCTTTTTTTCCAACTCACTGACTAAAATTTATATCCAACCCAATACCATAGCATGTATATATTGTTAAACAATGTCCATTAACATTTCCTTGTTGTTATTATAATTGGCTGAAAATCATTTCCTGTTTATGTCCCACCTCCTCTCATCAGGGCCCCCACCCCCCCAAAAAAACCTTACACCTTTATAACAAGATCTAAATGAAAATTTGTTAATAAAATTTATAGGTCTTTTTCCCAAGTCACAATTTACAATTTATATCCAAATTTCTTTTACTAAATTGTCAATACATGTATATATCATTATGCTGTATCCATTATCACTTCATTATTATTATTTATAGTTAATTAATTATTAATCACCAATAATAAAAAACACTATTTTTTTTATTACCAACTTTCATTGTCAACCTGTATCTTTCCAGTAACAAAACAGTCTTATCTCTCTTGCCAATTGTGGAGTCAGTCTTCTTTTTATCTCCTTTATAAGGTTTTTATAGGCTTCTCTCCGCACTTTGTTGCTTGAAGGGTCTCTCAGATAATCTCCTTGCCCACCAGTTGCTACTAAAGTTAACTTGTCTTTGTCAATCTTGCTTCTGAAAAAAATTCTCTTCTTATGTCTATCATCATTAGTATTTTTTTCTCTTCTGTGTCCTGGAATCTGGGGTAGAGCTCCAATTCGTCGAATTCCGTTTTCCATATTTCCTTCTTTCCATTTTCACCGATATTTGCTCCATTAATAAATTCATCTATTGTCTTATCTTTATCTTCTATATCTTCATTCTCCCCTTTAATTTTTGGGGCTCCAACCCCATCATCTTTTGCTGTGAGGAAGACTAGTGTTTCCAACTTCATCTCAATTCTCCCATATCCTTCCAATAGATTTTGAATTCCAGCCAAGATATTTGGGAATTTTAAGGTTTCCTCATCTAAGTATTGACCCATGTTTCCAAAACAGGACAGAGAAAGAAAAAGAAAAAGAAACTAATAATGACTGTGACTCTAATCTTCCAGGCCTCTCTTACTTTTATTTTAAATTGACTTGAACACAAGTTCTTTTATACTCTTCAAAGGGGAAGGCTTCTGTTCCCCTCCTTCCTTCCTTCCTTCCTTCCTTCCTTCCTTCCTTCCTTCCTTCCTTCCTTCCTTCCTTTCTTTCTTTCCCTGCCAAAATAATTCTCAGAGGCACCTGTGAAAACAGTTCGTGCCCTTGGTTCTTTATCAGTTTCTGTAAACAAGTTGCAAACCCTTCAGCTGCAAAGTTAGTGAAGTCAAGTAAGAAGAGATATGTTGTTTAAAAAAAAAAATTCCGAGTGGCAGTTAATTTTCACCTTCTGTAGAAAACAAAATTCTTTACATTTCTTTTAGTGTGGTTTAATAACAAGTAGTAGGAAGAATTGTTAAAATAAAAAGGAAGGTTTTAATCCAGAAGTCAAAAAATAAAGCAACAAGAAGCAGAAGAAAAAAAATTAATCTGTTCACTTTAAGAGGAGAGATGAAGAACCTTAGGAGCATTTCAATTCCCAAAAAATAATTAGAAAGACAAAGGGAAAAAAAAAAACTTTCCACAGCGATCCCATTAGGATTATTTTCGCTGCTCAGTTCTTTTGTTTGAGGATCTAATTTGGCTTTAAAGAAACATTTCTTTGGGCAGTATTTAGCAAAATAGAAAAAAATACCTCACCAGATGAACTCACTTTGTCTTTTCACTTCCTTCCGGAGCATCCCAATTTCATCAGCCTAGGGGCTGCCTGTTTACCCCTGGCTTGAAGCACTTCCGTGGGTCTATCAGGGATTTTGCGATATCCCTGAGATCAGCAAGGCTTTGTCTTCCTGATCACCATCTCTATGGGACGGTTTAGGTCTCAAAGGACCCCCCAGTGGCAAAAGTATCAACGGCGGTCTCAGAGTATCAAGACCGCATGTTGTAACATCGCGACATGGCTCCTCCCTCAATCCTATGTTGAGGTATTTTCTGATGTGACATGTCTGTGTAACATAATCTGTTTGTATTAAAAGTAGAAATCCCCAGGCAATCTAAATGAATTCATTCATTAATTTAAACATGTATCTTCCTAGATACTCAGTTTGGTATATACTTCATCCTAAGTCATAATGTGGCTTATTTTCTAATTAGTAAGGTGAGTGAAATCTGCCATTGTGGAATATTAAAAAAAATGAATTATGAATTAATGTAAAATGTGAGTCCAGCCATGACTCCTAAAAGTGTGTGACATTAGAGTTTTATCTTTAGGTAACACTTATCTTTTATAATACTGAGGTAAACCAAGGTTGCTATTGATACATTCCATTAGTTAATCTAACAAATATTAAAAGTTGAATTATGAATAACTAAATATATATTTAATGCTTTTTATTTTACTAAGGAGTTTCTGTAATCCAGTCATTTTGATTTTGAATTAGTTAATGGTGATTTTAACTTTTCAATTTCTTTTTTTTTTTTTAAAGTTGTAACTCACAAGTGCCTTTTTTGCAGAAAAATGGAATATAACAAAAGCAACCATCACCACAAAAATTGTGGTCCGAGTACCATAGCTATTTTGGAGATATCCTTAATGGAAAAAAAATTAATGCAAAAAACAATGCTAGTGTTTGGATTTATCCTGAATCAAGACTTCATTGTCAAATACATTATTTTGTTGAAATTTTAATAATGCATCATTTCATATTTATCTGATGCACTGCTGAAGAATACAATATGAAAGATTGAAACAACATCTCTGAAATGTTATGCAACCATTAAAACAATCTCTAGGCATTTGCTGCTCTGCACTAAGCCAGTATTTATTCCTATATGAATTTCTATTCTTATGAAACAGGCAATCTCTTTGTGTAAACCTGAGCACATTGTATATTAACATGTGAAGCCAAACCAGACCAATCGACTCACTCTGTCTGTCTGTCTGTCTGCCTGCCTTCCTGCCTGCCTACCTACCTATCTATCAATCAAAGAGATGTATGTATATATGTATGTATGCATGTTTGTTTGTTTGTTTGTTCCAGCATAACTCTGGAACGCCTCGGGCAATTTTGATGAAATGGTACATATCCTCCGGAGACAAACACTGTGGGGGGTAAGATACCCCTGGCGTGTGTTTGTGTGTGTGTTCCAGCATAACTCTGGAAAGCCTGGGTCTTTAAGGCGAGCGAGTGTGGCATTCTAGAGTGTTCGTGATGCCATGGGAGGGGGAAGGGAGCTGATTAGGCCAGTACAGAGAGGCCTTTGATTTAGAGTGCCATAGCCTTAGCAGATCACCCACCCCCACCTCACGGCAGCAGCCCAATCTCACAGGAAACAGCTTCAGCCTGTGTTCCCAGGATCATCCTTCGCCCCAACTCAGGCCTAGGCCTCCCTCACACAGTAGGCCTACAAAACAAAGGGAGCCTGGTTAGACCAGAACAGAACCCTTTGATTGAGCATGCTCCTTCACAAAGTATGCCTTTAAAGCCTAGGCTTCCCTCACACAGTAGGCATAGGATTGTAGACAGGGCAGGAAAGAGGAGCGCATGGGAGGGGGAAGGGAAAGGGCAGGGATGATGGGCATTCGAGTAGGAGGAAGGGAGAGGGCAGGGATGATGGGCATGGAAGCAGGGGGACGAAAGGCCCTTCTCAATGGCTCCCTGTCAGACAAACACTTCAACGTTTATAAATAACCAGGCAATGCCAGGTCATCACCTAATACAGTATAAAAGAGAGTAAGAAGCTGATACAAATACAGGCCTGAAACCCTAATGTGAATTTTTAAACAAAACCTGTTAAGCCAATCTGATTATTTTATTTGACTAATACTCCCAAATTAGTAGATGAATGAAAATTTTGTGTTTTAAAATTTAACATCTAAAAAAAGATTGATGTAATGCCTCATATATATTAACCACCTTCTACTCTTAACATGAATTGATACTGCTTGCTAATGTTCTATGGATTAAGTTAACAGTAGATATTTTTAAAATCAATTTGTATGGCCACCATCAGTCATGACTCTGAGTGACTAGAATGTTGAACTGTGGTGAATAAAGCAGAAGAGAATGCTCAAAACTCATTTTATTTGACATTCCAGATAATCTGAATGGATTTGATTAAATGTTTATAGATAAAAGAGGAATTGAAAGTATTGTTGTGCAAGGAAGAAAGTACAGCTAGGCATAAGAGCAGAAAAAAATACGAGTATAATGATATTACGCAGGCATGGCAGTCAAGCGGTTAAGATGCTGGGCTTGTTGAGCAGAAGTTTGGCAGTTCAAGATCTAAGTACTACATAGCAGAGTGAGTTTCATTACTTGCTCCCGCTCCTGCCAACCGAGCAAAAGCATGTAAATACAAGTAGATGAATAGGTACCACCTTGGTGGGAAGTTAACAGCATTCCATGTACTTTCTGCATATAGTCATGCCAGCCACATGACCACAAAAGCTGCTTCAGTCAGCATTGGCTCTATGGCTGTGAATAAGTGATTATCAAATGTGAGAAGCACTGCCTTGTAGAGTCGGACATGACTGACAGGGGAAACCTTTACCTTTATTTTTATAAGAGAAACAGAAGTTTGTGCAGAAGCTATCGTACTGTGTGAGATATTAATCATGAAATTGTAGCAGAGGGTTGGGAGTGCTATCACTGCATTCAATCAAATGTACTTAATATGCTGAAAAATGAGCTTTGAAAAAAAAACCCTTCAAATTTCAATTATAAGTTAGTATTCCACAGCCCAAAGACATCACTAAGGATCTTTATTTAGGAGTAATTTTACACTTTTACAATTTCCCTATTTTACAATTAACTTGATTCATTAATGATATATGCATGATTTCATGTGACACTTCAAGCAATTAAAATTAAGCAAACAGCCTGAAGCAGGAGGAAAGACTGGTGGCTAAATGCTCATTTAGTTTCCTTGTATGCACATTGGATATAATTGGATTTCCTGAAAGCCACTGCCTTATTTATATTTACTTATTAGTGGAACTGTATGACTGCCCAATGCACTACAAAAACTCTGAATGGCTAGCAGTATATAAAAATATGAAACAAATAAATAATAAATAATAATATGTGCAATCCCAGATTTATAACACATACCCAAATGGACATTTTCTGAACATGACTTTAAAAAAAAAACACTATTTCCTTATTGGTAGACTCATACCCAATATAGACAAAATTAGCCCTATTAATTTAAGAGATTTCTTTCTTGTGAGTGCAAGATAAACACAAACACATGCAGAGTAACAACTCAAAACAAAAACAGCACTTATTGTGTAAGTGAATCTTAGTCATGATAAGAAGGCAACAACTTTCATGAATAACTTGCCAAGAATGAAAGGTAAATTCCAATAGAAAGTATAAATTTTAAATTAATCAATACATGCATGACATAATTTCAATATGGAGAAATGTTACTTAATTTATATAAAGGCTTGAGGTTAGTGAACTTCTCACTGGTAATTTTATAAATAAGAGTTTCATATCCTGAAGCAAGTGAATGTACACAACAATAAATCAGGTAGGTGATATGAAGTTTAGAAGCATAATAATTTTTTTGCCAAGAGTCAGGCAGTGGGCAGGTGCCAGACAATTGGTTTTTTGAGGATTCAGAGACAATGAAACTAGTGAATCAGGAGAATGCAAACTTTATTAATACCTTTAGTAGCAGATTTTAACAGGAACATAAAACATAACATACCAAGCAAGATGCTCTCCCTTCAACTGTTGAGAGCCCCCTTTGACAACAGCAGAGATATTCCAAAGGCTCAGGATGCACAGCTCTGAGTGCTCAAGCTTAATTAGTGTAATGTAATTACTATCAAAATGTGAATAGTCACTCTTCATGCCAATGATAGGGCTG
The DNA here is from genome assembly GCF_051295495.1 of Thamnophis sirtalis. NCBI lineage: Eukaryota > Metazoa > Chordata > Lepidosauria > Squamata > Natricidae > Thamnophis > Thamnophis sirtalis. The sequence goes on from NW_028261381.1 coordinate 127,824,120, forward strand.
CGTTGTCCTTTACCATCACTACAAATCTTTATAACTCCTTTATCCAACATGCATTGGACTCTTTAGAAATGGCCACTGAATTGGCATTTTTCTCCATGGACATCTTATAACCTTAATAATCTCCAGAAAAATATACTCATTTAGATGTCAATAAATAACAAATAATTTTTAAAAGAAGATATCTGAATATCTACTCCAAAGAAGTGTAACGTCAGATTAATTTCCCATATGGAAATCTGATCGATGTACTAGGAAATAATGCGCTGATTTTATTTATTAAATTTATATGTCGTCCATCTCTCCAATAAGGCGAATTTAATTAACCTTGTTAAAGAATTAAAAGTAGCAAACTCTGTCTTATCTTATAGTGGCTGTATTTGTATGATAAAATGAATCATGATCATTAAACTGCACTTTATTTTAGAATGTTGTATGGCCTTAGCCTGATTCATTGTTTTGTGCAAGCTCAGACCCAGACTGAGTAAATCATGGTAAAAATAATTGGATGAATATTTCATATGAACATGGCCAGAACTTCATGGAGTCTGAACACTTAATTATGGACACAAATGTTAATGCAACTTTGTAAATACGCCCATAGAAACTTAATTTTTTCAGACACCAGACAATAATAATTAATCATAATAGCTAAAACATTGTGCGGCTACAACATTTTGCATTATTTTGGCAATCTTATCCTCAACATCTCAGGTTATTACACAATGTTACGGTCATCTAAAACCAAGATTCTGCAAGATATCAGACATTTTCAACTAAAATCTCAGAGTTTTTATATCTAAATATTAAAAACTTGTGAGATCTTGTCTTTAACATTTGATAAAACAGGCTACTGGAAATATGTGCAGATAAATTCTTTTATTTTCCAAAACCATGTTTAGAGGGGTACTCCTAGTTGTATTCTGGATTAATCCAGAGACTCCTAGGATTTATGTGTGATCTAAAATCAACATTTCAAATTTCAATTTATCAAGACAGTGGCAAAATGACTGAGAACTAGTCTATGGTCACCCAGTGAATTTCATGAAGGGACTTGAATTGTCCCTAAGATAGTCATTTCATTACAGTATCACACCACCTTCATCTATGGTTTAAGGAGGCAGCAATCTATTTGAAAGGCCCTTTTTTCTGATTGGAGAAAAAAATACAAATGAAATGTGTACATATTACATACAGTACATGAAAATGTGACAGTTACTTAAAATAAACACCCCAGTATTAATATGTAATATTTAGCTGTATACTTAAGTCCTACCTAAAAGAGCATCATGTATGAATATATTCCACTGGAGAATGATCCATCTGTGATAGATAAAAAATGATTGGATACCTGAAGGCTTCAAGGCCAAATGCATCCAACGGGGGTGGGTTTTTTTTTTGTGTGGCAGTCTTAAGTAAATGATTTACTATTGCCGATTCCTAGGGTGTTTAGTGGGATACAGTAAAACAACTCAGGAGTAAATAGCCACCATCACATAAAAGGGGGGCGGGATATACAGCACCTACTGAAGCCAAGTTGCTCTGGTTATTTAGTGCCTAAACCAACGATTGCTCTGTACCTAAAGGAGGAGTGACATGAATCTGCAGCGGCAAAAACGCAACGAGAAGACGAGTGGCTTTTGTGCCTGCAACGCCCTTCAGGTTGAGGGCACGGGCACTTCAATAACTGTGAAAGGGGCGCCACAATCGGACAGCATGCAATACTGTCAGGGGCAAAGGCGGGCTACGGGTATTCTTCAGAAACGATCGCGAAGGCGCCTTCCGGGAGAAGAGAAAGCTCCCCTTTCCGGATGTGCGACTGCCAAGGATTCCTCGGTTTTCCCCACGGAAAGCCCGAATGTTGGTCTCGCTTATTAAGAATCGCCGTTTCTCAAATGTAAATCCCGCTGGGTTCAGCGGTTCCCGAGAAGCGGAGTGGTCAAGCGAGAGTCCTCTCCTAACAGGGAAAAAGTCGCCGGGCCGGCGGAGCAGCGTCCCGCCCTCCCTCGACCTCCCACCCGCGCGCTCAGCCTCGCCTCGTCTCGCTCCGAGCGCGGCACGAGAGAGCCCGCGAGACCCTCCCGGCCCTTGGTAGCGAGGCGAGGAGTGACGTCATTGTTTCAGGAAGTGGACGGCATGCCTCTTTCCCCCTCCCAAGACCGGAAGCGGTTTTTTTTTTGAGCTGCCTCCGCGCTGAGCCGGGAAGGCCTAGAGAGGCGGCGGTGGTGAAGGAGTTGGGGAGGTTCTCGCGGGATCCGAGTGAGTTGGCCGATGCGGGGAGCGGGGAGCGTCCGATGCCGAGCGGCGGTGGCCTAGCCGCGGAAACGAAAGGTGGGAGAACTGCCGAGGAGGCCTTTCGCCCTCCGGGGCAGTGGGGGGGGGGGACAACCGTGTTTTGGGAGGGTCAGCAGCTCAGGAAAACAGCGGTGGCGCCGGGAGGGAGGGGAAGATTTGTTTGTGAGAGAGTCGGGTGTGTGTGTGGAGTAGAAGAGGCGCCCCGCTGGATCGGACGAAAGATTCTCGTCCGGTGGCAGAAGAGCGCTCGGTGCTTTCGGCTATTGCTCTCCAGCAGCAGCAGGTGATGACCAGACCTTCCCCCAGTGTGTTGGGGGAGGAGATGGCGGGTGGGTGGGTGGACTAGATCGCCATTTGTTTACCCTCTCGGCGCTGTCTAGAACCGGTTTCCCCCAGTTTCGGCTAAGCTTGCTTGTTTTGCAACAGCCTCTGACGGTCTAATAAATAGAATTGGGAGAGTCGCTTTTATCACAGCGACGATCTTTTTATAAGGAAGTTAATTCGGACACCAGTTGGATAATAGGTCTGATTACAGAAAGGAAATAACGTTTCCATTTCCTTATAACCATTCTCTCTCAATTTGGCAAGATTAGAATGGATATAGAACAGGAAGGTGCTTGTTCTTAGAGAAATTAGATGCTATTGTATTATCACTCCCCCATTGTAATATAACTCCTTTCCATTTATCTACATTGCCTGTTTTACACATGGTCCCTTCCATTATTGTTCTTTTCTTCCCATGGTTACATTATGGATTTTAGGCCAATGCATAAGGTCTCTTTCTTTTTGATGCTGTAAAATAGTTTAGCCTGAGAGACACTTATAAACAGATAGGTATTACTGTTGTATATTACATCTACGTGATTTTCGTCAGAAATGGAACACACAGAGTTTGGGTTATTAGTCTGCAATGGATGTTAGAGCCATTTTCACAGTTCTCCATCACCTCAAAAAGACTGAGCAGAAGACCTTCTCTTATCTTCAGGATCAGCATTTGTTTTCTTTAAGTTTCTTTTCTCTATAAAAAGAAGCCATTAAAGTGTATGGTAAAGGCCACGTTAATACCTGTATTAACTATTAAGATAGTATTGTAAATAGTAACACAATATTAGAGTAACCATATCTTCTTCCTTTTATTCTTTCCTTCTTTAAAAAGCAAAGCTAACCCAAAGTAATTTTTTGAAAAATATATTATGTCACTTGGAAATAAAGTCTATCATTGTGATGACATGCAAAATGGCTGATTTAATTGTGTCCTTTTTACTTTGGTAGACATTGCTGATGGATGAGCTAGTACATGATTTGGCCTCAGCTCTTGAGCAGACCTCTGAACAGAACAAGCTGGATGAATTATGGGAAGAAATGACTCTGAGCCCAAGGCAGCAGCGGCGGCAGCTTCGTAAGAGACGGGGACGCAAGCGGCGTTCAGACCTTACACACCAAGCGGAACATGCTTGCTGCTATAGTGGGGCCTCAGAATCCAGCCTAGAAGAAGTTGTGGAGGACTGCCGGGAAGTGCTAACTGCTTACTTTAGTGACTCTGATGACATGGCAGTAGCCAAACATCCAACTCTCAGCACAGCTCTCAAGAATAAGCAACACTCATGGCATGAATCAGACTCCTTCACTGAGAATGCACCTTGTCGACCCTTAAGGCGCCGTCGAAAAGTTAAGCGTGTGACATCAGAAGTGGCAGCTAGCCTTCAACAGAAGCTCCGAGTATCGGAATGGACTTATGAGAAGGGTTGCAGATTCAAATCAGCTAAAAAGCAGCGCCTGTCCCGTTGGAAGGAGAATGCTCCCTGGACATCAACTGGCCGGGGACTCTGTGAGTCAGCAGAGACCAGGGCCTTCCTCAGCAAAGGGGGAAGGAATGAAAGGATGGAATGTGAAGCAGATGAACAGAAACAGGGTTCTGATGAAAACATGTCAGAATGGTGAGATGTCTTCTCTTATCTGAGGCTCTAATATTTTACTTTGTTTCTTCACAAGTAGTGTTTCTTCCCTTTAGGTAGTTCCCTTTTTAACTACACTAATTCGATCCAGTCTTCTCAGATAATTTATGGAAGGCTGTTTTGCAGGTTGTACTTGTATAGACCAGCATTTTGTGTGAGACTAATTTCCAGTGTTTGTTTAAGAAAAGAATAAAATGTGACTGCTTAGTCTTTAGTCAGCATTATTTTAAATATTTATTTTCTGAAAATAAATGGATGATGTTGACATGAAGATGTTCCAAGAAGAATGCTGCTTTTGATTTTTGTGAAACAAGTATCAGTTGAAATGATATAATTCATCCTGAAGATTGAGTAGAACATTAAACACCACAGCCTAATTAAATGATGTTGAATGAGAATATACTGTATAATACTTTCCATTGCTGATAATTATCTAGGCATATAACTTGCACCTTCATTGTAGATGAATTGCAGTTGGTTTTGAATAATATGTTAAAGATCAGGGGTGTGAAACTTGTGACCCATGGGCCGGATGCCCATGCCCAGTTTAGTGAAGGGGGAAAAAGTCACAATACGTCATGGGACGACTCCATGACAACACGAGTTTGACTCCCGTGTTCTAGATGGAGTTTAGCAACTTGTAATATTAAGTCAAGGTTCATGTAATCATTGGCCTACTTCAAGCATCCTTGCAAGTGAAATTTCTTCACTTGTAGGAAGATTGAGAGATGAAATGGTCCTGCATGCATTCTCTGAAACCATTTACCGCCAATGAGGTACTATTTTTAATTGAACAGTTCCTTGTCATCAGTTATAAAAGATGTGAGCAATTGATTGAGACTTAGAATGAAGCAAATTTGTTTAGAAGAAGAGGCCCAGCTGGTTCTTCCATTATGTCCTTAGTTCTTTCATTGAATGCTGATCTATTTCAAAAATATTTTATTACATTTTGATTGAGTATGTGAATAGTATGATATTGTAGTCAGATATGATGAGTAAAATACCTTTCTTAATAGTTTATACATTTGATATTTAAATAAAGTAAGACTTTGATAGAACTAAAAAGAGGGTAGTCATTAGGATACTGAGGAGTGGAAGTGTTTTCCATGGCTTATAGGATGAATTTTGAATTGATAGAATTCTATAAAAGGATTGTAACATGGAGTTAATCTTTGAATTGATTTTAATGATTGGTTTTCAATATCTATTAGAAATAGTAGTTCAGGAAGAACATACTAGTACCATATTTAAACAATTTATGGGTAAAGAGAGTAATCTACTGGGCATTACAGCCTGTAAAGAAACTTAAATTCACTGTTAATCCTTTATAGAAATAAATAGTCCAAGAATTGCTTTATATTTTCCTTCATCATTTTGAGTTTAATTAAAATCATACCATTTATCCATCTTTTCCCTTCATATGTGCTTTTCATTTTATTTATTTTTGCCATGTATGGATTATAGTGTGTTGTTTTCCTTTCCTGTTCAGGGAACTATTAGGAAAGCAGAAGCTTTCATTTTTTTCTGACAGTAAGAGGTCAAATAAGGTGGACAGCACTGGTTGGGCAGTATACATAATGATTCAGTCCTGAATTGCATGTTGGTCTTTTCTATATCCAGAAGAATGCTAGATTTAGTAACCCATAAGCAGTCAGGAAGAGATTAGTTGAAGTAAGGCTTTTTTTGAATTCTCTTAAATGAACAGAGATATCCAGCCTAATTCCTCTGCACCCTTAATCAAAACCAGTAAGTCCACAGTGTTCAAGAGGGGTCATTCTATAATACTTTAGTGAAGTAGGCATGAAGTCTAAAACAGTTCCACTTACTAAGTTTATATAGTTGTCAGTTATACTTTGGAGGGACCAGTAGGAATAGTATATCCAAGATTATGAATAGCATTTTGTTGAATAGAATAGAACAGGGGTGTCAAACTGGCAGTCCATGGGCCGGATGTGCAGGCCATGCCCACCCAGCTCCTCAAAGGGGAAAAAGGATCACAAAACGTCACATGATGGTAATGTGGCGCCATGAATTTGATACCAGTGGAGTAGAATAATAACTTCCTTGTCACTTTGAATGTACACTAATTGGTATACATTAAAATGAAATTTTGTTCCATACGACTCTCAAAGGGTCACCACTTCTAATATACATTACATAACCATGACTAAATAACTAGCTAACTAACTAACTAACTAACTAACTAACTAACTAACTACAAAATTATGCATATACCCACATTTATGACGCAGATAGTTTGGATGTATTCATGTACATTATTCCTATGGGTTTATATGTTTTGTAGTGTGTCAAATATGAGACTTAAACCATTAACTTGCATATTGGTTTTTTTTTTAGCTTATTTTCTTTTTCCTCAGAGGTGAAGAGTATAAGCTGAAGTGGCTACTTTAGAACTTGGGGAAAGAAGTAGGAATGCTTGCCTGTTTGGTGACAGAGCAAGTGACAGAGATGGAGTGTTTAGCCTCCCCCTCCTTCTTCAGCCCAGCCTGACCTTCTGCACCCCCTCTGTGCCTCTTGTTTTCTTATTTTTATAGAAAATCAATACTCTTCTTGACACATACAATAACTCAGAAGCATAACTGAATGCGGGAGACCTGAGATCTGTCCATCACCTCTCACTTTAACTCTTCTGAACTATTTAATTACAGGCGTGCTTTGGTCCAGGTGTTGGCAATTGTGCAATTGCTAAATGAAGACCGTTTTAACCAAAGATTGGGTGATCAATAACTCTATAGCAGTAGCTTGTTGGATCAATAGCCTTCATTATTTTCTGGTTAAGGCAAGTGGCCTTCTTTGTAACTGGAGGTCATTAATCAATGCTTACTGGACTCTATGGCCTGTACTAAGGAACTGTGAACTTTCCAGTAAGAATTTAATGTAAAAATAACCTAGTTTGTATGATCATTTGGGTGAGAAAAGTGAGAAATGAGGCTTAGTCACACTGTTATTTTTGTTTCATTCTATTTGAGTTGGTAGTACTTCCAAAACAAATACATTTCAAAACCACAGGCCCTTAGACCCTAAATTTTGTTGCCAATTGCCAAACACTGTCTTGTCTTGCTACCTCTTATCTACTTAAGGCTTGTAGAATTTATTTATAAGAGAACATGTTACCATTTTGTTTTTCTCACATCTTTTATTGAGAAATGAGAACAAGAAACACTGTGAGTTTACATTTAACAGTTAAATAATTGTATAAATTAAGATAAGATAGATAAAATAAGATAACTTTATCATCATTTTTTTTTACTGTGAGCACACTGGACCATGGTAAAAATGAAATTCTGTTGCTTGTTCTCAAGAGAAAGTATATATCTACCCAAACACATATACACATTCTATATACATACATGAATATATACCTGCACATATAGAAATTACAGATTAAGAATTGGAAGGCACCTTGTAAATCATCTAGTCCAACCCCCCAACCAAGCAGAACACCCTATATCTACACACACACACACACACACACACACGGAATATAAGATGCACCCTTTTCCCTCAAAAAAGAGGCTGAAAATCTAGGTGCGTCTTATACACTGAATACAGCATTTTTTGTCTCCTGAAACCCCTCCCCCTTCATTAAAATGGGCGTGCATAGCCTTATGGAGGCTTTTAGAGAGCTCCTGGGGGCTGGGGAGGGCAGAAATGAGCAAAAAATGGCCTGTTTCTTTGCTCAATTTTGCCCCCCTCCAGGAGTACTCTATAAGCCTCCATAAGGCTATCCATGCCCTTTTTTTGACAAACAATGCTCCTGATTTTGTGAAAAATGGACCTTTTTTGCTCATTTTGGGGGGGCCCACCCCCCAGGAGCACTCTATAAGCCTCCTGAAGGCTATCCATGCTCTTTTTTTGAAAAAATAATGGGCCCATTTTTGCGAAAAATTGGCCATTTTGGGGAGGTTTGCAGAGTGCAAAAACTATTTTTTTTTAAAATTGCCTCTTCAAAACCTTGCTGCATCTTATACTCCAGTGTGTCTTATACTCTGAAAAATAGGGTATATCACTGTCTCACTGTCCATTTTGAACACATAGTGGAAAGAGGAAACTTGAGAGTCTGGCAATTAAATTAATGTTTCTCAACCTTAATAATTTTAAGATATGTAAGCTTCATTTGGCTGGAGAATTATGGGAGTTGAAGTCTACACATCTTAAGCATTGCCAAAGTTAGGAAATACTAAGTTGAAGCAGTTTAATTAATAAAAGTAACAAAATAATTGTGAGATTGAGAAAATTTGTAATATGGTCTTTGCTTTTACAATGTGCCTCATTTAATCATTCATTTATCTGTGTAGATGCCCAATTAGTTGTGCTCATTTTCTCTTATTATCCACTAATAGATATCTCTTATTTTGTACTAACAATACTGGTATATGATTATTCCTTACAGTTATTTTTTAGGTATGTTCTTTATATGTTCATTATACAATGCTGAATAACTTAAAGAATTGTTGCTTACTTTTTGTCTGTTGTAACTGGAATTGTCTTGGACGGCTCATGGAAACTATAGTTACTAGCTGGATGTAATTTATTGAAAAGTGACCATTTGGTATAATGGTTAAGATATCACGTTAGAAATTATGAGACTATGATTCTAATCCTGCCTTAGGCATAAAATCAACTGGATGACTAGGCTGATCCCTCTCTTTTCACCCTAGGAAGAAAGCAATGGCAAATTGCTTCAAAACTCTTGCCAAGTAAACTGTGGGGATTTGTCCAGACAGTGGTCATGGGTCAATATGACTCTAAGGCCATGATGGCCAATCTATGGCACAAGAGGCGTTGTCCTGTCAGCTCCTGACTTCACCCTTCTTTTGAGGCCCTTTTTCATCTTCCAGAGGCTTCCTTGAAGTGACTTCCGGTTTGTCACCATTCCCGAACTTCTGGGTTCCCGTAGGTCCATTTTTCGCCCTCGGGGTGTGGGGGGTGTACTGTTTTCACTCTCCTCAGGCTCCTAGAAAGCCTCTGGAGCCTGGGAGGGTGAAAAAACCACACCAAAAGCGGGGTGGTGGTGGTGGCGCTGATCGCATGTGCATGGGGGGAGGGTCCCGTGCATAGCATTATGGATGTGGCATGCCCTTGCACGACCCCCCCTGTGCTCCCCCCGCTTTTGGCATGGGAGCCAAAAAAGGTTAATCTACCACTTCTCTAAGGCATATGCACACCACCAAAATCACTAAAAGGCTTCCTGCTCTGGAAGGCAGCACCAAAGTTTTAAATAGCTTAGATCCCTCTGCTTCTATATTCACCCATATGATTGGCTAAACCTTATATTCTTCATCACGTCTCTGTCTCCTCATAAAACTTTAATGTCAGGTGAGCTGCAGTCAGTGAGATGATGTTTGGCAGCTTTGCTGTATCTCTAGAATGCTCACTTGAAGACTATTTTTACACCAGCTTTATCTTGTTATGTGGCAATCTTTTCTCACCCAGGCTTCCAGCCTGGCATCATTTTCTGCAACATTGATTCTCCTTTTAATATGCTGTTTCTAATATTTTTAATGAAGGCAGTCTCTGGGGTTAAAAATGTCTGATTTAAGGACAACCCTTAGAGAAGAACGCACTACTCTGACTAAAAATGGCAGACACTGTTCTTGCTTGAGCAGACAAACTGTTGAAGTTGTGCATTGCTTTAAAGTGCAGTTTGTTTCAAGTCAGGGAGGAGAGATGTGGCTCTCTTCTACCTGCCAGGCAGTTCTCCTTTACTTCACCACCCCTTCAGGGTGGCTATGTTCCAAATTTGGACCCTCCAACAGGGAGGTCAGAGCTGACCGCAGAGCGGATCAGGCTTCCGAAGGCACCGGAAGTACAATCGGAAGTCAAACTAAAACTTCATGTTGTGCAACATAGCCTTTGAGTCCCCTGCCCACCTACTAGTTCAAAAGCATGCAAATGTGAGTAGATAAATAGGTACCACTTTGGTGGGAAAGTAAATGAAAATGTCTTCGGACAATGCTGGCTCTCTCAGCCAAGAAACAAAATTGAGCACTGTGCCCTAGAGTCAGATACGACTGGACAGGGAAACCTTTATCTTTATTTTTAGCCTTTGAGGGCAAGGGACCTGTATACAAATGTTACATCAGATGTCATAAAAGCACATAGCACCCTGAAGAGTAGCTCTTGATGTTTTCATTTGCTGTCTCTACATGCTGGTTCTCCTGTCCCTTCTCTACTGCCTGTTGTGTTTTTCTCTGCTAATTTGTATGTGGGGTGTCCCTTTTCTTTGCAAAATGCTTTACCAGCAACTTAACTACTTCGGAAATTTTTTTAATATGGGAGAGAAATAGCAGACTGCAGAGCTTCTAACATTTTATTTTCCAGAAGATTGTATTGCTATGCTGGGAGAGGGGAAAAGTCCAGACCCCGTGTATTTCTGCTTTCCAACCATGTGTGATGTATAGAGGTAGTCCTCAACTTATGACTATCCATTCAATGACTATTCAAAGCTATGCCGGTGCCGAACAAAGGGACTTATGATCACTCCCTGAAGGTATGGCCATTGCAGTGCCCTTATGGTCTCTGGCCTCCCAGAAATTGGTGGCTGTGTGACAGCTGGGATTCCCTCCCCTTTCTCCTTACCTGAATGTCCTGAGTTATGACTCCAAATGGGACTGCTGGGATTGCAGTTGCTAAGCAACCCAACCACATGACATTGCACTTTATAGCCATATTCCTTAGTGATAGAAATTCATTTCCCAGTTCTGGTCATAAGTCAAGGACTATGTGTAAAAATCAATGATATTAATTCATGTATTTTTTTTCCTTTAGTCCCTTTTTTAGATTATTGCATATTTTCCTAACTTATTTTTCTTTCCATATATTTTATATTCACCCATCCAGTTTTCTAGGGTACCCATATCAGGATTAATCAAATTGTTAAGATGAATAAAGCAATACCACTATTATTTGTTGTGCTGGAGGGTTGTGAGAAGTGTGAAGTGACAGATTTATTCTTAGAAAAAAAAGTATATATGTAATGCATATATATTTAATTTGTTGTTTTCCCTTTCCAGTGAAACCAGCAGTGTTTGCAGCAGCAGTGACACTGGCCTTTTCACCAATGATGAAGGTCGCCAAGGTAAGAATAGGTCATGTCCCTATTTCTTCTATAATTTAGTGCTTTGAATGATAAATCAGACAGATTTAAAATAACTTTATTGTCACTTTAAATGTACACTAATTGGCTTACATTAAAATAAAATTGATATCAGGCACAGGTAATTGTGACCAATCTGTATAGGAGAAGAAAAGAAGGAAAATTTAAAAGTATTATTTTGAGGCTGAATTCTGGTTCTTCCTTGTGCTCTAACAAGACATTCATTCCTAATTACTCTGCAGACTTTAGAGTTTTGTGGATTTTTTTGCTTGTTGCAATTCTTTTACAGCTCTAGCAGTTGCATATTTATTTGCCTGATGGTATAAAACTGTATTTTTTTGGTCTGTGTTGTGGTGCTACAGCATTATGCCTTAAAAAATAATGTGGATTATTATGTCTCCGTTTTACATCCCATGCGATTTATTAAAGCAAAGATAAACATGTTGTAGCCATTCATATTTTGCTGAACTGTAAGGCTCAACAGACCCAACTAAAATGACGAGGGCTGATGTGAGTTGTACTTCAGTAATATTGGGGGGAGGGGGGGGGAGCTTGTAGCTTTTCTGTTCCTGTAATAATGTGAAAAGATTTAAAATGGCCTAAAAATTCACTGACATATTATTAAATAAGTTGTCTCTTCTAAGAATGGCAAGGAGTTATGTAAAGATACTTACTGCTTCATTTGAGTGGGAGAGGGAGATGTCTATAGATAACTATAAAGACATCAAGATGCAGGACCTATTATTATAATTTAAGACTTTGTTGTCATGTATGAATTTAGAGATAGATTTATCTTAGAAGAGTGGTTCTCAAACTTTGTGATAAACCAGTCCCCTAAAATGATTAATGAATTTGGGTGAATCTTCTATGAATAAATCTAATGATTTTATTCATGTCAAGTCTGGATAAGAAATAAATTTACTGTTTTTAACTATTTTAATTGATATATCACAAAAGATGTCAAAATTTGTGGAATGCAACTGTAGGCAAAATAGCAAAGGCCAGGTTAAGTTTTGACAGCCCTCCAGCTTTGCCTCTTTACATTAAAAGAAGTCAAAGGTGCTCCCAGATTGCCTGGGCATACTGCAGCTGGTAGATCCCCAAGTGAGTTTTGACAATGCTTCTACTTTGCCTGCCAAACCTGTAAGATTAAAAAAAAGGTTATGATTATCTTTAAATTGTCCTCTACTCATAGGTTCATAACTTTTGCCTGTTCAGTGGTTCTGATTTTTTAGTGTATGAATTTGGATGAATCTTCTATGAATAAATCTAATGATTTCATTGATGTCAAGTCTGGGTAAGAATATATTTGAATAGCTTTTTATTTCCTTCCAAGGTGATGATGAACAGAGTGATTGGTTCTATGAGGGTGAATGTGTCTCAGGTTTCACAGTCCCCAACTTTTTGCCCAAGTGGGGACCTGACCGCCCATCTGATATGGAACGAATGGACTCAAGCCTTGAAAAAATCTCAGAGCCAACATTCCTTCTGCCCTCTCGGCCTGTTACAAGAGGTGAAATTCTTTATGTGAATACTTGCAGGTTGTGGATATACTGTAGCTCATATCAGATATGTGATAGGCATTTGCAACTTTCAGAGTATAGGTGAGAATGAAATAGTAGCTTGGATTATAGTGTAATGTAGAAACTAGGATCATAGATCATAGAAACCAATATGAATTTGCATAAATATGAATTGATGCAATAGCAGTATGTTCTGATTCTGTTTTGTGTACTTGAATTAATTTCAGTTCTTTGACCATAAGGAATTGGGTTCAAATTACATAAGGAATTTGTTTAACAATGAAATAGACCCTATACCACAGGTGTCAAACTCACTGTTTCACATTGCTGAATTGTGACGCTTTCCCCCTTCGTGGAACTGCGGTGGGCTTGGCGTGCATGTGACGCATCCAGCCTGCAGGCTGCCAGTTTGATACCCCTGCCCTCTATAAAACACTATTGTGAAAAGAAGGCACTGCACTATACAGTGCATTCTTGCCCTAGTTTGTAATATGTGTTAAACTCCATAGAACAGAACCTGGAAATCGGAAGCTGATCTAGATTCTTGTTCCTTATTCCAGCTGATTCTGTTTGCATTTTTTTCACGTTTCTTCATTATACTCTTCCTTCTTTTCAGGATTCCACCCTCGCTTGAACCGTCTTCCCAGTGTTGCTACCCGCTGTCTTAGGAAGGGCCGTAGAAGGCTGGTTAGCAAGGTATTGCTTTATAGGGAATGATAATTTGTTTAGCACATAATGTCAAGAAATATACTAATTGGTGAAATGTGCTATGTGGTTCATTCTAACAGTTTCAGCTGTGTATTCATATACAAACTGTAGTTATGTATAAATGTCTTGATAATTTAAAAAAATGGGAAAATAATACATTGTTATGAAGAGGAGGCTGACTAAATATGTGTGCAGTAAAAATCTGCAAATAGGAGAAAGAATGTTGGTACCAAGGAGAGGTACCTGGGATGAGGAAAGCTGTTAGAGTTGGGATGGAGGAAATAAATATTGATTGACATATTAGTATGGTTCTTGTATTACAGTAGATTTAAATGGCAAGAGTTGTGCCTGTCATTTGCAAGTCATTTCATTCTTTATGAAATATATATATATATCCAAGCATTTCTTACCATCCTTGGAATCCTTTTGTGTGTGAAGCTGGAATTCTGCAATCCCAATCTCCCATATTTTAAGCAGAGAGTTTTTTTGGGAGCTTAATTTGCAAGCATGTATAAAGATAGTTAGACTCTATGTGCAGTTTATTTAAGAGCCATGGTGGCACAATGGTTAGAGTGCAGTATTGGAGGCTAATTCTGCTGACCCTTAGCTGCCAGCAGTTCGGCAGTTCGAGTTTCATCAGATCAAGGTTGACTCAGCCTTCCATCCTTCCGAGGTCGGTAAAATGAAGACCCAGACTCTGTAAAATGCTTAGAGTGGGCTGTAAAGCACCATGAAGTGGTATATAAGCCTAAGTGCTATTGCTATTTTAGGAATTTCATTTGAGCCTAGAAAGAAAAATCTTATGTGTTAAAAACGTTTGACTCATCAGTTAATTAGTTTAAGGTGTGAATGGCTGCTGTTTTATTTTAATGTGTTTCTTCCATCTTCAACAAATTCTTCAAGACCTTTCTCTCTACTTAACCGTATTAAGTTAAAGAGTTGAAATATGTTTTCAGTTATAGTGAATATTATGTCTTGGGCAAGGACTATTAGGCCACTGGTAAAGGCCTAGGGTCCTAGAATTTTTAAAGCTTCCTCTAATGAGAAAAATAATATTTACTTGTTTAATTCATCTTCATCACCTTAAAGGGATCTATGTCATTCGCAGTGGAGGTCACTGCTTCCCCTCCTCTCTTCGCTTCTAAATTGTAATAATAAATAATGAGTTTCATTCAAAGCTCCCTGCCAGCAAGCTGCTAATTACCCAAAGTATCGCTTGTAATTTACACAGTAATAAACTGTAAATTTAAACATTACGGCAGTTTAAGTTAATAATTTCTCTACTGTAACAAATAGCTCATCTTTCATCCCTGCTGTTGCCTTCACACAAGCCTTTCATTTGATGGTGTTTTGTGTTTCTGGGCACCAACTCACCTTTTTATTGATCATGAAATCCTAGTTTTCACGCAGTTTATTTATATAGAACCCATATGAATATATACAACAATACACACTACAGTATATTAATATAAATGTTACTTTATTTTCTTGCACAATGGTACTGAAATGGTTTGACCCAATTTCCCCTTTTCCTGGTCTTGAATATATAATTGCCACCACAAAAAGCAAACTATTGTTTTACATAAGGGTCTTGGCAGTGGCACTCCCAAAGTTAAGACTCAAAGAAGCAGTTACAAATTGCTCCGTTATTTCCAGGATATGCACAAACTACCACTTTGGGAATAATTAACCCCAGTTTTAAGAAATATTGCTGCAAGTATGGTATTACATATCTTTAAGGCCAATTGAAGGAAAAACTTTTATGGAACTGTTGGTTGTAAGAAATTGCTGAAAATAGAATTGCCTTGTAGCAGAAATGGCTGATAATTGTCTAGGAATCATGTTCCAATTAAAAGAGATATTTGTTTAAGTAACTTTGTTTCTTAGTGTTGGACCTAGTCTTTGATACAGTACTGTAAGATATATAATATATACAGCTAAGAATAAGCTAATGAGCTTTCGTATGAGAATTCTGCAGTTACTGTATTTTTCGGAGTATAAGACGCACCTTTTCCTCCTCAAAAAGAGGGTGAAAATTTGGGTGCCCCTTATACAACAAATGTAGCCCCACCCATCCCCACCAGATACCAAAAACGCAAGACATGGAGGCAGCAATAGTCTGTGGCAACCCCTGCAACCTGGAACAGCTGATTGGGAGTATTCCGGCAGTCCGATCCACCTGCCAATCAGCTGTGCTGAATCAGGCTGCAATAAGTGCTGAATCTGACCCGGCTGGTCAGAGTTTGCAGCAGCAATCACATTCAGAAAGCACAGTAACTGATTCAGCAGGATTCAAAATAATGATAATATACAATACATTACCAAAAGCAGGTTTTCCAAGTAGCAGTAAATACAAGCAAAACACAAGCAGTTTCACTTTCAGTTCTCTGTTAAGGCTCCTTCCTGTCTCCTTCTTGCTCATACAGCAAATTTCAGAATCCAAATAGCCCTCATTAGCTGACTTAGTTGCTATGCCTATTCATTAGCTGACCTTGTTACGGTGTGTCAGCTGAATACCATGGGTGCTGGTAGGCAGAGGCAGATTTTTTCTTATTATTTTCCTCCCCAAAATCTAAGGTGCGTCTTAAACTCTGAAAAATATGGTGATTCAAAGTACTTAATTGTAATTAACAGGTTAGGATCTGAATAGCCCTGTATGTGCATCTTCTATTTTTAAAAATGCAAACAAAGCTCTTCAATTTTCATCTTTTCCTTGGGGGAATAATATGATGCTAAATACGTCATTAGAATCTATTTCAGTTTTTTATTTGATAACATGTTATAATGGATGCTTTCTCTAAGGCTGATACACACAGCGGGGTAATTTTCATTGGAAAATGACTAAATAAGGTTTAATTTGTCTCTAACACTAGGTCTAAAATTAGAGGGAAGACTTTACCATTTAAAATGATATGTTCAATTTTTGTATACTTTAATATTACGATGAATAGAAATTATTGGTATGTAGTTGATGGTAACCTTCTCCCCCTAACTTTCACATAATCCATAGCCCAATAATTGTCGTAAATGTTCCCAACTTGATTCCTTGAATGGAATAGAAAATATAGAAAATATCCTTTCTTATTGTCTCCCTCATTCAATGATCATTCAGAATTAGGATTGTGATAAATTGGGTGCTGAAAAAAATAACTTTATGCGACCAATATCTCCATTTATGACCTTCACAACATTATTCAGTCATTTGATTACAATCAGTTACACCTCCATCGTTTTTCTGTTGCTTTTATAAGAAAGTAAGCAGGCAAACAATGGAGAATACACATTGAAAGAAATGCTGTGGCGTCAGCATCCCTAAATGTTCTCGGGGCTGGGAGTTGTGAACATGCTAACAAACAACTTGGTGTATTCCTCATTGTGCGTCTCTCCAATCTGCATCAAGGAAGCTGCAAGTCCTACCTTAGACATGAAAGCAAGCTGGGTGACTTTGAGCCAGCCACTCTCTCTCAGTCCTACTCACCTTACAGGGATGTTATTGTGGGGAAAAGAAAGGGGTATTAAGTATGTTCACTGCTTTGAGTTATTTATAAAAATAACCCAAGTGAAATAAAAATAAATAAATCTTTTCTTGTGAGAGGGAGAAAAGAAAAAAAGGGTCATACACAGGAAAGATTGCTTTTAGAAATTGCTTATTTATCTCCCCGCTCCCCACAGTAAAACGGAGAGTGTTGAGAGGAAGAAATTACAAGACAGTACAATGTGCAGTTGTATGGGGCAGGGTCACAGAATGTGCACAATGGTCTGGTGTGGGTCAGGGATGGGATGAGGATATGAGTGAGTCATGGGTCAGGGAGGGTGTGAGGGAGTGCACAAGAGGTGTAGTGCAGAAAGGGTGTGTGAGAGGGTGTGTTAGAGAGAATGTGTGGAGGTGTGGTGCACATTGGGAAGGGGGCGTGAGGATATGCAATTGGTCAGTGCAGCTCAACCTCAGAGGGGCTGGAGGAAGGTTCATGGGTGGCAGAAGCTTATTCCAATGGCCCGCGACCTTCCCTTGACTTTCTGAGGAAGCTGGCAGGGAGGGCCACAAATAGAGATGGCAGGGGTGTGGGACTGCCAGCGCTATGAGGGCTGGTTGTAATCACCATTCATTCAGCATCATGGATGGACTAGAAGACCTCTAAGACCACTTTTAGCTCTGATGTTCTGTTATCATCATAAATTTGGAACAGTTGCTGAATGTGGTCTAGCTCAAGGACTGTGTCCTCCCTCTCCAGTGAATGTAAATACAAAAAATAATTCTCCTCTTGCTAATTATGGGAATGAGAATTAGGAGGCAAACAAAGGCAGAAGGTGTGAAACAGCACAGGAGTGAACATTTCAAAGGGAAGTGGATTGAGAAGAGGAAATTCCTGATCATGATTTCTCACTTAGTGACTGCATTGTTTAACAACAGAGGTAGAATAGGGAAAAATGTATGTCTGTCAGATTATTTCAGTTATAGTTAAATATAGCACAGAGGAGTTGTTACTGAGATTTAATTTTACCTTGGAACAAAGGACAAGGAGCCTGATAAACATGACAGAATATGGCTCATTTTATATACATAGAATAAGCATAGTTTTTATGCCAACCTCAGTAGAAATAAATTACAATTCAGACATTCTAAAATGCTTGCTGTTTCATTCTGGTTGTTTTTTTTAGCAAAGTTGGAAATGAAGTCCTTGTAGGGAATATTATCCTTGCAATCTAGATAATTATACAGCATTGTAATACAATTTTTCAAGAAAGTTCCATTGAACTCAGTGGTACAGACTTCCAGGAGAAAGATCAAAGACTGCATTTTTTCAACCAGGTTGCAGTTGAGCTTTTTGTGTGGTCTTGAGATTGCCTATTCTCAGACCACTCAAAGTCAATCAGATTCAAGCTGAGGCATTATTATTATCTTTGGACTATTACCTATAAGCAGAATAATATTAGTTAAGACACCATTGAGCTGAGCTGGAATCTTGATGGCTATATACAGTAGGTATGTTTACATAATTTTCTTGGTGGAATATAGAAGTGGGTTTTTCCTGCCTTCTTCTTTTTCCCATTTTCCTAGTTAACCTTCAGTCCTGGGATTTGCTGGGATCTCTCGTCTAAATACTAACCATATTCAATCTCCTTAATTTTTTGATATCATTAAGGTGTTGCTCCTTGATCCAACTTAAACAAAGCAGTGATTGTGTTGTTGGTGATGCTTTTAGTAGTTTTTGTTGTTATAGCTTGTCTACAATTTTCTTGGCAAAATTGTTTAGTTTGCCATTGCCACCTTCTTCCCAAGGAATAATAATTAGCTCAAAGTCACCTATCTGGCTTCATGCTAAAGCAGGTCTAGAACTCATGATGACCTGATTTCTTGCCTAGTACCTTAATCACTACATCAAACCATCTCTCTCAGTATGCTTTAGGTAAAATGATTCCATTGAGTTAATTTATAAGATTGTTTCACTATATTCTTTAATTTCTCAGAGGTGGATTTCATACTATGTAAGTATGAACGTAGAATTGGTTTGTAAAAGGAAGACTGTGATTTGAGAAGTAAGATTGTCTGAAATTCAAACTCTATAGAATCATAGAGTAGGAAGGGATCATTTTGCCATCGAGTCTGATTCCATTCTTAAAGCAGAAATCAAGTAAAAGCAACCCAAGAGAAGATAAAATTGAGCCAACCACAATCATATTTAGTGTTAGGATTGAAGGCCATGTTATATGGAAGAGGACACATGGATGAATGCGGTTTGCATTTTGAACCTCGCTCCTTGTTATATCCAATTTTGTATTAGATTTTGCTTGAAAAATGTTATGTAATATACTCAGTAATATGGGTGCTAGCAGTTTTCTTCTGAAATCCTCTTGAGTGTCCCTCTTCCTTTTCGTCTCTAATTTACCATGCCTTGGTTCGTGGAAATTCAAGGCAGTAGATGATTACTCCCTTTGGCTCAGGAAGTAAACAGCACCTTAAAACTATCCGTTATGACTGCAGCCTCAATTTGCTGGCCAACTTAGCACATCTGTTTGGAAGAGAATGGGATGGAATGTCCAACAGACCCTGAGAAGTGAAGGATGGAGTTGCAAAAAGAGACTCCTCAACTCAGGAGAGTGGAGAAGCTTAAGAAAGAGACACAAAGCAGCTGTGCTTTACTTATGCTAGGTATAAATTGCGCAAGATAATTTATCTGTTAGGCTTTCATGATTCTGTTATATCACCCTGTTAGCAACATTGATCTTTCCAGAAACCAAGTGGTTCTTGTTTCTTGAGTTTGCCAGCTTTGCAGGGCTTGACCGAGGAAGGTACAGCATTTGTAGCTCTTCTACCCTCACACCTTCATTCTTGCTACTGCTGTTGCCTCATTTTAATATGCGGCAGTTTTGCTATTCCTCCCTTCAGGTGGGTGGTGCTGAAGCAAGCCTTGTGGCCTTTGTTTTCTTTCCAGAAAGAAGTCATAGAACCTTATTTTTGCTATGTATGTAGAGTTTTTTTGTGGGATTGGATTGGAGGAAAACAACAATGTTATTGGCTTAATTGAATTCATTTTTTAAAATGTCATATTTATGGCAATTGTTTTATATCATTAACGCCATTTTTTGTGGCAGCCATTTTGAAACTGTGCTCTGATACTGAAAAAGCTGAAAATGGTTTCTTATCCCACAAAAGACTTATACCATTTTATACACACTTTTCCTTCCTCTCGCCTTTTCTTCTTCCGCTGCCCAAGGAGTTTTGCATGCTCTTTTTGGATCAAAACAGCACTTCTACCCCCATTCGTAGTTAGTTGAGGCTGACTTAGGTTTCAGTCAATGAGTCAGTGTAGTTTTAGCCTTAGTCTTTCCCCCTCTTACTTTGTGTTTCAGGAGACCATCATGAATGCAATGGGTTCTGAGAGGATTAGCCACATCATTGGTGATTCCTGCCAAAAAGAGTAAGCATCTGGGCACAGTAGATAAAGACCTAGGACTTGGGGGTTGGGCAGGAAGCAAATATTCATTAGTTTAAGTTTATTATAATTTATGTCATAGATCAAATATGAAAGTCTGTCCATGGAGGCATCCATAGGGAGTGTTGGGGAAGGGGGGAAAATGATAAAAGCAGTAGCACACTGCAAGCTCCAACCCTTTATATGTATATCATAGCACTGCCTGAATACGTGAAAGCATCAGATCCTATGGGTGCTTCTTCTCATAATAAAGAATTAGATGTGTTTTTCACTTTATAGAATTGCTAAAGGAAATTGTTTCAGTATATTTCAGCAAACAATGGCTGTATGTGTTTCACTACCCACCCACTCCAATTTGTTCAAAAAGAAGGTGGCAACTGTGGCCAAGAAGGCCTTTACATAGGTTCTTCCAGAAAGCCCTTCAGGCAGCCACTCATATCTTCTTTACTCTTGATTGGGCCACTGTAATGTGTGGTACATGGGACTGTCCTTCAAAACCTCTCAGAAGTTAAAGCGACCCAGATTGCAGTGCAGTGGTATGTAGTAATGTGTGTTGCGGTCTACACACGTGTCCCCGTTGCTTTTGAGCTGCACTGGTTGTCAGTTGGCAATTCAAGATGTTGGCTATTGCCTCTTCATGTCATATGGCCTGGCTCCTTGAGGGACCACTTGTCTCCTGCCTGTTCAGTGAGATCAACTAGTGAGGCTACACTCTGGGTCCTATTGGTTAAGCAGTGTCATGTTGCAGGACCTAGGAGACATGCCTTCTTGGCGATAGCGCCTGTTACCCTACAAAGACATCCCCCCTTGTATCCACACTATCCTAATCCTTTAGCTTTTCTGCAGGTTTTTAAAGACCTGATTATCTACCCTTGGATTAAGATGTGGTTGAGTCCCTTTGGTTTTTGATTCTGTCTTCTAATCAGTTGGATTCTTTTTCTTAGATATAGGCTGTTTTCTTTTCATTGGTAAACTATCCAGAGTTGTTGTGAAATCAGGCAATCTCGAACTTTAAACAAACAATCGGGAGCTGCCGGTTGAAGAAGTGATAACATATTTGCCCTTCTTTATTGACACGGTATTCCTGTCTCCCCCCACCCCTTTTTAATAATGGCTATTGGACTATTCCCCATTAGTTGAATCATATACTTTAGTCTTTTTAAATGCGCATATATAAAAAAATAGAAAATCCCAACACAAACAAAAGGGATATCGATGCTAAATAGTATAGCCACTTATTTGTAATAAAAAGGATACTCTAGCAGTCAAAATTTCAGCATTTTTGAAATTATATTTTCCTGGCTTTAGATCATCCTAATCATATATTTTTGATGGGCGATATACTGAAATTTCCCTTTCTGAAAGGAAATTAGAGTATTTGTAATACCCTAATGCCCTCATCTTGGATGAGTGTTAAAGATAATGCGGCTTCCTGTGGATGTGCTCTATTGGATTGAATTTTCTATCTTCCATTAATATTTAGATTAATTCCTATTGTCTTGTAACTAACTTTAGCAAATCTGCCTAACATGGATGTTTAATCTTTTTCTCTTCTTTATGCATCAATTTTTTTTTGTTTCTTCATTTCTTCACAACTTTATTCTCCTGCTCCGTTCAACTCCATCTCTCTCTAGTTTCTGGTTGCCATCAATGGGAATGAGAGATCGCAACCAGGTAAGCTGGCTCTACTTTGTATATTCTCTCATTTGATTTCTATCTCTCTAGAAAGAACAAAGTGCTGGCTTCCAATTTCTTCCACATTGCAGCCTGGGTCCAAGAGGTAAGGCAGCCCCATTTTTTGGTCCAGCAGACCACTACGGCTCCTTGTACCAAATAGAACCCCAGAATGTTAGCTTTCTACATTTTTCTTTGTAGCTGCAAATGTTATTTGCATGTTTCTGTCAATTCTTCTGTATTGATGACTTTTCAGTCTCTATGCAGTCTCCTAATTTTTCACTCTCTTACCATATTTTATAGCTACATTTTCAATCATGCTAATCCCTACTTACATACAATTGCGAAGCAGAAAAATGGGAATTTTAGTTACAGTATTGTTTTATAAACATATAGTGTTTACATTGATGCCCACTGATGTTGAAATATCAATGAAATTATGCCTGTGTATGTGTTTAATTTCTGAGTGTGTAGATTAGTTCATCTACCACTTATGCTAGTAAAATGAAATCAAATTTCATCTTTTAATGGAAAAGCAGCTCTCCTTTTCAGTTTTGAATCAATAGTGCTTGTCCCTGTTCAGTACAAACCTCTGTTTTGTTTCACTCTAAATAATACTAACATTTCACCAACCACTCTTTTTCCGAACTCACTTTTCTTTTACATACCCTGGACTGTTGAAAGTCAGCTACTACTATCCGACCTTTTTTGGATGAATTTGTACTTTCTAGACAGAGACAGAAAGACAGATGCAAAGGAAAGGAGGGTTCCTTTATGAATCTGTGGGAATTGTCCTCTTTACCATATGTTTGGATATTAGAATCTGTGATCAAATAATCTAATTTAATGGGATTATTTAATTATAGTAGTCTTGAGCATTTAGTTTTGTAGTTGTTTGTGTTACAATTTATGCTTCCTTGGTACATCTTGTAATAATTGAAGAATGTTGTCTTCAAAGTTAAAATAAGGAATTTTTTTTCCTGAAAGAAGTTAAATGTTGACAGAGTTAATTAGGAAGGAGATAAAAAAGGCGTTAACATTAAAATTTGCAGGACTAATGAAGATGGAGTTCGTAATATGATCTTGTTCTATTGCAGATTGTTTTTCATCACTGTCTTTTGTCAGAAAGCATTTCTGAAGATTGAGTTGATCTAAAAATTAAGCAAGGCAGTTGGGAATTGCATATTTGAATGATTTCCCATCTTGAAATCTCCAAATGAATATGCAAATTTGACTTATCAGGTAGAAATATCTAAGGTAACCTGCTTCTAATATACACACAGAGAAAAGTTTTTAACATACAAGAATATGCTACTCTATTGACTCTTCTCTAAGGAGGGCTGTGCCACTTACTTTGCTTAATGTTTGAACAGCTCACAACTTTTAAAAGAACTTCAGTCACTGCCTTGTATTCAAGACGAAAACCTATCTGTGAATAAGTTTTGGTATTCCAATAGCTCATATACAATAAATGAATAATAAATAGAGTATGCCTTTCTAATTGTTTCTGATAAATAATTTATTCTGCTGGTAAAGCTAATACATTCAGTTCCTTATGTCATTCTTAATAACAGCTTCTGCTGTTCTGTTATGTCACTATGTCAGTGTTCTGTTTGTAATATTAAAGAGGCATTTATGACAGTTTCCAAGCTGTCAGGGTTCACAACAAGGTTGTTAACAGATACATAAGACATCATGTACAAATGAGAATAGGCTTGATAGCCAAATACCATGTTTTTCGGAGTATAATGTTTTCCATGTTTTCCTCAAAAAATAGGCTGAAAATCTGGGTGCATCTTATACATCAAATACAGCATTTTTCCCTAAGCCCCACCCCTTCACAAAAATGACCGTGCATACCCTTAGGGAGGCTTTCAGAGAGCTTCTCGGGGTTGGGGAGGGCAGAAATCCCCACCACCACCACCAGCAGCACTCTATAAGCCTCCATAAGGCTGCATGCAATTTCTTTGGAAAAAAAAAATGGGCCTGTTTTTGTGAAAAATGGGCCATTTTTTGCTTGCTTTTGCCCCCACCCCTAGGAGCACTCTGCAAGCCCCCCCCTCCCCCCCAAGGCCATTCATGCCTTTTTAAAAAAAACAAATGGGCCCATTTTTGCGGGCCATTTTTGGGAGGTTTGCAGAGTGCAAAAACTTTTTTTCCCCTTTTGGAAAGTTCTTTAACTGATTGATGAGAATTACATTGATCAAGTGCTGTGCCAGCAGAAACAAAATCTTAGGTGTTGCAGATTGTCAGCAATTTCCTTCTCCAGCACATGGATAAATACACCTGGAAACATCTACCTACCTACCTATCTACTTACTCTCTCTTTCTCCCTACCTACCTACTGTATTTCTCTCTCTCCCTCTACCTACTCACTCACTCACTCTCTCTCTCTCTCTCTCTCTCTCTCTCTCTCTCTCTCTCTCTCTCCCCCTACCTAGCTACTTTATTTTTCTTTCTCTCTCTATCCCTCTTATTTACATACCTACTCTCTCTCCCTCTACCTATCTACTGTATTTCTCTCTATTTCTCTCTCTCTATTCCTCTACCTCCTAACCTACCTACTCTCTCTGTCTCTCCCTACCTATCTATTATATTTCTCTCTCTCTCTCGCTCTCTTTCTATTTCTCTCTCTATCCCTCTACCTACCTACCTACACTGTCTCTCCCTACCTACCTACTGTATTTCTCTATCTCTATTTCTCTCTCTCTCTCCCTTTACCTACCTACCTACCTACCTACCTACCTACCTACCTACCTACCTACCTACCTACTCTCTCTCCCTACCTACCTACTGTATTTCTCTCTCTTTCTCTCCCTCTCTATCCCTCTATCTACTTTTAAAAAAAAAGCCTCTTCAAAACCTTGGTGTGTCTTATACTCCGGTGCATCTTATACTCCAAAAAATACGGTAAATAATATTTTCCAATGTTTTGGAGATATCTTGGAGATCTGGGTTGTGAAAATAAATCCCAAATCTTGATGTATATTAAAACAGGAGAAAAACATTTGGTCCTCAACTGGTTCTCAATTTGGGCTGGTGTGTTAGGACATACAATTGGTAGACGTGGGCTCAGAGTTCCCTATACTGGACGATACCAAAAATGGTCATTCATACTAGGATTGAATTCAAGCATCTTTTGTTCAGATAATATAACTTGGCATGTTATTAACTACCTGTGTTTTAAATTTATAGTTCAGTCCATTATCTCCGCTGTATTCCTTGGATGTTCTTGCTGATGCTTCACACCGAAGATGCTCACCAGCACGCTGCTCAGCCAGGTAATTACATGCTTTGTTTTCACCTCAGATAGAATGATACTTTTTTTGGTCGGTTTTGGAACATATAAGTCTGAAAACATACAATATATTTGTCCAAAATTTCATTTCTACCATTTCTAAAGAGAATCTTGGATGGATATCCAAGATGAATAATAATCATGAAAGTAAATACAGGATTAACAAGAATTTTATAAAAGTAAAAGAGCTTAATATAAGAAAGCATTAAAAATACTCACTATAATGAAACACAATAATATTCATAGCCATTACTGTATGGCAGGGGTGTCAAACTCGATTCCATCGCGGGCCATATCAGGATTTCGTTTCCTCTTTTGGAGCTGGGGTGGGCGTGGTCTAGTTATCATGGCTGATCTGTCTCTGGGATGGTCCCACGGGACAACTATCACAGGCCGATCCAGCCCGCAGGCCAGTGTATAAGACACACACAGATTTTCAGCCTCTTTTTTGAGTTTACTTGATTAAGATAAAAATAAAGATGATGTTATCTCTGGTAACTCTTAATGGACTCTATTAACCAAATTTCAGTCTCCAAATTTGTTGCATTTTACTCATCACTTCATATACTCTATTCTATTTCTATTAATCTCTCTTGTAAGAATTAAAAGTACAAAATATTCAGTTCACCCCCAAATAACACTATATTTAGCATAGTCTTTCTCAGTTAAATAAGTAAATGATTTTCCACTTTCACTAAATGAAAGAAATATGAATAAATAATTTTCAGAAATTGCAGTTAGTTTTGGTTGCAGTTCTCTATCCCACTCTATTTTACCAATTTGTTTCTCGTATTTTTTTAGACTGCCATTTTTTTTTTTTTTTTTGCTGTCTGCCTTCGCAGATATATTATAATATTGAAAGTACTGCTGTCAAGCAGATCCTGGAGGGAGGGATCCTTGTATCATAGCCCATATTTTCTTTGCCTCTCAGATGGTTTATGATTCAGTTTATTTTGGCAGCGTAGTGATTACCTGGTAACCCACTGCTTCATTTAAACAGAGCCGCCAGCTAGAGTGTTGCATACGAGGCCACAAGTGTGCAAGGAGGAGCTCTTTAGTGTCAAGGAGATGGCTTTGTTGAGGTTTCCTTGGAAGATGCAGTTGAAAGACTGTATAAATTGTACTATAGCAAGATTTCTTTTCTAGATTTCTGTCTGTGATGTGTTGAGACTTCTCTCAAAGCATTAGAAGCAGCACTGGGAATTCCACACCCATCATTAGAAGTACTCTGTGTCTGTGTGTTTGGTGGCTGTTATCATTAGTAGTATAATTTTATTTTCCAACGTGAAGATAGTTTTCTGCATTTTTTTTTGTCTCTTTCCCTGGAGATGGTTGGTATATTAATTTGCTGTATTGCCTCCTGGCTGTTCCCAGGCTGTTTTTGATTCTACATCATGGAATTTTAATGGCCTGCTACCTCTCGGGAGGCATGTGACGAAGAGCATCTCAGGGGCTTCTTTTCCTTCTCTTCACATGCCTGTAATTGCTGCTCTTTAAGGGCACAAAGCATTTACTAATCATGCTTGCCTATCATAACTTCTGTTTTGACTGTGCTCTGGAGTAGAAAACATGAAGAAGTTGGCACTGAGCACTTTTCTCTGCATTATTTTTTGGTTTTGAAATATATGAACTGCGTTGTGAGAGCAGGCTTGATTTTTTCCCCCCTCCCCATGATACTGAGTATTGTCTAATAATGGAATGCCCCCTTTTGGGGATGATTACAGCTTTCCTTTACACAAGTAGTGTGCTAAAGCAGTGCCCTCCCCCCAACCTTTGGGCACCAGGGACTGGTTCCATGAAGAGAGGTGTTTCCATGGACTGGAGGGAGCGTGATTTTACATGCTGCCTGCATCCCACAGATAGGGAGTTGCTTATTTGTGCCGCCCTGTTTCTGGCATGCTGAGGACCAGTGATGGGGGTTGGGGACCCCTGTGATAAAGCTCTAATTCAGGAGAAATGAGGTTAGCGCCATCCCTGTTAGTGTTCAGGAATAGCAATAGCAGTTAGACTTATATACCGCTTCATAGGGCTTTCAGCCCTCTCTAAGCGGTTTACAGAGTCAGCATATTGCCCCCAACAACAATCCGAAGTCCATTAAGACCTGGCTATGGGAATCCCAAAGGACCAGTGAAATGTTTACATGGCTCCCTCACTGTGGCTGATGTTCACTCCCTCCTGGGCCATTTGGTTTTTATATTTAAATAAATACTGTTTTGTAATTTTAATAATGATTGTTTTTTTATAAATTCATTGTTTTCATAAATTGTTGTATATCATCCAGAGTAATTTTTTGTGAGATAGATGGCCATAGAAATGTAATAAATAATAATAATAAAAAATACCATGCTTAATGATAAATTCCCAAGCAGAGTCCGTGCCTGTTGAGATCCTTTACCTAAAAAATAGAGAAAAGTACAATTTTGGACTCATTGGATGGTCAGTTGAATGCACAGTAGGTGAAGATATTATGAAATTTTGGCTCTGTCAGTGTAGGCAATGAAATGAATCCCTGGGACAATTACCTTTGTGCTGAGTCAGACATTAAGTATTTTTCAGTATTCCAGAAAATGTCTCTGGTCTAAAGGAAGATATTATTTTTTTAGCCACTCAGAAAAATTCTTCACTTGTCCCTGCAGGTAGGTCTTTTAGATGGTAGGACTATGATACATGTTGCAAAGGTGGAGGGAATTAATCACATGGGTAATTGTTAATTAATTACCCATACATTTTGATTATTAGCTTTATATGGCTGAGTTAAGGAGCAGGAGGAAAAAGGTGGAATTTTTGTTTCACTGGCATTTTATTTGCCATTCTGGAGTAGACAAGCTTTTGAATTGGATGTAATTTTATACCTGGGCACTTGTCCATGCTGTATAATGAGCGATTTCCTCGATACAGATATGTGATTATTGAATTGATTGGATGAACACTGGTTTCTATGTGCAGTGTGCAGATCAGACATGGTTGTTCAGCTATCTGGTGTCATTTCAAAGAGGCAGAAGAGCTCTGTTCTCACTATTAACTTTGACCTTTGAAGGCATCAGAAATAGCCCCAGGTGGTACCTCAAGGCTTAGAGAAGGTATCTTTTATGTTGCCTGCTGTGGATGCGGTGTGTACAACAGCAATAGCTGAGCTGAATACTGTCAATCCAATACCCTTGATAGGAAGTATTTCTTCTTAATGGTTCCTTTCCATGAAGATAGCTAAATACGTTGTTTAAAAGACAACTGGTTAGTCTGTATTATACCTTTTTGTAGTGCAATTCCATTAGTACAATTCATATAATTCAAATTTAAAATATTTCAATTCTGCTTTGGGTACTTTCTGGTATAAAATTAAGATAGAATTATTTTTGTAATGTCTAGCATTCTGCTTTTTGTTTGTGAGTTAGTTATAGACCCTTCATTTCTATGCATTTGTATGTATGTAGATTTAAAGGGTGTATATCTTGGATATTTTGAAAACTTTTATTGTTGCTCAAGTTCAATATTTCATTATGAAAGGGTTTATTTATTGCTTCCAATGGAATACTTTGTGTGATTATCACATAACTTCTAAATGATTCTTATTGTTTACAGATGTTGATATTCTGTCCAATGCTAGGGTTTTATTTGTTTTTCCTGCAATTGGCAGTGTGCTAATTCTCTTGAGTAGCATAAGAATGTAGTTAATTATCAGAACAGTGAATATTTCAGTGGTGGATATCTCCATTTCTCTTCAGCTCATGTATTAATAGACCAAACATGCTTAAATCTAATAGAAATGATTTTGTCAAGGTTCTGACTAACGAGCCCAAGCAAATCAGAACTCCGAAATGCAGATCCCTCTCAAAGAACTTCTTTATTGGGCACATCATATTAGCACTATTAAATGTAAAACCAACTCTGATTATTTCCCACAGTTTCAGTATAATTAAAATAGTAAATGATCCCCTCCCCAAGTGTCACAGGTCACATTATCCAATTAGGTTCATTGTCAGGCTCCCTAGGCACTCCTCCTCCTTCTCATCCGACACCTGTGGAGAAGACCTTGGGTATCACGAGATAAAGCGGTGTTGTGTCTGGCAGTACATTCCTGCTTTCCCCCCACAATACTGTGTGGCAACTGAGAAGCAACAAAATGGCTTCTGCCAGGTTCGAAGTTGATAGCTTTATTGTATTCTTCCTCTGCTAAACATCTAGGTTCCTTCCTTACAATTGAAAGCATGACATCTGAATTGAGACTATGCTTGTTGTCAATAACCATTGCTGCTGTTATTACTTTGAGGATAGCAAAAGTAGGTGAGAGAGCATAGGCTGGAGACTGTGCATTAATTTTCCACACTGTAAACTTGAGATACAATCTGTCATACTGAGGGCACTTGGGATGGAAGCCAGAAGTGGAATAAGCCTTGTGTTTCTCTGTGTAGTGCAATGCAGGCTTGAAATAAACACTGAACACGTTGTTAGTCCAAGCTGGAGATCAATAGACTCTTGATTTTTTAGCCAAAAAGAAAACAATCAATCAATCAATCAATCAATCAATAGCTACACAATTTAACCTGCTGTATCTACGTTTACTTCACTGGTTACTTTTTTTTGTTTCAGCAAAGTACTTTTAGCATTATCTCATCTAATCACATTTATACTTCGCTTTCCTTTTTTGATATAATTGTATGTAAATATTCCCAGGATTTCCTTAGTATCATTTTGCCACCTAAAAAGAAGGCAACCCACTGTGCATTGAATGACCGTATTTAAAGTAGATTAGCTGAATTTATGATTATTTTTCCCCCTTTGCTTTTAATAGGACTACTATAAATCTATAAGTTGCATCAAAATCAATGTCTTGTTTAATAAGGATATATATACATGTCCATCACGCATAGAACTGTCTTTATTTTTTCATGTCAGGACTAAGCCAGGCATGAATAATAATTATCTGGTCTAACAATGAAAATATATAGGGCAGATGCTTCTATATTATCACAATGGAGCATAATGAAAAACTTCTGCATACTGCCTTTTGCATCACAGAACTTAATATGTGGAGTAAGGGAGCCACTTGTGAAACAAATTGATTTCTTTCTAGCTTTTTCATTTGCACTCTCAATATACATTGAGTACAATGTGTTTAAAAAGGGGAGCACAGCTGTAATACAAAGGAATGGGTACTTCAGTCTCTTGAAGTAAAAGGGCTTGAATGTGCTGCTTTATTGTGCCGTTGTCAAAAATTTTAAATCTGCATTTGTTGTGGATTAGTCTTTAATGTTGCCCTATAGCAGTTTCTATGGGTCAGGCAATTGCACTAGGAAACTGTCTGATCTTTTCTAATACTTTGTAATTCTGTCGATCATTTACTTACTGTTTGATCCTAATAGATAGATTAGTGAAGGCTATTTCTTCTTCTTTCCTTTGTGAAGCCCTTGTCCTAGCCCTTTATCTCTAGTTAAACACATGCAACTCTTCTGCATTCTTTGAGTTTATGTCATTTCCCCTTAAGTTACTTTTAGCATAAACGTGGAAGAATATTTTCCAAGCCAGATAATTTAACTATAAATATTCAATCTAGCTTTCTTTTCTAACAAAATTCATTAATTGTTTCTTCATAGGATAGGAAATGTACAGTATCTCTGCTCTTTGGAAGGGTGCTATGGAAAACATTCCCTTGCTTTTGGTTCCTGCTCCCTCAGGAATGTAGAATATCTGTCAAGTCCCCTTTCTTTTGCAGGCTTTTACTATTCTGTATACTTTAGCATGATTAGATGGTTATCCCAAAGGTGCTTTTTCAAGAGGCAACTGGACTTTCTTGTTTTTCTTTGAAGACATTTCACTTCTCATCCAAGAAGCTTCTTCAGCTCTGAGAACTGAATGACCTGGATGATTGAGAATCTCCATACACACAATTAGATTGTTAGCTTTCATCTATGTTTTTCATTTTTAAAAAACTTTTAAAATTTTGTTCGCTGCCTTCACTGCTCAGCAGAGAACCAGGGTAGAAATCAAATCAATCAATAAAAAGAATTGTTCTTGTATTATAAAAATAGTGCATCGTAAATGCTAATTAAAAATTATTTGGCTGATGCATTTCCTGTTAAAAGACCATCAATGTGATACTTGTTGGCTTCTTTTTCTAATTGGTATAGTTTATTCATTTTTAGGCAGACTAATATACATCTGGGACCACCGTGCTCAAGGGACATCAAGAGAAAACGCAAACCAGTCATGGCAACAGCCTCACTTTCCAGCCCCAACTCAGGTAAAACTTTCTTCATTGTTAGTGATATGGACTGTGGCAGTTTTGGAGGAGAAATTATTTGAAATTCATGAGAAAACCCACAGTTTAAGATATCTCTTTTCAACTGTTTTTGACCATATTAAAAAGCAGGCATCTTATGGCAATATTGTATAAAGTTTTCCTTTTTTGTACACAAATGCCAAATTTAATATTGGAAACTGCCCTTTTGGTAGTAACTGTTGGTTTGCAAATGTGTGAGAAGTGCCTGATGAAAACACAGATGTCAGCAGTAATTGGAGCCTTCGCAGCCTGTTATAGCTCACAGAAGCAAATTACTTTGTATGGTAAAAGATGTGTAAGTTGTACTTATGGAAACTTGACTCATTTTACATAATTCAGCCAGACTGCACAATGTGGTGTTGTTTCCCACAAAATTTGTTTTCCTTTAAGATTGCATTATTAACCTATCCAGCCATCAATTGTGGTTCCTTAGAAAGATTTTGATTTAGAAAAATAGGATATGTATGGCTTTTTAATATCAGTATCTGGACACTTTAACTGAAGAGCATCATACTGAGAAGGCAAAATGATATTGTGTTTGAGAGTACAGTGCTAGTTCTTACGTGCTTGGTACAGGACACTTGATTATATCCCAAGGGAATCTAGGCAAGTCTTTCTCAATCTGGTGTCCTCCACATATTTTAGACTCCTGTAATTTTGCATGGTGCCTATTTTTTTTAAAAAGACCCAATTTAATAAAATCATTTTATATTATGAAATATATTACCATCAATGAGCAAATATTTTGAAATAACTGAGATAAAAAATAACATACCAGTATATGAAAAATGCTGCCAAAGTTCCTTTGTGTGACACTACCAAGCAGTCTGCAGTACCAAGGAGTCTACATTGTCAGCCATAAAATTAATGTTAATGTCCTTACTGTGTTTAGGAGAAGCTTAGATTTAAAATACTCGGAGTCAGGAGTACCCTAAATATATTGTGCAGTGCTAACCCTATGACCTGGATAGGTAAAAAAATAATAATAAATGATCATTTCTATAATGCAGAGATCTGTTCCCAGTGAAGATATACTTTTTCGGTATTTGTTTAATATAGGGGTATTTAAACTTTTGCTAGATTTTCTACTCACAAAATTCATGCCAAGAAATCTGTGTGAGGTTTACACATTGTATGCAGTTACTGTATGCGATCTATTTCATTTTGGTTAACTATGTTGTGCAATGCCAGCCATTGTGTTTATCAATCATGGACTCTGTTAATAGCATGATGTGATTTCACATGACATCAGAACACAAGCTGAGGAGCCTACGGAAAATTCCAAAAAAGTCTCAAAATGTAATCATGTTATTGCAGGATGCTGCAATAAGTCATAAATGCAAGGTGATTGCCAAATACCTAAAGTGTAATCATATGACTATGGGTGTGAGTAGTATGACAGTTATAACTTTGGGATGTGCCATAAGTAATTTTTTTTCTGTAGCTGTCATAATTTGAATGTCATTAAATGATTTATCATAAGTTAAGGATTATCAGTATAATAGTGTTGAATTGGACAAGGAGCTGAGAAAGAGAAACTGATCCAAAGTTGATTGAGTTTACATGGCTGAGGATGTCAGGGTTCCAAGTAAAATCTCCAACTAAAGAAGACTCTGAGGCCAGCAATTCCTTAAAGATCCGTTTTATTAGAGATGTATGTCATATTGGCACATCTGGGAAAACCCGAATCTGAAAGTTCCCGGGTTTTTCTCACCCAAAAGAAAGTCAAAGACCCATCCCCTGCACCCACATATCCATCACATGATCCAATCAATCCACTGTCCGAACTGGAGACAGATCCTAGTCACTCCTATCCAGGTGCAGGCTGAATGTCCTTGACTCTCAGAGAAAAGAATGTTGTTATGGCTATGTGTCATCACCAACACCTTGCAAATCCCCCCTCCCATTTTCCCAGGCACTAAATATGGCAGTCCTAAAGGTCCAAAGAAAAGATGGCCTCCAGGGCTGACAGAGGATAGACTTAAACTTCATATGTATTCATGTTTTATCTAATTTTATCATTCTGCTGGTGAAATTCAAACCACCATCAAAACCAGCTGAGGAATGGAGAAGGGGAGAGTCTGAAGGAATCAAAGAGAAGTACAGATGCCTAACATTTAATGTAAATTGAAGATTTCTGCTTTTAGGGCAAAAATGATGATACAGAGGCTATTATATTTTGATCATGCCAAACTACCTCTAAAGAGTATAGCTTACATGAAAGGAAGACATTATGAGGAGATGAACTAAAACCTTTCCTGCTGCAGTTTGTTTGATTCATATATTACTTAGATTTATATCACTCAATCACAATGACTCAGATAGCTTACAGTATCATGCGTAACATAAAATCCAAATATCCTGTCACTCCCCATAAAACCAGAACCTCATAAATCAGATCTTCCCCAACCACAATGAAAACCCTCCCCAATAAAAAACAATCTGTCACCATCATCACTAGTGGCCAAATTCCTGTCAAGACAGGCATCTTTGTACAACTTTCTAAAGCTACAGCAAGGAGCAGGCCAAATAAGCCAAAAGTGGTAGCTATAGCAATAGCACTTAGACTTGTATACTGTTCTGTAGTGCTTTAACAACGTTCTCCAGGCTGTTTACAAATGCCAGCATATTGCCCACAATAATCTGGCTCTGCATTTTATGGATCTCAGATGGATGGAAGTTTGAGTCAACCTTGAGCCAGTCAGGATTGAACTCCTGGTTGTGAGCAGAATTAGCCTGCAACACTGCATTCTAATCACTGCGCCATCATGGCTATTTCAGTAATTGTATAGTGTTGTACAATTACAATGTTGTACAGTGTTGTACAAAGTCCATCTTCTAGTTATTGCCAGTAGACACTTTTGGCTGATGTAATCTGCAGCATTCCCAGTGTGTTGGACCAGATCGGATGGGGAGAAACTCTTGGAAAAGACAGTCCTTCAGGTAACCCAGTCCCAAGCCATTAGGACTTTAAAGGTGGCAACCAACACTTTGAATTGCACTTGGAAACACCAGCAGCCAGTGCAGTTCACGGAGTAGTGGTATTACATGTGCAGTGTAGCCAGCATGTTTTATTACCCTTGTTGTTAACATCAGTTTTACATCAGTTAAACTTCCTGAATGCTCTTCAAGGGCAGCCCGATGTGGAATGTGTCACAATAACATATCAAAAAAGGTCTTTGTAGGTCTATTTACAGTGTATCTCACAGTTAGGTGCATCAAAGGTTGAATAGAAGTATAAGTTTCAGAGATAAAACAATAAAATATCAGTAAAGCTAATTGAAAAATGCAAAAATCCATGGACATTTTAATCTTAGTCTAGCAATACAACCTAAGGGTTCTAAACGAAAATCAAAAGGGAAAGTGGACGTAGTGCCTTTATAGAATAAAAAGTAGATTAAAAACATTTTCAGTTGTAGGGACCTCACAGAGAATTTGGAGTCACTTTATATATTCTTTAGGAATTGGAATTGGAATTGGAATTGATTTTATTTGTAGGCCGCCCTTTTCCCTGAGGGGACTCAGGGCGGCTCACAGAAACCAGGGAGAGGGGAATACAATACAATACAGTACTAAGACGACAACACATAATAAAATAATACGCAACATGCATACAACATTCGGGCGGGGTAATGGTCCTTATCCCCAGGCCTGACGGGCGAGCCAGTTCTTCAAGGCTGTGCGGAAGGCCTGGACGGTGGTGAGGGTACGGATCTCTACGGGGAGTTCGTTCCAAAGGGTCGGGGCCGCTACTGAGAAGGCCCTCCTCCTTGTGGTTGCCAGCCGACATTGGCTGGCCGATGGGATGCGGAGGAGGCCCAACCTATGAGATCTTATAGGCCGTAGGGAGGTAATTGGCAGAAGGCGGTCTCTCAAGTATCCAGATCCACTGCCATGTAGGGCTTTATGGGTGGTCAATAGCACCTTGAAGCGCATCCGGAGATCGACAGGTAGCCAGCGCAGCTCGCGGAGGATAGGTGTAATGCGGGTGAATCGGGGTGCACCCGCGATCACTCGCGCGGCTGCGTTCTGTACTAGCTGAAGTCGCCGGATGTTCCTCAAGGGCAGCCCCATGTAGAGCACATTGCAGTATTCCAGCCTAGAGATCACGAGGGCCCGAGTGACTGTTGTGAGAGCCTCCCGGTTCAGGTAGGGTCGCAACTGGCGCACCAGGCGTACCTGGGCGAATGCCCCCCTGGTCACAGCTGCTATATGATGGTCGAATGACAGCTGTGGATCCAGGAGGACTCCCAAGTTGCGAACCCTCTCTGAGGGGTGTAGAATTTGACCCCCCAGCCTGAGTGTTGGATTAATGGCCGAATTTTTGGGAGGAAAACACAACAGCCACTCGGTCTTTTCTGGGTTGAGCACAAGCTTGTTAATCCTCATCCAGTCCATGACGGCTTCGAGTCCCCGGTCCATTACGTCAACCGCTTCATTGATTTGGCACGGGGCGGACAGATACAATTGAGTATCGTCCGCATATTGATGGTATCTAATCCCGTGCCTACGGATGATCTCTCCCAGCGGTTTCATGTAAATGTTAAATAGTAGGGGGGATAAGACCGAACCCTGC
This sequence comes from Thamnophis sirtalis, assembly GCF_051295495.1. Taxonomy (NCBI): domain Eukaryota; kingdom Metazoa; phylum Chordata; class Lepidosauria; order Squamata; family Natricidae; genus Thamnophis; species Thamnophis sirtalis. The sequence continues at coordinate 127,860,478 of NW_028261381.1, forward strand.
GGCACCCCATATTTTAGGGGCCTTGGGGACGATCTCTGCCCTCCTACTAACACCGACTGCGACCTGTCCGAGAGGTAGGAGGAGAACCACCGTAACACGGTGCCTCCCACTCCCACCTCCCGCAGTCTTCGCAGAAGGATACCATGGTCGATGGTATCGAAAGCCGCTGAGAGGTCAAGGAGGACCAGGATGGAGGGATGTCCTTCATCTCTGGCTCTCCAGAGATCATCCATCAATGCGACCAAGGCGGTTTCAGTGCTGTAACCGGGTCTGAAGCCTGACTGGAAGGGGTCTAGATAGTCTGCTTCCTCCAAGGACCGTTGGAGCTGGAAGGCCACCACCTTCTCAACAACCTTCCCCAGAAAGGGGAGGTTGGAGACCGGGCGGTAGTTATTAAGGACAGCTGGATCAAGGGATGACTTCTTCAGGAGGGGTCTCACCACCGCCGCCTTCAGTGCGGCGGGGAAGTTCCCCTCCCGAAGGGAGGCGGTTACTACCGCCTGGATCCAGCCTCGTGTCACCTCACTGCAGTTAGAAACCAGCCATGAGGGACACGGATCCAAAGCACAGGTGGAGGAACTCACAGCTCTCATGGCCTTGTCCACATCCCCGGGGGTAACCTCCTGAAACTCAACCCAGAGCTGTTGAACTTGGTCCCTCTGAGTCTCGGCTGGAACTGCAGGTGTGGAGTCCAAGTCCGTCCGAAACCGAGCAATTTTGTCCGCTAAGAATTGGGCATATTCTTCAGCTCTGCCCTGCAAGGGTTCCCCCGCCTCCCTTTTGTTCAACAGGGAGCGGGTTATCCTAAACAGGGCGGCTGGACGGGACTCAGCGGACGCAACCAGGGAGGCTATATGTGATCTTTTAGCTGCCCTAAGTGCCCTAGTATATTCCCTGGTGCAGGTGGTTACCATTGCTCGGTTCGATGCGGACTTATCGGACCTCCAACGGTGCTCTAGGCATCTCCTCCGGCGCTTCATCTCCCGGAGCTCCTCGGTGAACCAAGGTGGTCTCCGGGATCCGCTGCCTCGGAGGGGCCGCAGTGGCGCAATCCGGTCGAGGGCCTCTGACGCTGCCGAGTGCCACGCAGCAGCCAGAGTCTCTACCGGACTGTGGGTGAGAGTATCAGGAATAACCCCAAGCTCTGTCTGGAACCTTACTGGCTCCATAAGACGCCTGGGGCGGAACCACCTGGTCGGTTCCTCCTCCCTACAGTGGGGGTTTGGCCTCCGGAAGTCGAGCCTCAGTAGGCAATGGTCTGACCACGACAGGGGTACGATGTCACTCCCCCTCAGACCAAGATCACACATCCACTGCTCCGAGAGAAATACAAGGTCAAGCATGTGTCCCGCCGAATGGGTTGGGCCTCGAATTACTTGAGTCAAGCCCATGGCTGTCATGGAAGCCATGAACTCCTGCGCCCCATCAGAGTTTTCACCGAGCGTCGGCAGATTAAAGTCCCCCAGGACCATCAGCCTAGGGAACTCAACTGCCAGCTCGGCTACTGACTCGAGGAGCGAGGGGAGGGCTGCTGCAACGCTGTTGGGAGGCAGGTACGTTAGCAGCAAACCCACTTGACCCTTGAGGTCCAACTTTAACAGCAAAGACTCACACCCGACAATCTCCGGAGCAGGGACCCTACGAGGAACTAACGACTCCCGGATAACAGCGGCCACACCCCCACCCCTTCCCTGGGCTCTCGGCTGATGCAGCACCTGAAATCCTTCTGGGCACAGTTCTACAAGGGGGACTCCTCCCTCTGGGCCCAGCCAGGTCTCAGTAATACATGCCAGGTCTGCCCTCTCGTCTAAAATTAAGTCCCGGACGAGAGGTGCTTTATGTACAACAGACCTGGCATTTAGCGACAACAGCCTGAGACCAGGGTCCTGATTACTTACACCATCTGGTCTTGGAGTGGGACTCCTAGGGCCGGAAGGAGGGATCTCTGTGATGTAGCGAACCCTCCTTCCCCGGTAATGGCCTGCCCTAGAGTCCCCGCCGTATCTGAAGTTCACATTTGACTGTGTGTGTATGTGTATGTGTGTCGATGGAGAGAGAGGGGGGGCAGGGAGGGAGAGAGAGACAGAGAGAGAAAGATAGAGCATAATTTTAGTATGTTTTACCCCAAATCGCTTTGATGTGCAAACTCTGCTTTTTTTGTTTTGTTTTTACTGGTAGGTGGGGGGCATTTTCTATGGTCGTAAGTGAACCTCTTTTTTTTTAAAGTGTAACTGAATGCTTTGTTATTCCAAGAAAGCAAAATACATTTCTGTATTTTGTGTGATGAGCATCCCTAGATATTGGACAATCCTTCCTTTTCTCTCTCTCTCTATACAGCTTGGTTTCAGTCAGCATTCATTGGATAGTTGCTCCAATTAGCTTATGAACGGCGACTTTCTTTCACTGCGGATGCAGTTCTCTTTTGATGAATTCCTGTGTCTTCAGTAAAAGATTGTCATGAATCAGAATTCAGACCCAGGTTTCAGTTCAGGGAGTTTATACAGGCAAGGATGTTCCTTCAGCACAGATCTCTGTCTGAGCTCGATTGCTCTCAACTCACTTGTTGACCAGGTCCTGCTTCAGTGAACTCCTTTATGCAACCTGAGTGCCCCACAGAGGTGAAGGACACAGCCTGAGCTGGCTCCATCAGTCAGCAGAACAAATGGGCTTGCTCTGCCTAACATCAGGCCATCTCGGATTCCACCTCTTTTATAGAGATGAGTGATGAAGAGAAGCTCGTTCCGCTTTGCTGCTGTATTAATACACATCAGGGGCCAGCTCCCGGCACTAAATCATGCTACTGCATACATCTGTTATCAGACTCCTCACCAACGTGATGAACAAGACTGCAGATAGAGGCTTCCTCATGTCATTCTTTATAGGATTTTCCTAAAAGAATAAATAGCTCAAATCTCTGCCAACACTCTGCCCTGTCATTGTGATGAATTTAGCTTCTTTCTTAAACATGCAGCAACAAATCTTCCTCTGTCATAGGCCCTTTCCCTCCCCCATCTATGGAAAGTTTTGTTGAATTTTGACTGAATTTAGATAGTAATAGTCAGTCTACTGAAGATGCTGCCCTCTTTCTATGGTGGAAGGGAAAGCGTCAATCTACAATTCCCTCTTTTAAAACCTTCGCTAAATATAATGGTGTACTATTTATATGGACCTGTATTTTTTTCCTTTTTTATGTCTTGGATACAGGTAATCCTTGCTTAAAGATGGATCATTTTACAACCACTTGAAGTTATGATGACCATGGAATGAGTGCTTTATGGCCTATAAATGGTCTGGCTATCCTTATGACTGGTTGCCACATTCTGTGGTCACATGACCATGATTCATGATATTGTTTGCCAGTTTCTGACATTTTTTAGTGGTTTTCTGCAAAACAACAACACCACAAAACCACCCATTCAAATAAATGACGATAGCCACAGGGAAGTAGAAAATTCCTCCATCACCAGATCTGCTGTTGAAGTCTAATGTATGACTATCCATCTTTATTAACTCGTTGAGATTGCATGAGAGAAACTCATGAATGTCCTGGAGGCCATGAATTCCAAGATATTACTGGACATTCTCAGGGTACTACTGTATCCAGGAAGTGTCAGCTGGTGGGCCCAGAATGATAGTTTATCTAAGTACTTGGCAATATTAGACCTTGGAACTGAGCTTGTATTTGTTCATTGTTCAGTGATGTAATTTTGAAGACACTGAATTCATAAGTAGTCCTTTGTCTCTATCTGTATGATCTTGACCTGTCTTTGAGTTTTCTGCTGGTTCTCTCTTTGATCCTTTTCCTGGGATATGGATAGGCACTGAGCATGGGTTAGGCTGCCTCACCAACAGCCTGAAGCGTTCTTCCATCTTGTGTCACTCTCTTGGCAGACAAATTGTTTCACACTGCTTAGAACCATGATGGCAAACCTGTGGCACGTGTGCCAGAAGTGGCACACAGAGACATCTCTTTGAGCATGCCAGCTGTTGCTCGTTGCTCTTCTGTGTTCCGGCGAGCACATGGGCACCAGTCAGCTGGTATTTGTGTGCGCTAGAAACCGGAAGCTCTGCTTCCCGGTGTGTGTATGCGCGCACCAGGGAACTGCTCTTCTGGTTTCCGGTGCTCCTGCGTATGCGTGCCATGGAGCTGCTCTTCCAGTTTCCAGTGTTGTGCCCCCCAACCCCATGCGTGTGCGCACGCTCCCGTTTTATCATTCAGTGCCGAAAAGGTTCACCAACACTGGCCTAGTCTGAATCCTATTACTATTTGTAAAGTAGATTCAACAAGGGACCTATCCTGCTTATTTACATGCAGTAGATGTTTTTGAATGATCTTTGGAGCAGAGAAGACTATAGATAGTTCCTCACAGTTTTCATCATAGAATGTTGATTATTTTGGCTACAAAATCCAGTTTTTTCAACTGGGGACAAAACAAGCACAACCCTGGATATATTAATACATAAAACAGGAATAACAGATTGACTAAAAGTCTGTAGATATTCTCAGTCATCCAGGTCATGGTTGTCCCAAAAGGTGCTTTTTCAGGAGGCAACTGGACTTTCTTGTTTTTTCTTTGAAGACATTTCACTTCTCATCCAAGAGCTTCTTCAGCTCTGGCTGGATGGTGTGGAATGGAAGGATTTATACTCCTTACAGACAGCTGGTCATCTACATCCTTTTAGAGGGTTGTTGAAGCACTTGGAGGTCTATCAGGGTTACCTGAGTAGTCCTAATGGTTCCTGTAGTCTGCAATTTTTCTCTGGAAATCCATTCTTACTCCCACACCATTCCAAAGGTGTTCATCCCAAATTGTATAGCTAAAAGTCTGATTGGTGTCTTTCACTACCACAATGTATAATAACAGGAAGACTTGCTGTAACTAGCAGAGCTCTCTAGTGTGAGTTCAGAAGTGATTTTCAAAAGCTGTAGAGCAGTGTTTCCCAACTCTGCAAGTTTAAGATGTGTGGAGTTCAACTTCCAGAATTCTCCTGGCTGCATACAGAGGTTGAGAAACACTATTCTAGAGTAAGTTAATTCATAGGAGCTGTGAATGGTTTGATTTTTTTCTTCTTGCATTTTGCAGTCTGGTAAAAAGATGTTTTACTGATGTTTGTGTAATGACTGGCTGTACAGAATATATTGATCAGAGAGCAAATATATCAGTGAAGTGTGGCTTGCAAGTATATTTCTTTTTAAAAAATCAAGCAGGTAATGAGATATTGTTGCAGAAACTTAAACTTTTTTTAGTAGTTTGCCTCAACCCACATCCCAGCCTGGTTGAAAAGAAATTAAGGGTTGAAAGGAAATTAATTAGTAACAACAGGATTGAATAAATGGTGGGGTTTGGCACATAAATCTTGATATTAAAAATGGTAGATTTTTTTATCTGTTTGGCATTACTTTTCACTGTATTTTCTTTTTTATTGTTGTGTTCTAGCAGCTTTATCTATCCACATAGATACATCAAACCCCGATCCTCCTGTGACCCACCAGAACTGACTCTGGAGCCAGAATCGATCCACCATCCGAAAGAATCATCATGGTCACTCCCAACAGCTTTTTAAAAAATGCCATATGAAGCGGTACTAAAAGCAGACCATTCTTCTACTGGCAACTAGTTCTATTTTTTAATCTGTTGGACTCTAGAGTGTATCACAATTTTTAATCAGTTGCCTTGACTGGCAATAAGTATTATTATGTGACATGTCAATATTATTTGATTACTCAATATATCCTGCAAATCATGTTTGTATAAAAATGCAGATGTGATCCGTGTTGAGATTTCTATACTAGTAATGTTTCTATTGGTGTGCAAAGTAGTTATTGCACACTTGCTTCTTTGTTCTCAAAAGCAAACAAATATTGTGGATATGTGCAAAATGTTACCGTTTATTGAAAATGCTTACTTTTGTTACTGACCTCTTCATATTTGGATGTATCCATTGTACTAGAATTTCTGTATTAAACAGGGAAATGTTCTAACTGCAGTATTTTGAAGAAGCAGACTCTGCCACTCCAGCATGGATGATTTGAATGGAGGGAATACAGTAGATGTTTGGTATGGATTGGGTAATTTGAGTGCTACAGAGCAGAGGTCTCCAACCTTAGCTACTTTAAGCCTGCCGGATTTCAACTCTCAGAATTCCCCAGCCAGTAAAGTTACTTTTCTAACAATTACTTGTTAGAAAAAGAATCAAGCACAATACAAGAAATCCTCCAGTTATATAACGTCATTCAGTGATCGTTCAGAGTTTGGGCGGCACTGAAAAAATGAAAATACGACTGGTCCTCAAGATGTTTTGGCCATTCTACCACCCTTGTCACATGATTCCGATCTGAGCTTCTGCGTGTCTGGCTCGTGATGCAACATAAGAGCCGAGGTGGCGCAGTGGTTAGGGTGCAGTACTGCAGGCCACTTCAGCTGACTGTTAATTGCAGTTCAGCGGTTCTAATCTCACCGGCTCAAGGTTGACTCAGCCTTCCATCCTTCCGAGGTGGGTGAAATGAGGACCCAGACTGTGGGGGCGATATGCTGACTCTGTAAACCGCTTAGAGACGGCTGAAAGCCCTATGAAGCGGTATATAAGTCTAACTGCTATTGCTATCACCGGGAACCATGTTATAGAATTGCTATTTGCCAACCTACCTTACGTAAGGAAGCCAGCAGGGAAGGTTGCCAGTTGCTCCAGTATGTCACTCCCGCTCTTTCACCATCCTGCAGCACCCCCCTACCCAGTCCCAATTTCCATTATAACCCCAAGACTACCTGTATGCTGGTTAAATCCCTTTTCAGTTGTTCTTTATGTAGAATGATCCTTTCTGATTTTTTTTTCTTCCAGAATCACTGGAATGTCCTAAGCTTGATTTAAATGAGATGTATTTCCTCTTTGAGCTCACTTTTCTATTTTCCCTGTGAACAGCCATCAGAATGATAATTTCTGGACTGAATTGTTATGTCAAGAAACTTTGAAATATGTAGTATTTCAAAATGATTGATAATGAAATGGGTGTCCAGCATGATATACTTTAAATATTATTTTAATAGACAACTGTTGTATTACCCTAATGTATGTTGCTGTATTACAGCCTTTTGCATAAAGTAGTTTGGAGCCCTCGACTTCTGGAAGCCTATGCACACAACTGTTTTTAAAAGAGTTTTAAGTACAGTAACTAGGGTGCATTTGGGTCATTGTGGAACATAGCAGCTATGTTTGCCCTAAACCCCACTGCCAACTAACCAACTTCCATTTCTGTTCAGGCTTCACAGGGGCTGAGCCATTGCTGCACCGGTCTCCCCCTCTGGCTCCTTCATGGTCCTCACTTAGAGTTTATCTTGATGACCATGGCTTTTCATATTTTGCAATCTCTGTCTAGCATAGAACATAAAAACCAGCTCAGACTATCACTCCTCTTGACAGTCTCCTAAGCACAGCTGCATAAATATTGCTTGGTTTCCTAGACACAAATAAAAAAATTAACAACAGAAAAACCATCCTCAATTGAGATTTCCACCTTTTAAAAATATTCCACATTTTGACTTCAACTTTTGTTGTAGTTCTCAGAAGGATGTTCATTTAAAGTGAATATCTGTTGGTACACGTGATAGCACAGATATAAAAGTTTAAAAGGAATGGCTTCCCTTTATTCTGAAGTAGCACACAATACAGTTGCAATATTTTCCAGAAGAGCTTAATATGGGAGAAGCTTTTAAATTTCTTTTCACATATACAAGTGATTAATCTTTTGTGAATCACTTGTATATGTGTGTTTATATACAGTTATATATGTGAATGGCTATTTTTTTTTTGAAGCACTGTTTACTGGTTTGTATTTTTTATTTTATATGTTTTTCCCTGTTGCCCCTGTCGTGGTAGAGTCTTCAAATGTGAGCAGGACTGCAAAATAGTCCACATTTCAGGTATCAGGATTCATATTTAGGAGCTCAACAACTAGATGTCCATATAATCAGTCCAGCACGCTTTGCTACACTATATAATATACCTTTTGGTGCTTTCTTAAATCATCTGCCCTTCTCTGTTAGAAATCTGCTGCATTTAATGTTGACAAGTTGAAAATGATTGAGTGTTGAATAGGACACCACAGTAATACATTTGATTTGTACCCAATATATTAGGGTACAAAAACCAGAGTGAATGGGGTTGCAGGCTTGGGTGGATCTTGAAATGCAAGTAGGCAGTAATTTTCCCTTGTGGCATTTGGTGTATTCTGCTAACAGTTGGAATGATGCTTAGGAACAGAGAAAGGATTGGTATGTTTCATATGCTTTTGTAATGTGTTATGTCAATTGATAATATTAAAGAATTACATACAGAAATAAGAAATGTACTAATTCTATATAAATATTTGAATGCAAACAGGCACTGGTTTTGTTGATAGATTTTGCAAGATGTGGTGATATGGGTTTATCCAGTAACACACTTCAGTTTATGCATGCCTTACTAAAATAGTTAGTGATGCTGTCCCTGTGTCCAAGCCATTAATGCTAACCATGTTTCCTAAATCCAGACTCAGATCTTCATTAGTAGACTCCTTATATTCTCTTAATACACTCCAAAATTGATTGTCAAGAAAAGCCCCTTTTAATCATATATAAAGGATGCACAATTTATTTGAATGCTTCGTGAAGATTTGAGCGGCCTTGGGGAAATCTCTATCATAACTGTTGTTTCCAGATTAGTCATTTTATTGTCTCCTGTATAAATTCTCATAGAACTGAACGGAAGCTCCACTGTGCCTCAGATCCTATGCTGCATAATATACACTACACATTTAGACATGCTGAAGATCTTATAAAACTCTCTGTGTTCTCAGATTTAGAATTGAAATTTCTCAAATAAGGTTAGATTGGGATTTATAATATATATACTTCAATACAGTTTGATACAAAGGCACTGTTTGCTGTTTCATTAGTTTGATATCACTATTGCCCTGTTCTTTCAAAATATCAACTTTGTTCTGCATGTTAGGTGTAAAACTTTTTGGAGACAAAACATTTGGAGCTGACAGAGTCAAAGAATATAGAAATAAGCCTAGATCCATTGATTTGTTTCTTTATTATCTTTAACTAACTTTACTTAAGAATTTAATAAAAGTATTATTTCTACTCATCTTTGGAAAAATGGTTTTCCATAAGAATGTTTGATATTTACACTCATAGCTGCTACTATATTTGTAGAAAGATAATTATTTAGTAGAGAACTATATAAATAGGGCCGTATGAATTCCATGCAGAATATACTGTATTTGAAATCTTGGATTAGAAATATACGTACATCTTTTTAAGAAGAAAAAGTTACTGGAATAAAAACAAACTGTCAGATTTTACTTCAGATTACAGTATTATGGAGTTCTTTATAATACATAAAGTGATATATGGTGCAACAAAGAGAAAGCAGCGGATCCTGGAATACCTATTATCATATGAGTGCAGAACTCCTAGGACCCTGACACTTTCAAATTCTAAATGTTCTGTATTAAGCTGTGGCTGCATTCTGATGTCATATTTACTGATCTTTCAAGTTAGAGTTTCTATATCTACAGTATTTCAATGCTTTTTATTTCAGTTTTAAAACACTACTGTGATTCAGAAATCTGATCATCTGTAAAACATTGCTGCTTATTAGATTGTTGGGAGTTGGTGTCTTACAAATTTAATTAAATAATAATAACAATAAATAATACACTTCAGTGATGGAATAAATGAGTTTTAAACTAGACCTTGTGCCAAATCTAATTATTAGTAATTACAGGATCAGAGAACTCCCATTAAAAGAAGTGTGCAACAACTTAATTAAGGCCTGGTTGTAGATAATGAACAGGGGAGTCTCTCCAGCACCTTCTTGTGCAAAGCTGATACTGTACACAGAAGCCTCTTTCTAGATTAAGGTACTGGAAGTTTAACACAAATGATATATTTCATGATGGAGATGTACAAAATTACGCTTGGGTGTGGAAGACATAACACAAGGTCATCCCAAGACACAGTGACATATATAAAAGGAACTAACTACTTAACATAATACACAATTTATGAGATTTGCTGCCAGATAATATAGTGCTGACCATTAACTTAGATGGCTTCAATCTGTTGCTGGTACTATGTGTACCCGAATTTACTCTACAGAAGGGATGTAATGGTTTAGTGGCTAAGACACTGAGCTTGTTGATCAGAAAAGTCAGCAGTTTGGCGGTTCGAATCCCCAGTGCCTTGTAACACTGAGCTCCCATTACTTGTCCCAGCTTCTGCCAACCTAGCAGTTCAAAAACATGTAAAAATGCAAGTAGAAAAATAGGGGCCAACTTTGGTGGGAAGGTAACAGCGTTCCATGCACCTTCGGCATTTAGTCCTGCCAGCTCCCTAACCACGGGACGTCTTCGGACAGTCCTGGCTCTTCGGCTTTGAAATGGATAAGAGCACCTCCCCCTAGAGTAGGGAACGACTAGCACATATGTGCGAGGGGAACTTTTACCTTTACCTTACTCTGCGGAGCCTTCAGCTACAGTTGAAAAGTGCAAGATGTACTGAATATTTTTATGCAGAGCAAATGTAAGAGAAAGTCATTTTGCTTATAAAACACCCAATTGGCTATTGTGGGGAATGAACAAATCATTAGATCCAGCAGATCTTTTCTTTGTCGTTCTCTGTAAATAGAAAAAATGGTGAGAAACATTCTGAAAAGCAGATTGGTTCTCCCCGTAGAACGACATAACGCTCATATAAAAGCTGCTCAAAACTGCATGTAGTGACTGATCTGTGAGTACTGCGTCTACTTGCTAAGGCTTTAAGTATGTACTTGCTAAGGCTTTGGCTTTCACTGTATGGCCTATTTTAGTTACCCTAATTATATCCTGATGGCACAAAAAATCCCACATGGAAAATCAACACCTATGAAATAGCCCGTTCCCTGGGCAGAACCATATGGACGTGATTTAAAGTGACTCACCTTGAAAAGAAATAGCTCAGACACGGTTTCCAGTGTTTTGTACCCCTGAAGGATGCAGCTTGCTATTGCAGATGCACACAGATTATTTCCAATTGAAACCACAGACACCCCCCTTTTTTTCCTGGAGAAATGTTCAGAAATTTGCAATGCAGGCTGAAACCCTTGTTACCTCTGTATATGTATTAGGGACTAGCCTCTGCAAAATATCTCTGGGGTGTTCAGAGCATTAGGATTAGATGCACTGAACGTTTCTGCTGATTATCCTAATAATCACCACACAAATCTCGGTTGAAGCTCCTTCTTGGTTTTTGTTCAATCCTCTGCATGAATAATGCTGTCAAATGTTTTGTAAATTGCAACCTACCCAGGAGAGTAACTCAATGAGTAATATTATTGGATAGAGAAGACGGAGCCCCTTTCTTGATACATTTTTTAAAAAGCAGTTGACCAGTTTAATTTGCTGCTCATCTGATTTTTCTCATCTGCCTCTCACTGCAGAATACCGTGCTTCCCTGAAAATATGACCTACCCACAAAATAAGCCCTAGCCTGTTTTTACGCTTGCGCCTAATATAAGCCTTACCCCAAAAGTGAGCCCTAGTGAAGGGGGATGGGTGTGGCCAGCATAGGCAGCAAGCATGTGCAGCCAATGGTGTCTGGCATTGTGAGCACAGGTGAGGTGAATTGACTACCTGTCCAAGCAGCAGGCAGAAACAGAGGTGGAGGGTGGCAGATGATCTGGGCGAGCCACAGGAAAGCTGAGCGGCAGTGCGCTGCAGCGGCGGCTGGATGTGAGAGACTCATCTTTGCTTCTCTCGACGCCTTCTGCTCTTGTGCAGCTGCTGCCAGATACCATTGGTCCCGCACACCTGCTGGGTCTTGTGTGCATGCTGAGGAGACGGAGCACGCAACCGAGCTGATCACCCTGAAATCGTGTTTTCCCTAAAATAAGCCCTTATACTTATTTTGGAGCCTTATTTTTGGAGGTCTTATTTTCGGGGAAACACAATATTAATGATACTTCCATCTATTTTGCTTAGAAAAATGGATTCATGGTGCCAAAATACCATTTCTCATGGGAACAGTAGCCTGCAGGTACTATGGGTCAAGCTTTGTGATTTCTACATGATTTATTTGAATGTCATATCCATGAACGTTTACAGATAGCCCTTGATTTATAGCCACAACTGAGCTCAAAATTTGTCTTGCTAAGTGAGACATTTGTTAAGTGAATTTTGCCTCATGTTATGACCTTTCTTGACACAGTTGTTAAGTGAATCACTGCAGTTCTTAAATTAGTAACACAGTTGTTAACTGAGTCTGGCTTTCCCATTGACTTTATTTGTCAGGTCACAAAAGATGAGTCAGTTGCCAAGCATCTGAATTTTGATCTCATTACTATGGAGATGTTGCAAGTGTGAAAAACAGACATAATCACTTTTTTCAGTCCTGTTGTAACTTCGAACAGTCACTAAGTGAACCATTATAAGTTGAAGACTACCTGCACTTTGTAATTATCCAATTATTTTTGAAATCCTGCTCAAGTTGGTGATACGTAACGCTATGCATGAGGGTAGTCATTACATGAGGTTGAGAGACAACGAAAGTCTATGCACAAAAGGATTTGTCTTTCCTTCAAACTACAAAATGGAGAGCCTACTTTGTCTATCAAAATCTCTTTATCTCATATTTCTATATTTTTATAAAGAAAACTAGCATCCTAGTTGTAGGAGACTAAGCCCGCCAGGATGTTGATTGTCAGAGTAGAAGATTCCCCTCCCCTTCCCTTAGAGCAAAGTTAATTATTTAAGTTCCTTTTTACGTTTGTCTGAACCCTACAGATAGCATATACCACCATGATGAGAACTAATAATCCATGGAACTACTCACGAGTAATCTCTGGAAACTTAGTAACCCAGAGTTGGGCCTTTGTGGATTTAAATGAGTTGCGATTCTTGCCCACATCATTAAAAAAAGGTACTTCAATAGGAGTTTGATCATTCACTGTAATCTCTGCAAAACTTCTACTTATGTTCTACATAGAAACTGCTTGCCTGTGTACTTTATTTTCAACAGGTCCTGGATTCTTGAGGTCTTTACAAGCTTCATTTAGGACAAGTACTGTAAAAATACTCTATGTTTGTGGTTTGGCAAGTTTATCTTAGAAAATACTTTTCAAAGGAGTAATGTGCTTATGTTGAATAAAAGTTTCCTGCTAACCATGATATGGATTTATTTCATTTATTACTACTCCTAATGTTTCAGCTTCCCATACCAACTGCAATATTAAATTTGAACAGGATGAAATACATTTTATTGGCATTTCAGACAGATCTCTTTGCAGCAGAATTTGTTTTGCTGTGAAGTTATCATTTGTACAATGTTATAATTTAGAACTGTATGTATCAGGCAAGTTGAAGCTAGTTCAACAATCTAATTAAAATGATTGTCCTAAGGTTATATATGAAGCAGTTCATATGTGTGGCCTTCTTCAAGCCTTCAGAGTTTGATGCTGAATACACGTGAGCAGGGATCAAGAGAATGAGTGTACACTGAATTGTTTGGAGCTGGCCTCGCTTACAGGAGTGTGAATATTTTTAATCTCTACTTTGCTATCTTTAATACTGTTTTCAACATTCCTGCTCCTAGACCAGGGGTGGGTTCCTGCCAATTCTAATCTCTTCTATAGAAGAGGTTCCACAAATCTACCGTGCCATTTAGAACCCTATTCCAGCTCCCTCCCCCCGCCCATCCACACCACGCTTGCTCCATCTGCCGTTCACTGATTGGCTGGCTCACCAATCGTCCTGCCCGCCTCTAAGAGTCCTATCTAAACCTTAAAGTCTTAAAGCTGTCAAGTTTGAACACCCCTGGGTTTTTTTCTAAAGGGTTAGGTGTGCAAGGGTCTTGTAACTTGACAGCTTTAAGACTTGCACACTTCAGTGCCAGAGTTCCTGAGCCAACATGACTGGAGGAGGAATCCTGGGAGTTGAAGTCCACAAGTCTTAAAGCTATCAAGTTTGAACACCCCTGGGTTTTTTTCTAAAGGGTTAGGTGTGCAAGGGTCTTGTAACATGACAGCTTTAAGACTTGCACACTTCAGTGCCAGAGTTCCTGAGCCAACATGACTGGAGGAGGAATCCTGGGAGTTGAAGTCCACAAGTCTTAAAGCTATCAAGTTTGAACACCCCTGGTTTTTTTTTTTAAAGGGTTAGGGGTTCAAGGGTCTTGTAACGACAGCTTTAAGGCTTGCGTGCTTCAAATGCCAGAGTTTCTGAGCCAACATTTTGGTTGCTAAGCAAGAGCGTTGTTAGGTGAGTTTCACCACATTTTACAAGTTGGCTATGCCCACCCAGTCACTTGACTGCCAAGCCACTCCCACTCAGTCACATGGCTGGCAAGCCACTCCCACAAAGCAGGCCACACCTACAGAAGAGGTTCTAATTTTTTTTTAAACTCACCACTGTCCTAGACATAACTTTTTAATGTGAAGCAACCATTTCTGTTTTGGTATAAGGGTATATGATTGATCTGTCAAGAAGTGGAATTGGTAGGTTTATGGGAGGGAGAAATGAAAAAAATAATAATTATGCTTGTATTAGTCCTCAAGTGTTCAAATAACCACCAAAAGTCTATTTGGATTGCAGCAGTGTATACATGCAATAAACCAATATTTATCAATTTTAGATTTAAGTAACACAAGGCTCAAAACACTTTTGATTCCTCAGGAATCAACCAAGATACAGTTCGGACATTGGAATTCCCACTATATTAGAACTAGCAAGATCTATACATGCTCCCTCTTGTTCATGTTTTCCAGATTGCTGCACAGCAGTTTCCTACAATGCACTAATTAGGAAGACAACCCATTAAAATATTACCTCGCAATGCAGCTACATAATCGAGATATTAATTTGGCTAGCAAATTGCAAAACTTTGGCTTAAAGTGTACATTGGGGAAAGGTAGAAATTGTAGGAAGTGGCTCATGTGTGAATTGTGTTTCTGATTGCACTTTAAAAATTCAGTGCACGCTTCTGTTTCCTAGACCGGTGTATGTTAATCATTTGAGAGCCTTCTCATGTATGATAGGCATAAAAAGACAGGAAGGTTCATATAGGTTCTGCACCATAGTAATACTCTACTACAGATAATTAATTATTGTTAATTTATTCCTCTTGAGATTATTTTGACTCATGTGGTAATATAACAATAAAAATATGCAAATGAGATATAGAGCCTTATAGTTTGATAAAACTTCATGTCATGTTTACTCATTAAATGGATAGCTGGAGATGATAATGAAAACAATAAAAATATACAAATTAAATACATAGCAATGGACCACAGATATGCAAATGAAAGGAAAGCGAGGCCATCTAGTTAATATCCACCTCATTAGCGGTCATCCCTTCAAGGTAGGCCAGGTTAGGAAATAGATCACATCACAAAATATTAGAAGTCTATTAGTTTATAGTAAGCATCTTGAAAGCTTGATTGTGTTTTCTCTTGTCTCCCTCATACCAAAGAGAGTCAAGATGGGACGTTGTTTAGTTTCCTTCTTGTATTTTCTTGGTTTTTGTGAACTAAGTTCAGGCTTTACAGTTGACACTGCATATTTTCTTCAAAGTCGCCTCTATTCTGTAATAAACAAATGTATGCTCTTAAAATGTATATGATAATGTATTAATAGGCTTACATTGATTCAAGAGGGAGACATGGCAGTTTGGAGCCAGGTGTAGGACTGCCTCTTTTAAGGCTTTGTACTCCTTACCTTCTTTAATGAAACATCTGCAAGAAAACAAGCAAGCTCAGAGAGCACCGAGGACCCCTCATTTCAACCTTGAGCTACAAACATTCTCCTTCATTAGTACAATTTACTGGAAAATGGAAGTGCTTGCTTGGGATCTAGCAGCTTTGGCATAATCTGTTGTTGCTTGTGCTCTGTCCAGAGTGCTGAAACATTTCACTTGTCTTCAAGGTTCCTAGCTTTGATATCCATCTGCTTTTTTCCATGTTTTTTCTTTCTGCATTTGCTGCTCCTTCTAACACAGCCCATGAGATGAGCTGTGCCTTCTATTCTAGTAGCTAATGAGGCAGGTTATCAGCACAATTACTGAAAATAATGCAGCAAAATACTTACAGGGCTTGGACCACTGCTGTTTTTCAGCAGCCTTCCTTTCAAGTTGGCATGAATATCATTTCATTGTTTTGGTAAAGATTTTTCAGCCAACCCATTTACAAATGAGTATTGAAATATACAGTACATAGTAATTGAAAGGGCTTGCTACTTTTAGGGTTATATTCAAAGTAGATAACTGTCGCCTTAGGCCTCTAATGGAAAAAAATATCAAAAGTTTTTTTTTCTTGCAGTTAGAGGGAGGGCTTATCCTGAGAAGAGATGATTTTGACAAAAGAAGAACCAAAAGCAAATGGATTTTCCTTCTTGGGTGCCAGATACTGCTCTTGTTATTCCCTTTCCCCATTTTCCTGTTATGGATTGGGGAAGCATTAACTTGGAATAATCAATGTAACTTCCTGGAGAGCCCTTTGAGTTAAAAGCTTGTCATGTTTCTTCATTTAGTGGAACAGATGGGGGCTTGGTATCAGGAGGCTAGGTTTGGTCCCCTTACAGACGGATGTTCCAACTTAACAAAGTGCTTTCTGCAGGCTGATTGGTCACATTCTATCAGCACACCAGTTTTTCTCTTTCAAGTTCTGGGATTCAGGGATAAAGCTGCTGAGAGGAATTAGTGCTGCTGTGAATGCTAAGATCCTAAAGCAGTTTCTTGAACATGTGTCCTAGAAACATTTGATTTGCCAACAGTAACACCATTTCAGTTTTTGTTCCAAGTGAAACAGATTTATTTACATATAGTTTACTCACACTTCTTCTGAAACAACAGCAATATTATTACTGGCCAACCTGGCAATCTCACCATGATTCTTGGAGGTTTGCAGTAAAAACACATTCTGAACTCAGAATCTGCAGATCCACACAATAATAAAACACGATGGGGTGGTAATAGTTCTGCACAACATGAAGCAAGAACAGGTTTCTTGAAACCTGGGAGTCACTAGGCAGCATGATGATTAGTGTTTCTCCATGAATGGAATATTTATGGAGAACTGCTTCGTACTCAAGTTCTCAATATAAAAATCAACATCAAGAAAACAAAAAGAAGGAGAATGGGATAGAAATAAAAGATGATATCATCATTTCAGTGACATGATGTTTGTTTTGGGAAGTGTACTAGGATTCAAAGCTGTACTGTTTCCAAAGCTCTGCCAAAAAAGTGAGATTTAAGGAGGTATCTAAACAACATTACAGAAACAGTAGCAGGAAACCGAGAAGATGCCAGTTAAAAGAAGCAACAGTTAAAAGATGGACCTGAAAGCCATCTTTTACATTTGGGCCTTCAGGCCTGCCACATTTTCTACTGTGGAAAAATGGGAGGGGGGATTATATAGAGGGGGGTGATATATAGTCAAAATAACATTATTTCTCAGAAAGTCAAGGCCATCTTGCAGCTGTGATGTGACTGGGAGGCATCTCCAGTTTTGGATGGTGCCTGATTGGATCATGTGATGGACATGTGGGTGCTGAGCAGGGACTTGAACTTTCACTTGGGTGGGGGAAACTTGGAAACTTTCAGATTTGGGTTTTCCCAGATGTGCCAATATGGCATCTCTAATAAAATGGAACTTTGAGGAAACTCAACCCTCGGAGTCTTTTTTGGTTGGGAGTGTTACTTGGAACCCTGACAGCAACAAGAACAAAAGACAAAGTTTTAACAGGAAGTACAGTAGAAGTGATTTGAATGAGCGCAACAGGTGTATATAGCTAAGCAAAACTAATGGCTGGGTTATAAGAGCTGGCCAGTAGTGGGAGGGATGGACCATTCCAATAGGAAGTTTAAGGCAAAGCTTTTCAGGGTTCACAAGCAAAGAGGAAGCTAAGGCAGTGGAGATTGAAGAAACTGGGAGAGGAGAAAAAGTCAGTGTAATACAACAATTAACATACTAGACAGGGACCAATGAAGTTTTTATCCAACCATATCTCATTCTGTAATTTTGGACCAATCACTATTTCTCACTATTTCACAGGATTGTTATTGTGAGAGCAAAACGAGGAATAGTCCCCTGCATGTTGCTTTGAGCTTCCAAAAGAAGGATGTGATATAAAAAATTTTCTGATTTCTCCAAGTTCTTTGTTCAGAAGCTCAAAGAAACATATATAGCATTTTCACTCTATTTCCCACTATCAGGAGAAGGGGGGTGGGGGTGGAGAGCCAGTGAATTGCTGTAGCTGAGGTTGGACGCCTCAGTAGCAGTGCCTGTTTCAATCCCTTAACTTAGCATTTTGACTCTTGTATCAGTTAGAACACATAAAGCCAAGTAAGGTGATCAATGACTATCAAAAGGAAACAGAAGATAACAATTCAAGTTGTACATAAGAAGAGAGAATAAAGAATGGAATTACATACACACCAGTCAAGTGACTAGCCTGTATTGAGTTTGAGAACAATCCTCACCCTGAAGCCAAGCTGTATTGGTCAGCTTCAAATATACTAGTTATGGTCATTCTTCCATTCCTTGCATGTTTGTTTCCACCTGTGGCTTTCTAGATATTGTTGGGACACATCATCATCTCTGGCTGAAAGACATGGGGGGAGGATGGTGTTTATAAAATAAGAATAACTCAGACCTTCTTGAATGACCTGAATCATTTCCAACCCTCATTCCATGAAAGCATTTTGTGTTATAAGTATAAGAAATGGGCACTTTGTAACTGCCCAACATGTAATGTTTGGTTAATAGTCGGGGATGGATTATGTAGTCAATTCAACATGTATGTCTTTTCTCCCAGGTATTATGGTTCACTCTGTTTTCATCACTGTTCAGTCTTTGGGACACTTTTATCCAGACAGAAATGTTAGTGTGAATTACTGGATGGAGAATTATCACATCCCACTGGTGTTTAAATACCAGGAAGGAGCAGGCAAACTTGTTCAAGTGCGCCAGACTTTGAAAGGAAACCCACAACTGATTGTGAACTAAATCCTGCTCCCTTTTCCAGCACCTTAAAGCTACAGGACATGAAGTTAATTTTGAAGGAACCAAATTAATCTCCAAAACAGAACACTTCAACAAGAGAATAATTATGGAAGCTATTGAAATAGAGAAACACCCCCACAACATGAATAAATGTGATGATGCCTCCCGCCTACCAGACATCTGGAAACCAGTCCTAGTCAACAAACAAGCCCCACCCACCACCCAGGCCATTACAACACAAAACAACAACGGATACACTTCAGTTTGAAAGTCCCGGTACTTTGTGATTTTTTTCTTGCTGCTTATCTTCAATTGGATCACCACCACCACCACCACCACCATCATCAAATTGGTGTGTTTTCACAAGGCAATTGAACTTTCTTTTTTCTTTGAAGATGTTTTGCTTCTCATCCAAGAAGCTTCTTCAGCTCTTCATCTTCAACGAAAATCCAGAAAATCCAGTTGCCCCTTGAAAAAGCACTTTGGGACAACCATGACCTAGATGTCTGAGAATCTCCATAGACCAAATTGACAAAGGTCTTGAACATGAGCAAGACAAGATCCCGTGAGACTTTCAGATCCAGACAGACAGATCTCTGGCCCACAACACACCTGACATCACTTGTGGGGGCAGGAGAGTGTGGTTAATTGATATTATAATAACAGGTGATGCATGAATTGAAGAGATACAGCTAGAAAAAAATAAACTATTATGATTTGCAAATTGAAGTTGAGCGACTGTGGAGGAAGAAATCAATGGTTGTACTAATAGTAATAGGAGCCCTTGGAGCAATAAACAAAGGCTTGCCTAGATACATGGCAATTTTGTACTTATTAGACCTGAATATTCTGGCTTTGCAAAAAACCACCTTACTTGGAACTGCCTATATACTTGGACATTACTTTAACAACTGTTAGATCCTTAGTTAGGAATTGAACTGTTTTTACCAGTTCCAGATTGTGAATCAAATTGAAGATTAAATCTTTAATATCAACAATAATAGCATTTTCCCACCATCAGCATGAGTAATTGCAATTTACTGATTTTCTCAAGCCAATGTGCAATGTACCGTCATTCAATTTACTACCACAGTATGTTAAACAATGTAATGGTTCAAAATCAATGTTGCTGCTGCACATGTTTGTGTGTGGTTTGATTTCCTGTTTCACTGGTTGTGTCAACCCACCTCACTGTCTCTATGGAATCCTTGGAAATCCATCTAGAAAATTTAGATCTGTCAACAGATCTGAACTCCATATGCTTATATCAATGGTGGGATTCAATTTTTTAAACTACCAGTTCTATGGCCGTGGCTTGGTGGGCCTGGCTTGGTGGGCCTGGCAGGGGAAGGATACTGTAAAATCTCCATTCTCACCCCTCTCCAGGGGAAGGTTACTGCAAAATCCCCATCAGCTGGGACTCAGGAGGCAGAGACTAGATGGGGCGGGGCCAGTCAGAGGCCAATCAGAGGTGGTATTTACCAGTTCTTTGAACTACTCAAAATTTCCACTACCGGTTCTCCAGAACTGGTCAGAACCTGCTGAATACCACCTCTGGTTTATACATTAAGCCAGGGGTCATCAACCTGTGGACCACGGCCCACTAGTGGGTCATGAGGGATTTGCAACTAGGCCATGAAAACACGTGCATGAATGCGCATCCTGCATGTCCAGGTGCATGTGCATGAATGTGCACTTGTGGAAATGGAGCTGTGTGCATGCATGCACACCTACCAGTCACTTGCATGAACCATCCCCTCCCCCGATGCTGGAAATGTTGGAGAACTCTGCATTAAGCCATGTATTGCCTCAGTACTATATACAGTTATATAGAAGTTGGAGAAATACCTGTAACTCTTAATCTAATTTTTCCTCAAACGTGTTGGGCCATAATAGAAATTACATTCATTTTGGTGAGTAATTTTGCCTCCACATGTCAACATTGTCTTCCCTGCCAAAGAATTGTGGTGAGGCATACTGGTTCCAAAAGCAGCTAAGAAAAGTGCCCTGTGTATATGTTAATGTCAATATTTAAATTTTTGTATTCCCTCTTTCCTTGTTTTAAAGTAAAAAAACCACTTAAATGTTTGTTTTTGCTCTTTAAGATTTCTTCTCTCTGTCTCTTGTTTAAAAAAATGTCTTTCTCCATTGTGAGAATTAGAGATTCCTCCTTCACCAACTTCAAATCTTTCAAAATATGTGGATTGAGAATAGGTATAAGCATATTTCAACTTTGCAGATAAGCATAAATCCACTTCTACAATTCTCAACTATTGTCATGCTGGTTGGGGACTTTTGCAATGCCCAGAACATCAGAAGTCAGTAGTCATCCAGGTGTAAATATTAAGGCTGCCACCTCCCTTCCTCCCAACTATAAAACCTGAGAGGGAATTCCCATGACTGTGGTCCCAATACACCAGGCTGGGTGAGTTCATTACAAAAGAAGTAAACATCGGGGGGACAACAGAGAAAACCTCAAAAAAAATCTCAAAAACTAAAAAATCAATATGAGGTATCCAGAATAAATTTCCCTTAGTTTAATTTTGCAGAAAATTCTGGTTTTACATAGAAAAAGTTTTGTTTTGTTCTTAAGTTCTGCTTTGGAGGGCGAACTCCTGCCCTGACTATTTAAAAGGCTTTGTGTGACAATTCCATTTTCTCCATCTTTGATGGATTCTTTTTAGAAGGGAGAAAGACATAATGTAGTGCGGGGAAAATTGGAAGGTCATAAATTGAAAAATCAGCATCTAAACTTTGGTGTAAAATTCTGTGAATAGATGACTGCATAACAAATCTAGAAACAATGGTTTTTAAGCAAAGGAGAAAAGTACCTTACTCCTTTTCACTGGAGTGTAACAAAAAGGGAATTTTTATTTGGGGAATGTGCCACATGTTAGCATCCCCAGGCCACAACATAGCTACCAGCAAGCTTGTTTTATACACAAAAAAACATCCAGGATCTCACCCATGTTTGTATCTAGTCACTCTAGCAATCTTTACTTCGCTTCACCTCTGAATATCTACTACCAGTACTTTTACATGAAGGTGTATTTAGTGTGTCAGTTGTGTGCTGGGTGCTGGGCTGTCGGATTTTCATACTTCTCCTTCAATGTATATTGTTGTGGGAGGAGAGAGTGTATCCCAGCAGCTGATTTGACCTTGTGCTTTGTTTTTGTTTAATTCTCTTTGCACATGTCTCTAATTGATCTTGAAAAGAAGGGACAGTTAAAGAAGACGTTAAGGTGAAATGAAGCCATAACTGTGACTGGAGACTTTTATTAAGTGTGGCAAAGTTCCCTGGGCTGCGTTGAAATTGTTTATTGATTTTGGTACGGCTGGGTGCTTCAGAGTAATCGCCCGCAGAACCACCGGAGGTGAGTTGGGGAGGGAGCGCAGAATTAAAGCACTTCACCTCCGCTGCAATTGGTCTCTGCCGACTCCTCCAAAAGGCTTCTTCCTCCTGCATATTCTCAGCATTTTCTCCTCACCTGTAAATAAGCATTGGCGGCCACCGCTAGTTAACTCTTAGCACTGTCTTTGCCATTTGAAGTCTCCCGTTCTTCTGTTGTAAAAAAGGGAAAAGCTTGGGAAGTATTTCAACACAAAAAGCTTTTCTTTTAAATGCTTCTATCTGCACTTCACCAGGATTAGGGTTAGGGTTGTCTATGTTTGTAAGGTAAAGGTTCCCCTCGCACATATGTGCTGGTCATTCCCAACTCTAGGGGGCGGTGCTCATCTCTGTTTCAAAGCCGAAGAGCCAGCGCTGTCCAAAGATGTCTCCGTGGTCATGTAGCCAGCATGACTAAATGCCAACAGCACGCGGAATGCTGTTACCTTCCCACCAAAAGTGGTTCCTATTTTTTCTACTTGCATTTTTACATGCTTTTGAACTGCTAGGTTGGCAGAAGCTGGGACAAGTAACGGGAGCTCACTCGGTTATGCGGCGCTAGGGATTCGAACTGTTGAACTACCAACCTTCTGATCAACAAGCTCAGCATCTTAGCCATGGAGCCACTGCGTCCCCGGGGTCTATGTTTATAGCAAGCCTTAAAAGTGTTGTGGCAGACTTGGAAGCAGTGCAAAAAAAGAGCAATCAATATTCTCAAGGGGGTGAAGTTTCTCCTTTGTGAGAAAAGGACATGAAGTTAGGAGCTGTTTAGAATAAACGTAAGCAAAAGAGGGAGGGATATGATAGAATGCCTGCTATGTGGGAAATGGCCATTTCTATGGAGCCAGCTTACCATGGTTGCTGTGGCCCATTTCAGGCTGGCACGCTAATAGAGAAGCCATGGCTTTCCCTAAGGGCAAGCAGCAGACCTAAAAGAATACGGGTTGTCCTCATTTAGCGACTGCAATTTGTTCCAGTGAAATGTTCACTCATTGACTTGGTTGCAAAGGGATCCACGTAACAGAGAGGGATGCTGTGAAGATTGCTGGTTCCAGGTAAAGTTCTCTCATCCAGTGTCCTGTGGCTAATCCATTTTGTTTCCCCCCTTTTGCCCTCTTGCAGGATGGAGAGATCACTTAAAGGAGCTATCTCTTCCTGAGCTGCAATTCTCTGCATTACAGTGGCTCTCTAAGGCAAGTTAACAAGCTCAGCTTAATTAATTGATTAGATCCATCTTGCAAAGGATGCCTGAAACAGAACAGATCTTAGTCTGTTTCCCACTTCTGGCTTTAGTTGTCCTAAATGCAGGCACAATGCCTTGTCATTGCAAATGGTCACAGATTGGGGCAATCACTAAATGAGGACTGCTCATATTTCTTTCGTTATGTTTTGTAATGGCAGCATGACGGCAAAGAGCAAACTAGGGACTTATTCATTTTAACAACTAATTCCCACAACATATTACCTACTAAGACTGTGTTACTATTAGTCTTCCTTCCTAGTACCTATCTCTTCTCACTTATGACTATAACCATGTTCCTTGTATCTTTAAAATTTATATTGTTTTATTTATTTCCTAGTATAATTTGATTGCTTATTAGTAACTTATGACTATCAATAAGTGTTGTATCTTATGATTCTTAATGAATGTATTCTATTTTATTTTTTCTTTATGTACACTGAGAACATATGCACCAAAGACAAATTCCTTGTGTGCCCAATCACACGGCCAATAAAGAATTCTGTTCTGTTCTGTTCTGTTCTGTTCTGTACTGTTCTCCTCTGCTCTGCTCTATTCTATTCTATTCTATTCTATTCTATTCGTAGCCTTAACAATAACAAAACAAGATAATCAAGAGGAAGGCCC
The DNA here is from genome assembly GCF_051295495.1 of Thamnophis sirtalis. Classification (NCBI taxonomy): domain Eukaryota; kingdom Metazoa; phylum Chordata; class Lepidosauria; order Squamata; family Natricidae; genus Thamnophis; species Thamnophis sirtalis. Next base: position 127,884,753 of record NW_028261381.1, read on the forward strand.
AATGATATTTCTTAGCAAATAGGTGGAACAGTTTGAAGTGGGTTTTCTGTTAATCAAACAGATTGTGAGAAGTGGTGTATGTCTACAATACAATGCCATCAATGTTGCATGATGAACCATAAAGTCCAAGGACCTATATTAGTTGACTTGGCCCTTTGCTTGTGTCGGCTCCATTGAGAATTGCAAATAGAAATCATATTCAGTCATAATGAGATGGGCTTAGTTGGTTTATGCTTAAGTAACATTAAGTAACGAGATCAAAAGCAGCACCATGAACACCATGCCCTTGGAAAAGGGCTAACAACAAACAGAATTATTTCAGAAAATAAGTTATTGCATTTTTTGCCAATCTACCCACATCACTACATAGGTGACAAATACAGTTTCTGACTAGCATTCGAGGGTAGGATTTTACTATCTTATTTATACTGAAAGTCATAAAGATACAACATTCAAGTAATTAGTGATTCAGTATTAGAAATAAGATTTATAGATAAAGAACAACAATACATGCAGCAAAATCTGACTCTCTTAACACGCACAGGCACATTTTCTGTGGATTGTGCTATAACTGTAAAATATTAAAAGAAGTACAGGAATGCTCATTCCAGAAGTTTTATATATTATTCTGAATTGTGGCACTTCTTAACAGGCCGTTTGTGTTTTATACGAATCAGCTATTGACTGTTGTATAGTTTCCGTGAGGTGGGGGAGGGGTGGATTTCAACATTCCTCCATTCTGACAACTCAGACTGTAAAAGTTATTTTTAATTCATCTTCACCCCTGCTTCAACAAGAATAAAATAGGAATTGGGTGGAATGTGATAGAAATCAATAGGTTATCCCAACAGATGTGATCTTTGGGGTACACTTTCCCTAGAACACTTGCTAAACTAACAAAGATAAATGGCGATTTGTTAACATTGTGATCTAGAGCCAGGGATGGCTCAGTAGATCATGCAGTGACCTTTAGCATGTTGGACTTAGAGGTGTGTTTGAGATAAAACAAGAGGGGGAGGAATAACTTTGTAATCAGAAGCAAACAGCTTAGAGTCCTGTATCTTATGTTCAATGCTACGCAAATTAAAATTATTTGTCCTGGACGCTTTCCAAACACAAGGAATGAGATTCAGTCCAATGAGATTCAGTCCAATTCAATTAGGTGGAGTTGTGTTAAGGTCCTCCTATCCACACCTGCCACCTACTCATCAAGTGAGTTCAAGAGCGCCAGATTTCTCCCCAGCCTTGAATGTGAAAATGCAGATCCAGTGATCTTAATAGCCACAACCACTCAATCTTGGTTGGATTGAGTCAGATGCAGCTGTGAAATCCAGCAGGTTCTGGAGAACCACTAGCAGAAATTTTGGTAGTTCAGAGAACTGGCAAATACCACCTCTGACTGGCCTCAGAGTGGGGAGGGAATGGAGATTTTGCAGTTTCCTTCCCCTGTCATGCCCACCAAGCCATGCCCACAGAACCAGTAGTAAAAAAATTGAATTTCACCACTGGTCAGAAGGTCTTCATCTGTACTGATTTCAATACATAGACTATACATATTTTATAGATGGAACTACAGGAAAATAAACTGGGTTAGCAACTGCATTAGGAAGAGGTACAAATCCATCAACACCATCTAGTCTAAGATTAGTTACTGGAACCACTGTCAAATACTTTCATAAAACAACCAGGAGTGTATTGGCAAAGTTTTCATGTGTCAAGAAATTATTTCTTTCTCCTAGTTTTATTTGCCCTACTGTAGTTCAGGAGGGAATGTTTATTAGATACACACACACTCCTATTGTTCAGTTGCAGGTGAGCAATAATTGGCTTATGGTGTGTCCCAGTGGCTTCTGCTGTGGAGAGGATCACAGTCAGCTTCAGAATGGTATGAAAGTGCTTTGAAACACACTTCGACTGAAACAACAACTTCAATTTCACAGGCATCAATGAGTCCTGGCCATCTCCAGGCATCTGACCCCACAACTCTGTTGCACAACTTGTCAACACCATGCTTTACAATCAACCTGCTGCTTAAGCAGAATAATTGTAACCAAAGCTGCAGAGTTCCTCTGGATGTTGAGAGCAATCTGAGGGTACTTCCTCCTCGTAAGAAGTGCCGAGAGATAATTCCATCATTGGCCTGATAAGGATGAGACAGGAGAGAGAAAAAGGCAGGAGGAATAATGGGCTAATGGGAGAGCCTTTTGTTCTTGGACTGGCCTGAGGGTGAGTCAGGTAGGTTTCATGTGGGTGTCAGATGTTGCTTTGTTTTGTCAGTTCAGTTGTCAACACTCAAGTGCTCTGGCCTCAAGCCTTGCTGCTCTGAGTAGCGGTTTTGTGCATTCGCTTTTGGAGGGTTTTGCATGGATATACGTCCTTATACCATAATTGTATTCTTCTTGGAAGGGGCTTTATTTATGGATTGGCTAGGTTGCAGTTGCCACAATTTTGGTAGGAATTGTAGGGACAAACCAGTAAGTTTTAGCTCCTTTGTTAGGGCTTGGTGTAGATCAGTGGTATTTGTATAATACATTATGTATACATATACGGATGTATGAGAAGTAGTTAGCCCAACAAATATTATTGGACATACAGTACCTGTAACAAGTCCATCATTATATCAGCTCCTATATGATCTGCTTTGCAGCTATCAGAATGCTAGAAGTTCACATCATAGCTGCCAGAAAAAAGCATGGCAGCTGTTATGAGTGTTGTGGAGGGTTGTTTTGTTTTTAACCACAGAAATAAACATTATGGAATTTTGATTTTGGGAGAAACAAAGGTGGAAGCTACCATTGCAATTGCAACAGGGAAGGAGCATTCTTATAGAAGGGGGAGAGAAAAACATTTTATTTGTGTTCCCTCCACACCCGCAATTCTGGAAATAGTCTTGAGAAGCAAGCATCATGCCTGCGAGCAGTTGTATTTCAAAAACAGCTTCAGTCCAGGGCTGCTTCTCTACTCAGGATCAGCTTGGCAACATTTTTAGCCAGTTTCAAGGGCAGGAGAGACTTTCTCTTACAGCCAATCAGAGCCTTAAATTAACATGTACATATAAAGTCCTTGTGCAAAGGCTATGACTTATATATTTGCATCAGATGCAAAGATGTAATAGTATTTGAACCACAATGTCATTTTTCTGTCATTTACTCTTAGCGTACAGACATGAATGAGTTTGGTTTAATGTCTGAACCATCAATCCAAGAATGGAAAATTCAACATAAGACACTATTTTGCAGAAATTCAAAAATTACTGTCTCAGTTTGGTTAAATCTCTTGCTTTACCTCAAGTGGCTGCTGAACTATGGAATCAAAACAATCTCATTCATTCATTCATTCATTCATTCATTCATTCATTCATTCATTCATTCTTTATGGCTGCCTATATCAGCCAATAATTTAGGGTGGCTTACAATTCAGAAAATATATTACAATTAGAAAATTTAAAAAAATTTAAAACAATGAAAACAGTAAACCAGTAAAAATATTAAAAACATTCAATTCAACTTACACAAGAGCAAAAGATTTTGGCCAGTTAATAATATAGACAGAAAATGAAGTCCTTGGCAAATTCAATGCCCCAGGTTCCTGATCCATAATGTTGATTCTTATGAAAGAATTAGTGAATCAGATAGAAAAAAGACAACAAAAGACTTATTTTCATGAAGAAGCTCACACGATGGATTGCCCTGTAAAACTATGTGGCCTTAGATAATACTTAAATAATATTTTCCTCATCATTTGTGGGATGAAAACATGTGATTTACTTTACTGTTGATCAAGAATATATTTTATATCTATTAAAGTCATGGTCATTATTAGGGCACTTGACTCTACCATACTATTACAAATGGGACACTTTTGGGTAAACAGTAAATCAAAATATTCCTTTATATACATACGTGTGTGTGTGTCTGTCTGTCTGTCTGTCTGTGCATGAAGTAACAGAAAGCAACACCATGTTTTTATGCTGTATCTGGAAGTGTAGTTTACATAATTTATTAGAATTAAATGGTCTCTCGATGAAAGGATTGCTAGGAAGATCGAAACCTTCCCCAAGATAGCAATCTTGAAAAATAATTCTTCAAACAGGTAATGGAAAGGATATTTGCAAGATTCCTGATGTTCTCCTAGTTATAAAAAATAATTGAGATGGCTGAGGGGGAGGGCAGAGTGTAATCCAGTAAGAGGAGAAAGCATCCATGTTAGGTCTAGTGTGATTAATCCTCTTCATTAGTGCTCTAGAAGAGGAGGTAAACAGTCCATTAATTAAATCTGCAGACATACTTAATTGGGAGTGTTCCCAACACAAGTGAGTGAGGAAATAGCAATAATGCAGATGGCCTTGAGTAGATTAAAAATGAGGAAGAAATAAAATTGCACTGTTTGGATAAAACGAGGGCAATCTATGGTGGAGGAAAAATGTAAACACTGTTGTCAAGCCGAGATGTTTGATGAAGTGGAGGAAAAAAGTACAAAATGAAAAGATGGAAAAGAGGAATAGCTGGGGGTGGGGAGGAAGTGAACAACAACCACATTTCAAATACTTCAGCAGAATTTGCAAGATGATCTAATCAAGAGCTTTCCCGAAAGTCACAGAGGTTTATGTGTTTTTGTCAAACATCCAACCTTCTTTGAATAAATTGTGTTCAGTGCAGGGGTGGATTCCGGCAGGCACTACTGCTGGTTCGCTGTTATGCATGCTTTGCACGCATGCACAGTACAATTAAAATTGTTCTGCACATGTGCAGAAGTGAAAAACAAAATGGTGCCTCCAATGGTGGTGACCGGGAAACCGGTTTGGGGGCATGGCAGGCCTGGGTCACTGCCAGTTCCAGCGACCCAGACCATCATTATTCTGATTGCAGCAATCTAAGATGGATGTAAATGGCAAAGATCTGATACAATCAAGAAGTAGAGGAGGCTGTAAAATGAAGAATTAGGACCTTGTGTAGTATTAATGCAGGTCCAGATCACATGTGGGGCATTTCTTTGAATTTATAACATGTATATGAGACTCTACTCTTGTAACCTCAGCAGAAGAAGGTGCTAGAGAGTTCCCCTCTATATTTTGAGCAACCAAGAGCAATACATCTGCAAACTCCAGTAGCTATTGTGTTTCATTTCTTTATGCCCAGGATTCTCTTTGCATACACCATCAGATTCAAATTATCTTTCCTTCTTTCTTGTATTATTTTTTTTAAAGAAACCAATTCTTTCCCAACCCTTAATGCCTTAGGACAGGGGTATCCAACTCACATTGTCACGGCAGTGTCACGTGATATATTGGGACTTCCCCCTCTTTGCTAAACTGGGTGTGGGCGTGGCTAGCTTGTGACGCATCTGGCCCATGGGCCGGGAGTTTGACAGCCCTGCCTTAGGAGAAGAAGATACCAGGGCATTTTCTTCACTCCTTTCCTGTCCTTGAAGAATAACTTCCTCTTTGATAATTTCTATACCCTGATTTTTATCAACAAATCGGATCTTCCAACTTGAATCAAATATTAAGAGCATATTTTTACACAATAAAGCAGTGTAGCTGCAAAAATATAGGACCCAGCTCCCAAGTTACAGAGCGTAACATACTGTGATTGATTTACCGTATTTTCACCCATATAACCCGCGGGTTATATGCGGTTTTTACATGCACAGCGCCCCCCTGCGGGTTATATGCGTGGGCGGGGTATACGGAAGATATTTTACACGATCGGAGGCTTGCACAGGCTTCTTTCTCCGTTTCTTCCCCCACCCCGATCTCAGCTGTTTCCTTCTCCTCCGTTCCTTTCCTCTTCCCCAGCTTGCGCAGGCTTGTTTCTCCGTTTCTTCCCCCACCCCGATCTCAGCTGTTTCCTTCTCCTCCGTTCCTTTCCTCTTCCCCAGCTTGCGCAGGCTTGTTTCTCCGTTTCTTCCCCCCCCCCCATCTCAGCTGTTTCCCTTCTCTCTTACTCGTCGCGGGTTATATGCGTGGGCGGGTTATATGCGTGGGCGGGGTATACGGAAGATATTTTACACGATCCGGAAAACCCGCGGGTTATATGCGTGGGCGGGTTATTTGCGTGGGCGGGTTATATGGGTGAAAATACGGTACTCATTCACTTATATCATTTTAAACAGGATTTATTGAATAATTAATAGTGGTCTGATTCACACATATTCTAAGCCCATGATGGCAAACCTATGGCACGCCTGCCACAGGTGGCATGTGGAGCCATTTGTTAGGGCACAGGGGGCGTTGCCCTGTTAGTTCCAGCGCACACGCATGTGCTGGCCAGCTGACTTCGGCCTTCTTTTGAGGCAGATTTTCGCTCTCCGGAGGCTTCCTCGAAGGCTCCGGAGCGTGAAAAACCGGCCCTATGGGCAAACGGAAGTGTGGGAACAGAGGTCTGGTTTTCTCATAGGACCATTTTTTGCCCTCCAGAGCCTTCAGGAGGCTTCCCCCTGCTTTTGGCACACAAGCCAAAAAAGGTTAGCCATCACTGATCTAAGTTGAAAGCATACTTCATAAGCTACAATGGCTAACTTCACATACTGTGCTATATTAAGACAACTCTTCTCCCTTATTCTAGTTTACCATGATCTGGGGAACTATGATCTGGTGGATGCTGAAATAAACAAGCAAATGAAGCAAATGGTGCATGCACCAAACAGGCAGTAACGCCAGGAGAAACCCACCCCTGCCACGTACCCTTTAGTGTTTATTGGCCTTTATTCAGCACTGGTTTGCTATTGATTTGGCAACAGTCCTCTAGGGCATTTAACACACCTCTTTGGAATTGTCCATGTTTTTCCCCCCATGAGGTTACTTCCTTTAGTTGAATTTTAGGCAAATATGGGTGCCAAAAGCTTCTTCCCCCTCATTTATCAGCACTTGTGTTTTGATTTTCACTTGGATATGAAGGAGGGACCTTGTGCTGCATCTCCCTTTACAATACTCTTGCTATTCTCTGTTGCTTGGGACATCCTTTCCAGGTGTTTATGCCTACAAAGTTTAGCCTTGGAGGCCAACCCTTTGCTGACAGCTCCCTGGCTCCTCATCAAAGGCTCTATAGACTGGCTGCTCAGCAGACAGAAAGCTGCAGTGTTAGACCCCGAAATCTGACCCAGAGAAGCCTACTATTTTTCAGAAGACCCTTGACAGCCCTTCAGTTCATGTCTGTCAGTCCCCCCATGCCAGGTACATAAGTTCACTTCCATCTGAAAAAAGGGGGAAAAAGAAAGGGCATTTCACTAGGCCTACTAGCAGATTATGAGATAAGACCAAGGCCAGTGACAGCCAAAATCTCCCAGCGGATATTGCGTTGCTTAGGGTTGATAAGTTGGAAGCATACCTGAGGCAGGTTTCATTCCTTCCAGAAAGCTTGCAATGACAATTCAGAAGATAGAACCTGGGGTGAGGGGGCAAGATTTGGTTTTAACTGTGGGTGCTACCTTCAGCTAGGACTGTTGTCCAGAATCAATGAAGTTAATGGGACCTGTAGTCCAAAATCCCCAGAAGATTACTGAAGGCTCAAGTAGGATTTTGAAGTTATATCAGCTAAACTGATGTCAGGAACATCTCAAAGTCATTGTCTTCCTGTTTCAATTTGCCAGTAAAAAGGGAATGAAATATTATTTGCCATCTCTCTCACCCTGCCTCCCTCCCTCCCTCCCTCTCTCTATATATGTGTTAATGTGGTCTATTATCATTTTGAATATTCAGAATAGTGTTTATTATTCTTTTAGATCACAGAACTGAGAAATTATTAGAATCTCTTAAGTAAATGGTGACAAATGCTATGAAATTCTCTTATGGATTTTCTGCACTCTTGTCCCAAATGCTTTAGAAACTAAACCTAATGTTTAATCAGGTAAGACACTATCTTCAAAATTAAATAAATGTCACTTTAAAAAATATTGTTATTCCTATGCTAATGCTGAGTAATCATCATGAAACACAATCAAATTCATTATATTTATTTATTTGTTAGACATATATCTTGCTTTTTGTCTAGAAGTCCGAATCAAGTTATATATTTCTTCTACATTTTTCTCCACCTGCACAAACTTGTGAGATGAGCTGGATTGAGAAAGGGAGGGAGATTGAAAAAAAAAGCCCAAATTCATCCAGCAAGTTCCATAGCTGTTATTGAATTTGAGCTTGGGTTTATCTTGTCCTAATCTAATATCTAAATCACACACCATACCGGTTCGCTTATTTGTTTATTCAGCTAAGCAAGTCACACATAGTCTTACTACCATGTTATAGATATGTAATACTGTAACCATAGAGTACAGTCCTGGGCATGGCTACTGAAAAACAAAGCCCAATGAATTTAACCTGATTTTTGCCCTTTAATATAGGATTACTGCTTTAATCATCTCTTAAATCTGTATACATAATATACTGTCTATATATTTAAATAAAAGTATGTATATTTGCTACAATTTCCTCTTCAGACAAATTGTCCTTCTTGGCTGGTTTCAAAGATAGAATTTCAATATTATAATATCAGAGTTATTTCTGCTACCATATTTTTTTATTATTCCCTTTTCCCTCTCCTAAGGCATAGCTTCTTCTTTTATTTTTTCAATGAGAAATCAATATATTCATGCAACAAAATTAATCCAGATAGTAAAACAGTGTGGCTACTTCTACTTTCATATGAGACCTCTCCAAACTATATGTCCATTATCCATTCTAAATTGCTATTTATATGGAGAAATGAAATAATTCTTCTGTTTTCCTCTTTGTAATGCACTTCTTCAATATTGTTATTTCCTAGACAATTTGTACGTGGCACAATATTGCCTTTATGAATGTACACATTAATCTGTGGCCATTTTCATTTTAAAATAATCCCAAATTGGATCAAAGTGACACCAACCTCTACTTTGGAGTGGAACTCATTTGTTTCAAATGAAGAGACAGATTTCACAAAAAGTGAGGAAATACCCCCACCACTTCACTCAGGAAAATGTAGCCCAAAGTGATTGTTTTATGGTAGAATATGGATTGTCCTTGCTTTTCAGCTCTTGTTAACCTTTAATGTATTTCACTATCTCCTATTCAAAAGTATTTTTCCTAAGGCCCCTCAAAGCCATTGCCACCAGATTTGGAAGCTATTTGACTGTATCTATTTGTATTGTGTTCTCACCTTTTTCTTTGTCCAGTCAAGGCTGTTTCTGTGTCCCTGTGCTTCTTGCTTTCTTCTACCTGTAGCAGTGGCTGTGTCTATTCCAACAGGAAGGTTAATAAAGACCTACAGCCTGTTTACCTCAGGCTTTTCTTAAAAAAAAATACAAATAGCATGTAAGCAACATTTATTACTGTGCACTAGCCTCTCTTACTGTTGGTTGGATACACAACCCCCCCTCTTCCTGGCATCTCTCTCCTTTTAATATGTTTTTTTTAATTTGTTTTGATGAATGAGTGACAACTCTGACACCTGATTCGCTGAGATTAATAGAAACGACACAATATTTACGTCGCGCCGGCGAGCAATTATCCTGCCATCTATCTTTGAGATTATCTTTCTGATTGAAAACTACTCATCCGTGTAATCGGAATTATTTGGAATTAGAAGGGAATTTATGGCCCCACTCTCTCTCCCCTTTTACCTACTCCTCTGTCTCCATCTTTCTCTTACCTTCCTTTAAATTCCCCCTTAATTCCTTTCCTTGGCCTTTTCTCCATTCATTATGGACAGAGCCTTATGCAGTAGATGAAGGACTTCATCCTATGATGAATACATTGTGTACTGTGATATGAGCCACAACATGATGGGTGGATGGGAAAAAGAAGAGAGAAGATAAACCGGGGCAGTGATTAAAGGGAACATGGATGATGAAAGAAGAAGAAGAAGAAGAAGAAGAAGAAGAAGAAGAAGAAGAAGAAGAAGAAGAAGAAGAAGAAACAGAAAAGAGGGGTCTCGTTGGTGCTTTCTGAGCTTATTTGTTTTCTTGCAGACATTTCATTGCCCAAAGAAGGTGACATCATCAATGCAACCTTTCAACACTAAGCTACAAATATTCTCCTATATTGGCAGAAGAAAAAGAAAGGAAAGAAATGCTAAAAAGGGGAGCCCCAAAAGTAAGGGACCAAGTTTAATTGGCAATGAAATGAGATCATTGTGTGTGCGTATATATGGAATGCTATAAAGGGATGTGGTGGCTCAGTGGCTAAGACCCCGAGCTTGTCGATCAGAAAGGCTGGCAGCTCGGCGGTTCGAATCCCTAGTGCCATGTAATGGAGTGAGCTCCTGTTACTTTTCCCAGCTTCTGCCAACCTAGCATGTAAAAATGCAAGTAGAAAAATAGGGATCACCTTTGGTGGGAAGGTAACAGCGTTCTGTGTGCCTTCGCCATTTAGTCATGCCGGCCACATGACCATGGAGACGTCTTTGGACAGCGCTGGCTCTTAGGCTTTGAAATAGAGATGAGTACTGCCCCCTAGAGTCGGGAACAACTAGCGCATATGTGCGAGGGGAAACCTATACCTTTACTTTATATATGGGTAGATGGATAGAAGGAAGGGGGAGTGAGTATATCTGTTTGTATTTTGTAGTGCTTCAAGGTAAAATGCTCTAGAATCTGTCCTAAAATGGTCTTTGTCTGAACTTCCAGCTGGCTAACTATGATGCTGAAGCAGAACTCTTGAGTGCTACAAATAGAGTTGCTGATGTCATGAGATAGAGGGCCTTTGACACAGAAAAAGAAGCCAACTTTTTTAAAAAAGCAACCTCTCCACACCCCCCCCCCAATGTTAGAGCATTTTGATCCAGAGATTCAGTGCTTTTAACTAAGGGTAAGTATACCTACGCTGCTTTCAAATAATCTGGCTTCAGAAATCCTCAGTTCCCAGTGCCTAGAGTTGTAGCAATATATATTTACTTTAGGTGTGCATTGGAACTAGTTAATGAGACAGACTGGGGTAACTTGAAACAGTGTTTGATTTATTTGGGATGACATGGACAAATCTGATCCTGCTCCATTCCAATTGTACTAATGTCTATTCTACTAAAGCTTCCTTATGGATTTGTCTCTTCTCTCTCCATTGTTTTGTAAGGCATTAAAGGACCATGCCAAAAACAAATTAGTGTAACTGTTTAGATTACACTTCATAGTGGAGACGGGAGGAAAAAAAGTATTGGATTCAATAACCAAATCAGAATTGGCCCTTCAACCCAATGATCTTTGCAGTTGGGACATCAATGATTGTTCTGTTCACAATGTGGGATTGTGATATGTGATTCTCACAAGGATGTGAGAATAACCTTGGGAGACGGGAGAAAGATCCACAGTCTAGACAACCATATGATAAGAGAAGTCAAGATCCAATGGATGGATTGGAATCAGGGGTGGGTTCTGCAGGCACCACTGCTGGTTTGATCATGGCTGTGTTGTGCCCGCAGGCTTTGCACGCACTTGATGCGTGCTGTGCATGCATGTACAGTGCAATAAAAATTGTTCTGCGCATGAGCAGAAGCAAAAAACAAGACGGCGGCACCTATAGTACCGCTCAGAGAATCAGTTCGGGAGGGTGCAGGCCTGGGTCACTGCCGGTTCCAGCGACCTAGGCTGCCAAACCACTATCAGTTCGGCTGAACTGGTAGGAACCCACCACTGATTGGAATGAATAGTGTATCAGAAGGGACCTGCCCTAAGTTCTCTGGAAAGCAAAGACAGGGATGGGGGAAATGCTTTTAGATTTGCAAAATTATGTTCCTGTAACCTTACAATAAAGGGGGCATTAGTGCTCATGGTTTTGGTTGCCTGTCAAAGGGCAGACACAAAGGCTATATTCATACAACATGCTAAACTTCACTTAGCATGTTGTTCAAAGCCACCCGGTATAATAAGGTCATGTTAATTCATGTTTCAATGCCTCTTGCATACTCAGGCAATTTGTTTAATTGTGTAAACTGCACTCAGTGGGAAGATTCATAATCTTATAATTTGTTCCATGTCATCATTGACCTGTCTTTCAGTCTAAGGGGGTTGCATGACACTATTTTGTGTATTAGCTAGCTAGTGTGGTTGAGCATCCAATTTATTTTACAGAAAGGATCAGTAAGCTCTCTCTCAACCCTCAACATTCAGCTCTACTCCATTCACAAAGATGTGTCTAAATTGCAAATAAATACTCTCTATCTAATGCTTTCCCCATACATTTGACATTTGGCAGAGATTGTTATCTCTGTAGTTTTAATTTCAGTTTGACTCCCAAAACTAAGTTTGCTTATTTATTTGTTAGTATGAATTCTAAGACGCTAAACAGCACGCAGTCCATAGCCATAACAATAGTTTAAACCAGGGGTGCCAAACTCACGATGACATGTTGCTACGTGACATATTGCAACTTCCCGCCCCTCGCTAACACGGGGGTGGGCGTGGCCAACAGGTGACCCATCTGGCCCGCAGGCCATGAGTTTGACAGGTTTAAACAATCCTTAACACAATAATGAATAATACTTATTTATATTGTGCCAGAAGCCAATTTGTTGTAATGGTTAAAGCACCAGAAACCTGAAGATTGTCAGTTCTAGTCCTGATACACAGAGCGAGCTGGGTCACTTTGGGCTAGTGTCAGCCCCAAGCAATAGATCAAATTGACCCACTTTATTACAATTCTATCCATAACACATAACTTCAGGCTGCTTGACACATAGATGGAGCTTGGGGAGGGGGCAATCCTAGATCTGTTGCAACTGCACAATTCAGTAATATATATTTATTTTGGCTTCTTTTCTTATAAACCACATTGCTAATATCTTGACATACAAATGTATTTGACTGGAAAAAAATAATGTCTAATAGTAACCACTTCTTGGTTCCAGCCTTACTATATATACCCAATCTCAGCCATTCCCAGTCCCACAAGGGATGTAAGAAATATAATTGTTACTGTGAAATTCAGGATCACCTATATTCACTGCTTTTTCATCTCTTTTTATAAATGTGATCATGAACATATTAATATATGAAGCAAAACCAAAGAATTCCATAGAAAGAGAAGAGACAATAATGGATTCTTTGAACTATATATACATACATTTTATTTCCTTTTTGTATTCCAAACGCAGTGCTGCCAGATTAGGGCTAGAAAATACAAACAACCACTAGGGGGCAGCAAAGAGCTAAAGCTTTCTGTACTTCAGTGTGCCATCTTGATTTTTGCAACTTACTTTGATAGCTCTGCAATTACCTGGATTTACAGAAAAATAAAATAAAATGTATAGCTTAATCCCAGATGTCCCAGTGATCAATCAGTGCAATTTAGGCTCAGTTTGATCCCTTTTTACTTTGCCTTCTTCAATTTAGTAGATCTTCAGGCCATTTTTTGAAAATGCATCAGCCAATCTGAGCTGACACTCCCCTTTGATGTCTCTAAAAGTGTGACATGGGAAAATTCTTGGAGGACCTTGTGGGAAATAGGCAAGAATAAAGGCAAAGAGGACTGAAACATTCCATGCCCTAGGCAACAAGCTAGTATTTGGAAGGGTCTTATGCACAGTATATAGGTAGAAGCAGACTTGCAAGACTGAGATCAGGAAACAGTCTCTACCGGAAGAACAGAATCATTGAGATAGACTATAGCAGGGGTGTTAAACTTAAGGCCTGTGGGCCAAATCTGGCCTGTGGGATGCTTAGATGTGGCCCAGGGTGGCGCTCTGGAAACAGCAAAGGACCAGCCCAGGGTACTTGTACGGAGCTGTGGAGGTCTTTGCTGTTTCCAGGGTGGTCCTGTGGGCCAGATCTAAGCACCAGGAAGAGTGCCACCCACTTGAGTTCCATTTTCGCTGACAGAGGGCTGCAGGAGGCCATCGCAGCCTAAAATGGAGCTATGGCTATACCTCATGGCCATGCCCTCCTGGGCCCCGAGGACAAACCCAACCCTGATGCAGCCCTCAATGAAATTGACTTTGACACACCTGGACTATAGGCTATCATAGCAGAATCTTGCAAGCTCAGTAATCCCCAGGCACTGGGTAACTAGGGCAAAACCTCCATAGCATCTGGCCTGACCTTGGGTATACAACTGGGTAAGTGGTGGGTTCCTAACCAGTTTACTACCAGTTCGCTGAGCGCTCCCTTTGCTTGCAAGCATGCGTGCACAATTGGACGAAAATTACTCTGAAAAAAAGGAAAACATCTGAGGAGCGGAATTCAATTTGCCGCCCTAGATCAGCTGGGCTTTGGAAGCTGGAATAAAGGTAAGTATAACTCGCGGGTGGGTTGGCCCACTTAAAAAAAAACAGAGAACCGGTTCGCTCTCTGTTCGAAGGAAGCACTACCAGGTCAGGAGAAGCAGTCTGAGTCGGTAAGAACCCACCACTGAAGTGGAAATGTTCTGCCAAACAACCACTGCCAAACAATTCCCCCCATGCCCAATCCTCACAGATATCGAAGGCTACTGAGAGATGAAACAGCATCCACAGGGATGTATTACCCATGTTCTGATCCATTAACCAAAGTGTCAGTGCCTTTTGAAGCCCATCTGTAGACTTGAACCATGACTGAGATCCATATATTGTAATCCTGTTCTCTATAGCTGCAAAAACATCACTTGCTTAAAATTGAGACTAGATGATCATTGTCAACATTAGCCAGATCCATGGAGAACTTCATAAGTAGGGGGGAATACCACAACCTCCTTCAAGCAGGCTTGCTGATACTCTGTCCCAAAAAAAGGCATTGACAATCTCCCAGATCCAGCTCACCCACTCCCCCAGGTCTATGTAGGAATCAAGTCAAAATCCCCCTCTTGATTTCATTGGAGTTGTAAGCACAAAAAGATTACTAGAAAAGACAGCTAAAGCTGTGGGGTTTTTATACTGCTACTAATAATCTATACATCCTTGATGAAAAAGAGGAAGGAAAGGGAAATATTTGGAAAAAATTAAGTGTGTCTAAATCAGAAATAATATCACAAAAGAGGCAACAATTTAGCAAGTGGGTTACCTAAAAATATCAATGCAGAATTTCCCAAAGGAAGAAAGTATATGCAATTTGGCCCAATTCTGTAGATCTGGCTTCTTGAAAAGTTGTAACATATTGCATAGAACTTTCATTTTTGGAAAAAATATGTTAAAGGGGAACAATGTCTTTTTTGATCATTACCATCTTTTATGTAGAAGAGATTTACTCCTCAAAATTCAGCTACAAATGTTGCATCAAGCAAGGGCTTTCCAGTTACAAATCTCACATTTTAATAGGGATGAGGAGGAAATCAATTATCCATGTTATGCTTCCAAAGATGAACCAGGATACAATTCTAAGTCAGTGCCCGTGGGTTTCGTAATTTAAATAAGCTGTTCATTATTTGCATAAAATGTTTATGTTAAAACAATGTGCATAGAAATCACATTGCATTATGGGGAAATTGTTGGCTTTTTTTTGCTCGTTTTTGGCCCCCTCGCCCCCCCAGGAGCACTCTGCTAGTTCCCTAAAGGCTATTCATGCCTTTTGGGGGGGGGGGGGGAGTGGGCCTGTTTCTGTGAAAAGGGGCCGTTTTTGGGAGGTTTGCAAAGTGCAAAACCTTTTTTAAAATTTTCCTCTTTGAAACATTGCTGCGTCTTATACTCCAGTACATCTTATACTCCAAAAAATATAGTACTTTGGGAAGAAAATAATATAGGACATTTTAGAGTTAAATTTGTTTTTTGATATAAAGTAATTCCATATAATGCCTGAACCCATCTTCAATATTTTTTCACAGGGAAGTTGAACAATCTGTAAGGAAAATGTGCTGGCAGTTCCATAATTTTTTTTAAAGTAAAACCTCACCTTTGTCACTTTTAGTTACTTTATCACAACTAACTCAAGATGGTGAATGTATCTAATTTTTTTTCCTTCACTTATTTTCCCCAGAACAAGAACCCTGGTTGGGCTGAGAGAGAGTAACTGGCCCAAAATCACTCACCCAGCTTTCATGACTAAAGTGTGACTGGAACTCACAGTGTCCTGGTTTCTAGGCCAACCCCTTAACCACAACACCAAACTAACTCTAAATTAAAATTACATCAAATTAAGCTGGTTTTTAATTAGTTTAGCCTCAAAATCAGTTTACCTTTTGATCTCTATCTCTTTTGCATTTTCTTTGTTAGGAGAATTTGTGTGCACCATCCTGATATAAATTTTGCTTTAAGAGAGAAAAGCTGTCCAAGATACACTCGTTTCCTCCTTCCTTCCCCACATCTTCAAAGTCATTAAGAACATGAAACCAGATCTCTATTTGGAGCCTGACCTTAAATGCATCTTAGATACACTAGTTGGAAAACTGCTGCTGGAATGCTTTTGGTGTAGAATAACAAAAGACATTGAATGTGCTCAAGTCAGATGGTTGCATAAGAAATTATTTTAAAGTACCACACACTGAGGATGACTAAAGATTTTGTTTCTTAGAGTTTTCAATTATTGCAGGTAACTGGACCAAAGTGGGAATTTGAGTGGTACCATATTTTAATTCAGAAAAGTACTGGGGTGACATATACTTTGGAATGTTGATGGAATTTTGTAGGACACTTTTTCCCAGACAGGCATCCTTCAAATATTGTTGGGGCTGAAACATCCAGAATTCTTATTTAGTATGCTGAAATAGAATGCCAAATTGGGAAAAGATGCTATGGGAGATTATTTTAAGGAATTCCAGTGAAATGTGAGTCAATGTGGATGCAACCTTTTATTTCCATTTTGTTAGCTCTATTTCAGAGCAAGTTTAGGTTGAAAGTTGCATTTGACTTTTGGAGGCATGCCAGATGCTGCACTTCAAAACAAATATGGAATTATGAGAAAGATATGGGTGGCGCCAAGCCTCCAACTAGATTTGTTTTAATTTGTCTTTTAACTTATTTCAGATTCATCAATGTTGCTGTGTACCATGTATTTATTATTTCTTCCCATTCTAGCATATTAAAAAGTACAATTTGTTGGATACTCTTTAAGGGGTGTTAAGGGTTGTCCTAGGGCTTCAAGTAATGCACTTTGATTCATATAGATGAAGCTTATATTTTTTTAGGAGGAAGACAAAGATGTGCCTCGTTGAATGATTTTGCACTCTTTCTGCAGTTTTTATTGTCTTTAAGGTCTCATGAGCCATGCCCCTCTTGGAACTGGCTGTTTTATTTAATTAGGAGCCAGGAGAAAAAGAATGCCAGAAGAGTCATCTGGTCTTATTCAGGCAGAAGATAGAAAAATTCCAGTGATACTTGGAGTCATACTCTACTGAAGCCATTGCAACCTCTTCTTGTTTTGTCCAAAACTTCAGATGGAACAGAATAAAACAGTGTTCCCAACCTGATGCCCTCCAAATGCTTTGGATTGCACCCATCAGAATTCCTTATCAGACTGAAGGAGACAGATTAAAAATATAATCACTTCCAAAAACAGGACTATCATATGGATATAGAATTTTGCAAGTCTGAAAGTATTTTTCCCTCATCTTCTTCTACTCTTTGGAAAACTAGAGAAGGTCCCTACTTCTTGCACTACCACCTCTTCCTTCTATGGACTGAGG
Source organism: Thamnophis sirtalis (assembly GCF_051295495.1). Classification (NCBI taxonomy): domain Eukaryota; kingdom Metazoa; phylum Chordata; class Lepidosauria; order Squamata; family Natricidae; genus Thamnophis; species Thamnophis sirtalis. Next base: position 127,902,247 of record NW_028261381.1, read on the forward strand.
TATCTTTTACATGATGATTTCCCCATCTTCAAGGTCATTCCCACATACCATTACAATTGTGTTGCAAAATACCAGGAGCTAAATGTCAATGTATTGATTATTCTTTGGTGGACTTCTGTAATCAACATTTTGTGTTCCTTGATATGTACCCTTTCTTCTTAATCACATTATTGTTATTCTTATTAACAAGAACCAATCTTAGTGTAAGAGTTGTATGTTGAAGAATATATTATACAAATGCAATGACATTTGGCTAACATTACTATATTAATGCAACCATAAAATGTTGTGCAGTTCTATTTTGTATACATAGGCCTGTATTCTCAATTTGTTGAATATATACAAAGTTCACTGTGTATATGGGCACTTATTCAGTTTAGTTACATACATGGTAGGAACACAACTATAGGCTTGTCTCTTGAATATCTGAAATCTGTACACAGTGGACTAAACGTACTATCTTGATATCTTGATCATAACTTAATTTTTTTATTTACAAGAATAATGAGTTCATTATTAAACTTTTTGTTACTCATTGTTTGAAAATCACATGCTTGACATTCAGTAATAAGCAAAATGTAAACCTCACATAATTATAGTTAAATTATACTTTCTAATCTGAAACCTGGCTTAAATTTTAAATGTACAGTAAGCGCCACCATCCAAATGGATTATTTTTTCAGGCTTCACCAGCTTCAAGTTAAACTATGTTAATTAAAGTTTAGCTAACAGTTCATTGCTGATAATGTACAACGTTCATCTTGCACAAAATACTGTAGTTATATTTCTCGCTTGTAATTGGCTGCAAGTTTGCAAGGATGTCATCAGGCTAATATGCTGAGATGCAAACTGTTCACTTTTTACATATAGGATTTCCATTCTGTTGCTGATACTATCTACTTTTGTAGCTTGTTGTGGAGCTGGCATCCTCTGAAAGGAAACAATCAACAGGAGAGATTCAGGCTATTTCCTGCACTGTAGTTTGCTTCTTGACTGACGACAAGGCAAATAAAGTGGAAGTAGAGAAAGAACAGTATTCAAGACTGATTTGATGATAGCTGTTTTTGTAGAGTTGGCCCTCAGTGCCTTTCGATGACATATAAAATGGTAAACCTTCCTTCCTTCCTTCTTTCCTTCCCTATTGCCCCTTGTATTTATTTATTTACTGCTGGAATTATCTGTCTTTTTAGTTACTGTTATCGTCATGTTCCTTTGTTTACTGTTTTATAAATGGGGTTACATTTGATATATGGCTGGTCCCAATCATGTTGGCTTTTAGAAAAATCTTGGCTTTTTCCTTGGGCCTCAGGGTCACAATAATTGGAGTTTCCATGTGGAAAGAAATATTTCCATGTTGTGGAAAGGAGTATGAATATGAACTTCTAGTTGCTTATTAATATTTGGTTGAATTTTAAGTGGAATGGCTTATCTGTTTATCAGTTGCTTTTGAGTAATCTATTGCATAGCACCTGACGTCCCAATATTCAAGTTCAGTAGTAATATAAATTAAGTGGCTCAGTGGCTAAAACCCTGAACTTTGTCGATCAGAAGGGTCAGCAATTCGGCGGTTTGAATCCCTAGTGTCACACAATGGAATGAGCTCCCATTACATGTTCCAGATTCTGCCAACTTAGCAGTTTGAAAGCATGTAAAAATGCAAGAAGAAAAATAGGAACCACCTTTGGTGGGAGGGTAACAGCGTTCTGTGTGCCTTTGGCGTTTAGTCATGCCAGCCACATGACCACAGAGATGTCTTTGGACAATGCTGGCTCTTCGGCTTGGAAACAGAGATGAGCACCACCCCCTAGTCGGGAATGACTAACACATATGTCTTAAGGAAACTTTAAAAATAAACCTAAAAAAGTAAAAGTTAAAAGGTTTGTACCTTTCTTTTTAGAGATTCTTTTTTTGGGGGACTGAATATTTTAATGGTGAAAACTCCTACTACTTTTGGCTTGATTTCCCTTCATTGTTGAAAGAAAGTTTCAGTTTTTCCTTCCAGGTATACATACACTTTGAATATCTTTCTGCTTGATGCTGCATACTCAACACTGAATTTTTTTCATTCTTTAATATTTAATGCTTAATAAAGATCTAGCTCTCCTAGCAGGCCCAGGGCCATTTGTGAACCCACTAGCATGCTATGGCTGTTTTAATTTTGTATTCTCTGGATGGTTGTTCACCATTTGGTCCTTTTTCTGTATGGTAGTTTTAATTTGTCTTGTATCCCACCTTGAGTAGTTTGATAATTAGGCAACCTTACAAATTCAATAAAATAACTGCATTAATAAATACAGAATAAATGAACAGTTTACAGGACAATGAAATCTTACTCATGGAGATAAAAATGCTGTCATGGTCCCAAGTAAAACCACCAATGAAAGAAGACGCCGAGGCTTGAGTTTCTTCAAAGTTGCATTTGATTACAGATGTCATATTGGCACATCTGTGAATACCCAAATCTGAAAGCTTCCAGGGTTTCCCACCCAAATGAAAATTCAAATCCCTTCCCCTGCACCCACATGTCCATCACATGATCCAATCAGGCCCCATCCCAACTGGAGATGCCTCCCAGTCACACAACTCAAGGTGCAGGGCACGATATCCTTGACTCTCTGAGAAAGGAATGTTATTTTGGCTATATATCTCCCATACTCCATATAATCCCACCTCCCATTTTCCCACAGCATTAAACGTGGCAGGCCTGAAGGCCCAATGCAAAAGATGGCTTCCAGGCCTGACAAATGCTTTTTCCTTCCAAAGGACCTAGCCATTTTCTTTTAACTTGGATTATAGATTGATCATTTGGGCAAACCAGCAAAGTGTAAAATAAAATTTTATTAACTTGTTCTCAGAAAAAGAATATAGTATAGCAATGGCTATATTATATTGTTCCTGTGGAACGATCTTCCCGTAGAGATCCGGACCCTTACCACTCTCCTGGCCTTCCGAAAAGCCACCAAAACCTGGCTGTTCCGGCAGGCCTGGGGCTGTTGATTAATGTCCAGCCCCACCTAGACAGCATGGATGGTGTTTAATTTTAATAACTGTATTTTTATTTTTAATTTTTAAAATGTTTTTTATCTTGTTTCTGTAAGCCGCCCAGAGTCCTACGGGATTGAGCGGCATACAAATTTTATTAAATTTCAAATTTCAAATTTTTCAAATTTCAAATTTTTCAAATTTCAAATTTTTCAAATTTCAAATTTTTCAAATTTCAAATTTTTCAAATTTCAAATTTTTCAAATTTCAAATTTTTCAAATTTAAATTTCAAATTTCAAATGGCATTTAGACTTATGTACCACTTCACAGTGCTTTACAGTCCTCTCTAATATGCTTTATAAAGTTGAATAGCATCAAGCTCTGAGAGAAATGGCTCATCTCTATGACTAAACTAGGATGGTCTGATACTGGCCTTTACAAAGGTTGGTCCTAGACTAAAAGATGTCCTCTCTGAAGGTCTATCCAATCCAATTCAATCCAATCCAAAAAGGATTAAAGGAGGACATTGAGTTGAAGTTGAGTACTCAGTATCTGCAGGCTTAACTCAGAAAGCAAGTCAGTTATTACTTGTAGGGTTCATTGCTGGACTAAAATGCATCTCTATATTATTGTATGTATTTGAAAATGTATACCATAAAATTATTGAAGGCAAAAGGGGAAGGGATGAGATGTTAGACCTGTGTGCCACAAGTGACATGAAGAGCCCTCTCTGCAGGCATGCAAGCCATCATCCCAGCTCAGTTACACCATGTATGTGTGTGCACTTCTTGCCAGACAGCTGGTTTTTGGTCTCTGCTGCTCTTGCACAAGGGGTGGGACACATGCATGGGCATCATGCTCTCATGCATGGGGGTCACATGCGCATGTGCAGGGAGGGTCATGCATGCATGTGGTGGGTGCATGCAGGGAGGGTCATATGAGCATGCACAGGGGTGGAGGCACAGGGGTATGCACACATTGCATTATGGGTGTGCGCGTGCACCCGCTTTCACACACTTTTGTGTGCTCTTTCAGCATTTGGCACCAAAAAGGTTAGCCACCACTGTGTCAGATAGTGTCATTGACATGAATTTGGGAAAACTCTGGGAGATAGTGGAGGATGGGGGTGAGGGGGGCTCATGTGCTTTGATCTATGGGGTCATGAAGAGTAGTACATGACTTAGCAACTGAAGAACAGCAATCATAAATTTGGTGCATATACATGTAAATTGGTAGTTACTTTTTAATGATGCATTTCCTCTTTTTTGGCCACATGCATGGGCAACTGTCAGAATTAATGGGATACTGAAGCATCCTCCCAACATAACAGTTTTGTAGACTGGAGATAGTGAAGAACCTTTCTGGACAAATTTGAAGTGTTGTGAATTAGAGAACCTGCAGAGCTGGATAATGGAATGCAACTAGCACTGTCAGCTTTCTATATTGATTACATAGTTATGTATCCACATATTTAGGGTAGAACAAGAACCAATGGGTGGAAACTAATCAAGGAGAGAAGCAACTTAGAACTGAGGAGAAATTTCCTGACAATTAGAACAATTAATCAGTGGAACAGCTTGCCTCCAGAAATTGTGAATGTCCCAACACTGGAAGTCTTTAAGAAGATGTTGGATAGCCATTTGTCTGAAACGGTGCAGGGTTTCCTGCCTAGGCATGGGGTTAGACTGGAAGATCTCCAAGGCCCCTTCCAACTCTGCTATTGTATTGTATATTTATGTAACAAAAACATACATTTGGAGGTAGTAGAAATTCCACTGATGCTATTTAAACAGGCTGAATTACCATTTATCAGGCTGTTGTAGAAGATTAGTAGCATATTCATGCACTTGGCAAAAGATCAGACCAGATGATCTTCAAGGTCCCTTCCAATGCTTACTGTAAAAATACTAAATCAATACCATGTAACAATAGCATATAACAACAGAAACCTCAATAATAATGAAATACAGAGTGAGCTACTCTCACAGCCAGGAATAGTTAAAATTAAAAGAGGCAGGGAGAATGCAGAGCAACTTTGATAGAAATAAATACAATGTTTTGGGATTGGCAAAGAAGACTAAATAAGCAGCCTCCATTTCCCTGAACTGCATTCAAATAAAAGAATTGAAATGTTTTGAGAAGAAACTGGAATGAGAGACTCCTGGGAGTGTATTGTAGACACCTGTGTTTAAATGATAGCAATCTGTTGAGTTGTAGAACTGAAACAGATAATATAATTTTAATGACCAAAATAAAAGGATGAAATGGAAGTATCAATACTGTAAGAATGTAGACAAAAGGTAAGACTGCAGGTGTAGATGATATAGCTGAAGAAATGTCATATTTAATATTTGGGTAAACACTGCCACTGTGTCTGGAAAATATGGGGGTTTTTTTGTTCCAGGAAACAAAGAAAAAAGTAGCAACAGAGTATGCAAAAACTGCAGGGGGTTAGCTTGTTAATTATGCCTGGAAGGGGGACTGGCATAATTCTGATCAAATTGTATGAGAGATGGTAATGAACATAATTCAGGAAACGAATGGTGGAGCATTCATTTAGGAGTAAGACAAGAATACACTATGTTTCTTTGGTTATTTAAGGTGTTTATTTACAGGCAAATTTTAAAGAATGCTTGTGGTGACAGCAGAAGTATGTTGGTTGGGGATGTGAATGCAGATATACTTTTGTATGCAGACAATGCCATGTTGTTGTCTGAGTAGCAGGATGATCTGTAGCAAATATTAGATTGCATGATGCAACAAAAGGGCATGGATTTGAAAATTAATGAATCAAAGACCAAGGTAGTTGTGTGTAATGGAACAGGGGAATGAATGACTTCATGTCATAGTAAGTGGTGAAAAACTACATCAAATCACATAGTGTGCCTTGATAAAATGTGGATAAATGGATAGGGAAATTTCAAGATGTGTAACGCTAGTAAAAAAGCTATGGATAATATGAAATCTGTTGTGAAGGATTATGTTGATTAAAAAACTAAACTAATTACATATAAGAGTTGTCTTCAAGTCTGTCCACTTGGTCACATGGAAGTGAGAGTTAGGTATGTCAGAAGAAATGTAAAATTAATTTGAACACAATGAGAAGGCATACTTAAGGAGTGTTTGTGTTTAAGCAGAAAGAGATAAGGCCAAGAATCAATGGGTAGAGAAGGAATGTAGGTAGAATACAAAAATAATAGATCAATACGAAGGAAGTATGTTGAGGCAGCTTGGTTATATAGAAAGAATTACTACTATTACTTACTGAAGATCAAATAAAAAATAAATAGATGGAAAAGTGAAGGGGACACAGAGGGAGAAGCAAGATTGAGTTAGTCTTGAATGAGATTGATAAGATACTCAAAAAGAGAGAAGAAAATATATGGAGCATTATATGGAAATAATAGAAACAAAGATGGTTTGCAAGGATAGGTATGAAGAAGTGCATATAAATCCTGTATAAACTGGATTTAACTACATTCCTTTCCTTTTTGTTTTCTTGGGGAGAAAAGGAGGACACACATTTTGTCACTGGAAAAGTGTGGGTAGACTGTTGAACAGCAGAATTCACAATGCAATTTTTTAATGCGGCTTTCAGTGGTCTTATAATGAAGTAGTGCCCTATTATGACAACCTTATATGATCCCAGCTCTCTTTTCCCACATCTACTATCCATCTGCATGTACTTTGCTAAGAAATTGTTTTCCATATACTCAAAGTGAGTGCAAGTATAGCTTACACAGAATTACATTTCTGTATGATAATTAAACGTCATAAGCTGTTTGCATTGAAATTCAATAACTGCGTTGTTCTTATGGTTTAATACTGGAGAAGTCTGTGAGGTGATTTGTTTTGCCATAAAATAAAATATAAAGAAATAGATAAATATTTAAGAGGAATACTATGGAAAAAATGATATTCTGTTAAGCAACATAAAATAGCTTTCCATATTTCATTAACACTTTCAAGTTAAAGTAGGAATTTAGTAACATCAGTTTAGTTTCTGGGTTGTCATGAAAACTATTTCTTGTTGGTCATACTACATATTTTACTAAAATTTATCCTTAAAAGGCTAATTAAGTTTTATTGTTCATACTATTTCTCACCACTCCTTTTTACAACTGGTTCATTCTGCAATATTGAAAGGATTCCCAAACGTATAGGTGAGTGTCTGTGGAAATGCAACCTGTGGTTCTTCTTCTACTCTGATTGCAATTGTGAATCAACCTAAAAACATTTTCTTTAAAAATGAAATACAGCATCACAGAACCTGAAGTCCTTTTTTAAGCATAGGTAGTCTTCAATTTACCACAGTTAATTTAGTGACCATTCAAAGTTACAACGGCACTGAAAAAAATTGACTTATGACCATTTTTCACAGTTACAACCTTTGTAGCATTCCTATGATCAAAATTCATATTTAATGACAGTTGTAGTGTCCTAAGGTCATGTGATCACCTTTTGCAAACCTTTGACAAGCAAAGTCAGTGGGGAATCCAGATTCACTTAACAACTAGGTTACTAACTTATCAACTGCAGTGATTCACTGAACAAGTGTGGCAAGAGAAAGATAGTAAAATGGGGCAAAACTCACTTAACAACAGAAATTTTGGGCTCAATTGTGGTCATAAGTCAGACTACCTGTATTATATTTTCTGTTCTCCTCCTCTCTTTGCCATCATTTTTCCATCTCGGCCTAAATCTCCAGCAGTTTCTAAGTTGTCCATAGCAGATTTGGGCTGTGTAAGGTAAGGGAATATATTTTTTTTTTACATTATCAGTCTCTGGGGGAAATATTATGCTTTGCTGGATCATCACAAGATCCAGGTTCCATGGACAGAGAAAGAACATGGTGAAATTGGGCAAGTTGATGACTAGCACCTTGGAGAGCACCAAGTGTGTGTGTGTGTGCGTGTGTGCGCGCATGCGCGCGCGCACACGCACACACACACACAGGTCAGGAAGCTGGAGAAATTGAATTGGATGTAGTTCCACCCTCCAGCATTTGGTGTCTGAAAATTAAGTACTGTAGGAATTCAGTTTCCTTTCATGGCTAGTTTCATTTCCTTGCTGAATGAGATCTTTTAAGACACCAATCGAAATAGAAGCAGTTTTATTATGAGGGTATTGAGATGTCTTGCAAAGAACTTATGGTTTCAGTGCTGGAATTTTAGGGAACAAAATGTAACACAATTTTCCAAGATACAAGAGACAATTCTCTGGTCTTTAGGGAAACTTTCTATTTGAGATGCTTGTGAAGCCAAATTTACAAAGGCTGATATCTGAAATCTCTTTGCCTGAGCTCCCCTGCTCAGTAAAAATACTAGTAAAAACTATTCTGACAGGTGCAAAACTTTCCTCAAGTTCCACAAAGTGAAAACATCTGGAGTGCACCAGATTCTGATCTACCCACACAAATGCAGAAGCATATATAACCATATGGTAAACTGTAACATAGAGGAGTATGGTAGCCAATCTGTTGCCAATGTGAAGTTTTTCAGATTGCAGCTGTGCTGAAATGACTACAGGCCCCATATGGTTTGATTGATTGCCACTGCTGTTTTAATTTTACTATGATGCATGGGCAAACTGGAGCATGTCAATCTTTCTGAGCCAATGTTACAGTCGGCCAATAAAAAGACCTGGATTGGGGGGGGGAGTCATGGTCAGCACATAAACTGTAATTAAAATGAATAACATTCATAAAATATCTCCTCATATATTTAATCTTTTTGCCCTTTGGAGATAACTTCTGAACAACTTCTGGGGGTTACTTCTCAAACTTTCACAGGGTGTGCATTGTCCCAAAGATTTAGTCAGTGGATGTCTTCCACTCTTATATTAAAAATTATCAGTATTCTGTCCCTTTTCCCAAGTATACTTTAGGCTACTATTTTTTCCTCTTTTGCAATATGTATGCAACTAACTTGTATACAATCAATAAAATCAGGGAGTGACAAAAGTTCATTCAACTTTGTCTTGACTCCAAAATTACCAACAGTTACAGGGTAACTATAATGCCAAATGGCTCTGAGTTTTATTCTATGGGCCTTTAATTGTAACATATTTTCTTGGGAGTTTAAAAAATCTTTGAAAATTATTTTTTTTAAAACCAAGAGTTCTGCATTCTTCCAAATTTGCTAGAGCTGTTTGTGTACAGATTCGCTATAGCCAAAAGCAAAGTATGTGGGGTGATTTAATCGTTGTTGGGAAATGCTTTGAGCCAGGACAATATTCTTTGGGAGAAACTTCCTGGCAGTGAGTGATCAACAGGTACGTTAATAAGAGACCACTCAGCTGTTTTCCTTTCAAGCCTCAGTCAAAGAAAACTGCTTGAGCCAGCCAAGGCGTAAATTGTCCGCTTTGGGAAGAAAAAGTATATTTGAGACCTGGCAAGTCTGTTTCTGAAGACATAGACCGATCTGAGACTGGGGCTAGCTCTTTGAATTTTGCATGAATCAGATATTGTTCATTTTGCTTTCCTTGCTTCATTCCCTGCAATGCTGCTGGGGAAGTAATTGCTTTGCACTTTTTCCTTTCCTGAGCCCACCTAGGACTTTGGGGGGTGGGATTCCTTCCCGGATGCAGCGTGAAGTCAGAGCCCAGCATTTGCTGCTTTGCCTAAGACCTACTTATTATTATTATTTTTCTTTGTCAGCTGCCTGTTATATCAATCACGGAGCTGGGATCTATTTATAGGTTGGGACTCAGAGTGCTGTGTCCTCAGTTACAAAGAGAGCCAGAGACACGGAAGGGACTCCTGGTTTGTGCAAGCAGAGCTGAAAGATACTCACTCAGCAACACCTGAAAGAAAAGTCTCCCCTACCTTGAGGGTTTCTCAACCCAAAGCATGTAAGTATCTTGTGGGGTATCTTGCTCAGCTGTATTTGCTCTTTTATCTGAACTTGACATTATCGATGCATTGCATATCCTTTCAAACACAGAACTGAACAAGGAGATAGGATTCCCATCCTGTCGGTTGCCTTTAAAAAGGAAGCTCACGTAGGGGAATTTCAGAACTTTTAACAGTGTATAAAATAGTTTCAGGTTTCCTTTTTATTTTGAATTTATGCTGGGGAAAGTTTGTTCCAGATACTATTAATTGGGAAATGCAAATAGATTGCCAGCATTCCACATGGCAACAAGGAAGGGAACTTGGCTTAAGGGCTTATCAAGGACAGGTAATCAATTTTCCAGCAGCCTTGTAAAATCTGAAAAGGGGGAAAAAAACCACCACTTTAGCACTAAAAACCTCTTGCAAGAAATGTACATTGCAATATTGATCACTGCAAACACTTGTAAAAATGTATTGAAATCCTGTGAAAGGGGTATATTTTTTAATTTTTGGAACTGTTTATTTGTATGTGTACCTGATTGGTATATGATGTCGCAAGCGTGGAAACCATTTAGAGATTATCTTTGTTAATATAGTGAATTCTTTTAAGAAATTGAATATACAAAAATTCCTTTTGTGATATGCCTGTTATACAAGCAAAATTGCAACTAATTGCCAATTGAAAATGCAAAGAACATCAGTAATTACTGTTTATAGGTATATATTTTTATATAGTGGGAATAATTTGTATTAATTCAATAGATGTCACTCAGAGTTTTGTTAATTTCTAATTAAATTCCTTTTTAGTTCATTTTATTGAATAAGAAATAAAATTTTATTGGATGCTTTTTAAAAGCTACAAATTTTAATTTTTTCCTCTTAATTCTCCTAGTCAAATTCATTTCCATTTGTTTTAAAGTAATCTCAAAATTAATCTGTCCAATTTTAAAGATATCTCTATTTTTTTAAGAAGTGTGTAAATGAACTTAATGGAACAGCAATAAACAATGCCTTTGCATTAGTTGGACAAATATATATTTTATATTAAGTCAGAGTGGATGTGAAGAAAATGTTATGAAATAACTGAGGATAGTTAACATGTGAATAGTTGAGAAATATCTTAAATACATTTTCACTGAAACCAATTCCTCTTTTATGTTGAACTAAAATTTTACAGTTAACACATTACTCCTTCACATGTACTTTATATAGTTTACTTTATTTATTCTTAGAAAAATTAAGGGAATCTTATAAATGTCTGTGTTGGTATAATACAACAAGGGCTGTAAGCTTATTTAATGCAATTTAACATAAATCAAGAATGATTCCTACTTCTGTAGAAACCAAGTTAAGGAAGGTAACCTAGAATCCTGAAAAATCTAGCAATTTAATCAAGTGTTCTTTGTACTTATTTGTTATTCAAATACAAAATTAAATGCATTTACTCTGTCCCAAGCCATTGTATGTTGGTTCTATGTAAAATCATCACTAGACTTTTTCCTCGTTTCATTATTTGTGTTCAGAAATGGTGGTCTGAATTTTTCTATGAAGATAAATGCACAAATGTGATTTTACCTAGCAGCTAAAAGGAAAGGATTTTGGTATTTATTTATTTTTTGCAATAAGATTAAAAACATAGACTATGCTCAAGAACCTCTTGTTTTTGCTACATCTATTACTTTTAAACATGAATATCATTTGCAGGTTCAAACAACCCCCATTTCTTCACTAACAAACATATACAAAACAAGAAGAAATCCCTACTGATATGCCAGCTCAGTATTCTCACTTATTAAAAAACGTTGGCCTTTGGGTAATTGAAGGAAATATTTTAAACTATTTCCTTTTGGCATTTTTGAGACATCTCCTGGCATACGTAGAGGTATGTTTAGCTCTCTGAGTGTTTATGTGATCTGCTACTTATTTCTCCTTCTGTTCAGCGAGTGCATTCTTTTTCTTGCTTTTGAAAAACACAAGTCCTTTTAGGCAACATAGGACACTCTTCTTTGCCTTCATGGATACTTAGATAAATGATAAGAACATTCTGAAATATTCATTAGGTACCTATGCTGATTGATATTATTTAATAGCCACTTCTACAGCAATTATTAATTTCTCCCGAGGGACTCGGGGCGGCTAACAACCAAAGGTGGGAAGGGGGTACAAATAGGACAAAAGACAAACAAAGTAAAAAACAACAACAATCACAACCTTTCAAGTGGGGCTGGAAATCCATCAGCCACAGGCCTGCCGGAACAACCAGGTCTTCGTGGCTTTATGGAAAGCCTGGAGGGTGGTGAGGGTCCGGATCTCCACGGGGAGATCGTTCCAGAGGGCCGGAGCAGCCACAGAGAAGGCCCTCCCCCGGGGGTTTGCCAGTCGGCACTGGCTGGCAGATGGAAATACAGTTTTTTAATGAGTCTGTTCATGATTCTGAGAAGGAAGCCTTCCCTCTTCTATCTGTTTGACTTTAAAGTCATGCATAAAGTCATGAGTTATAACCCTTGACTTGTTTTAGGAAGCCACTTTCTATTGAATTTCCAATTATGAATATTCTACAACATTTGCATGCAAAGCTGAACCGCACGCAGGTGTGTAAAATGTTACCTGTTGGTTTCCTCTATGTTTGTAAGTTTGAAATGATGAAATGGACATCTGGAAGGCAAGAAATATCAACCAGAGAATTGCTTAGTTATAAATCATGAAGGCCTCTATCTTTTTTAAAAAAAAAAATATATAGGAGGACTTGGGAGCTGCACATTTTAAAAAGATTATGCAGCCATCTATTTCACTTTCTTCTGCTATCTCTTCACTTATACCTCACCCTGTCTTTTTATCATATCTCAGTTTTACATTTCATTATGCTTACTCTTTCTATCGCTTTTCTTCCCCTGCTGTGTGAGCTTTTTTTTCCTGGAAAATACATTTCTTTCTGGCACAGAAAATAAACTCAGATTGCTGGTAGTTATGTTAATCTAATTCAATCCTCGGTGGGTTAGAAGTGAAATTCTAATAGTGGAGCTGTTGAGGGCTTTTTTGTTAATGGCTTGGGGATTACATTGAGTTAAATGCTCATTTCCTAATCAAACAGAGAGGGAGAGAGTGACTCCGAATATTTATGAGTCTCCCAGCCTGAGTTAAACATTGAACTCCAAAAGAAAGATCTCAGCACAGTGGAAAGAGTTAAACCCCCTCAGGGCTGCCGTGGAAAAATATTGAAAAGTTAAGCCATCAGCATTTTCAACTGTTGTACAACTTCTCTTCGGTTGGGGTGTGGGAAGTGAAGAAAAAAATGGAAACAGCAGTGAGGTATTTAAAACAGAATCAAATGATACTCCAGAATGCTTCTCCTGGAGGTAGCCACATATGGAAAGCAAGGAGGTGTAAAGACCTGGCAGGTGCAATAAATAATCATACAAATAGTGGATATTTTGAGTGCCAGGAAAAAGGGGTTTCCCCCCTGTTTGTTTAAAACAGGGTTTATATATTAAAAATTCATTGTATTTAAAAAACGTTGTTTCCTTTTCTTAAATAATTGAAAGAATCTCTACAATCCATCTCACTTATGCACATGTATCCAGTTTTGGAGCTACTTCAGAGTGTGGTGGTTTAGTGAAATGCGTTTTGTACTGTGGATCACACCACAATCATGTGACTGGTCTTCCATGCCTTATATGGGTAGTTCTTGACTTACAATCATTGGTTTAGTGACTGACGTTACAACAGCACAGAAAAAAATGACTTACAGCCAGTTCTCACATTTTTGAATGTTGCAACATCCCCATGATCACAGAATCAAAGTTCAGGCACTAGGACACTGACATATTTTTATGATAATTGCAGCATCTCAAGGAAATATGATCACCATTTGCACCTTTCCCAGATGACTTCCAACAAACAAAATAAATGGGGAAGCTAGATTCACTTACTCTTCTGACCTAGGCTTCCCAAGAGCCTGACGCAAACTCCTTGTCCTGACAAAACCTCCTTTTATTAATTTACTGTGAATTCTGCTCACTCACACCCATCAGAGTCTTTCAAGGGAGGATTTACAGTCACAGACCTTATCTGGCTTGAAGAGCTGACAGGCTGATATCTGCAAAACTTGGCAAGGAATCAACCAATTAAGCGAACTAATTGTCTCTTGCAAACTCCCTTCCCCTTTTGCTCCTCTTTTATTTCCTCTGAGAGGGGCCATTCATTGTTTACCTGTGGCCTTACTCCCAAATCACCCCCTGTTCTTTAGCTGTTTCCTTTGTCTGGCAACTCTGCACATGGGCACACTGGGAACAGGCTCCAGCTGTTTGTCTGCCTCACTGATGTCTGCCTCTGAAGGCAGATGATAACTGGCATATGGCTCTGGCCCCCTCTCTGCCTCCAACACAGAGCCCTCATGAGAGCCTTCCCCAGACTCCAGGGCTAGCCCATATTCCTCTCCAACCTCCTCATTATCTGAATCTGCCACCAACTCCGCTGGCTGCTGACAGGCCACAACACTTACCAACTGCAGTGATTCATAGAACAACTTGCCAAAAAGGCTGTAAAATTGGGTGCAACTCGCTTAACAATTGCCTTGTTTAGGAACAGAAATTCTGTTCCCAATTGTGATTGTAAGTCAAGGGCTACCTATATATGTTCCTTTCCAGCTGATAGATCAGATTGATTGAACTCTCTCTTAACAGATTGCTTCGTTCCAAACATGCCAATGTGGCTAGAAGATACAAACTGAATTTAATATTAATAACTGGGTTAGAAGATTGGTTAGTTTTTGTCAGTAATTTCTTGAAATGAAATTCCAGTTCACAATATAGGCACACTTGGTATTCCTTGAATGTTTCACTTCAAATATGTTTCAGGAATGAATTCTCATAAATACGCAACTATTTCCTATTGATATTTACTATCATGTGCATTTGGGTCTTACATGTGAGGAATACATTTGCATCTTGCATTCAAAAACAAGCAGTAAGAGAAAACGTTTTTACAACAAAAAAACATTTAAACCGCTGTTTAAGGATTAATAGAAGCTATTCTTATCAAAGGATTGAATGGATGCAACGATAGAAAAGTCTAATAATGAGGAAGATTCTTCTGAATAAACAAGGAAATATTACATTGATCTCAATGCAGTGAGCAGCATTTGCTGGGCATTAAAATAATAAGCCTATGTACCTCATCATGGAGTACTCCTAAAGCAGACCCCTCACCTTTATAAAATGCATGTTGTATTGTATGCAGCTTTACAGATTTCCACAATCTTTGTCAGGCAGTCTCTTTATTAAGGCAGTTTCTCTGAATCCCCAAAGCACTCTGTTACCTCCTTCAGGCTTCATTATTTAGCTAGTCCCTGGGAGGAAATAACTGGAGGTCAAGTCAACCATTGAAAAATGAAGACATATGAAAGACACAATGGTCCAGAATGCAGCAGAGTGTACAGTATTAGGTTCCCATAGGTTTGCTCTGCTACATCTTTATTGTGCAAGCTATACTGGCTCCCAATTTTCTTCCAGTTGCAATTCAAGGTGCTGGTTATCACCTTGAAAATCCTACATGGCATATGACTTAGTTATTTTCAGGACTGCCTCTCCTTAAGAATATCTGTCTAGTCCCACTAGATGTGCTCACTCCAGATCCTCTCCCTGAAATCTTGCCATCTAGCGAGCTCAAAAGTATGCCCTTTCCACGACTGCCCCTACCTTGTGGAACATCATCCCACTGGTGATTTGACAGACCCCCACCATTCTAGCCTTTTGGAAGGTCATTAAGACCTGGTCCTTTGCTTAGGCACTGGGACAATATAGATACTGGTAGTAAGTATGGAAAGTGGGCAGTGGGTCTGCTGTGGGGCATCCCAGGAGGGCGATTATGGTACAAGGTTTTTGTTTTAATGTTTCAGTGTTTATTGTATTTGGTTTTATTATTATTGTGAGTTGCTCAGAATTATTTAAGATGGGCAGCCAAACAAACAAATATGTAGCCTGATATTTAATTCTGATCTAGAGCATGCATTTGCATAGGAGCCTTTGCAGATGTATATTGCATAAGTGCATGATATTCAGTTTAGATATCTAGCATGGTAGTGTATAGAAATCAGTTCCAATGTCGATCAGATAATAAACCCTGGGTGGGTGGGTTATTTTTATACTTTTATTGGGATTATGTATTTGGAGCAGTGGTGGTATTCAGCTGGTTCAGTACCGGTATGGGTAAAGCGATAGTGGCAACTTGCAGGTAGGTTCACCCACCCACCCTGGCCATCCTATTTAGCCACATTTTCTAAGCCGCACACATGTGTGCAACCCACGCATGAAAACAAAGTGCATGCATGGAAGCTTTGTGAGCGCTCAGTTTTGGTGCACAGTGAACTGGTGGTAGCGTTATGTGAAACCCACCTCTGATTTGGAGTATATAAATGAATGAATGAATGCAGGAATGAAATACTCAAGGATTGTATAGAAGCCAATCCACATATCTACTGCATGTCTGCCCAGAATACATTCCTGCTAGACTTTGTATGATTGTATAGGAACCAGTTCAGATACGTATTGCATCTCTGTAAAGGAACTCTTGCTAGATATGATATGTGCCTACTGATTTCCGTATGTATCATATCTCATATTTGTACTTTTAAATGTTTCAGCTAGCAACCCTCATTATGCAGGGGTTGATAAATCTCCATCTCATCCTAGTCTAATTATTATTACTCTCAGATCATGTATTATACACTGAGGGAACCAACTTCACGGTTAATACGTGGGGCATATAATTAAGAATATGATGTCCCAAACAATGCCAGGATCTTGACTTTGAGGTCCAGGAGGGATTAAAAAGCAGGGGAATCTACCAATAAAGAGCTGTGGTAAACAAATTGCTGTATAGAACACTAGGCCAAAATAAAGGTACAGGATGA
Organism: Thamnophis sirtalis; assembly: GCF_051295495.1. Classification (NCBI taxonomy): domain Eukaryota; kingdom Metazoa; phylum Chordata; class Lepidosauria; order Squamata; family Natricidae; genus Thamnophis; species Thamnophis sirtalis. Next base: position 127,918,975 of record NW_028261381.1, read on the forward strand.
AAATTGGAGAGGGACTCCTTTAAGCTGTCTGGCAGCTCAAGGCTGCAGAGAAGATAAGCTCTGAGAATGCCTTATGGAAGTCCTACTTCACTGCTTAGATATACAGCTCTTTTTTTTAAAAAAAGCTTCAAGTGTATACTAGGCAGGGGTGGGTTCCTGCCAGTTCTAACCTCTTCTATAGGTTCCACAAATCTACACTGCCGTTTAGAACCGGTTCCAGCTCCCTCCCCTTGCCCGTCCGCACATCATCAAGATGAAGAATTAGAGGAAGAATTGTGGGAGGTGAAGTCTTAAAGCTGTCAAGTTTGAACACCTCCGAGTTTTTTTTTCTAAAGGGTTAGGGGTGTAAGGGTCTTGTAACTTGACAGCTTTAAGACTTGCGTGTTTCAAATGCCAGAGTTTCTGAGCCAATATTTTGGTTGCTAAGCAAGAGCGTTGTTAAGTGAGTTTCACCATATTTTACAAGTTGGCCACTCCCACCCGGTCACATGGCCAGCAAGCCACTCCACCCGGTTACATGGCTGGCAAGCCACTCCCACAAATCAGGCCACACCTACAGAACAGGTTCTAAAAAAAATTGAAACCCACCACTGGTACTAGCATAATATTTAAATCCTTAGAAGTAGCCATCACAACGTACTGGTTAAAAATTGGAGTGGGGGGAGAACCAAGGGACTTCTGAAAAGCAGAGGGAATCTGTCCCAGATGTTGCCCCACCAATTGATCCTACGTTGCATGTTAACTATTGTGTATTATCTATAATTCATTATAAGATTAAACGTGAATTACCAAGTCTTGACAGATATGGATATCAGTAACTCGTAAATTGTTCTTCAGGTAGAAAAATAGCTGAAAGACATTTGGCTACAACAATAATTTTCCTAGTGAAATGTTCAGTGTTTCTATTGGCATGGGTTATAGTTATGGCCAAAAGCTGGAACAGGATATCCCTTCTGATATATTGTTGCATGTTAACTATTAATCCTGAAAAATACCAAACATAATCTTTGTGTACAGTGGAAAATGTCAATTAGGGAACCAAGTGTTAAAAATCAAACATAATCAGTTGTCTGTCATAGGTATATATCCTCTAACTAGACATATATCCTCATAACTAGAGAATATCTGAATTCTGCTGGATAGCTGCTGGACAGCAAAACATGAAAGAAGGATATTTGGAAGCAATTAATTTAAGGTTGAGCTCAAGGCTAAAGAAGGAAATCAGTTTGTGGGTTTTCTCATTCTGGTCCAATACAGGAAGGGGCAGTGATAAAAAAAAAATCCTACTGGTTCTGTGGGTGTGACTTGGTGGTGGTGGTGATGTGACTGGGGTGGTCAAAAGATAGAAACTCACTTTAGCAATGTCCTGCTTTGCCTCGGAAGAGCCGAGGTGGCGCAGTGGTTAGGGTGCAGTACTGCAGGCCACTTCAGCTGACTGTTATCTGCAGTTCAGCTGTTCAAATCTCACCGGCACAGGGTTGACTCAGCCTTCCATCCTTCTGAGGTGGGTAAAATGAGGACCCGGATTGTTGGGGGCAATATGCTGACTCTGTAAACCGCTTAGAGAGGGCTGAAAGCCCTATGAAATGGTATATAAGTCTAACTGCTATTGCTATTGCTGGAGCAGCTGTTTGGATTAGATGACCTCTAGGTCCCTTTCAGGTCCATTTGCTCTTTTAAGGTATCCTCTGAAGCTGCATCTAGTGCCAGGTTTGTGGTCCTTCCTCCCTCTCCTTTTTCTCTTCCCCTTCCTTCCTTCCTTCCTTCCTTTCCTCCCTTTTTTCTCCCTTCCTTCCTTCCTTCCTTCCTTCCTTCCTTCCTTCCTTCCTTCCTTCCTTCTTTCTTTCTTTCTTTCTTTCTTTCTTTCTTTCTTTCTTCTCAGCAACTCCCACCCCCTCATTTTTGGCCTAGCAGGCCTCAGGGAAGCCTCCTGGGAACAAAAATGAACCCCAAATGCTAAAAAAAAAAGTAAAAAAAATGTTCCTACCATTGTGCAGCACAGCTAATTGTCAGAACTTTTTAAAATTTTGTTAAGCATTTTTTTACTACCGGCTCAGGTGAATAGTAGCATTTTTTACAACCAGTTCGGGTAAACCAGCCCAAAACGGTAGCATTTCGCCCTTGGGAAGGAGGTCATACAATTAAATCAGGAATTCACAAGCCAGAGAAGATAGGCCTACCTCTGTGAAAACTATATTGCATACAAATGTCTATGGAGCTTCTAAAAGCAACTGGACTTTGTTTGAAGTTATTTTGCTTCTCATCCAAGAAGCTTCTTCAGTTCTGACTGAATGGTGGAGGATGGGAGGATTTATGTTCATTGCAGTCATCTAGTTATTAGCCTTCTTTCTGAGAATCATTGAGGCCACTTGAAGGTTTACCTGTGATCTCAGGGTCACCTGAATAGTGCAAATGGGTGTGGAACCTTCTTGGAACTGCTGAAAGGACTGTATTGTAAACAGGACATAGGTGGTGTCATATCTCTTCTCCTCTGTTGAGAGAGGGCTGTTCCATCTTAATGTAGATGGCCTCTTTGAGCCTTCTTTCAAACCACTGGTCCTCTCTGTCCAGAATGTGGACAATATTGTGGACAAAATGCTGGAAGTTTCCCCCAAATATAGCATTGTCCTTTTACCAATCTTGGCTGGTCTTGAAAAAAAAAAAGCTCAGATTTTTACTTTAATGGGACAACACCAGCAAACCTGAAGACTATAGGCTAGATTGGGAAATAATAAAATAAACACATCTTGGAAGAAGCCGGTGTCAAACCACCTATAATGTTGCCAAGAAAAGTATAAAAACATGCCCATTTTGTCACTGGGAGTTAAACTTGACTAAAGGAGGTTACCTTTTTTCAGATTGTTTAGTTATATGTTTTGTTGAATTCATTTCACCATGAGGATTGATCCTAAGCCTGTTCCCAATCTCTTTGTGCTTAAAATACCACCTTGTTTTTAAAGTCGAGCTTTGATGATTGCTTATATGAATCTTTCCATTGCTCTCCATATTTGTTGGAGTATATTAATCATATTTTCAATTCTGTGATACCTCAATCTGGACAACTCTTTCCCTGGACTAGTCCTTGTACTGGAAGAGAAAAGGACATTGTGCTATTTGAGACTTTCCTTCCTGCACAAATGGCAAAAATGTTAGGGAAAGGGGGAGTGACCGTAATGGAGAAATTAATAATATCTGGACTGGGCTCCCCACATTTGCTATTTATTTTGAGAGGAGCCCTTCATGCAAGCACTAATTGAATTAAAGATAGCCCATCTAATCATCTAATCGGGGCTTGAGGTGAGGAGGGGGCTGTGTGGTCTATCAAATCAACATACGTCTTCCTGATATTAAATCACAACATTAGGCACTGTTAAATATATGCATCCTAGTAATCAATAAAGATTGTGAATTAGTATTGTCCTCCCCCTTGCCTTCTCTCTCGCCTATAAATGCAGCAGCAGTCTTATCAAATCTTGCTAGCGTTTCTCCATAGCTGATCTCAATGGAGCTTTATATGGGCTGTATATGCCATTTTCTTTTTCTCTTGCTACTTTCATGAGTACTACTTCCTGGATTTTCTTAAATGTCAAGATTAGGTTTCTGGTGCTGGGCAATAAAATGGATTTGCGTTCTCTGTTACTGTCTACCAAATATGCCATTTTCCAAAATCTGATCTTTCCCTTGAGAGTAGACAACAGTAAGGTTTTCCTGTATAGACATCTCTCCTTTCAAATGGAACTAAGCTCTCATTTATTGAAAGATCATTCCTGAAATGGAGAGAAGAAAAAGTCATCTAACCCAGCTAGCATCTTGGCATCTGTCTGTCTGTCTAATGTTACTCTAAATTTCTGCCTCTTTTATGATGTTTCAGAATGCTAAAAACTGCAAATTAAAATAAGTTAAATATGTGCACACTGACCTATTGTACACTGTTACTTTGGATTACTTCTTGTTGTATTATAAGATGAGTCTTGTGGCAGCTTTCTCCCTTCTTCTCTTCTGTGTGTCTCTGGAAAGTTTCTTAAGGCAAAGATATGCCATGGTGCCCCTGCATTTAGACTCCCCCCCCCCCGTCCAACGATAAAGTGGCTCAGAGTCAGGAAAGTTCATCATCACATAATGGTATATCATGCAACCTTTTCTTGCTAAACATAATGACAGAAAGAGCGAGCAAGCAGAGAGAGACCTGGCTGCTATTTTCAGCGCTGATTGTAACAGCTAAAATGTAACTCATCCTTTGGTAAGGTAAAGGTTCCCCTTGCACATATGTGCTAGTCGTTCCTGACTCCAAGGAGTGATGTTCGTCTCCATTTCAAAGCCGAAGAGCCAGTGCTGTCCGAAGAAGATTTCCGTGGTCATGTGGCTGGCATGACTAAACGCTGAAGGAATACTGTGACCTTCCCACCAAAGCCAGTCCCTATTTTTCTACTTGCATTTTTTACATGCTTTCGAACTGCTAGGTTGGCAGAAGCTGGAACAAGTAACGGGAACTCACTCCATTATGTGACACTAGGGATTCAAACCGCTGAACTGCTGACCTTCTGACCGACAAGCTCAGAGTCTTAGCCACTGAGCCACAGCATCCCCACATCCTATAAAACACCCTATAAAATGCCAGAAAATCAGGGTAGTAATATTCAAGCAGAAGGGTATTGGGAAACAACCACCCTCCATTTGTACAGACTGTGAGACTATGGGGAAATTGGCTTTCTTGTGATCTTTATCTCACTTTCCTTTTTTTTTTGAAGTTTTAAGAGTTTTTATTAAATATAAAAAAATCCATTTCTGAATAAACAGTGTGTTGTCTGGGTATTTATCTCACTTTCCTAATCTGTTACCAAATATAAGTATCCCATGAGCAACTTGGCATTCCAAACAGTTTTTCCATGAACCTTTAAGAGCTTCAGTCTGATTTCAGAGGTTCTTCTACAACCTTCATGTGGCACACTGTCACACTGTATTATGCATTAGGGGGACAGTCTGTAAAGAAATCAATTGACAGTTGCTTTCATATACTGTAATCCTTTCTGTTTCTAAGGAGCTTTACACTCCAAGAGATCACAGCTAGAATTATTTATGTAATTGGAAGTTTTGCTGACCACAGCAATTTTGCACATGGAGCATTTTTTGGATGTTCCCTAATCTTTCCTCATCTTGACTCTCTCTGGCACAAACCCATTTGCTCCTATTCTTCCTTTTCTCCTTTCACTCCAATTTTGACACTTTCTGTTTGCTCTTTTCTGTGTCTACAATATGTCATCAGTACCTGCCAGATGTTTAGGATTCCAACTCCCTGAATTCCCAATCAGCAAGCGATAACCACCAGACTGTAATGCTGGGAACTGTAATCAAAATACTTCTCAAAGGCACAGTATTTAGAAGGCGGATTGTAGTGGTGAGTGAGAGTGACCTTGGAAGACAGGAGAAAAAGCTGCAGACTAGACAACGATTATGCCCATTGAAGGAAAAGGGGCATGGGAAATGTCTCAGAAGGGATCCTCACTAGTTTTCTGGAAAGTAAAAGTAAAGAAGTGCTTTTGAACTTGTAAAATTGATACCAACCCTTTAAGGTTTCAGAATACAGAATAATGGAAAGGACCTTGGAGGTCTTCTAGTCCAACTCCCTACTCAAGCAGGAGACTCTATGCCATCCCAGACAAACGCTTGTCCAATGTGTTCTTTAAAATCTCCAGTGATTGTGCACCCACAACTTCTGAAGTCAACCACCTATAGAGGTAATCCAGACAAGAAGCACAAACTATGAGCACTAACCCAGATTAAGATAAACACTTGATTTACACATGGTGATTTTTATCTTATTTTATGCTTTTTTTAAAAAAAATAAAGAAGTTGTGTGGAAGCTGAATTTCATAGCCAGCATTCTATGTACAGTTTAGGCATCTGCAACTTTGCTAATCAGCATTACCAATATGTTCCCTTATCACTTGCACAATGCTGTGCATGGATCAGAAAGATATTTTAATCTCAGAACATTGTCTCAAGAACTGTATCCCTCCCTCCACTCTTACTTTGATTTCTTCCCCATCCTCCTTTTTTCCTTATATGCTCAATGTCATTGCCATTAGTTTTGATATATAATATCCACAGTTGGTTGAGGAGATTGAATGAGCACAATGTGATTATTGCAAATTAGGGTTTACCTCCAAATCATTAATGGAAACAAAGTTTGAGGTGGGTTTCCTGACTTATGTCAGTAAGAGAGCCGAGGTGGCGCAGTGGTTAGAGTGCAGTACTGCAGGCTACTTCAGCTGACTGTTAGCTGCAGTTCGGCTGTTCAAATCTCACCGGCTCAGGGTTGACTCAGCCTTCCGAGGTGGGTAAAATGAGGACCCAGATTGTTGGGGGCGATATGCTGACTCTGTAAACCGCTTAGAGATGGCTGAAAGCCCTATGAAGCGGTATATAAGTCTAACTGCTATTGCTATTGCTACTTGTTTTGATGGCAAACCATGTTTTGCAGAAACTAGGGATTCCATAGTTTGAATGGTCACATTAAAATATAACTGTGTTAAACCAGAAAGTAAGGAATGGGGTGGAAATATGTGGAGACTAAGAGTTTAGAGGAGAATAACATAATAGTTCAATGATTTGCTCAAACATAATGCTAAGCCACAATATGTCTTGCATACTTTTAGATTTAGTCTAATATACAAGTTTATTATTATGGATAAATATTATATGAGAACCCAGCCATTACTATATGTTTTGTTCAGCAAACCAGATTTAAAGCTTAGCTTAACTTTATTTAGGAAGTCAGTAATTATCTATGTGATCTGTATTGTCCTATTGTGGAGTCCTTGATGTTCTCTGAGCTTGGTTGTTTGCTTGTAGATGTTTGGTTATCATATTAGATAATATCTCCAATGTTAGAATGAAGTGCTGCTTTCTCTCTATTCATATACAGTAGCTTGCTCTGTTTTAGTTATATTGTGATTGGGACTGGAGGAATAGCATAAATGAATAAATAATTATGTATCTGCAATAAGCATAACTCCAATGCTTAAATAATTGGCATCTGTATTAGAAACTTACACCATCGGTAATTGAGACCCTCCATTTGGAGAGTGAAACAACTGTCTCATGATGCTAATTCCATGTGCTGCAGACAGCATTGAAAATAAAATAAAGGGGGCGTGCATAAGCACACCAGCATGCCTATCGTCCCTGTCCTACTGTCACCATTTATTTGTATTCATTTTTGTTCATGTCCATGTTTATATTTATACCTGCTATCTTGTACATGTTTGACAAGCTAATAAATACAAATACAAATCAGGCTGTGCTTTAATTTCCTAAATGACTTGATCCCCTTGAGCAGTACAGGTCTTTACTTGGAAGAAAGAGTGCCATTATCACATCCTCTCAGAGACCAAAGGATCGAGGCAGCCATGGTGTCTACACAGTAGGAATTGCCCTCATATTTTGTGTTGATGATTGGATGGGGTTTTCTTTACAGCTATGCAAATCTTTAGGAAATGGACCAGATTAATTAAAGTAAACTAGACTTTTGCCTCAAACATTGCAAAGAAACTAAGCTTTTATACAACAATAGTAATCATAATTAAAATGTTAGCTATATATTTTCTTTGAGTGCTCATTTCAGAGTAACACCGGAAGTAGGAACATTTGGGGGCAAAATCTCAAAAATTTCCGGATATGGAAGTTATGTAAAAATACATACATATCTTCTGTACTAAACAAGGGGTTGTAATAATAGGTAGAACTAGGAAACACATGGTGATTCAGGGAATTTGGAAGTATTTAGTTTTCCAGAACTAGAAAAGGCAAATTATATGAAATCGTTTATGATATAAAATTGTTACAGTAAAACGCAAGCTTTCAGTGTTCAATTTTTGTAGTCTTCTGGAGAAAGCCACGATTGCTGGGGATTATGTGAGTTGATACTACATAGCTAGAGAGCCGCAGACTGGACAAGGGTGATTTGCAGCACAGTTAATCTCATGAAAGAAAGTAGTAATTGCACCAATTCACACACCAGTGTTTAATACTGCAGGGGAATCCAGGGTAAATGATATATTGCTGATTTTCTTGGCCTTCTCCAATTTTATTTTTCCGAGGGCATACAGATCAAATGGAAAATAAGAGCAATACAAGCATTTTCCCTGCCTCCGTCCATCCCTCCCTCTCTCCCTTCAGCTCTGTGTTGCACAGTTGGTTCTTAAGTAAGACAAACAGTCCACATCTGCATCTTACACATTTGATTCAGGAATCTCCTATCATTCAAATGGCACCCGTGACAATGTTATGTTATCAAGAAGGATCTTGATAATTGCAATGGAGAAAACTGCAACCCTTTCTGAACAATTACCTGATGTGATAGTGATAATGACACCACCATCATCAATTGTTTTGACTGCTTCTTTCGTTTTTTTGCATCTGAAATCTGAAACCTAATAAGGAAAAAAAAGTGTCTTATTTTGAAAGGGGAAATGAGAATCCACACAGGACTGGCAGATTAAAGAGCCCAATATTGACCCATTCCCCTTTTACTTTTGTAATTTCTTATTCCAGGATTGGAACATACATCTAGTTACATAAAAATGAGAGAGGGGGAGAGAGGGGGAGGGGAAGCATGCAGTAGCATGATTTCAGCAATGCAAACACCCTTTTCCCTGCAGCAAGACCCTTCCCCAAATACTGTATCTCCTTGAGGACCCAACCAAGCCCCGTTCTTTTGCTTGAGAAAAGATACGAGTGGATAGTCAATCTAAAGGAAAAATTATAATTGTGGCGTTTTTCTTTCAGGACCATGTATATACAGTAAGCCCTTTGGAACCTTCCCTTTAAAAATTACATTGGAATAATATTATCTGGTGCAGTTGGGGGGGGACGACACACACACAGAAAGATAAGAGCCTGCATTTCAAAGGACAGCGGTTCACACCGATTCTGCCTGCCCTGCACGTGCGTGTATTTGGGCCAACATTTAACCAGACAGGCCCTCCCCTCCCCTCCCCTCCCCACAAATTAGCCTGTCTTAAAAGGTGAAAAGCCCAATAAAATTGTCTCCCTTGTTATTTAGGGTGGCTTGTGTGGATGCACTACCTAACGGAGATATGCAAATTCCTGTCTGCTCGCTCCCTCTCTTCCCGAAACGGACTCTCGCACTCTGTCCGTTCTGCTATTCTTCCTGCCAGCCGGATCCCAGCAGGGATTCCCTAATTAGCAATCTCTTCATTTCCAATCAAAGCACAAAGCAGCCCCAAAGCCTCCCTTTATGAGGGAACTGAGCAGTGGCTGGGGACAGAGAGTGGGATAATTGCCTTCGCCACTGGCAGCGGTAAGCAGCCGGGCTAATTCATTACCGTAATAACTTTGTTTGTCCTTGGGGAGCGTGGAGGTAAGGCCAGAGTGGGAGAACGCAGCCAAGCAGTGCTTGCTCGGGACCCGGGGAAGTGGGAGCCCAGCCAGGGTCCGAGGAGGACGGGGAGCATTAGCTGGGAAGGGGAGAGCCATCCCAGGTGAGTCTTTCTTCTTTCTTCTCTGTGAAAACCACCAGTTCCGGTGATGGCCAACAACCAAGGATATTAAACAGGTTGTAATAATGTCCCAGCGTAGCAGAATAATGAAACTGAGGCTAGGGTGAGAAAACTACAAAAAGAAAAGAAAAAGGCTTTGGGCTTTGATTCGGGAATCAGACATTTGGTCAGAATTAGGACACTTGATCAATTTCCATGGCTGGTTACCTGGGTATAATATGAGGGAAGAAGATTGATTTGGTGACATGAAATGACACCTCAAATATCTCAGTGTTAAGAGAAACATAGATCCTGCAGGAGGTGAATTAGGGTTTTCAATATCATCAGATCTACAGTAGGGTAATGCTAGCTAGGAGAAAACCCAACTAGTGTTTGTCCTTCTCCAAAAAGAAAAAAGAAAAAAGAAAAGAAAGAAAGAAAAAACACCCAAAACAAAACCAAAAGATTGTCCTCCCTTTCCTAAACTTTTTTTCCTAAACTATTTCAGTGCTGGGCTGTTTCCAAAACTTCTGGGAAATGGATATGTGACTCCTTTACACAGTGTTGTATGAGTACGTGTCACTTTAGGAATCCCCCAAAGAAGCCTTTACTCTTCAAATGCCCTGTAAACTTTTTAAAGTGAAAAAACAATCAAAGATACTTCTTTGTCATTATGGACATTTCAGAAAGTAAGTGGAATCTAATCCTTCCTTTAAATTACTATAAAGTTCAATTATTTACCCCTTTGTCCTGCAATGATTTATTATATTTTTTGCTGGAATTTGCTCTGGGAAGGGAAATAAAATTCCTCCGAGAACAAAGCATTCTGGGAAGGAGTTATAGCAAAGTGTTTGCTGCATTTAGAATTTAGGGGGGAAAAGTAAAGAAATATCATTGCAACCATCAAACTGTAAAAGGAAGGATGCTATCATGCTGTTGCCAAAACTTCAAAAATAAAACAAATAGTAGAAAATATTCAGGAGAATAAGTATCCCTCTTTTTCTAAACATTTGGAAAAGCAACTATTACTGTTTTGTGCATCCTTTTTGAAATGAAAAAATAAACCCCATTCCCACATGGCGATATTAGTTCCATGTTTACATACATAGAACTGCCACCACCATATCTTATGTAAAACAGTTTTACTAAGGCATATTTTAGATTTGGGGTTACATTAGCTATGTTGAGGTTGGGAACATGGAAAGGATCCAGAGCAGAGGTGGTATTCAGCCGGTTCTCTCCAGTTCGGGCGAACCGGTAGCGGCGACTACAGGAGGCTCCGCCCACCAACCCCGATGTAATGTGCGATCACTGCACATGTGCAGAAGGCAGTGCACATGCGCAGATGAGCATGCTCACATTTGCAAACCGGTAGGGAAGATAAGTGAATCCCACCTCTAATCCAGAGCAATATTCAGCATCTCATATGTTGAAGCTACAATAGAATCAGATTATTTGAAGTATCTATGACTGCCATGCCTAAGATCAAGTGAGGTATTTTCCCTCCATCCTCCTTTTATAGTGCCATCTAGTACAGGAGTTCTCAAATGGTGGTTCATCTCCTGAGACATTGTGAGGAATTTAGGATGGGGGTTACATTTTCCCAGACCAATAAGAAATTAATTTATTCTGGACTTTACTCCTTGCTTTGCCCATAGAGGCCTACAATAGAGAGATGTACCATAATATTACGAAGTTGAAAATGGTTTTAAAATAATAAATAAAATTGAATTATTAAAAATAAGGTAAAGGTATATTTATTTCTTGTCTAAATCTAATCCTAATGAAATCATTTTTTTTAATGGGAGAGTGTTGTACAATTTTATTTGTCCTTTTAGAGTGTTGTGTTACAGCAAAAATTGAGTCTCTAATTTAGTGAACCTCAAAGCCATTATATTTTATTTTGCTAAATTTGCTCACTTATTAAGTTTAGAAAGCTGCCCAATTCCACAAGACTCGGAGTGAAAGAGTCTCACTAAGAATTTGTAAGTGAGAGCTGTGGAAGTAAAGTGGGAACAGAAAAGTTCTTTTAATATGTTGTCATATTTCTCACTGATTAGGACCAAAAGAGAGGGAAGAAGGGGAGGTTGGACTGGTGTTTTTCATTGCATTCATGTGTTCCCTGCATCATCAAATTCTTTCCTAATCTCATCGTGGATATCAACGCTATGAGCAGTGACACACAGGAGATTTACTTTAAAAGGGGAATTGGTACCTTCTGGTTCAATTGGCTCTCCCAGTTACAGATAGAGTCCCCAGTCAGATTGTGACAATGCCTACAATGTATCCAAAGGGCACCAGGAATGGGTATTTTTTAGCCTGTGGATGTAAACTACATCAGCATTTTTAAAAGTATTTTATATTGGCAATTGCTGAAACATGAAAACTGATAGTTGGATTAGCTCTTAGAGAGCACAGCAATGAAAAGAGTCTTCATTCTGATTTTAGAATTGCCTTTGTTTCAGTATAAATTTGGAAGAGAATATTGTAGAGCAAGGGTGTCAAACTCAAGACCCGTGGGCCGGATCCAGCTTAGATCTGGCTCATGGGCCTGCCCTAGAAACAGCAAAGGACCAGCCTATGGTGCCTCTACCAGTGAAAACGGAACTCCATTTTCACTGGCAGAGGGCTGCAGGAGGCCATGCAAGCCAAAAAGAGAGCTCAGAAAGCAGGGGTGGGTTCCAGCAGCTGCTACTGCCGGTTCGCTCGTGGTCGTGCAGTGTGCACACGCACTTGATGCATGCAGTGCATGCATGCACAGTACTATAAAAATGCTTCTGTGCAGAAGCCTAAAACAAAATAGGCACCGCCAGGAGAACCAGTTTGGGAGCGTGGGAGGCCTGGGTCGCTTGAACCGGTCCGAACCCACCACTGTCAGGAGGACTGCATGGCAGAGAGCTGCAGGATATTGAGCTGGCCATGCCCACCCTGGCAGTACCCCTCACCACCCCCGCACAACCATGATGCAGCCCTCAATGAAATCGGGTTTGACACCCCTGTTGTAGAGGATAAAAGTTCTATCAAACAGATTTATTGGATACTCGTCCCATCAAAGTTGCCCACCATTCACATGTGTGACAAACTTCTCCTCTTGAGGTACACTTTTCTTAAGTTATAACCAGGGGTGGTATTTACTTACCTTCCCTATGAGTGCATGTGGTCGCTTCGCTCTTATGTGTCACCTCCGTGCATGCGCTAAGCCTTCCGTACATGGACTCTTTGCTAAAAAAGGGCCTAAATGGGATATCATAGAGCCTGGGTGGGTGGGTGGATGTGGCCACCCACGATTTCCGCTACCGGTTCAGGCAAACCAGTCTGAACTGGTAAAATACCACCTCTGGTTATAACATTTATATAAAATTGAAGCATTCTTCTAGAAGAGTTAGAATTTTTGGGGCTTTGGGCTTCTTTGGCGAAGCAAAAGACACATGAGATGTATAGAGTGACTAAAAAAAAACAAAAACCCAAAAACCCATCAGTACCGAAAGCGGTGGTGTCTGTTGGGCAAACATGTAGGATTTTAGCATTTGTTGGGAACTGCTGAAAAGGATCTGGACAGGCTCTCTCTTTCCACTCCTTTCCTTTCAAAGCACAAACTGTTGCATGAGGAGCAATTGCTTATGAAAAGGCAAGAAATTGTAGCAATGGACAGGAGAGGGGAATATTAATGATTCAATTTCCAGCTGGGTTCCACTCCAAGGCTTCGCTGGAAGACGAGCATTTTTAATCATAACAAACTCGAATGAAGAGGCATTTACGACAGAGCAGCTTTGTGTGTAGAGCTGTTGAGTGTGATGCATCTTGTGTACACCTCCCTTCGTAAGGAAAAACTGGGCTTTGTGACACCATTTGAATGGAATCTACTCTCCACCATCTTTCAGGGTTTGAAGAAAATGGTAACCAAATGTTATTTCACATCATCTTCATGATTTCTTTATAATTTTGATTTTATTTTGACTCTTTCTTTTTGGGGGGGGGGTTGTATGAGACTATGTCACTAAGTGTCCATGCTCATGTTCAAACACCTTCACAGTATAAGCATAACATTATTTGGTGGATTTTCAGGCAGCTGAAGACAAAAATATTGCGATTGCTGGAAAATGACCGGGTAATCAGAGATCAGCATACATTTTTTCAACCTTCTATTCTAAACATATTTTATTTCAATATTTGTCTAAAACCCAACGCTCTTCTATGTATTTGGAAATGAGCATAGTGCAACAGCTGATTTGTGCATTATCTATCAAGTGCAGTTCCATGAACATATTTAGTAGGAAATTGTTTTGTGTTTTTGAATCTAATCAGAATGGATTCTGACAAGCAGTTCTGTTGGGTTGCTAGACTGGTTTGATAAAACAAAATAGAGGCTGGAGTGAAGAAGTACCTACAGAGCTGGTTCTCTCCAAATTAACCCATTCCTTAACTGATTATAGCATTTTCCTAATTCTCCCCCAAACAAAAAGTATTTGCAATGTTTGCTTTAGAAAGTAGAAAACTGACTGACATCCTGTCGCTATCCTGCAGATGTTAAATATCTACTTTCAGGATATATTAAATATATAAAAGAAATGAAAAAAGTAGGGGAGGGAGAGAGAGGGAGAGAGAGCAGTACTAGAGATCACAATGGAATCAATTACACATACATTTTTTCAAGAGATAGCTATTTAGACATTTGTATATTGAATTTAAAATGTCATTTGGTAGTAATTTAGTTTTCTCTTCCTTGGATCCAAAATTGTTTGCAATGGCAGTTCTACTCCTGAAATCAAATGCAGGATAACCTTTGGCTGCACTGCAATGGTTAACATGAATACGTTCTGGGAAAGATATTTAAATATAAAAAGCAGGCTAGTTAGAACAATAGTCTTCCTTGTAATGATGTATAGGTGTGAGGGTTGGGCAGTAAGAATGGCTGATTGAAGAAGAATTGACACCTTTGAACAGTGATGCTGACATAAATTACTGCATATACTATGGACAGCCAGAGAACTAATATGTGTATTCATATAATATCAGACACATCAATAGAAGCTACAATCATAATACATCTGATTTACTTTGGCCATGTTATCCATGCAAAATTCATTGGAGAAGTCTGTTAGGTAAGCTCCCCTTTGGGAGAGCAAGTATGATCAGAGAAGCATTTGTGAGAATTGTGTTGGAGAACACACAAACCAGCATACAGAGACACTGCAGTTTAAATAGGCTTTTACTTTCGTGGAAATAGAGGTATCAGAGTCCATCAAACAGTCCAAGTCATACATGGATAAGACAATCAGTCATCAACGTCTTTCAGTTAAGGGATAATCCAAATAACATAGTCCAGTATCATATAATCAGTTCAGTACTCAAAGTTTGCTAGCAGTTGCAAAACTTACAATAGCTCACGGCACTTCCAGCTTCCAATACACTCAGATCAGATCAGCCCAACATCTAACAAACAGAGAACTAACAGTCATTCTGGCTCCCTCTAATGGCCGATTGAGGAAAACAGCAACCAATCACATTTTACAGTATGATTTAAAGAAACAGGTACAACATTGTTACATGATTTATATATTGCCAACCCAACTATTAGATTATATTCCTAAGAAAGTCAATGATGCTAGGAATGGTTAGAGGATGAAGGAGGGGCAAACAAAGAACATGTTGGCTTGATAACATCAAATTTAATAAAATTGAAAGAAGCTGTGCTTTACAGGATAGCATGGAAAGCACTTGCCTATAAAGTAACCAAGAGTTCGACATGACTAAATGGTTAAAAAAAAAAAAAAAAAAAAACCCACTGTAATCCTCCAGTGAAAACAGAACATTAATTCAATGAATAAATGAAGGTCCTAAAAAGGTAAGGAAGGTCAACTCTTATTTATATCCATGTTTATCCAGTGGTGAATGTCAAACATCATCACAATCACTTCGCAATAGTGTTGCCGAGATGGTTTCAACATGTTGTGGTATACTAGGCAAAACAGCTGATGGGAACTGGCACAAGTAGCACTGGTCATGAATATAAAAGGTTTCTAGTGGTCTAAATGAACTACTCCAAGAGGATTGATGCCAAAAATGGAGCACGGAAGGTGATTGCCTGGTCACGGTCTTCCTTACTGATGCAATTTATAGTTGGGGAATGCTGATATTTGGATGGGAAGGAAAGGTTTATCACTGGTTGAGAGAACTGAATCATAAAAGAGACTTATTTCATTGAGTCATAAAGAAAATGTCACATTCAAATAGTCTTGGTATATTAACAAAGGACAGGAGGATTTTCATTGATAGTTACATTCAGTGGTGGGATTCAATTTTTTTTGCTACTAGTTCTGTGGACGTGGCTTGGTGGGCTTGGTGTGGCTTGGTGGGCTTGGTGTGGCTTGGTGTGTGGCTTGATGGATGTGGCTTAGTGGGTGTGGCAGGGGAAGGATACTGTAAAATCTCTACTCTTCCCCACTCCAGGGGAAGGTTATTGCAAAATCTCCTTTTCCTTCCGATCAGCTGGGACTCAGGAGGCAGATAATAGATGGGGGCGGGGGCGGTCACAGGTGGTATTTACCAGTTCTCTGAACTACTCAAAATTTCCGCTATCAGTTCTCCAGAACTGGTCAGAACCTGCTGAATACCATATCTGGTTATATTCCCCAGAGAGAGTTTGTTGGAAGATACATAATAGTGATGAGCAGGACCAAAGTCGTACACAGAGTTGTTATCTTCTCATTCTTTCTCTTCCTCTATTTGCCATTTACTTATTTTTCTCTTCCTGTCATTCTCATCTCTTTCAACACTCCTCTCTTTCTTCCTCCTTCTCAAGTAGGCTCTTGGAGAAAGGAAAGATTGCTTTTAACAAGGATCTCATTATTTGTAAATGGTTCTTAAAATTGGGCAGAGGGCTGGAGATCACTCAGCCACATTTTATTATTTTAATCCATTGGCCACATATTTGTCTTTCTTTGTAAATGTAACCTTGTTCAACTCATATACAGTAATTCATAAATAGCTTAACAACATATACTATGATGATGAAATGATTTGAAGATGACAAGTGTGAACCATGAGACACAAGTGTGGGGTATCAACTCTAAGCCCATTGGAATATTGTGCCTCCTTTATTTAGAGATGATACTAATTAAATAATGTGGCATATTTGGCTCATCTACATATTTAAGATTTATTTTAAAAAAGAATGGTTTTGAAGTTTTTCTACAGTTCTGCAATGGCTCTGGTTGCATTTTAAACTTTTATTGCCATTCTAATATTTGCATTAATTCATTTTGAATGGTGTAAGTGGATAAGTCTTAAAATAACTTACTTTATTTCATTCATAATATTTGGATGACTTGATGTTTAGGCCTGAGTATTGCTTGTCGTCCTGTGCTCCAGCAACCTACCTCTGACTTAAGGACGGTTTTATTCCCCAGTTGGCCAGGGCCCCTCTTTTCTGATTGCATTAAAAGCCCTGTAATTCTTCCTTCATTAATGATTGGCATATTTTTACCTCTCACTAAAAGAGCTTGGAGGCAACTCCCCCTGGGAAAGGAGTGGGGGAGGCCTCTTCCCAAATGAAACAATTTCATCTTACTCCAGAAATGCATTAAAAAGGGGTTGTCAGGATCTTATCGCTAGTTAATTACTTCTATTTATTAGCTGCAGTAGCCCCGTGCCATTTTAACAAGGCAGGTATTGGGGCAGGACAGCAAGCTGTTCTCAGCCAGGAGTTTATCCCTTTTGTGTCTTCTTTTGTGCGCGTAAGGGAATTCAAAGTGAATTTTTCTTTCCCCGCCTCTTCTCTCCTCTCCCTTGCAGAAAAGTTTATCCTGTTCTCCTTAAACGTATCCCATTCTCTTTAAACCCTGCCGGTCATTTTACATTTTACTGCTGCATTCAGTATTAGGAAGAAAGAGAGAGAGAGAAAAGCGGGGTGGGGGAGGTGAGATGGAGTTTTGTCTTTCCCACCTGTTTAAATTCTGGTGAACAAACAGCACATTTTGAAATGAATTCAGAGATGGGGGGAAAAAAATCTAGATTTGTGTACACATTCCTAGTGCATCCTGAAATATAATTAAATGTATGAACAAAGGTATAGCTTTGGGAGAAGCACAAATATATTAGAGACTAAGGCTCTGATTGAATCTTGGAACAATTGCAATTGAATGATATGACTATTGTGCAAAGAAACAATGACAACTTATTTTCTGGAGAGAAGTTTGTAGCATGTGGCTCCTATTAATCCCTCTATTGTGGAGAGAGAAAAATATACTGTGTGTATATTGAGTCTCAGACAGGCTAAACCTATCTAGAAAAAGAGAGAAAATTCCCTCACCTCCCCCCACCTCCCCAAGCATGTATCACCATAATCCCCACTGAAGTCTTGGTCTGCTGAAAAATAGATCTTCAAGTGATTGTTTTTAAAAAAGCTGGAAAAATACTGCAATTCTAAAACAAGGTAGCTCCTGATTAAACACAGTGATTTTGTAAGATTTGGATCAGTTTTAGAAAAAAGCATAGCTGTGGCACTGCATTAGGGGCACTGCAGATGTTTTGAGTGGTCCTTTTAAGCTAGGGGCTTTTGCCTTATAATATCCTAGAGTTCTCATTTCCAGTATGTCAATTTTGCAGCAAAAGAAGAGCTCAGTACCGCAGTTAGTTCCTGTGGTTAGCAGGTGAATTTCGCTGTTGCTTCAGTAGGCAGCTTCAGTACAACAGTGACGGGGTGTCTGAGAGCTGCGGTTGAAAACCAGCACGCCAAGTCATTATATTACAGGGTATCATATTTCCTTCCATGTTGCAAAATTCTAGTTTACAAGATTAGAACAATTATGGCTAATATTGCTATCGTAATGATTATTTATATAGTTTGCGTCCTGCCCAATTTTACAAACTCCAGGTGCTTGTATAAATGGCATAAAATCCAATCATAAAAATAACGTAGTTAAAGCAGAATTCACACCCAAACTCCATGGTTATTTGTTTGTTTGTTTTTATGGGTAGTGAATGAATAACAAAGACGAAAGAGAAAAACCACAAAAATAATATTGATAGTGATACATTGTCAAAGAGAAGAAAAAGCATAAAACGTGCTCTAACAAAAAAGTGAAAAATAGGACAAAAATGGTCATTATAACAATAAACAGTTACAATTGCATGTATGCTTGTTTAGTGCAAACATTCAAGTATATTTAATTTTCTAATATGACACAGTACATTTATATTTTAACATTTTAGGGATAAACATTTTAACTTAGTGTATTCTGTATAAAGGAATCCCATATTTTATTATAATTCTCTATGTAAAGTCTGTGTCTGCAGGCAATCCACTCATAAATGGCAAGGGCAATCAGGCTGCATATTGTATAAAAACAGCCATACCTTTACTTTCCATTACGGGCACTGAGAATTCATTTACACTGTCCAATTGTCCAATTCCATGTAATAAATATATACTTCAAACAAATATTATGCTCTGAAAATGTTAGCTTTTGTTGCACAATAATATTTATATAATCCACTATTTTCTTCCCATGCTTGTTAAGTATAGAACATTGTGGAAACATACATTTTAAAGAAGCATAGCAAAGTAGCAGCAGCTTTACTGGCTCCCTAAATTCTCCTATAGACATCTGGAGGCCATTCAGATCTCATGAAAAATACAGATTATTATGAATTATGCTTAACCTCTTGATCCTTCACTATCACCCTGCCTTTTTTTTGAGAAGTGTTGATTTACTAAAACATTTTAGGGGTTGTTTTTTTTGGCCCAATCACTGCTCATTCAAAGACTGTGGACCTAGATCCTATAACTGAGCTACATTTTCATGATTACCTCCCTGCAAAGTTTAGTTAATAAGATAAATTGAGATATAATGTATTATTGTATTTCTCCCCCAAACCTATTGCTTCTTTACAAAATCAGTGTTGAGAAACATTCGCACGAGTCTTTTGAAAAGTAGGCATTTATTAAATTATTTTAAAAAATCAAGTTTTATGTAGGTCAGTGTCCCCAATTACTAGGTTCATAATTGGACAGTATCCCTCTCCCCAGTGTCTTTCTTCTCTATGCACTATGACTGACTGTTAGGACTGATAGTTTTTGAGATAGTACAGTATATATAACATAGGGAAGCATATCAAATATCAGCATAAAATCCAGGAATTATACTTTCTTTGTTACAGAATCATGGCTCATGGTTCTTGAGAGTCAAGCGACATACTGTATAAGGTTAAAAGAGAAATAATGACACAGCATCTCACTGTTCAGAATTTTACTTATTCTGTTGCTTCTGGACAATGGTAATAAAGCTACTAGAAAATATTTTTTTTAATAAAGTTCAAGCATTATACACAATTTAACCTTAATTCCCAGTTGACCCTCATGTTATTCAGGTTACATTAACTGAGAGATTCAATCAAGATCAAGTAAGGTACTAATACCACTCTATAAAGCCTTAGTAAGAGCACACCTAGAATACTGCATCCAGTTTTGGTCACCACACTATAAAAAAGATGTTGAGACTCTAGAAAAAGTGCAGAGAAGAGCAACCAGGATGATTAGGGTACTGGAGACTAAAATATATGAAGGAACTGACGCATGGCTAATCTAATGACAAAAAGGACCAGAGGAAACATGATAGCAGTGTTCCAATATTTGAGGCAGTGCCACAGAGAGGAAGGGTTCAAGCTATTTTCCAAGGCATCCAAAGGCCAGACAAGGAATAATGGATGGAAATTGATCAAGGAGAGATTCAACCTGGAAATAAGGAGAAAATTTCTGGCAGTGAGAACAATCAACCAATGGTACAGTTCACCTTCGGAAATAGTGGGAGCTTCATCACTGGAAGCTTTCAAGAAGAGATTGGACTGCCATTTGTCAGAAATGGTGTATGGTCTTCTGCTTGGGCAGGAGGTTGGACTAGATCACCTACAAGGTCCCCTTCCAACCCTGTTAATCTGTTAATCCTGTTAATATTATTAACACCTGGATTGAGACACCTAAATGACTAGATTCCCTGTGCTATTGCCATTGTTTTTATATTTTGTCTTGGGCCATCATGTGAATGAAGTGGCAAAATCTCTAACTTGGATCCAAAAATCCAGATATTTAAGGATCCTGCCCCTAGTTTGTGACTCCTTGGTCCCATGGCAAACTCTTCTCCCCTCACCCCTGAACTATCAATTTTTTGACAAAGAAAATTGGAAGAGATCCCATTTGTAAAAGCTTTGGAAACATATTTGTGCTGCTTTCAAAGTAAGAAAAAGAGAATATGAAATGCTTGCATTTGAACATGCCTGAAGGAGGTCATTAGACCTTGTAAACTGACATTAGAATCCGAGGAATGTTCTATGCAATAATTTTTTGCGTGCTCTCATTTTTTGAGTTTCTATGAGAGTCTATGATTCCGTACGAATTATTTATTTACTTACATTATTTAGAGCCTTGCCTGAATGGCATAATTGCTGGGAGTCTAACATAAAAAAAACCATAAATATAATTAAAGAAAACAAATTTAAAGCAAAGAGGATAATTAAAACATCCTAACATGACAATCACCTGAACCAAACAAATCTGGCAAAATACCAGTCTCCAGCTGAAGAAGCGTCTTGGATGAGAAGTGAAGCATCTTCAAAGAAAAAACAGAAAGTCCAGTTGCTTCTTGAAAAAAGCACCTTTGGGGCAACCATGACCTGGATGGCTGAGAATCTCCATAGAGCAGGGGTATCCAAACTTGGGAACTTTAAGACTTGTGAATTCTGGGAGTTGAAGTCCACAAATCTTAAAGTTCCCAAGTTTGGACACCCCTGCCATAGAGAAAAGCTAGATGAGTTATTTTGAGGATTTTTTCTCCCATACTTTCTTCTTTCTCAGGGCTGAGTATTCTTTTTGTTTTTGTTTTAAAAGACTCCTACCTTAACTGTTTATCTACCCACATCCCTCACATTCCACCATAAGAAGGCACACTGAAAATGCCTCAGAGTAATCTTGAACTTCACTTCTTTAGCAGGGACGACAGTTGGATGTCATGACTGGGGCTCCTGGTCAGTTAGTCCCCTGCTGTGGCGGCCTTGTTCTCCCATGTAGTTGAAAAGACAGCCCAGAACGGCCTGTCGCGTTCCACAAAAGACCCTATCGATTGGGCTGTCAGAGTGTTTCCTGGGGTCCTTTATATCTCTTGCCTTGTCATGGCTAATGAAGAGGCAGAGTACGGGGAGAGTCGGCAGATGCCCGGCTGCTGAGATTTCTTCATCTTCTCATCAGGATTTTAATTAGACACGTCCGAGAGGGCGCACTCTGTGAGGGCGGGCAAGAGTGTTATCAAACAGGCCACATCTTTAATTACTGTTTACTGACAGATAACAAGGACTGGGGCTGGGGGTGGCAGAGGTTTCAGAGAAAGGGCAGCACACCCAGAATATCCTTGCACTGCAAAACCCATGACTTTTCCTTAGCACACGAAAGGAAATTTCTGGTGCTTTGGGCTATGGCTCCAACCAGTTGCCTAGGATTGGATTTGTTTCAGGAAAGAAAATAGAGCCACGTATTAATTCCAGAAGTCTGGTGTATTGATTGTGTTATGCAGGTTATCTTTTCTCCTTCCTACAAGAAGCATCTGCCCAATACCACGAGGCACGGAATAGACACAGAGACATGTACACATGTAACAGGACAAATAAATTGGGGGGGGCATGTTTTATTACTTCCGTGCTTAACAGCTGCCAATTCATCCATTTCCACTGTATGTTTGTGAATTTATGAGCAGCAACAACAATAAAGGTAAAGACGTCTGGACATTGTCCAGGAAAGGGCTAGGGAAACCCTAGTGGGAAGTGAAGATCTCCATCCCTCCATCTGTTCCACATGAAAGATTTGGTCAAGGGGGCAGGAAATGAAACTGAATATACAATTCATATACACGGACTACATATACAGTTCCAACCTCTCATTTTGCGAGGTTATTGAAACTTGATCTGGAATAATTTGTTTTGCTTCCATTTCCTGAGTTCTCTGGTTGGTTTAAATGAGTTTGTGAAATTTAACTCTTGCCCTATTCTGGCTACCTTCAAACGTTAATGGCAAGCCAAGATTTTAAACTCCTGTTTGCCAAACAGGCCTTTGTAGTATATTTTGTATCCAACCACTAAGCAATAATGGCGGGAGCTCACATTATCCTAACAAAATAAGCCACCACATTATAGCTCGGTAGTATGTGTAAACTACACTGCGGCTGTCAGATCTCACAAATTACATCAGGTTTTCAGGCTCAGGGGCAAAGGATCTATTGTAAAGAGGAAATGTGCTATAGTAATTTTAAAATATTTTTATCCCGTCTTTAGTATTTTTATAAATACTTCAATAATTCAAGATGGTGAACATACGTCCACCTCCTTTTTTCCCCTACAGCCCTGGAGATGGGAGAGTGACCAGGCCAAAGTCAATCAGCCTGTTTTCATGCCTAAGACAGGACTAGATCTCATAGTCCTCCAGTTTCTAACCTGGTGCCTTAATCACTGGTCTCTTCTCTTATTTTCTTATTGTTTCTCATTTTCATGTAAAAATACCCTTCCAGAACAGAAAAAGGTGCTGCCTGAGACGTTCGATCTATAGGCTATAAATAAAAACTATGCTATAAATAAAATGGATAGATCAGCTAGAAAATCAAGATAACTGCCAGGCATCCCCAAAATTGATTTGACAGTGGCTCAATAGATCTTGAAAACTAGTTGACGCTCTTTAAATTTCACTCACAAAGTAAATAGCATTGTATAAAGGCAGGCCATTGGCTAATCTACTCCAGTATTTTATATTTTACAAGCATAAAATCCCTTCAACCCATCCAGAAAGCACCAGGTTGGGCAAATAAGTCCATGATTCTGAACAGTCTGAAAACTTGATTTCAACAGACTTTTTCCATTGGTTCTGTGAGAGCCCAGCAGCAGGTGTTCCCTAAACCAGAAAAGTCATCGTAATTAGCTTGTTGTTCTTCCATTTTGCTACGCAAGGAACAAACAGATTATAGAGCCCACCTATTATAGATTTCCTGTCAGTCTTCATGAATCAAGCCCTGTTATCTTATTTATTGTTAGCTGTTGCCTGTGAATACTTTAATCTGGGGGGTGCGCTTTATATGCACTCACTCTTTTTCTCAGACACATACAGTATATAACAGGTATTTGGTGTGAAGTACAGTCTATAGAATTCCTCTTTATCACCTTTCTAGAAAGATTTCCTGAAAATTGACACCTCCTTGTTTATCTCACTGGCAACCTGCAACTAATGCCAGGATAACACAATTCATATCCCCAATGATACATGTTGGAGGCCATTGGTTCCCCCCCACCCACATTTTTAGATGTTTATATCCATTTTAATAGCATGAAAGAAGGCATCAGTATTTTGTTTTCTTGACATCACCCCCAAGCAAATTCTGAATTAATTTAATATAAGGACAGTTATATGACTACTGGCTTTTATTTAATCGGACTACACACACTTTAAATGCCCCTTTGCTGCATCAGACTTTTGAGGGAGGTAACCTTCCGTAGTGAAGCAAAGCACTCAATTTTTGTAGTTGTTGAAGCAGAATAATGACCCTGCTTTGCTTCAGCTAGTAACAGGTTCTTCTGTACATGCATGACATAGGCCCGCCATGCCCTTTCTTGAAGTGAACAGACTGACTGAGGCTGATTGGCATGCTTCAATGCCTTCCTGAGCACCACCAGTGTAGCATGACTTGACTCTGTGAGGCATGTGTTAACTGAGGTAAAGAAGCTTGTAGCCCACAAGGCAAAATATCTCTGTGGTGGCCTGTCCTCGGAAGGTCCAAACATAGCTTACATAGCAAGTGGAATACTATGTTTTCTGGAAGATCTTTCTCTGGATTTCCTTGTTGTGGTAAGTGGCTTACTAAGAAACTGAGACCTTCCAGAGATGATGTCCCTGTTATAGATTGCCCTGCCAAGAGAAGTTCTCGGAGTTTGCTTTATTTATTTAAAAAGATAAAGATTTCATTATTTCTCCAGCTTCTACACATTTGGCTCTTCTTTTGGGTTGAATGGTGGAGTACAACTTAACATAAATTACCATCACCATCATATTGAACTATTTTAATGAAGTTGAACTTAATGAAACTTACTTTACTGAGATCAGATAAAATTTACTGTTGTCATTACAAATTTTCATATGGTCCTTGTTGGTTTGTAGCCTATATTTAGATGTTATTGTTTTACTTTTCATGTATAAATTGCGTTTATTATAAGCTTAATCCACCATCCTGGATGTGGATGGAATAGAACATTATAAAATAAAATAAAAATAATAAATTCATGGAAGTTTGATAACCATGCTCCTATCCACATAAAGCGTATCCTTTATACAGTACATCCTATTTGAAAGGGGCTTCAGCATTTCTGTCAAGTTAATCTTTGGGTTAAATTATATAGAGTCTTATAAAAAGACTCATTTGGCCTTGTAGTGTTTTCCTTTTTATTTTAAAGTCTGTATTAGACTTTATTTTT
Source organism: Thamnophis sirtalis (assembly GCF_051295495.1). Taxonomy (NCBI): domain Eukaryota; kingdom Metazoa; phylum Chordata; class Lepidosauria; order Squamata; family Natricidae; genus Thamnophis; species Thamnophis sirtalis. The sequence goes on from NW_028261381.1 coordinate 127,943,973, forward strand.
CCTCTCGTTGGATTAAGTCAATTTATTTCTCTCTCTTTTTATTGAAGATATAATTTGATTGCCTTTTTTATTTAGAAAATCAATACAAACACTACCAAATATATTATCTAATCTACTATACATACAAATGCAGATATGATGCTATGGTTATTTGTAAGTGTTCCAACTGATTTTTTTTTAAAAAAAGTTTATATTTTTTGCAGTAATAAAAGCATGTGGCTCTGAGGTACAGCACATGCAAACAGTCTTAAGAATGAGTTCTGGCTCTGCCAAGCTGGGTAAGACAAACACTAGCCTGAAATGTGGAAACTCATGTGTAAATAATTTCACATATAGATGTAAACAATTCCAGGTTAATTGATCCAACAACCTGTTTCCATACAGAATGGCAGGTGAGTTGCTTTGGGCACAGAGATAACTAGTGAGATAAGGTTCACTAGTGAGTTATTCCAGAGTTTAAAACTTAATTTACAGTTAAAATAAGAACACCCTGAATCAAAAGATTGGTGTTAATCTCCATAGTTCAGTTCAAATCCTTTTTAAATTCATTAGTTGAAGGCATTCCTTGCTAAAATCAAAATAATATTGACACAGTTTAGATTTGTTTATTATTATATAATAAACTCAAATAGGCTCAAATATATATTTATAAATATAACTTCTCTGAGAACTATTTCCTGAGCAGTAATTTGTGGTCTGCATGTAACAATTTCATATCTTTCTATTGGGAAATACTTTTTAAATCAGGGTCTGATGCAAAGACTTGTGCATTTGTCATGCCTAGGAGTCAATAAAAACAAGTGCCAGCTTTCAGTGATCTTACAGCCTATATCAATAATAACCACTCTGTTGCATGGTAGGGACAGGATAGAAACACCTGGCCATAAACATTGCCTTTTTTAAAAGTTATGTTATGATGCTGTTTTATATCCTACGGCTGTCAAACTTCAGAAAAAAAAGTTCAGATATGTCACGTGACCCTGCTGTGACAACATGAGTTTGACACCCCTGTCCTAGATCCTTCTCACAGTTACTGCTATTGTGCCACCTATTCTATACCTATGAAATTGGTTTTTCTTGCCTAAGTGCAAAAGCTTGCTTTTCTCACCACCGAATTTCATTTTGTTGGACAGGGCCCAGTGTTTGAGTCTGCCAAGATCCTTCTGGATCTTGAGCTTATCTTCTAAAGTATTTGCTATTTCCATCAGCTTAGTGTCCTCTGTGAATTTAATGAATTCCCTTCTACCCAGAGGTGGGTTGCTGCCAGTTTGGTCTGGATTGGCCAAACCGGTAGTAGCGGCAGAGGAGGCTCCACCAACCCACCCAGATACTTCTGTGCATGCGTAGAAGTGTTGTGCATGTGCGCGAGCATGCACGGGAGCGTGCCTGAACCAGTAGTAAAAAAATTAGCAACCCATCTCTACTTCTATCCCCTCAACTAAATCATTTATGAAGATGTTGAAGAGTACTAGTCTAAGACAGAATCTTAAGGTACCCCAGTGCATACTTTCATCCATATAGATTTCCATTAAGTCGGTGTTAGTGGGGGGGCAGAGGTCGTCCCCTAGGCCCCTAAATTTTGGGGTGCCTCAGGGCTCGGTCTTATCCCCCCTACTATTCAACATCTACATGAAACCGCTGGGAGAGATCATCCGCAGGCACGGGATTAGATACCATCAATATGCGGACGATACTCAATTGTATCTGTCCGCCCCGTGCCAACTCAATGAAGCGGTAGACGTGATGAGCCGGGGCCTTGAGGCCGTTATGGACTGGATGAGGGTTAACAAGCTTGTGCTCAACCCGGAAAAGACCGAGTGGCTGTTGTGTTTTCCTCCCAAAGATTTGACTAATATTCCACCACTCAGGCTGGGGGGTCAAATTTTATACCCCTCAGAGAGGGTTCGCAACTTGGGAGTCCTCCTGGATCCACAGCTGACATTCGACCACCACTTAACAGCTGTGACCAGGGGGGCATTCGCCCAGGTTCGCCTGGTGCGCCAGTTGCGACCCTACCTGAATCGGGAGGCTCTCACAACAGTCACTCGGGCCCTTGTGACCTCTAGGCTGGAATACTGCAATGTGCTCTACATGGGGCTGCCCTTGAAGAGCATCCGGCGACTTCAGCTAGTGCAGAACGCAGCCGCGCGAGTGATTGCGGGTGCACCTCAATTCACCCGCACAACACCTATCCTCCGCGAGCTGCGCTGGCTACCTGTCGATCTCCGGATGCGCTTCAAGGTGCTATTAGTCACCCATAAAGCCCTACATGGCAGTGGATCTGGATACTTGAGAGACCGCCTTCTGCCAATTACATCCCTGCGACCAATAAGATCCCATAGATTAGGCCTCCTCCGCATTCCATCAGCCAGCCAGTGTCGGCTGGCAACTACAAGGAGGAGGGCCTTCTCAGCAGTTGCCCCGACCCTTTGGAACGAGCTCCCCGTGGAGATTCGTACCCTCTCCACCGTCCAAGCCTTCCGCATAGCCTTGAAGAACTGGCTCGCCCGTCAGGCCTGGGGATAAGGATAGCTACCCCTCCCGAATGATGAATGTATGTTGCCTACTATTTTATTATATGTTGTATCTTAATGTCTGTATTCCCCCTTCCCGGTTTTGTGTGAGCCGCCCTGAGTCCCCTCAGGGAAAAGGGCGGCCTACAAATTCTAATAAAACCATAAAAAACCATAAAACCAAGGACAACATGTTGAATGCAGTTTATCAGCCAATTATGAAATCCAAAAAGATGTTGAGACTCTAGAAAGAGTGCGGAGAAGATCAACAATGATGATTATGGGACTGGAGGCTAAAAGATATGAAGAATGGTTGCAGGAACTGCATGCTTAGCCTAATGAAGAGAAAGACTAAGGTTTATGTGATAGCAGTCTTCCAATATCTAAGGGGCTTCCACGGACAGGATGGAGTCAACCTATTCTCTGAAGCACCTGAAGGAAGAACAAGAAGCAATGAATGGAAACTCATCAAAGAAAGGTCCAACCTAGAACTAAGGAGAAATTTCCTAACATGAGCACTATTAATCAGTGAAATGGCTTCCCTTCAGAACCTATGGATGCTCCATCACTGGAGGTTTTTAAGAAGAGATTGGCAGGCATTTGTCTGACATGGTATAGGGTGCTTCTGTTATTCTGGAATTTTTATTAATATTAGTTTGATCTGGAGATGACCCTTTCTCTAGGCTTGTTCAGTTAATGATGTTGGAAATGAGTGCGGATGGTTAGAAAGTGTGTGCTGAAATGTGCCCAGAGGACTTGCAAGATCTTCACACAACATCAGCCTGCTGATTAAGTAAAGTTAAAGGTTCCCCTCGTACATATGTACTAGCTATTCCCAACTCTAGGGGGTGGTGCTAATCTCTGTTTCAAAACCGAAGAGCCAGCGCTGTCCGAAGACGTCTCCGTGATCATGTGGCCAGCATGACTAAACACCGAAGGCACACGGAATGCTGTTACCTTCCCACCAAAGCAATAGCAATAGCAGTTAGACTTATATACCGCTTCATAGGGCTTTCAGCCCTCTCTAAGCGGTTTACAGAGTCAGCATATTGCCCCCAACAACAATCCGGGTCCTCATTTTACCTACCTCGGAAGAATGGAAGGCTGAGTCAACCCTGAGCCAGTGAGATTTGAACAGCCGAACTGCAGAACTGCAGTCAGCTGAAGTAGCCTGCAGTGCTGCATTTAACCACTGCGCCACCTCGGCTCCAAAGGTGGTTCCTATTTTTCTCCTTGCATTTTTTACATACTTTTGAACTGTTAGGTTGGCAGAAGCTGGGACAAGTAATGGGAGCTCACTCTGTTATGCAACGCTAGGGATTTGAACTGCCAAACTGCTGACCTTAGCCACTGCGTTCCCCTAGCCTTCTGATTTCACCGGGGTAAAAAAGAAGAGTGCTTGGCAGTCACCTGGCAGAAAAAGTAGCATTGCTTTCACAGCTCCCCTCTTCTCTTACTAACTCATGTTGCTTCATGCTACATTACAGATTAGCATTATAGCTCTGTGGTGCTTGAGTGTACCCAATGCAAGCCCGGTGTGTGGATGTGTAGATAAACAGTACAGGAGTCACCATTAGTCTTCCATTTCAAAAGGGGTAAATAAAAACAGGGTTTGTCTGGCAGAATTTGTGTAGGAAAATTCTTTTTTTGCTTTTTAACAGGCCCTCCTCCTTAAAATGACTTACTATGATGCAGAAACACCCTTGTTTTTAGGGTAGGGATTCTACACGAGATCTCTGTCTTTCATGCAGATCAAGTGCTCATTTTTTGGCTTTGGATTCCAGATTTAGGTGGAGAGCAGAAACTGGACTTGAGACTCATCTGACTGTACAGGCAGGCAAAGCAGCAGAGGACAAAGAAATCTCTCTGCAGCTGGAGAAGGAGAGACATACATGGTTGGATTTATTTATTATTCATATTCTAATTTTTCCCTGCTCGTATTTCTCCAACTGCTGGAAATAAGGGTTTTCTTAACTGACTCCATTATTTCGTGACTTGGGAGCCTGCTCTGTGACATTGACTCTGTCTTTGAGATGGTTAGCACCCTCTAGTGGCTAATGACATCCCCACAACTTTCCTAGGACCTGGAAGCTAGGAGAGTGAGGATTAGTCAATGTCTAGCTTTTAATGTAGAAGAGCCATGGTACATTTTGGATTTCTCTGGATGGAGAAGATGAAGTGGATCGAGAAAATATGAAGCTCCAAAGGAAACTTGTAAGAAAATATTTCCCATTTTTCCCCCAGATTCTTTAGATCTTGCTTTAAAAACACTTTTGACAAAGATTACTATTTTTTTTAGTGAAATCCATCTCTGTGTTATTCAGGCAGCAGCTTATCTTCCAAAGTATTCCAGAAAGCATATATGAGGTTTTTTATCTGAAGACCATTTTTTTCACAAGTGAAAAACCTGCCCTGTAAGATCCTTGCTATTTTTATCTATTCTGCACATGCATAACTTTTACATGAAGAGCAATCCTCCCAAGAGACCGAAATATGGAATTGAAATCACATATGTACTTACAGGAGAAGAGGCATAAAGGCCTAACATTATTTTGTCAAGGGAATCTACCCCCATAGCATTCCCAGTCCTCTCCAGACTGACATTCTCAAGAGCTTCCCTGAATCTAGTTCTTTTCACCTTCCCTAAAAATAATACATTCTCTCTATCCCTCCCTCCCCCCGTCCTCTCTCTCTCTCTGTGATATAGGAATTTTAAGTCCTTGGGTTCAATAAATATAGTAAGCAAAGGATACCTTCCTAATTCCATTTATACTGTTTTGGGTTGTTATGCAACCCAATGGCTGATGCTTGGTGGGCAGCTTTGAAAGCATTTGGAGTGTAAATAAGGATAACTAATCTAGTGTGTAATCTAATTAATTGATTAATCAATCAATTAATTGCATGTTTATTATATACATAAAATCTTGTCAGTATCAAATGTTCTCTCAACCAATTGCAAAGCGTTTAAGCATTTCAGACAACATTGTTCAAAAGCCAATGTGCCTGTGAGAAGACAATGTTTTTTTTCCTTACAAAGCTGTACTGACAACTGGGTTTCAAGCCAGAAGAATCTGAAGGCATCGTTTCAGTTCTGAAGAACTCAACAGTTGGGATCCTGGTTTGAGTCATTCTTGGCATTCTGTAGGCAAAGCTTAATGTGAGATGCACCCAGGTCTACAATATGACAAGATGCAGTGAAGCAAGACTTAGTTCGTAGGTGGCTGTATATGGTAGAAGAAGTTGTTCCTTTGCCATGCTGTGGAAATCTTATAATGCAGTACTGAAATACATCCACTTCATCCTTTAATGATTATCTTAGTTAGTGACCACTGACAAATACATTGGTAATTATCCCAAAGGTGCTTTTTCAGGAGGCAACCGGACTTCGTTGTTTTTTCTTTTGAAGACGTTTCGCTTCTCATCCAAGAAGCTTCTTCAGCTCTGAGATGATAGTGGGTATTTCAGGATAGTATCAAAGCTGAAGAAGCTTCTTGGATGAGAAGCAAAATGTCTTCAAAAGAAAAACAACGAAGTCCAGTTGCCTCCTGAAAAAGCACCTTTGGGACAACCATGACCTGGATGACTGAGAGTCTCTACAGACATTGGTAATAAAAAAAGTCTGACAAATGTATGCATTTATGAAATTTTTCGTGACTGCCATCAAACACATGTTAGAGTGAGAGTAACCCTAGTATACTGTAGCTGCATGGATAACTTTATTTGAATGAGATGGCAGGAACCAATAATTTTCTCAGTGTAAAGTCATTAAATTGGATTATCTGGGCTAGTCCTGCTCTTGAGAGATAATCCAAACACCACGTTCAATTTTGGAGTACTATAAACTCTGGAAGCTGTATCTAAATTTTGTTCATGATCCAGATACTATGTTTTCTATGGAGTTGGGTTGGGTTTCTTGTTTTTTGTTTGCATTTCTCTCACTCATTTATTACCTGCCAATTCATTAGATCACAGCATTTGCAAGTCTTTGTTCTTCCCCTCCCTATTCTTCTCCTTGTGGTCTTGCCCTCTTGGTGATTCTTCTTGAGGCTGGAATCTTCGCTGGGTTGAAGCTCTTCTACCCAGCCATCTGACTGGCCGAATGACATTCAGGGAACACACAGCAAGGCTTTTACTTTTTATAGTGTGCCATTTCTTCCCATGGGTATTTCAGCATGTAACATATATCATCACCCATCATTCAAAGACAGTTTTATTCCATGTATAAGTATTAATTAATTAACCCTCACCACGTGCTGCAAGGGCAGCTTTAAGATGCCTTCCCCCCCCCCCCCAAAGGCAGAGGAAAGATGAACTGCTTTCCTAAACTGGTCAGTCTATAAAATAATGGACCAGGAAATGGGATGATAGGTTATGAGTCTGTTACTCTCCTTTTAGTGTTATTTATTCAGAAATGTTGCCTATTGTATTGGTTAGGCAAATAAGATTTTTATTCTCTGGAGTGCTTGATGTGATTGTTCTTTTAGAGATGTAAAACTGTCCACACAGACAATTAAGGGAATTCATCCATCCGTGAATCAAGATTAAAGCCACCTTTTATTTATACTCATCAATTACAACTTTCGCTGTCTTTCAGCTAAGGATCTTTAGAAAGAGGTCATTCTTGTTAATGTGAGAACAAGGAGGGGCTTCTGAAAATTTCAGAAAGAATGTGACTAACATCTACTTGATCTACTAAGAGCCTTCGAAATGATTACTTATCCTATTGCGGGGCCATTTCAGTGCTCATTTTTTTCTATGTGTTGCCTTTGAGTTATTGTTGACTTTTGGCGACTGCCTTGAAGAGTCCATGTAATATTCTTAGCAAGATTTCATAAGCCATTGTTTGCTTCCTAGGATTGAGATATAGGGACTTGTCCAAGGTCACTCAGCTGGCTTTGTACTGAAGATGGGATTAGAACAGGGGTGAAATTCAGCAGGTTCTGACAGTTTCTGGAGAATTGGTAGCAGAAATTCTGAGTAGTTCAGAGAACTGGCAAATACCATCACTGGCTGGCCCCAGAGTGAAGTGGGAATGGAGATTTTGCAGTATCCTTCCCCTGCCATGCCTATCAAGCCACGCCCACAGAACCGGTAGTAAACATATTTAAATTTTGCCACTGGACAAGAACCCATGTTTTTTCTGCTTTCTAGCTCAATGCCTTAACCACTACACCAAACTGGCTCTTCTCAGTATTCAGTTAGGAAATACTTATGTAAAAAAAATTAAACTGTCTAGGAAATCCAAATTGAAACAAATGAATGTCATTTAATACTACTCAGTGACTATAATAAATATACTTAATATTTAACTGTTGGCCATTTTTAAAAAAATAGCTTATCTTTTCTTGTAACTTGCTTGCTGTGTCCTTGAAATGATGAAATGCCAATGTGTGTTTATGTGCAGACTAAATCAAATTGCTGCAAATCTCTGATTTAACTGCATGAACAGCCATAGTTTATGCAGTTTTCTGCCATAAAGCATTCTACACCTGGAGGGGAAATTTAAAAAAGCTTTCTTTCTCAGAGATATCTTTTGGGATTTCCGACTGAAAGGGACACTTGAAAAAAAGATTTCCACTGATCATCTTAGGGCATGGTTAAGTTGACAAGAGTAGAGACATATTTTGAGATACCAAGCGAGCTTGGCCTGGCTGTTAGGCAGAGTGAAATCTACTGTGCATCATGGGAAACCAGCAAAATCTAAGTTATATGCTTACTGCCACTCAAAGGGGAAAATGTGTTTCTAGATTGTTTGCCTAATATATGCAAATAATTTGACTGATTTTAGGAATTAGGCATCTGGATCTGGATGTGTATGGTGAAATATGGGGCCCATTTGCTGCTCTGATTCAAATTGCAAAATGTCTTGTGCTGACAAAGGACCACAGCTCAGAAGCTAGGACAGGAAAGTAACATAATCTGTTGTCTTGCATGCTTTCAGCGAGCAAGAGATAAAAACAGGAATGCTCATCTGAGAAGGGGTGTCCTTCCTCTTCTAGAACCCTTTGCAAAATTGTGCTTTATCTCTTTTGCAGCAGAGTTCTGAAATGTGATTTGTTAGATCAGAGATCTTCAAACTTAACAACTTTAAGACTTGTGGACTTCAACTCCCAGAATTCTCCAGCCACCTCTGCTTAAAGTCTTAAAGTTGCCAAGTTCGGGGACCCCTGTGTTAGATGATCAACTTCTGTACAGGATCTAAAGAGATTATACCATGACAGTGTCTGTAAACACTGCCCAGTTTCTACAAATACAAAATATGTTCATGAGGCAATGTCTTCATGTTCTGGAGAGGATTATTTGTAAATGAGCTTTTGACCGTACCTGAAAATGAATGTCTTTTTGTCACTCTTCTTTTTAAGAACTCTTGTTTTTCAGTTTATTGTTGCGAACACACTTTTGGAACTAACCCAAGTGTGCCTTGTCTTTTATATACTCTAAATTGCCACATATCTTCAAATATAAGATTAAGATTAAGATTAAGATTTAGTTTATTTGTATGCCGCCCTTCTCCGGGAGGGACTCAGGGCGGCAAACAACTCAAAATGGGAAAAGGGGATACAAACACAATACATGTAATTAAAATACACAAGAGTCATACAGCCATACAAGTCGAGAGGGGAGGGGAACTCATCAACCCCAGGCCTGCCGGCACAGCCAGGTTTTAACGGCTTTCCGTAAGGCCTGGAGAGAGGTGAGGGTCCGAATTTCTGCGGGGAGTTCATAAGCACTTTTGACAGAGCCTGTCTTCAGTTCAAACGTGGTATTCAGTCAATTCTGACAGGTTCTCGAGAAACGATAGCAGAAATTTTGAGTAGTTTGGAGAATCAACAAATAGGCTGGCCACGCCCCCTCCCAGTGATCTTCTCCTGAACAGGAGAACGGAGCTGGAAAGCAGGTTAGTGGGGTGGGGACTGAATGGAGATTTTGTAGTATCTTTCCCCTGCCACACCCACAAAACTGCACCCCTAAATCCATTCGCACATAACCAGTAGTAAATTTTTTGAATCCTACCACTGCCTCAGTTGGTGCCCTCCAGATTTAGTGAGGCTGCAACTGGAAAAGAATCTTCACCCAGCATTCTGGGAAGAGTGACTTCAACTGTTTTGTAGAGTGTCAAATGCATGGGCACTGGCTCCTAACATTTCTTTGCATATACATGAACACAAAGAGGAATGGACATTGCACAGGATCCAATTGGAACTATGATATTAAACTTTACACTAAATACAATAATTCAATTTTAGGTGTTCTGATTTGGTGAAGGATTAGACTAAATGAGCTATGAGGCATCACTAGCTCTATGATTCTAAATATGATGAAATTAATGGAGGAGCAAAAAAAGGCACGCAGTGACAGAAAACCAGTAGTGCCTGGCTAACAAGGAATAGTGATTAGCCAGATTTTTAATTAATTTGTATTAAATGATATGTGTGGTAACATTCATCTTATCTTACGATGCCATACAAAAGGCTACAGTTCACTAAGAAGTTAGCTCCATAAAAATGAATGGAAATTGCTGCATTCTTGCACAGCACACGTTCATTTCAAAAAGATTGAACAAAAATTCTGAATAAATGTTTCAAGGTTGTCTAAGCACTGAAACAGCACAAAAACAAAAACATGTACTTGAAAAAAAAGAATAGAGATGTTGTGACATGCACAATGGAATTCATTGGTGGCAAATGACAACGTTAAAATTTTGATAATACTGTTGGTTATACTGCTACTTCCTCCCCTTACTTAGCTAGCTGTGTAAATATATATATAGTTTGTTTGTTTTTGTAGATTTTCATAGGTGTAGGTATGCTGGTCTTGTTGTATTCGGGTCTTTTCCCATGTAAGATTGAGATTGTCTTGGCAACGTTTCGTCGAGGTCTCACTGGCCATCCTCAGGCTGGCATTTTCAAGCTGAAAACACCAGCCTGAGGATGGTGAGTGAGACCTCGCTGAAACATTGCCAAGACAATCTCAATCTTACACGGGAAAAGACCCGAATACAACAAGACCAGCTTATATATACATGTGTGTGTGTGTGTGTGTGTGTGTGTGTGTGTGTGTGTATGTATGTATGTATGTATGTATGTATGTATGTATACAGACAGACAGACAGACAGACGGATGGGCGGAGGGAGGGAGGGAGGGAGGGAGGAAGAGAGAGAGAGAGAGAATCTTGCCACATTCAATAAAAAAGAGTTTTCATCAGCATTATGTTTTTTGTATGAGTTAGCAATAGCAATAGCAGTTAGACTTATATACCACTTCATAGGGCTTTCAGCCCTCTCTAAGCGGTTTACAGAGTCAGGATATTGCCCCCAACAACAATCGGGGTCCTCATTTTACCCACCTCGGAAGGATGGAAGGCTGAGTAAACCCTGAGCCGGTGAGATTTGAACAGCTGAACTGCAGAACTGCAGTCAGCTGAAGTAGCCTGCAGTGCTGCATTTAACCACTGCGCCACCTCGGCTCAAGTTGACCTTAGAGTATATGTTGCTGTGTCTATTTCACTTTAATATTAAGTAATGTTTCCAGTTTGTTTAACAACTTTTTACAACAGTAATATGCCGCTATTGTGGAAAACACAGGTAGCACAGTCTCATGTCCTCTCAAAATGAGGTATAGTCTGTTGCAAAGAGATATTTGTAGGAAGGCATCAATTACTTTTGTGCAGTAAAAATGATGGTGGATCTCCATGCTAGGTGAATGGGTAAGGTAAAGGTTTCCCTCGCACATATGTGTTAGTCGTTCCCGACTCTAGGGGGCAGTGCTCATTTCCGTTTCAAAGCCGAAGAGCCAGCGCTGTCTGAAGACATCTCCATTGTCATGTGGCTGGCATGACTCAACACCGAAGGTGCATGGAACGCTGTTACCTTCCCACCAAAGGTGATCTCTATTTTTCTACTTGCATTTTTACATGCTTTTGAACTGCTAGGTTGGCAGAAGCTGGGATAAGTAATGGGAGCTCACCTCATTACACTAGGGATTTGAACCACCGAACTGCCAACGTTTCAGTCGACAAGCTCAGCATCTTAGCCACTGAGCCACCATGTCCCAAGTCAATGGAGATAACAGCAAATCAACAGTTTGCCGCATAGCTGGAGATTACACAAGTAAGTAATAACAGAATAGACTCCTCGGTGTAGTTGATTGTATGTGTAACATGTTGCCTAACAGGTCTGCAATGGCTCATTGTTCCCCATTAAGGGTCAGCTCTGTAAATTCTAAATTACCAACTTTGAAACCTAATGAAATTAATATAATTGTAAAAGATCACCTCCCTGTTTTGCAGTGGCTCAAAAAACGTTAGAAATCAACTAAAGCAGGAACATAAATCCAGTAAAGCTATCCAATAAAGAAACGAAATCCCGGAAGATCTGCGTCCAAATTCCAGCTTTGTCAGATAAAGGCCTTAGGCAGATCTTGAATGCTGTGTAGTATCAGTTCGCTATTCATTAAACAGCAGTTTTGAAAAAGTTATTCTAAAAACAAGAGTATTAAGATGTAAAAAATACCTCTGACCAGATCTCAACTCCTGTTGATCGTGGATTCATTATCAGTGGTGGGATTCAAAAAAAATTACTACTAGTTCTGGGGACATGGCTTGGTGGGCATGGCAGGTGAAGGATACTGTAAAATCTCCATTCCCTCCTGATCAGCTGGGACTCAGGAAGCAGAGAATAGATGGGGCGGGGCCAGTCAGAGGTGGTATTTATCTGTTCTCCGAACTACTAAAAATTTCCGCTACTGGTTCTCCAGAACTGGTCAGAACCCATTGAATATCACCTCTGATTCATGTGTTTTGAGATGTTTTTGATTGTTTCCCCCACAATTTGGAAGTCTTTACTATTACTTTTTTTTGCAATTTATACTCTCTCTTTATACTTCTTAGTCCAGCATACAACTCTGGAATTTTCTAGTGATCCCCATCAGACATCCTAACCCAATCTAACTCAGCTTTGCCTTTCTGAGATCAGCTAAAGTTGGCTAGTGTCATTGACAGATAATGAAGCAGATACATCTGTACAAGGAAAAATGGAAGGAATTGGGTTTGTTTAGCCTTGAGACAAGATGATTGAAGGGTGAGATGATAGCACTTTTCAAGTAGCTGAAGTGATCTTAGACAGAAGAGTGTCAGGACTTGTTCTCAATTATCTTAGGTAGAATGGTGTTAAGTCGTAGGAACACAGAGTCCCCTAAAATATAATGAAAAACCTAGTGTCGCAGCAGTTTAGCTGCAGACACAAATACCAAGCAACATGGTGAGTTCCCCTTCATTAATTGTAAATAAGTAGAGGCTGGACAGCTATCTGTCAGGGGCTCTTTAGTTTGGATTTTTGCACTATGCAACTATGCTTCTAACAATATGATATATCTACAGTATATTTATGTAATAAAATATGAAATCTCTGCCCTCATTTTGTTACATTTTGTTGATGCTTACATGGATCTTTGTTAAAACCCCAAATTCTTCTACATTTTATAATATACACAGAGGAGCTTTGAATTTAGGCCCTTTCTTGGCTTTTGGATTATTATGTATAAATGAAGTTATTTTTTCCTTGACTCTTCCGCTTTCAGTCCCATAATTGTTTGCCCATTTTATCTGATGGAAAATACGGGAAATTATTTTCCATGTGACTTACATTGTGTTGATTTTTAACCTGTTTTGTAGGATTGTGCAGTGTTTCCATCTTTCCCTGCCCCCTAAGAACTTTCAGTGGAACAAATTTCCCAATATGGTATCCTCCGGATGTGTTAGATCTGGGATTCTAGAATTCCCAACCAGCAAATTTAATAATTGACCGGCTGGGAAGTTTAAAAGTTGCAGACTCAACACATTTAGAAAGCACCTGGTTAGGCCTGAGTGCCTTAAGATGTCAGCAGAAGGCCATTGAAAATGCAATCCTTTATCATCCTTGTTATTATTTTGTTACATTTTGTTATTAAGCAATAAAATCAGACTGACGTAGCATGGTTATCAGCTTCCCATGTGTATTATAACAAATGCAATTTCTGTCAAGTCATCTTGTCACTCATTAGGAAGTTGGCCATTACTGCAATATAAACATTAAAAAGTAATTAATTTTTAGAATTAAAAAGTAAGAAATAAATCTATCACATTGGGTAGGAGAGGTATATAAAACCAATTTCATGAACTGATATCTGCAAATAGCATGACGTGTGTGTGTGTTTGTGTGTGTGTAACTACTCCATAGCCTTGTGATGAAACAATCTCACAACAAACACTTGTATGAATTGTCCAAGTGGGGAACAGGTAGATAAGAGTTCCCCCATCCCAGAATCAAAATTGGTTTATTTCCTTCCTTGTTAAGAAGCTTTAGATTCTCTTCTTCAGACAGTTGGCAGTGTTTCTTCTTGCCGTAACTCTCTAATCACAGGCCATGAACATCTCTCTACTTCGCCCACTATCTACTGGTTTTATTGAGCTGAAGATGCCAAGGGATTCAACTGGGACATTCTGCATATAAAACATATTCCCTGCCATTCTCTATGTTTCCTGTCCTCCCTCTGCTTTCTTTTGGCAAGGTCACACCCAGAAGTAGCTAAGGCTGCCCATTTATTATATTAAATGGTTATCTTACCTATGCATCAGCTGGAAATTGGAGCTTTATGATGACAGGTACTTCAGTCTGGTTGCATATCATGGCACAAGATCAGGGTTTTACATTTGGGGGGGGGCCTTCATGCTCATTTATAGAAAGCCGAGAATTTGTTTGGGGTTTAGAGTTTCACTTTATCTCTCTAGTGAGGTTTTTTTTAAAAAAAAAACTTCAGCCTGGCAAAGTTTCTACTATAGGCTGCTGCCTTTTAAGTCCTGTTCAAGTGGCAGAAACACCTGGCTGACCTTGGCAGATCTTGAAAAAAAGCTAAGCAGAGATGGACTTGGTTAGTTGTTGAATGGGAAACCACCAGGATAGCATAGGTTACACTGGGAAGTTGGAGAAGACATTGGCCAACCCCATTCGTATTGCCCCCCCCCAAAAAAAGCCACCCACCCACCCACCTGCACACTTATTTATTTAGTCATCAGGAGTTACGTTCAAATTAAAGAGCGCCGAGGTGGCGCAGTGGTTAAATGCAGCCCTGCAGGCTATTTCAGCTGACTGCAGTTCTGCAGTTTGGCTGTTCAAATCTCACTGGCTCAGGGTTGACTCAGCCTTTCATCCTTCCGAGGTGGGTAAATGAGGAACCCGGATTGGTGGGGGCAATATGCTGACTCTGTAAACCGCTTAGAGAGGGCTGAAAGCCCTATGAAGCGGTATATAAGTCTAACTGCTATTGCTATTGCTATAAAGGGGTTTTATCTTTTTACTTTTTAGAGGGACATGGTGGCTCAGCAGATAAGATGCTGAGCTTGTCGATCAGAAAGGTTGGCAGTTTGGTTTCGAATCCCTAGTGCCGCGTAATGGAGTGAGCTCCCGCTACCTGTCCCAGCTTCTGCCAACCTAGCAGAAATGCCATGTGTGAATGGGTCTAGTCTCAGGAAGAGCAGATTTTTCTATCTTTCCTTTGGCATAGAGTGAACTTCTGAAATGCATTGGACACTATGAATATACCTCTATAAATAATATTTTCCAACGTTCCATCAAACTACGCATTTATTTCTAGACTTGGATGGGGAACTTGTGGCCTTCCAGTTCTTGTTAAACCACAACTTTGGCATTCTGTACTGATAGTCATTTTGGTTCAGGTTGCTAGCAATTGTAATTCTAAATGGCCAGTTTCCCCACCTCCATGGGGAAATGTCCTGAGGCAACAAAAATATAAATCAAAAGCTGAACAAACTAAACTATGAGTTTGCAGCTTCTGAACTGATCTTTGTAAAAGTTATCTTGCAATAAGAAGAGTGAACTATTGCAATGGTACCACAGCTCCAGGCATTGTAAGGTGGAAGCACTTTCTACAAATGGGGCAATGAATAACATAAATATCAACAAACTAGATTGGTTGGAGAAAGACTGGGAAATAAAAACAGAAGGGTATTGGGATGTGCATTAATAGGAATTGGGAACTGCAGTTAGGAGAAAACTCCCTTGAGAACCAGAACAATAGTTGTATGCTTTAAGGAAGTGCTTCTCAACCTTGACAACTTTAAGATATGTGAACTTCAGTTCATGTTGGCTGGGGAATTCTGGGAGTTGAAGCATGCACATCTTAAAGTTGCCAAGGATGAGAATCATTGCTTTAAAGTAAGCTCGGCAAGGCTCATCTGATATTTCAGTCCACCTTTGGTCTCAGAAACATCTACACGGGATGTCTTTCTGTGTGTCAAAAAGTCAAGATGGTAGCTGAAGTGTGTGATCAAAGTTCATCTATATTTTAAAGCCAGGGAATAGAGTGCAGCTTTCCTCAGATATTTTGTGCAATGAATCTGATTGGGCTCAGTCCTGTTAACAAACTTGTACTTAATCCAACTTTAGAAGGGCTACAGATTTTTCATTCCTAATCTTAAGAATTCAGATAATTTAAATGATTTCTACCATGTCTTTCAATATAAATGTAAACAGAAAATAAATTTATAAATGTTCTAAAGTGTGCCCACTTTGGAAGGAGCCCACCAAATTGGACCTTCAATAAAGATCAGAGAGGAATGATCAAATTGCAGACATAAGAAGTTTGTTTGTAAGCTTTACATTGTACAGTTGTGTGTCTTCAGTTTGAAGGCTTATGCATCTCACCAGGGGCAGAAGAGTGCAAGCACCACATTAACCCAACAAGGTGCTGCATGCCTTAACATTGCATACTTGACTGACAGAACTTCTTCATAAGGGTCTAAAGTTGCTTGGAAAATCTTCCTAAGAGAGGAGAGACAATTCTTGGGAGGGAGGATGGAAAACTTTTAGCATTCCAATTTGGGAAGAGATTGGGAAAAGCCAGAAAGTATTGGGGATATTGCCCCCACTTTCCCTTGTGCTGACAGTGGGAGTATAGAGCCAGTGTACACCTTCCCTTTTTTGTGATCTGTTTCCTTAGGTTTATTCTGAGGAATCTTGTACTCCTCTGTAGTCCTTTCTTCCTGACTGCAAAGCTTGACAACAGATAGAGGATGAGAAGAGGTGCTATTAACCAAACTGCTCAAATTGCTGTGACTTTCAAACAGTGTCTTTGACACATGCAGGGATGCGCTAGAGTAAAGTCCCAAAATGTGAGCTTATGGTTTTTGCATTTTGACAGTACGGCTGAAAACACTGATTATTTACTATGATCAATTAATTAAAAAAAGAGCTTAAAATCAACTTTCTTCAACATCTATATTAACACTTGACTTTCTGTGCTTATTTTCTTCACTTACAGTACTTCCAGTTTTTTTTTCTTTTTTAAAGCAGAGTTTGTTTTGGACACTTGAATTCACAAAAAAGAACAAGCCAGCAAGTATGGACTGAGATCTACAGGAAGAAATGAAATTACTTTTGGTAATTTAATCTGCTAAACTGGATGAGGCAGGTTTTCCTACAAACAGGAAATTACATTTTAGTTACTTTACACTTACATTTTTGCAGGGTAGTACAGAAACGTGGAAGTTATTGTTATGTTTTCCGAAGTCAAAGACAGAGTGTTATAAAAGTATTTATTTAAGAAGTAGAGATGCACAATCAGCAGTCTTCAAGATGTCATTGGACTTCATTTTTTATCAGCAGTTCAGCAGTTCGAATCTCACTGCCTAAAGGTTGACTCAGGTTTCCATCCTTCCGGGGTCAGTAAAATGAGGACCCAGCTTGTTGGGGGCAATACTTTGACTCTGTAAACTGCTTAGACAGGGATGTAAAGCACTGTGAAGTGGTATATAAGTCTAAGTGCTATTGCTATCAGTCAGGTTGCCAAAATCTTCCCCATCCCAGATTTAGAATACTTCCCAATGTGGGAAATTATTGGTTGGATCAATTCTGCATCTTATATACTTTGGTATATAATCTAGCAATGTTCAACCAAAGGTGTTAACTGTGTCCATTTGGTTTTGGGGATGTAATATATATAACTCTGCCTCAACATTTTTGACTTGAAATAGTTATTTCACACACATAAATTGTTTGATAACACAATAATTTGCATTACAGACTGCAATAATCATGCTGTAAACTTCTAAGTATGAACTACAGTATATATAGGTTACTATTTTGTGCCAACATATCCAAGAACTATATGTAGGAGAAATGCTTTTATCTATTTATCTGGAATTGATTTCTGAACAAATATGTATAGGATTGTATCACTAAACGGAGTTATTTTTGTCATGACATTAAAATGTATTTTTCATAGATAACACTCATTTTGAGGCTCTTGTGCTAACAGATCTATATAGCTTAGAATAAGCCCATCTTCACCTACTTAAGAGCTTTTTCCAGTGCCTTCATGAGCCATTCTTCTTACGTATGAATTTTGGGAAGTTCGTGAAAAATAAGAGACAGTTCAGACTAGTGGCCTCTTAGAGGCTGAAGAAGCAAGTCCAGAAAAAGGGAAAGTTTTTCCTTTTACACTTACTATAAAGCAAAATTAATTTTCTACTAGTAATAGTTCTATTGAGCTCTTTTCAAAAATCCTTTTCTTTTTTACCTGGGTATTTTTCTGTCAGCAGAAGTCTATTATCTGAGCACAAACCTTCATTGTATTTCTGTTATCAGTTAATTAGACCACATGAAATCAGTGCCAGCCAATCAGGTGGTTTACTCTACCAGGCCCTGATAAATTAAAAACTTCTGCTACTGAAAGCCAGCACCTCCCTTAAAAATCAGTATTTGTTCTTGGAGGTTCAGCTAAGCACTTCAGAATATGTAAATAATGGGGCCACATTTACACAAAGTGTGACTTTTCTCTCTATCCCTGCAATTGTTCAATGGTGAATCCTGTTAACGGATTGCCATTCAGATATATTATGGGATCTGAGAATGGCAAGCCAACAGTCTTGGAATGGATCAGGATAGGAAACATTCCTCCCTGAGAGACAAAGTTGAGTTTCTTGGGAATTTGTGGTTTTGAGGCTTCTCTGTCTAAATTCACATTTAGAAAGGGAAACTGTGCACACTTCCTTTGCATATCCTTAATTAGTGATGCTTCATGACAGAATTCCCATACTTCTTTATCAGTTTCAGGTTATGTCTCTAGAGCAGTTGTTGTAGACTTCATTTCCAGAATTCCCTAGTAGCATTGGCTGCTCTCATTAGTACTACAGCACTGTTTGTTAATAATAGAAACTAAAAGCAGATGATAAATAAAACACAGGAACTATAAAAATCAATATTATTTATATATATAAATATAAGAAGATACCAAAACAAGTAGGACAATTTTAAAGGCTGTATTTTTAAAAACAGTGTTTTAACAGACTTAGAAAAAATGTTTGAACATAAATTAATTTCTGGGGGCATTGACTTTTGAGTATCACAGTATGTTTAGCTTTTTCTCTAATATCTGTTTACCACAAAATCACTGCACAGTTTTATTCTTTGCAGTTCTGGAATCTGATGCATTGCATTTAGGACAACGTTGCCTGAATATGATCACTCCAAAAGTATGAAAGATGCTTTTCCTATACGTGACTATTGCAAATAAATTGCTTATCAGTTTTGCTATTTTTGTATTGTTCCTGACTGATAATGTATCAAATAATTCACGAACACCTGGATATCATAACATGGAGCCAATTTGGGCATAATGATTTTCTTTGGTCATATATTAGATGCATATAGGCTATGTGCCTCTCATATCTTTTTCAAATAATAGCTTAATTTCATTGACCTCAAACCAAAAGTATAAATAATTAAGAGCGAAAGATGCTGCATTTGTTGCAATGTGATGGCAAAGGCTATTGAATTGGTCTCATGTACTCTTACAACATATAGTATCTATCCCCTTTCAAATGATTTCCAGGAACATCAAGTTCCACTGATGCACAATGTATTATATGCATATAATGCCTGTTATGCATTCATATATTTTAACTGAATGACCTATTAGATTTACATCATGCGAAGTCAACAAATAATTGCATTATATGGAACATCAATTAATAAAATCTTGCTTCTTTAAAAGGCCATTACGTTATATAAAGCATCATAACATCTCTTATATTTTAAAAGTGATTTTATTAATCTGAGCACTGTAGCTTTTAGGTATATCAGTCTTCATTAGCTAAAGTGAAATCTATATGCAATACAGTAAGCTACTCCTGGCTATTTCTGCCTTTCTCTGTGGCAATCTGGCTATTTTCTGAGCTTGACATCATAGAGTATGTTTTCATAGTCAACAATATGCCAAGCTCTTAAATCCTTATTTTTGCACTTTTGCTGCATGCAAGTTGTACTTTAGATTTGTTGACAATTTAGTCTTTCAGTGTGAAATGAATTTTGTTTTGTGGTTTTTATATTTCTGCAAGCTATCTTCAGATTTGTTTAAGGTGGATCTTATTTTAATAGAGAGTATTTCTAATATTTACGCTAGAAGTGTGTTCCAATTTTCAGTGCCAGCTTTCATACTATGGTGCAACCTTTAAAAACAAAACAAAAACCCTCTCTTTATCTTCCCCCCAAATCCCCCCCCCTCAGCTTCTTTCACTATGATGTTTTTCAGCCTGGTCTTTAAGTATATAAAGTTTAAGAAACAATATTTTAGAATTTCTTCTTGCATTTCTTTTGCTTTTGCCATTCCTTTTTTAGTTAACTAAAATAATAAAGAAAGGAATGGTGTCAACTGTATTCACACAATACCTTTTGCATGATATAATGTGCAATTTTAGGTTAAGATACCTTACAGCTATAAAATCTTACTGACTTCAGGTTGTCTTGATGATCTATTGTTTTGTTCATTTTTGCCTATTCCTCTGTATAGAAATTATAGAATGATTTTGCTTTCCTTAATTTGTAGTGAACTTCTCAGAATAGCATGGATAAAGTTCCACTTGCTCCTCATCCTCTGCAGTATTGGTTGCTTGATGCTTTGCCAGAAAATGACATTCTTGTTAAATAGGCACATTTGTATGCCCATTCATTTCTCCAAGTCTGATTTTCTGTGACTCTGGGCAGGTGATCAGCTACATTTATGATACAGTACTTCATACTTATGATTTTCATAAATACTTCTTTAGATGAACATGGAAAATGTTTAATGCTTACCTTGCTTAAGATCACTTAATGAGCCAAAGCTGGATTGACAAATCAGTGTTTGCTGCTAGTTCCTAGGTTGCTCTCAAGCAATTTTTTAGACACTTGCTAATGGTGTTTTTACATATGTGATCTGCTTCATGCCAAAAAGCAAATGTTGTCATTAAGCTTTATAATAAAATTAAGTCCAGTGCAGCTGTAGTCTTATAAGTACTACATTTGATATCACAGTTCAGTGCATGAATTCTTAACAAGAAGGGGCAGAGCACCATCAGAGAATATGTTTTACAGGGAGAAGGTCTAAGGTTCAATCCCAACCATTTACACCAAAGGCTGGGAAAAGCTTCTACTTAAGAGAGCAATACTAGAGACTGCCATTTGGTGCACTAAAAGATACCAATAGTCTGATATGGTGCACAGCAAGCTCCCATCTCCCCTTTATGTTGAAACTAAATGTCCTTGGGAATGCAGCTCATGTTTATGATCCAGCTAACATTTAGCATGTTTAAAATGCCTGCTGGATCCAGAGTCTTGTAAGATTCAATTTCATGGTCTCTTTATTTCCTCAGCAACACACACACGCACACACACACACACACACACACACACACACACACACACACTGGTACTCTTTAAGTTGGGTTGTTTTCTTGCAATCATTGGTACACATTGGCTAGTGATGTTACCTAGTTAAAAAACAAAAAACTTAAAGGCAGACCCTAAAGATTACTGCATCTTTTTCTGCCATCAGTTTTCTATGTGATTTATTTTTGTATGCCAATATTGAATGAGAGCAAGACCCATCCCTATCCCTCTGGCCTTTCTTGGCTTTTGAGGGACAGAGTTTAACTAGGAAGGTGTTCACTTGGGGGTTTGTAATTTTGGGATGTGATACATACATAGGAAGTGCTGGGATATATTTTTTTAAAGGAGAGAAATCCGCAGGGTGATTTTGGGCCACTCACCTGATCCCAACCCATTATGGACCAATGTGCTTAAACTCCATTCCCATAACCTTCAGCCAAGAGGCCTCCATCCTGCAGGCTGATAAAAATAACAACCCATGCCAACACTAGTGTAGCACCTCTTTTAACACACAACCATTCTTTCCCATCTTGGGAGTGGAAACTTTTTTTTTTTCGGCCAATCCCTTACAGAACTCTGCGTTCGTATATAACGGAACAAAATAAAGCGGGTTTTTATTAATTCATGCATTAAAAAAACCTAGGTACAACTTGCTTCCGAAAAGCAGTAATTAAAAAAAAAAAGTTATCCTGACCTCCGTGTCCCGAGACGGGCTTTCATAAAGCGAGAGGGCCGGTTAACCAACAGGCAGCTTTTGAGACGATCTCCCGCTAATTTACGCGAGGACGGAAACCCGATTCTTTTCAAAAGTTGCAAATAAGATTGATCTTATTTAATCGCAAGCAATAGTGACCGCTCCCCCCTCCCAACACCCAACCACTATACACCCAACCACTATACAACGGGAGTTTAGGAGTTCAACGCCTCGCTTTCCATCAGCCTCTAATCGCAGGCGGGTCAAGCTCCGCGCTGCCCTGCTCAAGGGAAAAAGGCTCCGGACGCAGCTCCTCGGGGTTTACATGCTTCCAATTATTCCCTCTCTTCTCATCCGCTCGCTTTCCCGTTCGCTCGGCGCGGCAAACCGGCCGGACGCGGAGAACACCGGGCGCCACCGCGAGAAGCGTCTCTTCCTCCTCCTCCGCTTCCCCTAGCAGTGGCTTCGAAATCGGCGGGCTCGCGCTCAGCCCGCCACCCGCAGCCCACGAGGGTTCGGGCCGCCTCGCGCTTCGACTCCCCACTCCAGCCGCGTCCCCAACGAAAGGCTCCCCCGCGTGTGTGTGTGTGTGCGTGTGTATAAAAGAGGCTGGAGCAGCGGGCGCCGCACGTGACACCCCCCCCCCCAAGCGGCGGGACCGGGGCTGAGGCAGGCGGCCTCCCGGCCACGTGCGGCGAGGTTAGCGATTCCCCGCGCTTTGCCCCCTGCAACCTCCCTCCCCCCCTTTCTCCGCGCGCGGCCGCCGCCGCTCTGTCACTTTAAGTCCAACCCCCCGAGAGGGAGCCAATAGCGGCGGTGCCATATTCATCAATCTCCCCGTCTTAAAGCTACAGTAGGGGGTTAGTGGCGTCTAAATCTCTACAGCCGCTGTTTCGCCGCTCGCCCGGCTGCCGGCTCTCTTCAGTGTGATTGGAGGACGAGCCGCGTGTGGATGAGCCTGAATGCTTTTCTGTCTTTCCTCTCTCTCTCCTTCTCCGTCTTTCCTGCGCTCTCCCCGCTTCTCCTGGTCCGTCTCCCCCGCCCCTCTGACGCTTTTGTTTTTTTGTTTTCCCCCCCTCCGCTGTCCCGCTTCTAGCCTTTATTTCCCTTGTCTCGCAGTCCACCTGCCTTCCTTCCCCTTCGCCCCCTTTCTCTTCGGCGCGACCTAGACGTTTCTTTCTCCCTCTTTCTCTCTCTTTCTCTCTGCCAACTGGGAATGCTAAGACAGAACTGATGGACATTTCCGAACTTTGCATCTCAGATCCTCTCAGCTACCATAACCAGTAGGTGCCCTCCTTGCTTTACTTCTTTCGCCGGAATGTCTCACTTCTTCTTCTTTTTTTCTTTCTTTTTTCTTTTTCTTTTTTGCTTCTGATGGAAATGACAGCAGAGGCTTCGGGTCCAGAGGCGTCCTAGATGGAGTTGGAGTTGCAAAGGGGACGGCGGCGGGGTGGGTGTGTGTTACGTGTTGTGCGTGTAAGTGTGTGTGTGTGTGAGAGAGAGAGTGAGTGTTTTATACGCGCGCCCAAACTTTTCCCTCTCTTCTGCATTGCAAAGGGGTGGCTCCCCGATCTCCTGAAAGTGCAGGCGACGCCGCGAGTGGTCCGTCTACAAATGCCAGAAGAATGTAATTTTCTCTTATATAGAATAGGGTCTCCTAAACTGTAGGGTATAGCGCTTACGGGGAGAAATAAAGGAAATGAAAGAAAGGAAAGAAGGAAGGAAAGAAAGAAAGAAAGAGAGAAAGCGAGAGAGAGAAAAAGACTTGCGAAGCAGTTTGCTCAGCGCGCGCCACTTTCTTTCTTTCTGGAGCGTGCAAAATTGATTTTAAACGGCCAGATCTCCCCCTCTGCTTTCAAAAAGCTGAACTTTTTCTCTCCTTATAAAGACTTTTGCATACTTTTTAGTTGTTGTTTTCAAGTAAAGGTGCGTAGATTATTTGACGTTCTCCAGATCTTCCGGGCATAGAGCAGCCTAGGCAGCGGCGGTTAGAGTTAATCCAAGCTGGAAACGATGTCAGTTTGACACTTTGGCTGCTGGTGGCTTCTCCCTTCGTGTGATGGGCAGAGGAGCGGCGCGGCTCTGGCGTGAGATTGTTGACCAAAGTCTTGAATCTTATGCTGAACTTTGGAAAGCGGGTTGAGTTCGCTTGCCATCCCGGTCTGCTCTTGTCGTTGTGATTCTTTCTCATGCCTGCTTCTTCTCTTTAAACTAATGATTTCCTAAGCCATTCCCACTTTGTGCCTTCACCTGAAAAAACATGAACAATTTAAAAACACCAGCGGTATCAGCTAGGTGGACTTATATGGCATAATTTCAACAGCTACACCTTAGTAGTGGTTAAGAAAACCACAGTTTCACTAAAAATAATCAGCATTTTCTCTTGTTTTCTTTTGACACCTCTCATTTCCTGGAAAAGACTGCATCTATCTTTTCTTTTTGTTTGTTCATTGTATTTTAGTGTTCATTCTATTTGTTTGCCAATAAAAAATGTTTCAGGTTTTTGTTTTCATGTTTTTTTTTTTGCTAAGTGCCTTCCTGAAAAAAAAGCATCATTAAATTTTTGCTTACATTTTATGAATGGTGGCTTAATGTAAGAATGCATTTGATACTTTTAATATTTTGTTAGAAATATTTACTAGCATAGAAACTAGGAAAAAAGTGAAGCCCGCTTGCCTTTATAAAGATGCTTACTATTTATAGGCACTGACATTGTGTTTTTCCTTTAAACATTTTGTTTGTTGAATGCAAGTAGATAACAGTTCAGGAAAATAAACAAAGCCCCTTACCTGATTCTTCTTAATGACTTTGTACACTGAGAGGATTACAGTAATATAAAGTAGCTAAGAGTGTTATGCTTTAGTTTGCAATTAAAAAGGAAAGGAAACAAAACTGGATCTGATCCAGAATGAGGAGTGTATTATTTCAGCTATGAAATAATGGACTTTGCAGTTTTTAAAGAGAAATAAGTGCTATTAAATAAGACTCAGAAGTGTTAATCTTTAAGATAATTTTGAAATGCAAAATGGTAACAGAGAGTATATATTTCTAAAATTCCCTTTCTGGATCTTATTTCAACTTATGTTTACATGCTTATACAGTATAGAAGACCATAACTATAACCATAGGTATGTGAATAATAATTCATCGGATGTTACAAATATATAATATTTGTACAAGATCATTTTTCTTTCTGTACATATGCGTCATCTGTCAAGAGAAACCTCTATAATGAATGTGGGCCACTTAGTTCAGTTACCCAATGATTATAAAGTTGTTCCTGTAATTTTCTTTAATAGTTGATATTTTTATACATAAACACTGTATGTTTAATTATAATAGCAATTTGTAAAGTTAAAAAGGACCTGTATTTCTTCTTTTGCATTATTAAAAATGGGCATGGCATAACACAACTAAAAACTGTCTTTTTGGTTTACTGTATTTGGTTTTCCACTAGTGAGGTAGGTAGGAGTGTGTGTGTTTGTGTGTGTGTGTGTGTGTGTGTGTGTGTGTACATAAATGTCAGTCAGTCCTCAGTCCATTAAGGTGCTGGAAGTGAAAGGCAAAATTCTATACATTGCTGAATTCTGATTGTGTTCTGTCCCTAATCAGGGGGTGGTTTAGTTCTTAAAATCAGCTTTTGTTTAGGCTTAGGCTATTGATGCTTACATTTTACTCTTTTGGGTTCAGGAAGACCTTTCCCCACCTGTTTGCATTATGCATTATGATATAGGAATATTTTAAATAACTAAAGAAGATTATGAACAATCACCTTCACAGTATAAGTTCACAAAGTACAAGATCTTACCCTTAAGGAATATAACATTAAGCACATCTATGTTCTTTTATTAATTTGACCTTTATATACATAGAGTGGATTATTTTCTGTAATTTTTAAGACAGCATAGAAATGTTTTTTTTTTACTTTAATAAGGAAAATAAAGTGGAAACCAAAATCTTTGGCCAAGTAGGATTAATAAGTAAGGATACAAAATAAATGAGCCTCCAATTTGTCTTACAGGTCAAGAAAGATGTAGTGCGTGAAATTAGTTCAATTGCAATGATAGTGCTTCCCTGCAGTACAGTAATTATGTAATATATGAATTCTGCATAGGTGTGTGTATCTGTGTATATGTCTGTTACCTAGATGCATGATGAATATATGATTGAATGTTACACTGTATATGGCTATGCATATAATATTCCTTAAAGTGAAATTTCCCAGTTTTTATTTGCTTTGTCATTAAGTTCCAGTTCTAGCTAAGAAGAAGTTTCTGTAGTTCTAAGATAATGGCTGCTGGTAAATAGATTAAATAAAGATGACTACTTTGGTATATAAATATATCACCAAATATGCATGTTTGGTGATATATTTATCACCAAGATTCCGTTGGTAGGGTTAAAAGAAGCCACGTTAATGTTAGCCTCATCGGTATGTCATCAGTATGAAAAATAAAACATGAAAAATAATTGCAGCTGTGAAATTTAGAAACTTGATCAGATGGAACTATTTGATTCTGCTCAATAGAGAAAGGAGATTCATTATTAATGCCCATTGCTTTTTGTTGATCATTGTGGTTTCTGAAGGAGTATAGTAAAATCATACTTTTGTGATAAGAAGAAATCCAAGTCAGAAAGGCTGGATGATCTATTGCTTGTGTTTTGGGCTTCTTTGGAAATCTAGGAGAACATTTTTTTTTCCAGTTCTGGGATTCGAAAACAAAATCTAAACAGAGTCATTGAATAACGCTGTAAGTGGTCTGGATACTCTTGGACCACTATAGTAGGCAATAACTGTTCTCTCTGTCTGACATAATAGTTCAGGAAGAAATTCTAATGTAAAGAAGTGAGTTGGTTAATATCTCTGAAATGAATTCTTGTTGTGTATATAGCCCAGAACGTTAAAAGAAAATTTGAACCTGGCATTTGGTTTCTATTTTTCCCATACTAATTACTTAAAATAATAACAACATGCTTTATTATTAACATTTTAAGGCAAAACAATGACCTGGTAAGGATTTTTTCATTATATTGATTGAAAGGAATCATTGGTTATCACATTTAGCCTGAGAGAAGAATATTTTACATTAAAAAAAACTGCTGGGATAGAAATTTTACAGCAGATTGGATTGTTTTTCTGAAGACAATATTTGTTACTTAAAATCATTTGCCTTGAATTTTCTGCTTTCTTTCCATTAGTTTCTATTCTGACTTACTTTTCTTTTTCTTTTCTTTTCAAGTTTTAATAATTTCCCCATTCTTAAATCCCACACTGAAGCTTTTCATTAAGTGCTGAAATCTTGGTAACATCTTTGTTTTGGACAGAGTTAACTTTTAATGAATGCTGAAAGTGAAATATACATTTGTTAGTTTACTACGTAATGTTTTATTTTACATAGAAAAAATGTTCCACTGTTTTAAGGCATTTATTCTCTGGTAGAGTTCTTAGAACTGGAATCCAAATTCATGAATGCACCAATAACTGATCTCTTCTAAAAATATCTCCACCTTACAAAGTGTTTACATGGAGAAAGAAAGAAATGAAGCGGAATAAGCCAGATACACTTATGATTCTGCCACTCTGTATTAGAACTAATACTCTAGAGGGGGAAGAAGTGCTTAGGGCAAGAGTATTATAAGCGCAGTATTAGGGTACTCAAGGGATACTTAGATGCTCCATCAGCTTACTGTAAAGAAGCTGCAGTCCTTTACTAAGGTGCAATCGCATAGATTTCATTGGATCATACTGCTGAGTAAACGCGTTTCAGGTGACACTGAGATTATTTTTCTATGTCAACTGCAAAACAAATATTTTTTAAGTTTTAAAAATATTCCTATATTTTTGTATCTTTAGGAAAATAGTGCAGCATTTATAAAATAGCAGTTGTATAGTGCAGTCATTCCTAGTTCTTAGTGTATATAATATTCATGACTTTCCTGGATGCTGACTTAGGGGTATCTCAACAGCAGATGCTGGTGGTAATTAACTTTTGCAGGTCATCAGCAAAGAAATCCAGATGCATTTCTACTTCTTTAGGCAGGTGTGTTTGGAATTTGTAAGATAGAAACACACATCAGCTTTCAGAATGAAGTAGTAAATACTCCAAGTGACTGATCTGGTATCTAATGAATATAATTAATACAGGATTTATGAAAAACTTGATTTTGGAATTATTATCATTATCATTATTATTGTGTTTGGTTAAACAGTATGCCAAATGTTTATACCGGATTTGGCATTTTTATCCACCTGTCAACTACTTCCCAAGGACCTGGGATGGGTAGATGTTTCTGTTCGCGTATGTTAAAAGTATCATCATAGGATCTAAGCTTGTCCAACTAAAGCTGCCTTTTGCAAGTGACTGGTTGTGATTTTGTCAATGCTGATGACGTCTAGATTATTATTGTTGTTGTTGTTGTTGTTGTTGTTGTTATTATTATTATTATTATTATTATTATTATTATTATTATTATGTTAATCTTTGGTGAGATCCACAGCCTTTGGGGCTGGTTGGTAGCTCAACAGCTCTAATCCTAACCAAGGACCTAGGAACTGTTAAGGTAGCGTCGGAGGATATAAGCTGTTCCAAGTAGGGTGTTTTTTTGTAGAATCAGAATGTTCAAGTCTGATAAATTTAAAATTTCCAAATAGCGAGGTAGCCCTTTGGGCATTGCTCCAAGGGCTCCAATTACAATCGGGACAACACATGATTTCTTTTTTCACATTCGCTCAACTTCAATTTGCAAGTCCCAGTACTTTGTGATTTTTTCTTGCTGTTTATCTTCAATTCGTGCATCTCCAGGTATTGCAATGGCAATGAACCATACTTTTTTCTTTTCAACTATTGTTATGTCAAGTGTGTTGTGGGCCAAGTGCCTATCAGTCTGGATTCTGAAGTCCCACAAGATCTTGACTTTCTCATTCTCTAAAACCTTCTCAACCTGATGGTCCCAGTGGTTTTTGCTGTACTCAGATCCAAACTTTTGGCACAATTTCCAGTGAATGATCTTAGCAGTCATGGTGTTGTAGGTAGTCAGTTTGTGAAATTTTGCAGCACCCACTGATCAAGTGGTCGACTGTCTCGTCTTTCTCATTACAGAGGTGACATTTGCTGTTGGTGGTAACATGTTGAATTTTTGCTTTCATGTAGTTTGTGGCTAAGGCTTGTATTATTATTATTATTGTTGTTGTTGTTGTTATTATTATTTACAAGCGAGTGTTGACTTCTGGTGACTGCCCGGACTTGTCTTGCATTATCTGTCCTATTCTGTCCTTTGATTCTTTGAGCACTGGGGTTGCCCATAAAGTGGCCCTTCTATGTAAGTGCCCATTACTTGTCAATCAAGAAGCACTTGAGAGCTCTGCTGCTTGAGACTACTTTCTATTAGGAAAGTATGACTGCTTGAAGTGGAACCTATTATAGAAAAAATATCTTTGCCCTGTTTGTAATTGCAAATGTATTTACAAACAAGCTCTTGCAGATTAAGGCAACTTTCACTGCACATGACTTAATCTTATGTTAACGAAAGAAAAGTAGTCTGTGCCCTTTAATCCATGCCAGATATGCATTTTTTTTCTTGTTTGGGTGCTGCTTCTGGATGTCATTTGAATGGAACTGGGGTGTTCTTTTTCTGAGCTTTGGGTACTGTTCAAAACAATACAAAAGAAGACTGCACTAATGTATATTGGCTTGCTGGTGCACATGAATAGTTCAGACAATCAACCTTGCCATTCATTATCTTGTGTTTCCCAGGGACAAGTTGCAAAAAAGCAGTTTCTATTGTCACGTAACTTATACGTACTGCATTTTTCTTTTGCATTCTTCGTGTCTACTGTGTTCACCTTGGTGTCCTTTTCTCCTGCCCCCCATAGAAAAAAAATCTATGTTTAGATTTTGAAGTAATCTCCCCCAATATTTCAAGCTAATCCTCATTTTATCAGAATATTCTTGAATATTTTGTTAACAGTAAACATGTAATCCATAAGTGACAAACTTTGACTGTATATTCAGAGGGTATTTGCCTTCTCATGCAAATTTTAGCATGCTAGAGATTCTGTTTTACCCCTTTTGTGTGCAGTAACATGCCATGACCAAGCTATTCTTGTTTTGTTTTTTAGTGTGGAAGGGAATGGATTGAGAATAGACAGAGGCGGCGTATCTTGTCCGATTCTGCACTGCTGGTGAGGTGCTGATTTTTAGGGTACTTCCATACCATTATATCCTGTTTCTGGGGTAGGAAAGGGAAATATTGTAGACAGACTACTGAAATTTGGAATGAAGTGTGGTCTTTCATTCTATGTGCTTCTAAGTAAGAGTTAGAATGACCATTAGACTATCAGGCTAAAATTATATTTTTAGCCTCTTCCCTGTATGTTAAATTAACAAATTGTTTATGTTTATAATGTGTGATACTTTCTCCTGCAAACATATTTGTGTGCTGTGCATTCCTTTATATGCAGGCAGATAGGCAGGCAGATGGACAGTCAGACACATCTACATATAAACTGGTTCTCCATTATTATATTTTAAAGATAAATTCTGTATAACAGCCTTTATGAACAGGTCCACAAAACGTATTTTGTTCTATTTTCTTGAGAATAGAATCATGAGAATGGTTTTACAAAAAGCTTTACTTTTTCCATTGAAAAATTGCTGATTTCCTCTTTAAAATACAGGGAGAACGGAATATTACTGTCATCACTTATGTTGATCTGCAAAATACTTTCCTTTAAATTCATTGTGTTTGTCACCTGTACACATTACAATCATATACAAATCGTTCTTCCACTGATACTTGTAGAATTTTTTAGGTCTGAAAAATTTAAATGTCTATGAAAATAGCTTACAGGAGGAAGTCTTTAGACAAATAAAATGTTATTTTGTCCAAAACCTGTAAAAGTTACCTTGTGATACAATTTATCATAAAGTTGATATAAGACTATTAAATACTTGGATATTAATTTTCTGACAAAAAATTAATTCTAAGAAGATTTTTCACATTCTTCCATGATAGGTATTAAATTATTTGGGGGATATAGTCTTGAGAAAATTTGCTGAACTTCTTTAATTTAGACTTCGTTCAACGTCTCAAGTGCTCCTATTTTTATGTAATATGACTTTTTCATTTTAGTAAACTTAGTGATATGTGAGAACAATCCAGATTAATTATGGGCCAATTTATTCTGGAGTGGCAATTTAAGCAAAACCTAAAACCTTAATGTCAAACATTAGTAGTCAACTGGGCATGTAGGTATCAGAAGAGAAGAACATGTAATTCCTTAGTTTAGAAAGTGGTAACAATTAAGGCCATATTGCCTGCAATGCAGTCTAAATTGAAACCAATAGACAGACGCTATTGGAGATATTAAACATTACTTTCTAATAAAAAATATTTGATAAGCATTTGTCTTGGATTCCCTTACATTTTTTAGACAGTGTACAGTAGCTGCCATTTGATGCAATTTCTTTATCATCAGGATAATATAGAAATAAATGTTTTTGAGAATATTAAAAATGGAGTCAGATATAATCGTATATTCATATATTTCTAAAAGCAAAACACTTTTGTAGATTGGGTTGGTTTAAAAATGTTGCAGAAAATAAAATAAACATGGTGCCTGCCTTCTCATATAATTGTCGCATGAATAAAAGCAAAAATCATTTTGAAAAATCTTATTTTTGATTATGAGTTATACATTATGAGTTTCTATGTTATGTTTTCATACAAAAGCTTATCAGATTTACTGTCTGTGCATGTTACTGGGACCTGTATATGTTTTAATTAATATAAGTAGCATATCTAGCTATGCGTTTCCTTACAGCTATCATGAATGTAAATATTTATCTATGCTGAGTACAAGATGCCACTATGCTGGTATCTTTGAATAAATTGAGTTGTAAGGAATAAAACTTAATCTCTCTTCTGAACCCAGTTTTGATATAATATAAAGTCACTTGTATAAAAAATAAATTATAGATTTTTTAAAGATGTAAATAGAGGATATTCATTTTTAGATGGAATTGAATTATTACAAATACCGTAAATACAGAAAGAGAGCAAGTACTACATTCTAGAAAAATCCAAGAGATTGTTCCTTAGTTAAATGATAAGAAAATGTGATTAGATTGTTGTCTATTAACATTAATGATTGGTTAAAGACAGGAATTTTGTTGCAATATTTTAAGGTGTTGCAATATTTGAATCTCCTTTAAAAGGATTGTTGTAGACAATGAGTTCTTTATATTTCTGTTCAGTATGTCATGTAACATTTATCTTTTTCATTTTTAAAAATACAGTTATAATTTAATGGTGGTTTCTTTCTGAATTCTTAACCATCAGTTGCAGTCTAGTATTGCAGGGAGAATTATACGGAATTAAGTAAATCCATGCTCTTATTTTAATGAAATCTTTCCAAGAGAAACAACATATTGTTTAAGGGAAACACTATAGTGGTCCTAATAGTGTTTTGTTCTCTGAATTTTTGTTGATAAATATACTTGAGAAATACATTTGGCAAATACATGTGCCCAAACAACTATATTGTATTTTCATTTCTTTTTTATTCATTGAGGAATTTAGGGAAGACTCTTTAAATGTTGATTACAGAATGAAAACAAAAATCAAGTTTAAGTTGTCAGGTACTTTTTAAAAATTTAGAACAGAACAGAACAGAATAGAATTCTTTATTGGCCATTGTGTTGGACACACAAGGAATTTGTCTTTGGTGCAAATGCTCTCAGTGTACATAAAAAGACAAGATTTTGTACAATGCGTACAAAATATTACAATGTCAGTTTCCTTATTGTTACTTGAGTAGGGTTGTTGAGTAACAACAGGGAAAAATCAATTCATGAATAATAAAGATTAATCAGCCTTGATGAATTTAAAAGGGATTAAAAGATAAGTTTTTGCATATAATAAATTATACTGTATATTTTAGGGCTAGTGGGGTTGGACTATTGAACATTGAATTGGGTCTCACTGGTTTATCTTATAACGGATGTATACAACACAGTTGTAATTGTCATGCTTTAACATGTCTAGTATTGGATGGATTAAGACATCACAAGAGCTAGTGCTTGATGCAGGTCGTCAAGCTAAGATAATTCATGTCATTTGAAAGTGATTTGAATGATAAGCAGGTTTAAATAAGGAATACAGTTTGCTAATATTAAGAAAATTTCACAGTGATTTTGATTGTCACTTATCACTGAAATCCATTTGAAATCTGGGTGTTCCCACAGTGTATTCATTTGATCCTACATACTATTACATTGTGTGGACACAACAATTTTCTATAGTCTTCATCTATGTTCCCTGGTTGTAGTTCAGAGAGAAGGCAAGGCAGAAGGAGCTCAAAAGTATTTGTGTGGACATGCATGTGCAAAAATGTACCGAAAATATTGGAACAAGGTGTCTTGAGTTTTGTGTCTTGTTTAACCAAACTTTGAGTAGCAGCATGTGGTGGAATCAGTGGGCAAAATCATTTTTGTTGATTCTTTTGTTCTATCTCAGGAAAAAAAGTGATGAATTGGTTGCTTTGATTCCTTCCAAATGGCAAGGACTTACAATGCATTAGAATCAAAACATGAACACTGAATTTTTACAAAAGTTCTAAAACTGATTCGGAGAGATTTTTTTTTGTGAGAGACCAAGAATAGCAATTTTCTTCTGAAAGATCTGATGTGAAAAGGCAGAGGAACACTCACAGTATTTCCTTATAACTAATACTAATATAGGTAGAAGCCATAACATATTCTTTATGTAAGTGATAATAATTTAAGAATTCTTTTTTCTCTATTGATTTAAGACCCCCACCTCATTAAAGTATCTTAATTTACCAATTCAGTGATTCACCAATCAATGGATAATGCTTAACATGCAAAGAATAAAGCTATCTTTTCAGATTTTAGATGCTTTTAGATGGTATATGCAGATCATAAAATACGTATTCCACACATCTTCTGTATATACATAAGAAAAGTGGTAGAATGACATATTTCTACTTGTTAATCTCCTTCATTGCTCTCCTTTTCTTGTTTAAGGAATTTGACTTCCTTAGCTACCCATCTCAGGGCCCATCTTGTTTGTTCTTTAAAGTTCTTTATACGTAGAGATAGTTTACATAATTGTTTACATTTATATTTACATTATGTTGACCTATTTATTATACCATATTTAATTATCTTTGGAAAAGAAAAACCTGGTTTTCTGTAGATGCTTTCAAACTTCAGCCATTTTCATAAGTGGCACTACAAGAATACTTGTTCGTGTGGAGTATTATTTGCTTATGTGGCTAGTATAGAGCAAGAGGTGAAGAGAAATTCCATTCATAATGCAAAAGAGAAAACCAACAACTATTTCATTCCTGTATATGCCTACATATTCTGAGGTAAGTAAGAATGTAGACGAGCACTTTCCTGGATGCAAATCCACTGAACACAGACAGATTTCTTGATATACTGTATTTAGAAACACACATGCACCTAATCTGTCTTGCAAATCATATATTCATATAGCCTAGCTCCTGGAAATATTTTGAATAAATCTTTTAAGAAAGATGAAAATTCTAAATTCATTGTGACAGTTATGTAAAGTTGTTTTCCCCAAAGCCTAGTCAGAAAGGTATATTCAGGGACCTGTTTAGTACAAACTTGTTTCTTTTACTAGAGGGACAAAGGGCTTTGTTTTGTCAGATACAAAGTAGTTCAGCTTAACATCTTTAGAAACCTCTTCTGAATTGCTCTGATTGCTTTTGGGGTCCCTATGCTATAAGAGCCATAAGATGTGAATACAGAAGAACACGGCAGCCCCCTACAGGATTTAGCTAACACTGTGCAGCCACAGTTGTATGCAGAGCAGAGAGACACTGTTGCTATGAATTGCCCTGGAGGGTCAGTTATGACATTTTTGTGCAGATGTAATCCAGAATGGTAATTAAATTACATTGTGGTTTGAAAGGTAAAATAATGCTTTCCTCTGATATGTTTCTTTTAAAATTTTTGTCTGGCATAGATCTCTAGTGTTTGAATGAAGCTTACCAAATAAATTCTCAAAGTAGCTTTCTTTTAGCAAGGTGAGGATTCTGCCCTGCAAGATATTGGTGCAATCTCATTTTGCAAGTTATTAATAGACATTTTAAGCCACAGCATTAATTATTGTCACTTTGGTGGTTGCTATCCTTGGTACACAAGTCTAACAAGATACCTAAGTAAAGAGCTTGTAAGCTATCTAGTTCATTGTAAAAATATTAGTGATAGAGTGCACTTCTTTTTCCATTCAAACAGGGAATGTATTTGTGAGTTGAATATTTTCAAAGGTTTTAGAGAGTTTACAGTATGCATTAAACATTAGCTCCATATGACAACTTTTCTATATTTATTGGATGATAAAATACTTCTGACAGACATTAGATCCAACAATTCAGGATTCCTTTCCTCGCATTGCTTATGAAGTGCTTAAGAGGGCAGCTACCTAGGTAAAATGGTTAGCATTAGAGAAGAAGTAATTTTAATTGTTTTTTACATTGGACATAAGGACACATTTTTGCTTTATGAATTATTCTTAAATTTTCAGAAACAATTTGTAGAATATGAATATACTATTTTTAAACATATTTTTTAAGTGCCTAATATCACTAATGAATTGAAAAAAGGATCAACTCCGATTTTTAAAACTGTGCTGTTAGGTTATTATTATTATTTTAAATCTTCTAGAAATTTTACTTCTGTGTATTGTTGCATATTAAATTATAATTGTGGTTATTTTGTAAAGTTACTGTTTCTGAAAATGGTTTTTCTTTCAAACATTATTTTTTGGATTCTAAGTGCAAGGCTAAACAGTATGTTTGTCTTCAGATAAACAGAGGGAATCTTTAGATCTAAATACCTTTTAATTCTTTTACATTCGTAATAATTACTTTGTTAAAGACACAAGACACATAAACTGAGCTGGAGTTTTCTTAAGTATTGTATGTTGTTTAATGGCAAGTCTGACTGGTTTTTGACCAATTTACATATGTATCATAAAGCTACCTCAAAAACTACAGGTGATTAAATTATTGGATATATAAAAGAAGGACAAGTAAAGGCCACTGTTTTAAATGTAGGCATCTAATTTTACTATTGTTGTACTTGAAGGTACTATTATTCCTTTGAGATTGTTTATTTGGCATGGGGGGGGGGGTCAATATTAAAATGGGGAGTGGAGGAGAAACTTATTCTGTTTCTCCTTTCCACCTTTGTGATAGTCACTTATTCTTCCAAGTAGCAATGCAGAAACAAAGAACTCCTAGAAGACTATGACTGTTTCATAAGACTCTGTGTGAATGAGTGAGTGTGAGTGAAAAGAGGCTAAGGGATACATGAAATAAAGCTGAAAACGGTTTGTGGATTTAGGGCTGAAGATTGTTGCTCTCTCCTACTCCATAAAAGTATTTGTAATAGGTAATACTTGTAATGGGGAAATATTCTGAGAAACAAAGTTTCTCAGAGGCTTCACACATTGGAATTTGTTACCACTCTCTTCCTTTGGTTCTGTTTCATATCTAAGAATCCAGTGATGGTAGAGGCAATACTGAGAAACTACAGGTCTAGGTCCATTGTTCTTCCAGTGTATAAAATGATCCCATTAACTCTATGGGGGTAATTTGGAGTGTTTAGGAGAAAATTCCAGAATAGCAACTGGGGGCTTGTTTTTATTGTTAAATTGTTCAGAGAGCAGAAGAGGCAAATGGGGTTAGAGAGGAAATGATGCATGAACTCACTGAAATTGCATAAATTGAAAACAAAAAGATTTCTACAACTAAGGGCTCAAATGTTGGTGTATACAGCAGGCATAAAGCAAGAGGAAATCCAAACCCAAGGTAATTTATTATAGATTGAGGAGAGATCTTTATGGTACACATGGCACAAAGATAGGAAACACAGCTGAGATGTTAAAAGAACCGAAATCAAGCTTAGAATAATCTAGATAGAATTATTGATAGAAGCAAAAAAAAAAAAAATTTTTTTAAAAAAAGAGCAGACACAGAAAACTGAACCTCTTGTTTCAAATATTGAATATATTTGGAATTATGGAAAGTATAAGCATTTCACAAAACTATGGATTTGATAGTGATGGGTGAAGCATTTTTCCTGAAGTGAGCTAAGGAGAATCTGAATTAAAAAATTTAACATCATTTTTTTTAAACTCAGAATTTTTTTGTTCTACCATCACAGGAATGAAATTGGTGGTTTTCAAAGGTAAGTAACATGACAAACAAACCTACAATGACATGGGTAGAATCTGAGCTCCAGTGCCAACAAATATATTTGTCCCCATAACTTAACTTAAAATATTTTTAAAACACATGGAGCTTGAACACATTTAAAGCTTGAAATTGAAAACTAAGGGAAGTTTCATGACATTTTGTGCTCAAATGGTTCAGAGCAAAATATTTTGTACATCCTATTGATTCATGAAATACAAACAGTTAGTGCCAAGAGAAACAGAAAAATCTCAGAAAAAATAGTCATCTTTAACAGTGAACCATAAGTATTCCTCCCCAGTCAAATAAATAGGCACCTCATGTTTAAAATTCAGATA
Organism: Thamnophis sirtalis; assembly: GCF_051295495.1. Classification (NCBI taxonomy): domain Eukaryota; kingdom Metazoa; phylum Chordata; class Lepidosauria; order Squamata; family Natricidae; genus Thamnophis; species Thamnophis sirtalis. The sequence continues at coordinate 127,981,469 of NW_028261381.1, forward strand.
AAACACAGTGAGGAACAAAACAAAGAAAACCTGATGCCTGTTAAAAGGTCAGATTGGCTGATATATTTAGAAAGGCATCAACTATTATGGACTACAGTTTGCATCATAAGATGAATGACATATCGCAAGTTGGCAGGAATATATATTAGGATTTAACAGAAATGCAGATTCAAAGAGCAGAATGTGATTTGGAGCACAATTTGGCACACATGTAGCACCCGTCGAAGGCACTATAAACAAAACACATCTTTTCCCAGAATCACACACCAGCTGCAAAGGACAGGTGTGCAAGGTCGGGAAATGATACTTCTTGTGCGTGCTGAACGACCCTATACACCTTTGAGTCTGAATTCCTGCACAGACCTAGGACTACACGTATCAGTGCAGAGAAAACAACAAATAAATTATGAATTGGGAGGGGGGAGGAAAGGCAAAAATTATATCATTTAACAAATTACACCAGCTATTTATAAATAGCGTTGAACCTAACGTCAGCATTTGACCAACCAATTGGATGAACCAGAGAACAACTGCTGCGAACTTTGACCTTTCAGGAGAGTCCATTTGTGCACTGAGGCAAGGCTGTTCTCTGCATCAATGTTGTGGAGTAGACTTCTCCCAACACCCCATAGATGGCATACTGGCTCCCTCTTGGTTGGTCCAAGAGAGAATTGTTTCAGAGAGCACTTCCATGACCTGAATGTTCCCTGTTCCTTGAATGTTTCCTGATCTTAATGTAACCTTTTATGTCTATTTAATTATCTTTGTAGTTGTTTTAAGGGGACTGTAGTCATTTTAATTTTATTTGCTTTATGTAAGCTGCCAAGAGTCTCTCTTGATTGTGATGGCATAAACATATGTTTAATGAATGAATAAACAATGGAAACATTCTGCATTATTAAATTAATTGAAGTACATCAGAGGACAACTATAGGCCTTTCTATGTTCCTTTACATCTATTAAGATTTGATAATACATTTTTAAAGCTCAACTGTCCCTAAATAAGTTTTTTGTTATCCTATGTAATTCAAAATGGATACAATATTTTTATTAACAAACATGTAAAGTACGCACACACAAAATTTAGACGTATACCACATTTATACAATACAATACGAACAGGAACTTCCTGTTCTTTATAATAGCAATTATCAATCGATACCGCTCACCTTATATTATTTCCCCTTCTATTGTATTTCATTTGGATTTCATTATTCTTAACCCTCTTATTTTACTCATAACTATTATTTTTTGTGTTTTGTTATATTCCTTTATTGATTTTTGTTTCTTTCCTCCATCCACATATACCATTTATCCCATATCTGGTAGAATTCTGATTCTTCTTTTCCCTGGATTTCTTTAGTTAGTTTGTCCATTTCGGCACAGTCCATGGATACAATATTTTTCTTAACTCCAGCTTTCATAAATGCATAGGTTCATTTGAATTTTGGGGTGGAAGTTGATAGATATTAGCATACTTCATTAACTGCAGTCAGATTTAAGTATGAATGGACTCTCTTTGATGAATCACACCAAGTTTCAGTCACTGTCACATGGGGCAGTTCTGTTTTATCCTTACAGTTTTTTAGGAACAGTTAGTCAATAATGTAGGGCAGGGGCTGGTAAACTTCATACTACACACAAATACACACTAACACAGCAATGACTGAAATAGAATAGTACTATGCATCGATTGTGCTGTTTAGCAAGACACGAAGGACTAGCCAATCCAAATTGCAGCTTTCTTGTTCTTCTTACTTTTATAAAAGTTTAGAACTGCCCGATCTAGTATGCAATGGCAAAATATTGGTGTCTGGCCGTACAGCTAATATCTTTGTGGGATCAAAAAGGGTTGTTATTTTTTTTCCAAGAAACACCAAATGGCAGCACTCAGTAAAATTAATAACAATGGAAGTACATTATAGAATACATCAATCTTTTATTTCAGCATAGGAACACTCAAGAACATAGGTACACTCAATTTCTGTAATAAATAGCATTTTCATTGTTAAGTTCCTTCCCCTTATTTCTTAGAAACGGCATTTCAGCATCAGGATTGAGGTGGTTTCCACTTTGTGAGATCTATTTTTTTTTAAAAATACAACTCCAAGACCCCCAAGTCTGAATCTGATAAAGGATATAAGTAAAATTAAAGTATGGTAACTCCAATGATTTTTTTCAAGTCTCAAAACTGAAGAGAGTTATGGTTCTTATACACATATATTGATTCTTGATGACCCAAAGCTTTCCTTCTTTCATCAGTATAATTTGGGGACAGAGATTAAAAGGGCAACATTTTGCTGCTATGGTTCAATGTACTTATTGATTTTAAAGATTTATGTTGCCGCCCAACATAATCACAACTCTGTGCAGCATATATCAACCTCAAAACAATATTGCAAATAAAAAATATATAATGTCTAGAAAAACAAATCTGTAAATCAGGGCAGATACCACAACAAAAACGGTATGCCTCCTAGATTCCATCAGCTGGCATTACTTCCACTTGGGTCCAATAAGATCTCACTTTTTAAAAAATAATGCAAGGATAGTTGGTTAGTTAGATGCTTAGGAATAAACGTATTGCCAATAGTTAAAGCGCAATGATTGCCAGAAGCTTCTTTAATAATATTTTTCCTTTTTAAGAATACATAAATATATTTGTTATTTACATATTATAACTGAAAGTTTATTTAAAAATTGCAGTGTCTCTGTGGTGAAAATTTGGGTTTTGAAATTCTACTCCTGCCAGCATTTTAAGAAAAAAAATAGATTTTAGAATGAATGTGAAGGACAATGTTCTGCATACTGTGCTAGAAATTCCTAGATATTATGTAAAATCTTGTTTGAAAAAGCAAGGCATAGCTTTATTTTCTATCAGGCAATTTATTTGTGAAAAATGAGAGCTTAGATGATTTCAGAATATTTTAGGGCTGCTTCAAATATTACACTTTTTGTCCATGGAAGCCCTGACACCATCTTTAGATACATTCTTCTTAGGCCATATACTGGCCACTGGCCAAGGTAATAGCTTTAAGTGCACTTAACTCAGTACTGGATCGTGGCCATGGAGTGTGTCATGATGATTGGCCCGCAGCAACTTCCATGATTGCATGGCAGTATTTCTATATTCCATGTCACAATTGCCTGTTTTACACACATCACATTTATATTAAAGGTAAACTTGCAATCTCCCATTAAGAATGTCTTTGATAATTCATTTTTTTCTCTGTGATGAAAGGTTCTTTTTCATTTGACATGTGATTTTACTCAAGAGGATTTCTCTCCCCCCCCCCCCCAATCCCAGATAATAAAAAATATTTCTAATAGGATTTCTAATAGAAAAAGGCAAAATTATTATTGGAATATTGTTTAAATAATTTCTAAAGCCTAAAGTTACTGGAGAACATTTTCCAGCCTAGATTCTAAATCTAAACAGACCTGATTTTCAGTTCCTGGAATATACACTAATTGGAAAGCAATTATATCTCAGATTGTCTACTTGTCTGAATTTTATGATGCGGCTATTAGATTAAAAATATACAACAAAATCAATCACAATTTCTTTAAAAAAGCATACAATAATTAGTATGTTTGGAAAAAAAACCTATATATCTTAAAAGTAGGTGTTTGCACCCGTTGCTTTGTAAATTAGAGATGACAGGACAACAATCTGGATTTAGAGTGAACAAATGCATAATTGGCAGGATTCGTTTCCAGTGCAAAAGAGGCAAAATCCAGAAATGCTGGGATATCATTTGAAATAATTGTGTGACAGTCCTTCTCAGCTGATGCTAGGCACATATGGTTGAGGTAGGAGCCATGCTTATTGAAAAGCTACACAATTGGAGTGAGACAATAGAAACTTGGTGACTTGGTGATTCCCCAGGACTTTAAAGGATAAAAGCACCGGTTGCCATTATCCCACTGATTTTGCTCTACATTGTAGAACTGTGGGAAGGATACTTGAAATCTATTAAAACCCAGAGGTTTATGTAAAGAAAGAGAGTGCATATAAAGAAGAGCTGCTACTCTACTCTGGAAAAGAAGTTATTGGAGAATAATCTTAAGAAGAATGCAGATATCTCATGACCTATATTTATTATGTTAACAATCCAAATCTGTTTGCTAGAGCAGCCCTGTTTATACAAACCAAGGAACATGGTGCTTTATAAAGCCACGATATAACTCCCAAGTTCTGAAGTGATTAATATTGCACTTTAGATATTGTTGGATTTATAAACCAGAGGTGGCAATTATATCATTTTAGCTTAACATATTCTTCTCCTACGCCATTTCCCTAAACTTTATTTAAATAAATGCATTCTTGCTTCTTTCCGTTAGGGATCCATTTTTGAAAACTTTTGTCTGTGACACAAGAAGTCAATGAACTTTGATTCAAGTTTTCCCTTTGTCCTTGGATTACTCTAAACACAGGGATGAGTTTAACTGTGTCTGTGTGAACCACTGTTTTAAATTCAATGTAAATCATTCTAAACTTGACTGTAAAAAATATGACTTCTGCAATAGAGTTGTCAAAGTCTGGAATGCCCTACCCAATTCAGTTGTCTCAGCTACAAATTTTCACAGTTTCAGTCACAAATTCACAACAATCACAAGTCAGATAGGGTTCGTAACTTAGGAGTCCTCCTGGACCCACAGCTGACTTTCGACCATCATTTGTCAGCTGTGACCAGGGGGGCATTTGCCCAGGTTCACCTGGTCCGCCAGTTACGACCCTACCTGAACCGGGAGGCCCTCGCAACAGTCACTCGAGCCCTTGTGATCTCTAGGCTGGAATACTGCAATGTGCTCTACATGGGGCTGCCCTTGAAGTGCATCCGGCGACTGCAGTTAGTTCAGAATGCAGCTGCGCGAGTGATAGTGGGCGCACCGCGGTTCGCCCACATAACACCCATCCTCCGCGAACTGCACTGGCTACCTGTTGATCTCCGGGTGCGCTTCAGGGTACTAATGACCACCTATAAAGCTCTCCATGGTAGTGGATCTGAGTACTTGAGAGACCGCCTCCTGCCGATTACCTCCCTCAGACCAATTAGATCGCACAGATTGGGCCTCCTCCGAATTCCATCCGCCAGTCAACGCGGAGGAGAGCCTTTTCTGTAGCAGCTCCGACCCTGTGGAACGACCTCCCCATCGAGATTCGCACCCTCACCACCGTACAGACCTTCCGCACAGCCCTCAAGATCTGGCTATCCCGTCAGGCCTGGGGATAAGTTCCTAATTCGCCCCACCCGAGTGTTGAATGTTGAATGCAAGTTGTGTTTTTATTGTCTTATTTTATTCACCTACTGTTTTTGTTTTTGTATTTGCACCACCACCCCTTTTTTGATTGTAAGCCGCCCTGAGTCCCCTCAGGGAAAAGGGCGGCCTATAAATTCCAATAAAATACTAAAAAAAAAAAAAAATACTAAATACTAAATTGACTTCTGTGGAGCTTACTTCATACTTAGGTGGTCAGTCCTGTCACTGTATTTTTATTCTCTTATTATTCTTCTTGCTTTTGTTTGACAAATTCCAATAAATAACATAAAAATAAATATACTTCTTTCATGCTGATAAGGAGCTGCCTACAAATAAGATGACGTGATTCCTTCTCAGGAACTTGCTGTAAAGCCAAAGGTTGCACCATCATTGTGGCCAGTGAAAACATGTTAAACGGAAAAAAATTAAGTGCATTTAAAGCTTGCATTCTTTTCTCTGTATAATTATTGCAAAATTGTACCATAGGAGAAGGTCCAAAAGGGTTTTGATTACTCAGAATAGGAGCAAAAATAAACAGCAATAAATAAGTGCTTAAAAATACTTGAAAGAAACAATACCAAAGCCATTTTTTCTTTTCATAGATCCTTTCTACTGGGCTTTGTAGCTTTCCAGATTTGCTTTTATTTTATTTTTTTGATATTTCATTTATAAAGTACTTCCTCTATTTTACTTGTTTTGAGGATATTTTATCAATGGTTGGAAACTGTTGCCAATAAAAGTGGCTTGGCAAAGAAGCAAACTATATGAATAATTGCCAGCAACAAATTTCAATCATAGATTAGAAAGAGAATGAAAAAAAAATCCTGGAACTAATACATCCTTTGGACATTTACAATATTAAACCATTTTCAGGACTGAGCGTTCTACAATCAGGTAGCAATGTACAGTACTGTAAGTTCTCAGCACTTATGAAACTTCAGCACTTTGGTGATTTAAAAACAATATTAACTGATCAACCAGTTTCAGATCTGTTACAATTGGAACTGCCAAGTTTCACTTGATTGACAAATCCAACTAATTGGTTTAACATAATATATCAACTAAAGGTGTTTATTCAACACAATAGTTTTAAAAACATGGCATAGTACAATATATCTTGACATACTTGACAGATCTTGACAAACTTGAACAATGGGGCCTATTAAAAAAAATGAATTTCAATGTGGAGAAAAGCAGAATTTAAATTTAGGCAGGAAAAATAAAAGATATAAGTACAATTCCTCTGAAGGGTATCTGGAAATAGCATATTTCCAAGAATTTATGGATTTCTGTAGTTCAAGAAAGTTCAGATTGCAAGTTCAACCAACCAAACTATTTGTCATACAGGACTTTGAGTGAAGTTTTTCTCCCTCTCTCAAAGTCTGTATTATGCAGATTTATTCATGTTTCATTTTTTTTCCTCTTTGAGGGAGAGAAACAGTATACCAGTAAACTAAAGGAACATTAGTAGTTTTGCTTTTCTTCATCACAGGAAAATGTCAGGAGCTGTTAGGGCTTTTGCCCTGCAGAATCACACAAGGTTTGGCCCCATAAGGATCTGTTTAGAGCAGGGCTGCCAACTCCTAGCCCGCAGGCTGGATGTGTCACGCGCTGGCCAAGCCCACGCCCAGTTTAGCGAAGGGGAAAAAAAGTCCCAATATGTCACGTGACTCTGCCATGATGATGTGAGTTTGACACCCCTTGTATCAAATCCAATCCTTCTAGAAAATACTCTGGGAGCTAGTCATTTGCTAAAACTCAAAGCTACTTTCGGCCCTGAAAATTGTAGTGTTTCCAGTTAGAAAATTGTTACAAAGTTGTTTTTAGGTCAAGTATCAATGGTTCCTTTCTATTATTTTTCTCCACCAAAGTAAAGTTCTTCCTTTTTATAGAAGATACAAATATACTGTAGCACAAGCACACTTCTGGTCCACAATTATATATATTTTCCTTTGAGAAAGTCTCCAACTTTTGCTTTTGTCACATGTATAAGAAAGAAAGAAAGTGAACATATTAAGAGGAGGGCCTAGAATGAGAAGGAGAAGCTAGAACTTTTTAAAAATTTCTTCACTTGAGTAGATCTGTTCATGTGTTTTTCTATGACCCTACCTCCTCAGAAGTGTGCATGAAAAGATATTTTTAAGACATAAACATAATAGTCTCTCCTCCTGTGTTCCCCACAATAAATCTGTGAGGGGGATTGCTCTAAGAGATAATGTCTGGCCCAAAGTCACCAGCTTCAAACCTAAAAGAAGGATTATAAATTATAAAACACACTCTCCTAGTTTCTAGTTTTGCACCTTATCTTTCAAATTCGTATGAAAAAAAATCCTGTTTCAGCTGGTATTCTTTGCTTTGGATGTTGATGATACGCAAGAACTTTCTCCTGAAGTTTTGAATATAATATTGGAAAGGAATGGCATCATTAGTTCCATCTCATTTCAGAATTCCCAGGGATCTAAGCCATGATCCCAGTGACTTTTGACTGTGTGACATAGCAATTGATGTGGGTAAATTTGAACATTAAGCCTTAAAGGAGAAGACCCAAAGTTAACAGCAGAATCAAGCAAGAACTAATCAGGGTTTTGGACAGATCACTGACTGAAGGTTTTTAAGGGCAACAAAGGAAATGGTTGTTTCAGTGAAGCACATATCCTTCTGAGACTTCATAAAGGTTGAATTGACTGGAAATGCTGATGTTGCACCCCTATTGAGCAACTTTTTGGAGTCTTGTCTAAATCAGTAGTTGTTGGTTCTCACATAAGGCATGATAGAAGTTGCAACTAGGAATGAAGTGGTAAGAAGGACCCATTATGAGGATTAAAGACTTAACATCTAAATAATCTTCTGAACTGGGTGAGGGAGTTTGAGATTATTGAATATGTCAGTAATGAATGTGAAAGGCTGTTACAATGAAGGGAACTGAGAGAAAGGTTTGCAACTTTCAGTCAGAATCATTAATATTTAAATCAGTGCAAGTAACCCGTTCTTTGTTTCTCAGTCAAAGATTTAATGCACCAGTTTTCTCAAGAATTTTTCTTCTAAAAAGAAAAATACCTGAGCTCGAACATTCACCTTAAATAAGCATTATGGTATAAATGTAAGGTTTTATTGGATGTGCTGGTATTTGAATAATAGTATAAAATAATTTAAAGTCTTTTAAATGAGGGCAAATGTTCTGGGGATGTGGCTGAAGGAGAAAAAGCATGTATTTGTAGCTACCTAATGCAGAGAAGCCAGGAAGCCTTGGGTGACATGTTTTGATGTCAGGGGAGGAGTTTGGTGTTTTAAAATGATTTCCCCATGTGTAATGTGTAGGGCAATCTCATTGAAGAAAGGAACAGCAAAGGGCTCTTTCTTTATTACAGTGCCTGTTTTATCTCTGCACTCTTTCTGAAGACCTAAGTTTAAAGATCTCAGCTCAATACCATTAGTGTATCTCTGCTGATGGCCCTTTATAAAATTGATTGGAAACTGGGCTTTTGCATGTGTGTGTGTGTGTGTGGGTGGGGGACTCTAATGTGATTTAAGTCCAAGATGGTATCTTTAATTCAGTACATTGTGGCAGCTAACTCACGGACTTTACTGAGAGTCAAGGCCCATAATTTGGTTTGAGAATACATTAGCAAAACAACCTCAGAAGGCCCCAGTTCAGGGTGAGGCATTCCAGAGAGGGTGGGGGTGGGAAAAGATCTGCTTGAGAAACTGTGGAAGTTTCAGTTATGTCGCTAGGCAAGACATTCCTGAATATTTGTCAGCTTTGCATAAACAACAAAGAAAAATTTCAAGCAATTTTAATCATTAGCACCGGCAGCCAAATACAGAACTAGCAGTGGGGTTCTGAGTGCAACATTTTCTTTCTTTGTTCTACAGTCCTCCTTTCTCTTCTCCAAACTTTGCTGCAGACCTTTACTGAACATCTTTAGTTCCATAGTTTTACTAGCTTTATGGATTATTTTGATTTTAATAGTCATCTTAATGACAAACCTGCCGGTAATGAATAAAGAACAGGGAACTCAATTGTGTTACTCATATAGAACACTCATAGGATCACAATATTATCTGCTGTAATTTATTGCTGTCTTATGTTGTTAAGTAAGGATATATGTTGTAGGCACTTTGTTTTCCTTTTTAAAATGGATGGAGAGTAAAATCCACTGAAAGATGGTCAAGTGAAACAAATGGGATTCACATAGTGAATATAAGTGAACCTTCTATGCAGAAAAAGCTGCATTATATAGCCAATATATTTTGTGGCTCTTGGATGGAAGCACAGAGCCAGAAATTTGGTGTTTTAACAAAATGTGGGTTTCTCACTTATTTGTGTAACAATCCTGGATGAGATAACATTGCTACAGGAAATAGGTCACCTTTAAAAATTACTGAAAAAGAAGAAGTATCTTAAACACCATTTCTAAGTGGTGATTTTTAAAAGTGCCAGGCTTCACCATCAAAATTATTGTCCTGAAATCTATTCTACTTGTTTTTCCTCTACCGTATCTCATAATAAGTTTGAAAAAGTTGAAAGGAAGGTAGAAGAAAAAAGCCTCCTATTCAATGGTCAGCATGGCAGGCTATAAGCTACTTAAGCTATTTTTTTCTTTTAACAAAATAGTTCTGTCTAGTTAGGGAGAGAAAGAGACAGACTCAGGATCTCCTGTTTGAGCCAGATGGACTAGAAGACCTCCATGGTCCCTTCCAACTCTGTTATTTTGTATTCTTGTATTCTGTAGTTAGACTGATTCAGGTTTCTAGAGACATTCCACCTGCTAGAGTTGATGCACTATTTGTCTTGTTTTGAGCTGGATCATGGTTGGAAGATAGACTTTGCATGCAGAAGACTAATAATTAGGGAATACTACATGGTTCTTGAGACCCAGAAATACTGTCAGTAAGAGGAAGTGCTATGGAACAGTGGCATATTGGTCTGGCCTAGTATTACAGATATTTGTGCTTAGGAATGCTGATGGGTCAGAAAAAAATCAGTTTGTGCTTAGTTTTCTTCTTTCCACCTTCCTCATCAAATTGCAGCAGTCAGCATTTTAACTTCTGTAGATTGCATCAATGAACTTTAGTTCTGCATCTACATCTCTATCCAGTCAGCACTGCACTCCAGAGAAATAATCAAATTTTCCTTGATTATTAATAATTAGTCCCTACTGTTATTTTGAGTCGATTGATTAAAATAAACAGTGATCTGACAGGTTATTGCACAACTTATAACCTAACACCTTCATGATTCCAATCTCTTGAATGTTCAAGGAGAGACTCTGCATTGAAGAGAAGTGGAATAGATTCAGTGATGAATAGCATTTTGAAGGACATATATTAATAGAGAAAAATCTGACTTATTTGTAATAGATTAGATTTATTCATAGTTGTATAACAATGCTAGAAATAAAATGCCCCCACCTAATTTTAATTATTGTAGTTAAACAATGAGTTTGTAGAGTAATAAAGACAGTACAGTTTATATACAGGATTTATATAGGTCATGTTCAGGTCTAGCATTTGTATCACAATGGAATATAATAAATGCTGAACCTCATGATTCTTTGTCTTTTATAAATTGCTAAAAATGATAGGCTTCATTTTGGGGGTCTCTTATGAGACTTGTTTCTATTACAATAAGCTAGTATGGTCAACTGTGTGGATTTGTGTATGTAGTGTATGGATCTGAACCTTAATATATTAAGGTTCTAATTATTAGTCTTCTGCAGAATATATTGTTGTGACACTGACTGATACTGAAGAAGCATCCAATAATATGTGTTGCTATTGCTAATATATCATGCTACTCTTGCATGACTCTCCTCATTCTGCCCAATGGTACAGCCCTTGCATCTTTTAACCCTACAAACCATGGTTCTTTTAGGCTTGTGAGAATTTGCTGAACAAAAATGTTCAGATTTTGTTCCCATATTTATACACAGAATAGCCCTGAAATCTGGTGTTTTAATCTGTGATGCAGGAGTTTATAGATTTTTTGTAAATGTAAATTGGTCAAAACTATGACCATAGTAAAATGGGCATTGACAAGAACTAAATGGTTCATGTTGAATATAGAAAGTTTAAAGTCAGAGCATTAATTTTATTGATTCAGTATTGTTACATGGACTGACAATGGCTTTCCTTGGTACTGGCAGTGTTTTCCCTTAATTCTCTGTGGAGATTTTGGAAGCCTATGTGGAAAGCATTGCAGTGATGGTCTTTTACTGTATTAGTTCTGGGTCAGAAGTATAAAAATCTATGTCTAAATAATCTTCCTTTAAAGGCTTTTTATATCATTTCAGCCCTAGTAATTGTCAGTTATATCTTCATAATCTTAAATTAGCTTACTATGACCTTGATAGGCCTTTGCGAGCTTCAGCTGCTTAAAATTCAGTGATTCAAGTTCCAGTGCTCCAGTGGCTTCACCAAGTAACCTTTATTGTCTAATCAAAATGAAAAGGGGAAATTTGCCTATAAACTGTTTCACAACAACCTATTTAAATCAAACACTTTGCAGATATTGGCAGTGGTGGCAAGTCAGGTTGCAGAACACGAGTGCGTAATAAGTTCCAGTGACATCAGATATGTGCCCTACTTTAAAAATAGGGTAGGTTTCATTTTGGGATGATATTGTTCCCATTTGGCTTATAGACAACAGTAGTGCAAATCATTCATTGAGGCAAATGCCCTGCTGGTTCTGTTCCTTGAAGCAGCCAAGCAGCCCAGACTGTTGAAAGGTTGGCACGGCTGCTTCGAGTCCCTCCTGAAATCTTCCACTGGGACAGGTGATTTGCATTCTGTCAGTGAAGCAAGGCTATTCAGGGTCAGGAATGGTGGGTAAATGTAGCTTCTTCTTCTTCTTTACTGTTCCCAGTATCAGCACATAGCAAATCATCAGCCAGAGAACTGCCTTCCCCTCGCACATGGTGACTTTGAAGAATTCTATTTGCATAACTCCATCTTTTAATTTGCATACTGAAACTCATGATTCTTTCTTTGTTAAAATATAATAGAATTTTGGGGATTGATATCTAGCAAATACATGAGTGAACCACGATATTTCATAAGTAGGAGAATGTTTTTTTTTTAAATGAAAATAGCATCAGCTCTATTCCGAATGGCCAATGAAGCGGTGTGCCTAATAATCTTCAGAATTACCTCTACTAGTTCTTGTCTTCTATGCTTGCATTCATGATCATTGTCAGTTCTCTCCCAAGTTGTTTATATATACCGTGTTTCCACGAAAATAAGACAAGGTCTTATTTTCTTTTGATCCCCGAAATAAGTGCTTGGCCTTATTTTCGGGGAGGCCTTATTATTTTTGAGATGCAGGAGGCAGAGAGTATGGTCACCTCCTGGCTGCTGCTGTGTTCCAATATTTTTTGGGAGGGCTTATTTTAAGGGAAGGGATTCTTTGAGCGCATGCTTCCAATGGCCCAATTGGGCTTATTATCCAGGGAGGTCTTATTTTCAGGAAAACAGTATATATTTAAGAAAATGCAGATTGTATGGCATATACAGTATAAAAAATAATTAATTGTTTTAAAAATCACATATGATATATAATTGTATAGTATATGTATACATGAGCATGTACTGCTTGTCATTATCAGAGCGTGTGGCCAGCTCTTGAATTTCTACAATTTCTATGGTATATTCTGTTAGCTTTCACATCATTTGGATACAGTTTGAATTATGTGTACATTTTTTTACCCATCTGAACTTGGAACTGAGTTTTCAAATTTTTGTCTACAATACAGAGTTATAGATAGAAAACCAAAGTGCTGAATCAATGGGCTGCAGATGAGATCAAAGCACTACTGGCCTGAAATGCAAACTTGGCATTTAGCAAAAGAGGTTGGAGCGTAACAAAAGAAGGTGTAGGAAGTCAGAAGTGTATGGGTCAGAAAAAAACCTGAGCTCTATAATGAAGATAAAGAAATAATATAATGAATATAATAGAAGAAATAAATTATATGAATATAATAGAAGAAATAAATAAATAAAATTAATCTGCAAAGTTCCATGCTATCTGTGATAGTCCTATGCATAATACATAAATGCACATCTCTATATGAAGTGTTGCATGTAACATTCTAATACAAATTATCCACATGATTTAAATGAATTTAGGTGTATCATTTATTGCACAAGGATTGCACAATTGTGGTTTTCCCAAGGAACCCAGTTTTTTCTGCTTGAGTGACCTATGTGATGTTTATATCTATGTGTGCTATAAATTATCTATGTGTGATATTAATTTCTTATTAATTTCTTACTTCCCCAGCATTCAGATCACAAACATACTTTTCCCCCCACTCCATATCCGATCCAGCCAACACTTACTTTTTTATGATCAGATCTGGACTTCAAAGTCCAGAGAGCCATTGACTGGAAGCACAGGGTTAGATTTCCCTTTGTTGTTGTTAAGTTTTGCTGCCCAGATCTGGTAAACCCACTGTAATGCAGTATATTCTACTAGACATCCCATTTTAAGAGTCATTGAATACATTTTTATCCTTCCTTAATATTTTTGTCTTAGTATAATTTGCAGGATGGCTATCCTATATTTTCAGCTGAAAGCCACCAGAAAAATGGTGCTCCAATGACTTATACTAGTCAAAGAAATCTTATTCTGGGGATAAAATCCAAAGATGGAAGAAGTTTTATAGGTGGAACAAAAGTGAGGGAAGATTAACACTTCCTTCTTTTACACTATGGGGATTTCTCCCCATAACAACTTTTCTCTAATTGATGACAAGTACGTGAAATGCAAGGTTTGAGTAATTCTTTTTGCGTTTCACATATGTATGGCGCTAGTGTTAGCGGTGATGGTGGTGGAATGGGAGAGTTGGCACCAGTGGTGGGTTGTGGATTCCATTCCAACCGGTGCAGTTGTAAGGGGCTTGTCAGCGTCCATGTGGACGTGCGCAGTGCCCACATGTATCTTGGAACTTCTGCGAACCTCTGCGACGCTCCAGCTGCTCAGCGGAGCGTTGCCCAGGTGCTGTACGCATTGTGCGCATGCCTGAAAGTGCTGAAGATGTAAAAGGACAGTAAGAAGCGAGGGTGGGCAGGTGGGCCCTCCGGAGCACCATACCGGAACGGTATCTGGTCCTCCGGGCTGGCTCTGGTACGCCCGTCCCGGAGCATACCGCCTGCAAACCACCACTGGTTGGGATCCATAGTGTTTCCTGAAATGTCTCCTGTTAGTGTTGCCCACATAATGGAATGTTACAAATCCTAGCCGGCCTTAAGTGGTGAAAGGTTGAGAATATTACCCTCTGAAAACAGAGCTCTCTTTCTATCCTTGAAGACAGGGATCTAAAAAAAAATGTCTGAGTGTTGCAATACCTTGCAGAGATCATTTGGTTACAGCCTAAGTCAGTGATGGTGAATCTTTTAGACACCGAGTGCCCAAACTACACGTGCTGAAAGATGCGTGTGCAGACATACATGTGCATGCACAGACATGCATATGCATGGACATCTGCATACATGTGCATGCAGGGACATGCGTGTGTGTGAGCAGCAGAAACCCGAAGACCAGCTGGCCGACAGGAGGCGGGGCATCCCAACACCGGTGTGGCAAGAGGTAAGATCTTTTTCTCTCGTGAGCTTCTGTTTCGTCGTTTGCAGGGAAACAGAAGCTCACAGAAGAAACGCCACAGAGATCTGACCTGGGGTGACAGCACGCGTGCAAGCAGAGAGGGCTCTGTGTGCCACCTCCAGCATGCATGCCATAGATTCGCCATCATGGGCCTAAGCTGATTAATTGTAAGAGCTTAATTATTTGAGGGACTTTGCATCTGTATAGGTACATTATTTTGAAGAAAAAGCAGGATTCCTTTATTTTTAGCTGATGCATATAGACATTCTAACTGTCATCCTTTCAGAAGAATTTCCTTTATATGTGAGAGAAGGTAGAATAAATCTTCTAGACTCATTTTATATATGTGTTTAAGAAAAAAAAATGAAATTGGCGCGCAATTCAGCAAAAGCAACTTTTAATTAAATAAGAAGGCTTGAAATAAATTAATATAATTATGAAAACTTCCAGCTCTATTTATATGTAGGATGGATGCATTACTTTATTTTTGTCCACTTCATTTTTGCATATAACTTCTTTCTTTCACAATTCTGCGTAGGTTTCTAGTATTTAAAGAAATGGACCAAATTTGCATTATTTTTCCAGAAAATATGCATTGTATAAGTGTTTAATGCTACAATGTGCACTTTATATAGTTGAACCTAACACAGAGGAATATGTCTTTCTTTGTGTGTGTATGCATACAAATATATAGCCAACCAATCTCTTCCCGATGTACTGTGAAAATCAGATGATAATATTGTTTGATCTTATATTGCATATAGTGGTTAAGGCCAGAAGTGGGTTGCTCGCGGTTCGGCCCAGTTTGGCTGAACCGATAGTGGCAGCAGGGGCGGGAGACTCCGCCCACCCTCCCAGACATGCGAAGAAGTGTTGTGCACATGCGTGAGCATGAATGAAGTGGTAATAAACCTGTTAGGAACCCACCCCTCCTTTAGGTACCAGGATACAAAGCAGGAGACTGTGAGTTCTAGCCCTGCCTTAATCATGAAAGCCAGCTGGGTAACCTTGGGACAGTCATTTTTTTTCTCAGCACAACTCGCCTCGTGTGGTTGTTGTGAAGAAAATAGGAGGTTGAATGTTGCCTTGAGTTATTTTTAAAAATAATTAAGGCAGGATATAAAAAGATAAATAAATATTAATTCAAGTAATCAGATCAGGCTGCTTACAGTAACTTTAGAAAGTGGATAAAATCCTCAAAGGTTGTGAATGAACAATATATTGTATCAATGGAAGGTTTTTTTTCCCTCCCCCAAATTTCCTGATTCCATGTCCTCCTGGCTTTTGCTACTTCTCAAAGCCCAACTGGTTCTTTTCATCACTCCCAATCTAGCTTGTAAGAACAGCTGCTTTTGGGGTCCAATTTATAGTCCCTGGACTCTACATTGACTAAAGAGTTTGGCAGTGAATTGATTATCTGCCTTTCTCCCACTTTTCTTTCCAGCTTTTGCTGTTCATTGAAGAGAGGAAGCTATATACATCCCTGACTTCTTTTTGCTTAGTTTATTAGCTGCATTTATAATATGTTTTATATTACCTTTCTCAACTTCTGACTGTTGTACTTTACAACATACTTATAACAGGATCATCATAAAGTATATAATGTTTGATTAAGTTAATAGAGTAAGAGTGCAAATATCCATAAAAATATCTAAATAAAACTGCCAACCAATTGATTAAAATAACATTTAAAATAACAGACTACTAAATATTTAAAAATATGAGGATTACTAAGGAGAATATAGGTAAATAGCCCAGAATTTTATGTGATTTCTCTACACTTTGGAGCTTTGTTGCCCATTTTTGGAAAATTTCTCCTAAAGCTAGAGTTATATAGGTGCTAGTAAACAAGGAAGAGGGATGCGGTGGCTCAGTGGCTAAGATGCTGAGCATGTCGATCAGAAGGTCGTCAGTTTGGTGGTTCGAATCCCAAGCACCGCGAAACAGAGTGAGCGCCCGTTATGTGTCCCTAGCCAACCTAGCAGTTGGAACACACGTAAAAATGCAAGTAGCAAAATAGGGACCACCACAGTGGAAAGGTAACAGTGCTCTGTGTGCCTTCGGGGTTTAGTCATGCAGGCACATGACCACGGGGATGTCTTTGGACAGCGCTGGCTCTTCTGCTTGGAAATGGAGATGAGCACCACCCCCTAGAGCTGGAAACGATTAGCATGCATGTGAGGGGGAACTTTTACCTTTTCTTTTACTTTAAGCAAGGAAGAGGAGAGAAAGATGAAGTGATGTTATACATACCAAGGTTTGTTTGTCTGAAGCCACCAACTGATATTGAAAAAGTGATACTTTGCCTCTTGATTCTTGCTACTGTTTCCTCTTGGTGTAAAAACACTAAAACATGTTTTCATCTTTCAATATTTATTGGAATGAGATAGTTTAAGAGACCTAATCTCCCAAATATTATCATACTATTATTATACATGAGAGTCAATAAAGAAAGCAAATATAGGTCATTATTACTCAAATACATTGGGACACTTTTTTGGGGCATGTGGCAGGGATAGGTAGCCTACACCCCACACACCAATTTAAGAGGATAATCTCTTGTCCCAAAGGTGCTTTTTTTTTTTTAAGAGACAACTGGACTTTCTTGTTTTTCTTTGAAGAGATTTCACTTCTCCTCCAAGAAGCTTCTTCAACTCTGACAGAATGGTGAATGGAAATCCTTGAATTAAAGAATTTCCATTCACCATCCAGTCAGAACTGAAGAAGTTTCTTGGACGAGAAGTGAAACATCTTCAAAGAAAAACAAGAAAGTCAAGTTGCCTCTTGGGGACAAAAAAGCACCTTTGGGAGAACCATGACTTGGATGGCTGAGAATCTCGATAGACAGTATAATCTCTTGTCTTCATCTAAGATAAATTCATTTAGAATCTATACATGCTTATTGCTTATCTTCTTTAGTTGGCTTGTCAGTTATCATGTATAACTGTAATATAGTGGTAGTCCTCCATTTACAACCATTTACTCAGTGGTGCTGAAAAAAATGACTTATGATGTTCCACTATTGTAGTGCTATGACAACCACGTCATCAAAATTTGGACACTTTTTGACCTCAGGGGAACTTCAGTTCTCCCTACCTGTCCAACTGCCATTTTGGCCACCTTGCACCCTGCCTTGTGAGACAAAAGCAGCCCCAGAACCACACAGCTCTGTGGCTGCTTGTGATGCTTCCTGGCTACCAAGACATCATTTTCTCCTTTTTTACTGAGAGGCATAATATCATCCAATCAGTTTTGTAGCCAGGTGCTTTTCCGAATGCCTACCTGCCTATCATCATCTATCATATTCCTATGTTGCTTTTCATTTGGGGACTTGAAGTGGCACATGTTGTGTTCCCTCCTCTTCTTTCTCCCCCATAACAAAAGCTCTGAGCTGTAGATGAGAATGAGACAAACTGAAGGATGCAGAACCACCAATGAGCTTCCAGGTTGAAGGAGATCAATGCCTTGGTTTCCCCACTCTCAGTCCAATACTTTAACCCTGATATCACACTGGAACTCTGCACTACATGGTTGCAAAATGCTGTGGTGGCTGAAGTGAGGGTGGCTAGTTCCAAAGAAACCTTTCAGATTGCAGAAGCTGGAACTCAATATGGGTGAGATCATTTCTCTTAAAAGGTCAGCTGCTTTTCAGGAGCCAGGAGAGGGATTAAACTAGAGTTGCAGTTTGGGTTACAAAGAAGCTGAATCAGAAATCAATTGGCTCAGCTACCAAAACTCAGCCAACATCGTGGGATCACAGAGATCCAGAACTGTTTCTGAACTGGTGCAGAGTCATTTTGTGGACGTGCTGCTTAACAAGGGCAAAAGAACAGAACTAAAAACACATTCCTGCTTCCCAAAGCAGTTTCCCTCCCCTCCTGATTGTCAAGAAGTGTCCCAGGCATTTAACTTCATTTCATTTTGCAGAGGTTTTCAAGCACTTTATTATTGTCCTCATCTTAGTCTGTCTGATTTTTTTTAGTGTTTTCTGTTACCTCATTGATTTTTATGATGTGACCTTTAATTGTTTTAAGCCATGTTTACTGTTATAATAATAGATCTTTTTAAAGTGACGAAATCAATAAAACCTAGAAAGGGGAGACAGAGGACATTTGTAGATCGTAGGTGATCCTGCTGGATTGTAATTCACTTACAACGGTTTAGGAAATGAAAAGTTGATTCATCTAGTTGGATAATTATATATGGTTGTTAAATAATAAACCTTGATGGTCTATAGAATATATCCTCTTTTTTTGATGCAATCTGGCTTTGCTGCTTCATTTTGTTTTCCTCTGTATCGCTGTTGTTATTGATTTGTAAATGTTTCTTTAGAGCAGTGTTTCTCAACCTTGGTGACTTGAAGTCCTGTGGACTTCAACTCCCAGAATTCCCACGGCAGCTGTGCTGGCTGGGGAATTCTGGGAGTTGAAGTCCACAGGACTTCAAGTTTCAAGTTTGTTAGAATTTGTATGCCGCCCACTCCCATAGGGACTCTGGGCGGCTCCCAACAGACAAGAAACATTTAATTTTAAAAAATAGAGATAAAAAGAATAAAGATACAGTATTAAAATTAATGTCACCCATTCCATCTAAGCGGGGCTGGATATCAATCAACAGCCCCAGGCCTGCCGGAACAGCCAGGTCTTGACGGCTTTACGGAAGGGCAGGAGAGTAGTAAGGGTCCGGATCTCTGCAGGTGGATCGTTCCACAGGGCTGGCACAGCAACAGAGAAGGCCCTCCCCTGGGGAGTTGCCAGCTGGCATTGTCCGGCTGACGGCACCCTGAGGAGGCCCAACCTGTGCGATCTTGTTGGTCGTTGGGAGGTAAGTGGCAGGAGGCAGTCTCTCAGGTAGCCAGGTCCTAAACCATGAAGGGTTTTGAAAGTAACAACTAGCACCTTGAAGCGCATCCGGAGACCAATAGGAAGCCAGTGCAGCTCGCGGAGGATAGGTGTAATATGGGTGTATCTAGATACACCCCATATCGCTCGCACGGCTGCGTTCTGGACCAACTGTAGTCTTTGAACACTCTTCAGGGGCAGCCCCATGTAGAGCGCGTTACAGTAATCCAGTCTTGAGGTGACGAGTGCATGAGTGACTATTCGAAGTGCCTCCTGGTCCAGGTAGGGCCGCAACTGGTGCACCAGGCGAACCTGGGCGAAAGCCCCCCTGGTCACAGCCGACTTAAAAGTTGCCAAGGTTGAGAAACACTGCTTTAGAGGCTTGTCATTGGAAACCTCTTTGGTATCTTTTCCAGTCATCCTGCCTTGTATTCCCTGACAGATGTACTAAGCTAATGTCTCTTTTCAAGCATGGCCCTTCAAAGTCAAACTCAGATCACAGGGTAGGTAGAAAGCAGACCGTTTCCTTCACCTTGCAGCCACCCTCAAGAAGCTGTATCCCTGGCAGTCGACCAAGCTGTAACATAGCCAGTTCTGTGGTTCTGGCATTGACGGTGATGGGAGTGGCAAAGAAAAGCAGTTAACATTTAAAAGTTGGGTGAAGTTGTGTTGCCAAAATGGCAAGTGAAACAGCGGCAACAACTGCAACACCCCCACCCGTTCTGTTTCAATGTTTACACTGCTGGCCCATCACTGCAAATTGATTTCCAGTCCTTGTATCATTGAATTCTTGGATGTTGTAACTAACTGGACTCAATCCAGCTTCAGAACAACCCACCAAAGATCTAATGAACTCTCCAATTAAGTAAAAGCCCAGAATGAGTCTGATTCAGATATGCGTGACCTTTCTCCAGATCATAATAGGCACAGACAGGCTCCGCTTTTTGTCCCTTCTGCCTCCTTTTCTTGCAGGACACTCTCTTCCTTCTCCGTTCTGTATATTTCACGGAAGGGGGTCGAGTCCCCTTAGGTGCTTGGAGCAGTCCCTGCTGCTGAGCTTCCTCACAGTGCCTATGCCAGGTCGAGTGTCATTGCCAGCAGCGCTCTTGGCGAGATGAAGGTTGCATTAGTGAACAGTAATTGAAATGCAAAATAACATTTTGATCGAGCGAGCAGGCTGTTTATTTATCAGATCAATAGCCCAGATGCCCCATCTGGAGAAGTCAGCATGATAATAAGTGATAGGATTCCAAGGGCAAGTGGAACATGCACAATAGGGAAGACCAGTGAGGAGGGTGGGGTGTGCAATGTGGTCGGTGTCTTCAAAACATGCTTCCCCCCATCCCTTGTTCTTCTCAAAGGTCTTCCTAGTAGCTCACCATGGACAGCAGCTTTTCCCACATGTAGTTACATGAAAACCAGCACCACTTAAATAGCCCATTAAATCCAATTTTAGAGTCCACGAGGGAAACGTTTCTTTTCTGGTATTGCACAAGAAGGGCAGAACTCAGGTCTAGAGTCCCATTCATCTAGGATATCTATAAATATTTTCTTTGCTATGTATAAAATTGAGAGGGTGTAATAATTTTATATATTATTTGTTGCACACAGTTATAAACTTGTTCCTTGGACTCTAGGCAGATAAATTAGCTAAGAATTCCTTCTTATAATCTCAAGCAAACAAAAGTAAATAACTAGGCCAGCTCCACCCCATTAGGCCCCTAAAGCTCTGAGAACAGCCAGGTTTTGGGACAAGTTGTCATTTGCCTCCCAAAGGACAGAGACCCACCCACACCATTCTAGCCTCTGATAAAAGCCAGGTTCTCAGAGTCTAGAATGGTGTGTGTCTGTGTCTGTGTGTGTCTGTGCTTTAGGAGGCAAAATGATACCTTGTCACAATCAATTTATGTGTACACTACAGTTTCCAGATAACAAATCTGGATAGTCTAAATCAGTGATGGCTAACCTTTTCCAGACCGAGTGCCCAAAGCGTGCATGCGCGCACATGCCCAAACCCCCAAAATGCATTATGCACACAGCCCCCACACATGCATGTCCCCCCACCTCCCATGCAGCACACACAGCCGTCCGCATGCACCCACCCCCTGCCATGCTCATCAGAGACCCAAAGACCAGCTGGCTGGTGGAAAGCATGCGTGAATGTGGGGCAGAGCTGAATTCTGCCCCGCTTGCATGCCCACAGAGAGGGCGCTACATGCCAACTCTGGTACGCTTGCCATAGGTTCGCTATCACAGGTCTAAATCCTACAGTTCTGCGGCATGCACCTTCTTTTCCTTCTTTAAAGGAAATTTTTTAACATTCCTTGTTTGAAATCTTTAAACAACTTGCTGACCTGACTTCCAGGTATATTTAGAATTTGATTCAATAAAGAGTCAACAAAATTAATAAAACTAATAAAAGTCTATCTCACTAAAAAAGTGAAGTGGTTGTTCATGCACACACTATGGAGACAGTGTTAAGCAGTATGTGGAACACTTACAACAGACTGAAATAGGAAGCAGCTGCTTTAATGATTAAAAAAAATGAGTGCTCTGTGTATACTTTCTTAAGTACACAGCAGGGGTGGGTTCCTACAGTGCCATTTAGAACCGGTTCCAGCTCCCTCCCCCTGCCCGTCCGCACATCATCAAGATGAAGAGCGAGAGGAGGAATTGTGGGAGTTGAAGTCCACAAGTCTTAAAGCTGTCAAGTTTGAACACCCTTGGGGGTTTTTTTCTAAAGGGTTAGGGGTGCAAGGGTCTTGTAACTTGACAGATTTAAGACTTGCATGCTTCAAATGCCAGAGTTTCTGAGCCAAAATTTTGGTTGCTAAGTAAGAGCATTGTTAAGTGAGTTTCACCACATTTTACAAGTTGGCCATGCCCACCCAGTCACATGGCTTGCAAGCCACTCCCACCCAGTCACATGGCCGGCAAGCCACTTCCACAAAGCAGGTCACACCTACAGAAGAGGTTCTAAATTTTTTTGAAACCCACCACTGGTACACAGCCTAATTAGTGAGGCTTTAAGCATTTCTATTTTGCTTTGAAGGTAAGAAGGTGCTTCAGAGGATGGATGGGCACGAACTATTTAAAGTAAATATGTCTTTTCCTGGGATAGTGTAAGAGCTGCTAAGTGAGTTGTTGCTGATAGCTGAAAACACAAGAGACTTTTTCTTTATTTTTTTCTCTTTATAGAATCAAGCACATCATATTTTGTTACTCCTTATGTGCTTTTGATAGCCAGACCCATCTCTTCTTATTTTTCTTTTCGTGTTTAAGAACAACTCACTTTTAGAAATCAAATTTAAAAGGTTATATTGTCATCTGAAAGTCAGCACATCAACCCCAAATTTCTGTTTATTAAGTCCCTTAAGATTTTTTTTACTTGGCATTTAATAGGTAACCTCTTTAGTTGCTAGGCAAGGAGTTCTGATGTTAGGCCTATGGGGAAGCATTATATTCATTATGTAATTAATATGCAGGACAGATGCTTTGATGTCATTGAAATTACTCCTCAGAAGAACTGCTGTTATCCCCCTTCCCCCCACATACAACAGAAGATGCAGTCATGTTTCTCTGATGTCATGTCTATGTTTAGCCTTCAATAGCTGTAAGTAAGTAAGAGGACCTAACAAGATATAATGGAATTTATCCTTATTGTTTCCATTAACAAGCACTGAAACTGATTGGATGACAAACTATCAAATGCTGATCAGGAGAGGTATCTTTCATGGGCTCAGTAAGACTAACAACATCCCTCCAGTGCTTTAATCACAAGATAAATAATCTTTGAAGGTCCCCTAACTTTTAAAGCAACTTGTTTGTTGCCATGGGGAGAAAAATATGTTGAAAAACTTTCAGCTTGCCAGTAGCAAACCACACACTGGTCGGAAGCAAAGTCTTGATTTTCTCTCATCTTGATTGTCATGATCATCTTTTCCGTCACCTTCCCCCTCCACCTTGCTTGACCCTCTTATCTGTATAATATAAGATTTTTGAATAATATACGGTTATGTTTTTTTTAAATGATATTCATTTTACATCTAACATAAACTTCTTATTTGTCCTATTTACTACTGAATGCATTTCCTCTCTGACTAGAAAGTGAGTTGGTGGTTTCAGTGATGGGATTCAAAAAAAATTACTACTGGTTCTGTAGGCATGTCTTGGTGGGCATGGCATGTTTTGTGGGCATGGCAGGGGGAGGATACTAAAAAATCTCCATTCCCTCCCCACTCCAGGGGAAGGTTACTGCAAAATCCCCATTCCCTCCCAATCAGCTGGGACTCAGGAGGAAGAGAAGAGATGGGGGACAAGGCCAGTCAGAGGTGGTATTTACCGGTTCTTCAAACTGCTTAAAATTTCCTCTACCAGTTCTCCAGAACTGATCAGAACCTGCTGAATACCACCTCTCGGTGGTTTGATGGATAGCTGAGAAATGAACATTCATCTCAGCTTGTATTTTAAGAAAGAGATATTTTTCAGCAGTGTTGACTATAAATTTAATTTGTGTGAACTAAATTTACTCACCTTTTTCATAAGATGAAATAAATTGTAATTTCAATTTATATGCTTACATTACAGGTCACATGTAGAATGCTGCGTCCAGTCAAGGGAAAACAAACACTGTTAAGATAGCAACAAGGACAAACTGTTTTGAGCATAAGAATGCTCATTTAATTTAGAAAAAAGATGTTCTCAAAACACAGGACAGCATTTTAGCAATATAGCAACATCATACCACAAAAGGTCAAGTTAAGGAAGTCATAAATAGAAGACTTAATATCTAATTATTGAATATTGAAAAACTGTATGTAAAGTAAGAAGAAAATGTTAAATTGCTTCTTTAAAATAGTTTGGAATATTCACTCTTAAATTGGGCTGGAATAAAGGATCACATTTGATTCATAATATACAGTAGTTGAATTTATAAAGGATATAATGTGTTTTTAATGTTCACAATTATGACTATTTGAGCAGAAGATGGTTTGTTAGCTACCCCCCTTTTTTCCTTTGTACCATTATGGACTGTCTCAACTAGAAAATAAATATTGGAATGTAATTCTATATGCTTATGTCTTCTTCATGCAAAAAATATTCAGTTTATTTTGCCTTGGGAACGCTTGGCCTTTGTGGTTTTGTTGCATTAAATGAAAGTTTGGCTTTCTTTGCCTGACTTAATCTCAACTGCCTGGACTTTCCTGTTGTGCATTTCTTCTCAGTTTATGGTATGCTATTTTTAACAGAAATTTTATAGGGTAACTTGAGGCTAGAAAGTAGGTAGAAGACCATGCTGCTTTTTAGACAGGCTTGGGTTATTTTGCCTTGATTACATATGTGGGTGCTGAAATAAATATCTAAATGTACCAACATAATCCTCTATATCATCATCCTATTACATCTATACAAAATAATGAATATAATCCATTAGAAAACTTTATTTTGCAACAGTGCTATTATATTGAATGTTATTTGAGTTGATTTTTTATTTTTTATCTTATTTATTATTAAATTTGAATATTGTCCCTCTTGCTCCCCAGAATGACTCTTCTTCAAACAATTCTTCAAACGTTTATATAAACTGTTTATTTATTTATTTTTATTTGTTTGTTAAATTTACATACTGTCCATCTCTCTATTTGAGATGAGCCTGAGTGACTTACAACATAATACATAGAAATATAAAAACCATTATAAATATAAAAACAAATTAAAACTACAAAAAGATTAAATGTAGACTAGAAGACTACAAGTTTAGAGTTGAGTGGCAGTGGTACCTTCTCTGCCATTGCACCAACCACTTCCAGCCTACAATACTAACATCTGTATTTCACCATTTCTTCATTGTATTCAGGATGATCAAAGGATTTTTTTAAAAAAAAATCTACATCAGAAGTGTCTGTATAACTAAAATTCAAAATACATATGTATGTGTATCAGGCTTCTTTTAAAGCATAGCAATATGCCTCAGTTCTCCAAATACTTCTCTTCATATTCAGGAACTTACTGATAGCAGAATCCCATAAACACAATTTTGTCTTCATTGCAGACAAAAAGGTGTGAAAATTGTTTGTGTGTGTGCATGATTGGTCTGCTACCCCATCCAGAAATCAAAACCCGTATTTTGCTGCAGGGTTTCAGTTCTTAGCCTTTTGTCTCATCTTTTTGAATCAGCGGAGAGTTGGGCTTCTTTTCATAGTCATGACATTGGAAGACGCACCCATTCATTCAGTTAATATAACTTAATCCATTTATTTACATAAAGCTTCTGTCTGGCCTGTGAACCTCTGATTTCTGCCTTGCCATTTGCTTCACTTCTTACAGTGGCTGTATTCAGTATAAATAGCAAATTCTTTTTCATAGTTCAGTTTTACAATGAGGAAAAGTAGACAAAATTATATGAACATTTAAAATTTGCTCCAGAATAGTTTATAGCAGTGCATTCGCTGGCTGGGGAATTCTGGGAGTTGAAGTCCGGACATCTTCAAGTTGCCAAGGTTGAGAAACACTGGTTTATAGCATATAAATAAATGTTTTGAATAAATAGGTCGTAGGGTACATGATTCTGGACCTTATGTATGTGTTCCTCTCCTAAGTAAAAACAGTTCAGAGAACAAGGAACTAGTCAAAACAGGGAAACATTCATTGGGCATAATATATGTATAAAGAAGTTTTCAGATGAGGCTGAATTTCTAGTAACTTGCTTCATTCATATATTTTTACAAAATGATGTCATTTTCTATTTTTATCCCTTCCATCATCTCTCATACTTTGGCGATTTTTCTATTCAGAAAGAGTCCAGGGAAGGATGGAATAACTGCATGATCCCTTTCATTGGTAATGCTGCAAGCACCTCTCTTGAACCACTCTAGTTAAAATTAAATTATATCAAGGTAATTTCAGTCCTAGAATCTTAGATTCTTACTGTTGGAAAGGGGCTTTTTAGGATATCCAAATTAAAGTATCCCTGATAGATGGCTAATGAAAAATACCCCAACATCCCTAGATAATTTTTCAAATTATGTTGTTAGACATATATCCTAGCATCCAACTAGAATATCTTTTTATATTTTAAATACATTGTTTGGTGATATGAAATCTGAAACAATAGAGGACAAAACTTGATTTTCTTCTGTATGATATTTCTTCAGATTTTTCAAGATTTTTTTCCTCAGTCTATTTAAATTTAATCATGTCCTGCATCTCCATTAAAAAGTATGGTTCCAGAATAGATACAGTACTCAAGATAATGGAACTATTACTTCCTATTATTTAGAAATCAAGATTTTCAATTTTACGTACCTAGTTTTCTGCAATATTTCTGCGACTTCTATTTCATCTATGAAGTCTTCTGTTGGTTAGTTGTCAGTTCCTACACTGATAAGGATTCAGGAGTCAATTTTATAAGTAACCACCTGCAAGTTCCTTTATTATCAGGGAAGAAACCTACTATTTCATAGAAATACAATAAAAAAGAAGAGGAATTTCAATCCACTTTGGTATGAATAGGTTATGGTTAGGGAATAGTTATATATCTTTTTTATTTTCTGATAACCTCTGCAGTAATGAAGTCTGGGAATTTGTTCTGAGTCTGGGAGACATATAAATGATTTTATGTGAAGTTATTCTACATTTTCACATCAAGTCATAGATCACAATCTTGATTGGAAATCCTATTTGCCTACCACTTACCAGACCATAATATGAATATTATAATTTTATCTAAGTTTTAGATTATATTGATTGACAGTAGAAGTGATTTGTAGTATGTACAGGAAGGTACTTGCAGGGGAAGGAGTGGCAGAACCTGGGAAGAGGGAGTTAAAACAGAAATCAGCCTAGAATCTCTATATAACCACAAACGTATTAAGTCCAACCCTCTCCTGCTCCAGCTTACATGCACACACTGCATGGAGACTTCAAGGGTTTTTATTGAAGGTTTCCAGACCTTTCCAAGAGTCTTTCACAGAAAATTCCCAATCCAGCATCAAGGCAACCCCCCTCCCAACAAATTCCCAACTCAGTTCCAGAATCCACAAAGCTGGAGCAGTCCACAAGGTAAGACAAAAGAGAAGCAAGGCAAGGTTCAAAGACCAAGATCCACCATCTGGTGTCTGGAGAATAGAGTTCAAGGCAAAGGCAAATCTGAGAGGCAGGTCCAGGAGTCAAAGCATGAATCCAGGGTCTAAAATCCACAGTCAGGGTCAGGAAGCTCAACTAAGAGACTGGTAAACACTAGGCTCCAAAACGGATGTGTTGTTCCCAGTGTTATTTCCCTTCTCCTGCGTCACTAAATAGCCAATGCTTAGTAAAGCCCATCAAGAGGGGTGAGACTGCTGCCTTACAGGTAGCGAGGCCAACCTTTGTTGCTCCTGTTTCTTGTCTGCATGCTCTCAGATCGGGTGGGGATGCAGTTCCTTCTCCTCCTCGCTGGCCTCTCTTCAGCTTCATACTCTCTCCACCTGAAGCCTCAGGGCTGTCCTGCTGCAGCTGTGCCTCAAGGATCAGCCAACTGAGCCATGCTCAGCTGGCTGATCCTTTGATTACTCCTTCTCAACAAAATCAATTTATCTTAAAGTAAATCTGGCCTACTTAGTTTTCAAAGTTTTAGCAATTGATCTAACTGTGAAATTAGTAACACAATCTTAATACGTTTACTAAAACATTAAAAATACATCCCATTGAAATAAATAGTATTTACTCCTAGCTATGTACAAGATTTAGCCTTAATGATATTAATATAATTATCTGTATACTTATTTGTAAAATTAGTCTAGACATAGTAGAAAATATTCATTTTACAACTGATTTAATTACTTGATAATGAGCTAAATATACTGATGTTATTTATTATGTGATTTGGTAAGTAGTACATGGATGGATAAATTTAGGTCCATGAATTACAGTATGTATTTTTAGCTTTCCTTTTGTATTTATGGCAACTTGATGGTAGATAATAGCCATCTCCTGCATGATGGATACAGTTTATCTGCTGATTGGTTGCTGTTCCAAATTCTGAATCCAAATCGTAATCTTGAAAAAGAAATCAAGTCAATTTATCTCCTAGGTTGCAGAATGCTGTCTGTAGAGGGAACATCCAGATAGATATTCCATTATATTTTTAAAAAGATACATCCCCAGAATCTTATATATGAATTAAATCTCTATTGTAAACTTGTTTGTGTATACACTGAAGTATTAAAACTCAAGCTTACAATTATTATTGATTGTATTGTCCCCTGTGGAAATAAATCTCAATTAGTCTCAAAAGCATATTTTTTCACATAAATTCACATATTGTATAATGCATTTTAAGTAATTAGAGGGGAACTAGAAAATTTATGAATGTAGAGGAGGTACCTATTGTCAGATATATATGAAGAGAGATAAATGTTACCATTTTTGGGATTACTGAAGAGAGATTCATGTTTATGGAGGGTCGCTATCTCAGATGTGTTTAACTTTCAAGCAAATCCAGTTGGCAGATTGGGATTGAAATATACAGAAGGAACCTAGTGTGCTATAATATGCATTGCCCTATCCTTTAAGCACATAAAATCTTAATTTTCTCCTGATTATATGAATAGATGCATGTAAAACATTTAAACATTCAAAATGTATGATGTTAAAATTTCTATCTTCATTTACTTATGAACACAAGTAGTCTTTCAGTTACAACAATTCCTTTAGTTCAAAATTACAACAGCACTGAAAAAGAGATTTATGACCATTTTTCACACTTACGACTATTTCAGCATTCCCATGGCCATGTGATCAAAATTCAGATGCTTGGCAACTGACTCATACTTATGACAGTTGCACTGTCCTCGGCTCATGTGATCACCTTTTGCAACCTTCTGACAAGCAAAGTCAGAAGATAGATTCACTTAACAACCTTGTTACTAATTTGACAACTGCAATGATTAATTTAACAAGTGTGGCAAGATAGATTGTAAAATGAGGCAAAATTCATTTAATAACTGTCTCACTTAGCATCAGAAATTGTGGGCTGCATTGTGGTAGTAAATCAAGGACTATCTGTATAGATAAGTATATTATTCTTTACTATGAAATTCTCTCAAATAATTATTGTGCTGAAGGTGGCAATTTAAAGAACAGTTTAGGTAGAAAAAGGAGCTTTTTCATTTCTAAAGATATTAATTAAGCACATATAAGATACCCTACCCATATCTATTCAATCGCAAATCTTACACAATTCAATAATACTTTGGCAGGTTTGCAACCTAATTTAGTATGTACTAAGATTTAATCTCCTTATTTTTTAAATAGAGGGTAGCTAACAATATAGAATAAACGGGTAATGTCAAAGCAATGTTGTTTAGCCCCATTTTGCATTCTAAAATATAATCAGTATAACATTTTAAAGCAAATACTTTTATTATAACAGTTATTGATAACTTATTTTCAATAAGGCAAATTTGATACAAAGCAATTAAACAATTGCCCATTTTGTCAATAATGCATAATCAATGGATTCTTAAGCAAAGAGAGGTAACCTCTAAAAGTGGAACAAAAAAAATCACATTTCTTATTTGTATGGGGGCATTTATTTGATACAGTATTTCCTAATCTACCTGCACTTCAATTTATATAGAGTTAAATTTTGAGAAAAGTTAACAATTCCCAAAATCCACAAGCTACCTCAAGATTTTAGCAGATTGTACAGTTCAGTATTATAGATTTTTATGAATGCACATTTAGAACTGTCCAGGGTGCTGAACTAGCTCCTAGCTTCTTCATATTTTACTAGATTTGGCAATTGTGGCAAACGTGCAGTCTTCACATGTGAATAGAATACATAGTAGACTTTTTTCTATTTGGAAGAGAATAATATTTAAAAAATTTACAATGTGTATTTGTCAGTTCATTTCTGCTTGAGATATAAATTAACAGTGACAGTTTCCATGTGGGGGAACAATTAGGATAGCCTGTCACTGAAAGTAAATGGGTTGCAAGAGCTTTTGAGACTTTAAATAACTTATGGAACAAAATGCTCAATAAGGGCCACTTGTCTGCTCAGTACCTGATTGTCAGGGCTATTTAGTTCTGGCAGGCATAGAACAGGTGTCTGGTCCAGATGGAAGTCAATCTAAATAGGACCTGATGTTGCAATCGTGTTATGCAAATCAGTCACCTACACTCCTTCCAATTATTTTCAGTCCCAGTTCAGGTTACCTTTTAAAACTGTATTAAATTGCAAGATTCTGGATCGCTGATGGAATGCTTTCCAATTGTGTCTACCCTGATACCAAGATAATCTGCTACAGTATAGCCTCCTCTTGCCCAAGTATTTTCTCATTTTGAGATCCAGGTAATGACAAGAGAATTTTCTGCTGCTTCCTGGTTTTGGTAGTTCCTGGTTTTGAAATGTATACCAGTGTGTATTTCTGTTCCATCTTGTTTGCTTTTGAAAAAAAGAATTAACATATGTTAGCATTTAGACATACAGTAGTTTACACTAGTTGTATCTTTGATTTACTATTTAGATCTAAATTTATCTAATAACTTATCTCTCTGTTTTAAGTTTATATTTATATAATGCTGTTAATTTTTGCTGTGGTTTGTGTTTATTGTAGGTTTTATTACCTTTTATCATTTTCTCTTTTGTCACTTGTTTTTTTATAGCTAAATAGATGATAGATAGATAGATTTTTATAATTGTAAGATGCATAGAGTTACCCTGTGGTAAGACGGGCAGCCAATAAATTTTATAAATAAATCAAATAAATAATGTAAATTATCTAGCACCTCTATAAACATTTTATAAAATAAAAGTGGGTTAAATCACTCTTGTTTATCTCTTTGGTAATTGTGTTAATATTGCCATATTTTCCTGCATGAAACTATGATGGGGAATTACCAACAAGAAGTAGCTACATGTCCCTAATTGAACTCCACCCCTTCGGAGCATCCCTTTATGGTTCTTCATACATTTAGTGCACACTATCCTTGTGCCACTTTATTTTGTATATTATTCAGTGGTGTATTACATGTTTTAAGTCATGTTTTTTGATTTTCGGATTTTATTTTATCTTTGAATGTAAAAACTGCTGAGTTTGGATGCCATATAAATCCAGTAGATTCTGTAATGGGACTTTTAATCTGGGAATATTTTCTTCTGAGAAAGAATATTTGCTTCTAAAAACTGTTCTCTGGTTTTAAATCTAACAGCTTTTAGCTGTTTTTAGGTTTTAGTATTTTTTAAAATTAGTTTATTTTCTGTTTTCTTTTGTTATTATATAGCAGTTTCTGTTATCAACTGTACCATGACATTTATTAGGATTCTATACACTTTCTGGAGTATCAAAATTTGTTTCTTATTTATGCGACAAAAATATTTCCAGTTTCCTTATTTCCAGTTCTTTTTACCCACATAATTTGCTGTTTGGCTTAAAGCAATTGTTTTTGTGCCTAAAGGATGCACTTAATATTCCTTAACAGACCAAGAACAGCAAAACATATGTGGAAGGCCCAACTCACCAGTATGGAGAGATATTTAAAGCAAGATATTCCTATTTGAGGATTTGCACTAAGGTTTTATTATTGTAGAACAATGGGAAGCTACAGAAACCAAATTCTCTCTTGAGAACCATGTTAGAAACATATATAGGAATGCCAAAAGGGATCTCAAGAGCTCTGTGGAATGCTATGGTGACAGGTTTCTCACCTCTCTTAAAGGCATCCTCTGCAGAAAGTGCTGAAGTACAGGTAGTCTTTGATTTACAACATTCTTTAGCAACTGTTCAAGGTTACAACAGCACTGAAAAAGAGTCTTACAACCAGCTCTCGCACTAATAGCTGTTGCAGCATCCCCACAGTCACATGATCAAAATTCACTGCTTGGCAACTGGCATGTATTTATGATAGTTGCAGTGCTCCGGGACATGTGATTCCATTTGTGACCTTCCTAGCCAGCTCCCGACAAGCAAAGTCAGTGGGGAAGTGGGATATGCACAACAACTGCACTGATTTGCTTAACAACCATGGCAAAAAAAAAGTTGTAAAATCGGGCACAACTCACTTGGCCACTGCCTGGCATAGCAATGAAAATTCTGATCCCAGTTGTGGCTATAAGTAAAGGACAACCTGCGTATAATTTCCAAAAAACACTATACTCCCTACCATTTTCTAGTTGTAGAAGTACTGTGTACAGTACTGTGCTGCAATATGTGAAAGCACTGGATTTTTTAAAAAAATATTCCAATTTTAATCCAATTATGGATATGAAATTTCTTAGAATCAAAAGCATATTTTAAAAGCAGGCATGGTCACCCTCTGGCCCATAGATGACCAGTAACTGAGATGCTTTTGAGGAGGTTGTTAAAACTAATGTTTTAAAAAAGGGTTCTAGTCTCAGAAGAGGGAGGCTTTTCTAATAAATTATATTTCTAGGTATGCTGTTGGATGGAAGATATCCAGTCAATACTACTTTACAAAATCTGTTGATTTTTAGGACAATCTTAATTTTGGACCTCAACTTTGAGGCAGTCTTTATGCATATCCTGTTTGTTGTCAGCCTTGTCCTCTGGAAATTATCTTGAGGAACATGGCAGATAATCAAAATATGATTGGCAAAAAAGTTCTTAACTTTATTCAATTCCCTCCCCCAACATCCAATATGTAATATTCAGTCTTATTTTTTTATGTGTAAACCTGAAAATCAAAATATATCAATCCAACCAATCTGAGTACCCTTGAACGTACTTTCCTGCTTTAATTCATTAGCACTGTCAGCTGCAGCATCAAAAAAGCTGTAGCAACTATATTTAGACCAAGAAACTATCAATGTGCATGGCTCAGTTGAGTATACTGCTAATTAATTTGGGATGCAAATTCATTTTTGTTTTCCCTTTGGACTCTAAAACCATAAAACTCATCCCATGAATCAACCTGAGACAGGAAATCCTAATTTATTGATTCCACAATATCACATGCCCAGCTATCCAAGACTAAGATTATCCCAGAGATTCAAAATCACTTCATCATCTTCTATGCAGCTCATCCCCAGAGGAAGCTAAAACGAGAAGATCTAAAATCGCCAGCTTCCCAGTGTTTCATTAGTGAACTCTCCAAGCAAATCCAATTTGCCAATTAATATCGTATCCCCTCCCTCTAAACCACTGTATGCATCTCATCACAAGTACAGAGAAATGCAAATGCCGTCTTCCTGTGAAAGTCTTCTTTCAATCCTGCCTATTGCTTTTTAGTTACCTTCTCAAAGGAATTTACAAATGTCCATTATTATCCTCAGTCTATTTAGCACAAGTCTTTTAGAAAAGAAATCAGATATGGGAGTATAACTTAATAATTACTACCATTATTTATATTTCCCCCCGTCGTTTTTTCTGCTAGACCTCTGTTTCTTTTGCACTGAGTAGCTTAAATAATGTTGTGAGTTGGGTGAGCCAAGGGGTCCCAGTCAACTCGCTACTTTCTGTAGTATCAGAGCAGAACTGCCTTTTGAATGGAAAAAGTTTAATGTTAAGCTCCAGGAACTTCTTCACTGAAATGGAAAGCTTTCCTTATAATTTATTCAGGTAGTTATATTTTATTTAAGAAGAGGAGGTTGAATTTTGGGAGGGGGAAATACCTTCAAGTTTGTGTTGGCAGTTCAGTCAGTTGGCAACCGACTGAACATGTCTCTACAGTTTTATTGGCAGGGCTTTCAGAAGGCGTTTGCCATTGTGTCCTTTTTAGGACTGAGAGAATGACTGGCTCAAGGTCACCCAGCTGGCTTCATACCTGAAGTAGGGGTAAACCTCACAGTCTCTCAGTTTCCAGTATGCACCTTAATATATGAAATTAATTCTCTTAAAAGGTTTTCTTAAACTTTTTGTTGTTAATGTTGTAATACACTATTACTCAAGTTAGGTGACTCTCTATGCCTTTCCTTTGACTTGAGCTGAGTAAATACAAAGACAAGGGAAGACAAAGGCAATAAGAGAGAGAAGAAGGCTTAAAAAATGTAGGCTATAAAAATATGCCAAAATGAAGTAGGATAAGTAAAATAAATACAGGATTCAAAGAATTCTAAAAGATACAATTGTATTTTAGTAAGAGGATTAGTCCTATCAAGAGCATTTTATTTCTTAGCAGCTAAGAACAGTGTAATGATATATGGAAATGACTTTGGGTCCAGAATTCCTGCACAGAGAATGGTTGGATTAGAGGTAGCATATTCCCTAGCTGGACAGGGGGTGAGCAAGAGGCTCAGAAGGGACCCTCTCTAATTTATTGGGGGTGGTGGTAAAGGAGATGGGAGGAAACGTGTACTCTCAGACTTACAAGATTCTGTTAATATAACCTTACAGTAAAATAGAATTAGCTCACTTGGTTATGTTTCCGGTTAAGGCTGACAGCTAGTATAAAATGTGCCATTTGTGCCATTGATGTTATACTGATAGTATGTCTTACATTTACGCTGAGATGAAAAGATTTGATTTTTTAAAATTCCAGACTGCATTTGAGTGTCCCGAAGGTGCTTTTCAAGAGGCAGCTGGACTTACTTTTTCAAGAGGCAACATTTGCTGCTTTCCAGAGGAAATACTGGCTGCGGGAAGAAGGAAACTCCTGATGGAGGCAGAATTTTAAAGAGATGCATTTAGAATCCAAAGAATCCAAAGCATCACACACATAATTGTCTCTATATTAGAGCCACATGAACCCACTAGTAATTCTCTGGGTGAGTTCTCCTGGGGTCCCAGAAGCAGCTTGTGTTTGTCGCACTAGGAAAGGAGAAGTTTGTGCCTAAGAAGCTTTTAGTATAAGTTCTGCCAGTAGCCATGAGTTTGAAAGTAGCAGGAAGTATTGCAACAGCTAAAAGATTGCAAAGTGGCTAATGTGCTGTGCTAGAGAAATCTGAGGGGATAGAAATGATATCAGTCTGTAACCTGATACGAGTCTTAGTGAGCAAGTAGTGAACAACTATATAAGTAATATTCAAACTTCATATTTAGGAAGCAGACTCTGTTCCTCTGAGTAATCCATCTATATTTCAGTTTCAGTATTCGTGTCTAGGTACATTACTATTCCTGAGACAGTTTAGAGGATATCCAGAGAACAGCCATGAAAATATTTAAAGGAAATAAAGAAGGGAAAGGAAGGATGAAAAGTGTCACGTTTAGATTTTGTAAGCCTATTCAGGCCAGAAATAGCTGTGGAGATCCTTTCATTGATTCCTAGGAGAGCTGGATTAAATATCTCTCATTTAACATCTTAACATCATCCCAAGCAAAATGCTTTTGGGTTGTGGATGTATCCTTGGATAAAAAGTCCTGTCAACCTTGTCTTATTGAGTGGTATTGGATTTTATGTGTCTTCCTTATACTTACATTCATTTTATGTGGGTCCAGCAAAAGAGCAAATGTGGGATGGTGTTTCACTTTTAAAAAATGGGTGTTTTTACTAGAATGCTGGGTGTATTGAATATGAACCTTGCAGGATGGACATGAAAGTGTAAGAGCTTTACAAGGATTATATATCATGCATCAGGATGCACTGCAAGAAGACAAAGGTTTTCCATTGTTATTGGCTTCTTGCATCGATTTTTACCATAATATTGTTTTTGAATGTGGAGATTTTATATATATATTTTGCTAATAAATAAATGAAGGGAGACTAGTATAGATCTATTTCAAGCTATTTAGCTGTCATTTATTTGTTTTGAACTTGGGCTATTTTACATGTTAGGCAGTTATAATAACCTCTAAGCCACAAGCTTTCCTCCCTTATCAGCTGAGCAAGGGGAATGATTAGATGTTTTGTCAAGGCACCTGGTATGCCCAAATATGGGAGGGAACATACTGCTTCCCTTTTATTTATTTATTTATATATGCATGCATCGCAGAACACAAGAACGCAGTAAGAAAAAAAGAAAAAAAAATTCCCCCCTTTTCCAGCACCTTAAAGCTACAGGACATGAAATTAATTTTGAAGGAACAAGGTTAATCTCCAAAACTGAACACTTCAACAAGAGAATAATTATGGAAGCTATCTACATGAAACCGCTGGGCGAGATCATTCGGAGGCACGGGATAAGATACCATCAATACGCGGACGATACCCAGTTGTATCTGTCTGCCCCGTGCCAACTCAATGAAGCGGTGGACGTGATGAACCGGGGTCTTGAAGCCGTTAGGGACTGGATGAGGGCTAACAAGCTTGTACTCAACCTGGATAACACCGAGTGGCTGTTGTGCTTCCCTCCCAATAATAGTGTTCCATCACTCAGGCTGGGGGGCCAAATATTATACCCCTCAGACAGGGTTCGCAACTTGGGAGTCCTCCTGGACCCACAGCTGACCTTCGACCACCATCTGTCAGCTGTGACCAGGGGGGCATTTGCCCAGGTTCGCCTGGTGCGCCAGTTGCGACCCTACCTGAACTGGGAGGCTCTCACAACAGTCACTCGGGCCCTTGTGACCTCTAGGCTGGAATACTGCAATGTGCTCTACATGGGGCTGCCCTTGAAGAGCATCCGGCGACTTCAGCTAGTCCAGAATGCGGCCGCGCGAGTGATTGTGGGTGCACCTCGGTTCGCCCACATAACACCTATCCTCCGCGAGCTGCGCTGGCTACCTGTTGATCTCCGGGTGCGCTTCAAGGTGCTACTTACCACCTATAAAGCCCTTCATGGTAGTGGATCTGCGTACTTGAGAGACCGCCTCCTGCCAATAACCTCCTTGTGACCTATTAGATCGCATAGATTAGGCCTCCTCCGAGTTCCATCCGCCAGTCAATGCCGACTGGCAACCACACGGAGGAGAGCCTTTTCAGTAGCAGCCCCGACCCTTTGGAACGATCTCCCCGTGGAGATTCGTACCCTCACCACCGTCCAGACCTTCCGCACAGCCCTCAAGACCTGGCTATCCCGTCAGGCCTGGGGATAAAGATCGCAATCCATCCCCACCCGAATGATGAATGAATGTTGTGTACTATTTTTACTTATGTATTGTCTTTGTCTTGTTGTCTTGTACCCCCCTCCCTATATTTTGTAAGCCACCCTGAGTCCCCTCAGGGAAAAGGGCGGCCTATAAATAATAATAAAACTATAAAACTATAAACTATCGAAATAGAGAAACACCCCCATAACATGAATAAACGTGAAGATACCTCCCACTTACCAGACATCTGGAAACCAGCCCTAGTCAACAAATGAGCCCCACCCACCACCCAGGCCATTACAACATGAAACAACAATGGACACACAGCCAGCACCAATCAGCATCAATCTACCAATCATGATACAACCACACAACTAATCATTCCACTTACTGAAACAAAGCCAGCACTCCACACACCCCCACCAAGATTTATAGAAAGACGGCAGCTCCGACCACGCTTTAAGCCCAAAACCCAGCCTGAAGATGGCGAGTGAGACCTTGCCGAAACTTTGCCAAGACAATCTCAATCTTACATGGGAAAAGACCCGAATACAACAAAACCAGCATACCTACACCATTGAAAATCTCTATCATCTATCTATCTATCTATCTATCTATCTATCTATCTATCTATCTATCTATCTATCTATCTATCATATATATATATAATCTCCACATACATACACACACCCATACACACACTAGCGCCTCATAAAAAGCACATAAAAATGCAAGTAGAAAAATAGGAATCACCTTTGGTGGGAAGATAATAGGCTCCATGCGCCTTCAGCATTTAGTCATGCCGGCCACATGAACACAGAGACATCTTCGGACAGCGCTGGCTCTTCGGCTTTGAAATGGAAATGAGCACTGCCCCCTAGAGTTGGGAACAACTAGCACATATGTGCGAGGGGAATCTTTACTTTTATCTTTATATTTAGTTTAATAATTCTTGATAAATCTTAAAACTCTCTAATCCAGGGACCATAACATATGAGGACAATGAATTCAATAGGTTCATTTTGTATTGGTTACTCCATTTTCTTTATTTCCTTATTCAATGGGATTTTTATTCCAATCTTCAATGAAAAAGGGTTCTAGAAGGGCTGACTGGGCACTTACTTGTTAAAAGTGAAAAATAGAAGTCTCTTTGTACAAGGTTGCAGCCTAAAAGACATTGTATAAAAGGAAAAAAATGGATGGGGAGAGGAAAAAAATGATGAACAGATAAATTGCATTATTATAAAACCAACTGACAGGATGATGGGAGAGGGAGAAGGTTTGTCTGGTCTGTCAGCAAAATTGTGGAAATCGTCTTCTTTTCCTTCCTTGTCTTCTGCATCAGTCTCATGGGATTTTGACTACCCTGAATGTACGTCATATAGTGAGCCACTGCATGGATTTTAGTGTTCAACAGAGGGGTATGTTTTCCCTATTAATTCTCTCCACAATATTCCTTACTTTGCAATCATCTATCATTTCCCCCTTTTTAAAATAAGTCCCTAAACACTGCATGTATGCCTCCATTGTGGAGAAGACCTGGGCACTTGTTTTGTTTTAATCCTTACTATAATCAGAACTTTAAAAAGTTGGAAAGAGGCTCCTGATTGGTTTTTCAGTATGATTTCATGAAAATTATCTGCATGCAGGACTGGTGTGATAATGATTCATTGCTCTGGCTTTTAAAAATTGCATGAAGCTTTTAAAGCACTAATCGTGCCAATTAGCCAGAAAATGATTCATATGGAACTTACAAAGATGGATGCAGCTAGTAGAAAATCTCCAATCTTATTGCAGTGTTTGTACTGCAGTGGTGTCAGGGATGTTTGCTGAAGATGGGTAAAAGTTGTATGCATCGCTGTCTAAGTCCCATGCATATGGAGGAGCTGGGAAAAACCACTTCCTGAAGTCACACATCTACTGCTGTGTCTGCTCCATCCTTAAAAATTTAGCAGCTCCCCCCCGCCCCCGCTTTATGTGTATTTCTAAAAAGATGTAACAGAAGAAAAGAATAAATATCTGGGATCGTGTTGTAGTATTGCAAAAACATAGACATTGATTCATTGAGGAGGAACTGGGAAAAAAAGTTTATGTGATGCTCTATTTAGGAAGAATGAGGGCATCGCATAAACATTCCCCCCCCCCCCAGTTTGGTGTTATAGTTAAGGATGCATTTTTTCTGCTAAAACTATCTTACATCATTCAAAAAACCAAGGACAAATGAACCTGCTAATTTCCTTTTGTTTAGTTTTACTGATATTTTTTAAATCAGACTTCCATATCAATTTGTGATTATTATTACTGTTTTCCATACGAATATTCATGTGCATATAGCATGCTTTTATTATTTTGCCCAAATAATTTTTTTCCAAGCCATTTCTCCCAATTCAGTTTTGTATATTGTTCTCTTTAACAAATACAGTTTTTAGAGGGAAATTCTATGAGTTGCAGCATTGTAAATGTTGAAGGGTAACTATATTTTCGTTATCTTTTGGTTGAGGAGGTTTAAGGAATTTAAATCTGTCAATTTCAGTGCCTCGGTTTTATTGTGTTTCAAATTTATTTATTTCTAAATCTAATGTATAAGTCTGCCCAACTAACAAGTGTAACTGATTCCATTTTTGCTCCCCATTCCATAGATTTAACACAAGTTATCTGGGCTTTATCAGAAAAGTGGCAGTGATTGCATTATTCAGCAGCATCTGAAGTAGGTAGGATGGCTCCCTCAGCTAACAGGCTTCTTTTCTGTTCTTGCAACCCACAGGCTACTAGGCAGAATGTCCACAGATGAGCGGCATTTGACCTCCAGCTGTGGATCTTTCATCAAGACTGAGCCATCCAGTCCATCCTCTGGAATTGACGCCATCAGCCATCATAGTCCTAGTGGCTCCTCTGATGCCAGTGGTGGTTATGGCATCACTATAGGTGGCCATTCTAATGGCCTGGACTCACCACCCATGTTTGGCGGTGCAGGGATTGGTGGTGGTCCTTGCCGCAAGCGATATGACGACTGTGCCAGTGCTATTATGGAAGATTCACCCACTAAATGCGAATATATGCTCAATGCCATCCCGAAAAGGCTATGTCTAGTGTGTGGGGACATTGCATCTGGATATCACTATGGAGTGGCCTCTTGTGAAGCATGCAAAGCCTTCTTCAAGCGGACAATTCAAGGTAGGAGGCTGGTGAGAGCAAATGCAAGTGAAATGGTTACATCAAACACTGTTTTTGTTGGCTGACAGACAGAATCCATTATAGGGTTTTATCTTGGAATTGATGATGGCTAAATATTTTGAATATTCAAGGGAGATTAGAGCTGAAAAGCGAGCAACTTGACAATGTGAATTTAGACAGCACAGGGTCACAATACAGGCTTAATGGTATCTTTTGCTAATCTTAGCAACATTTTTCTTGTCGTCTTATAATTTGGCACTAAAAACCTAAGTGAATTTTCTAAATTCTGGTTGTCATTATTATTTCAGTTTTTGCAAGTCTGGGTAAATCAGATTATATGATTTCTATATTTGCTACCTCATTCACATAATCTAATGTGTTTTAGGGGGGAAAAAGTTCTTTTCACTGTTAAAATAGATATAATGGGGAAAAAAAACAATGCTGCCAGTTATAAACGACTGGGTTAAAGAGATCTATTTTACATCCTATTCAAAATGTTAAAGGTGAGAATCAACAGTTGAACTAAAAGCATTCCAAAATTTGGAAGTAATACAAGAGTAGCTCTGTTCAGAGGCCAGAAGAA
Organism: Thamnophis sirtalis; assembly: GCF_051295495.1. Taxonomy (NCBI): domain Eukaryota; kingdom Metazoa; phylum Chordata; class Lepidosauria; order Squamata; family Natricidae; genus Thamnophis; species Thamnophis sirtalis. The sequence goes on from NW_028261381.1 coordinate 128,022,839, forward strand.
CTGTCTGTTTTTGTGTGTGGAAGATATATTCAGCAAAAGAGATGGCGTGGCACCTTCCAGAATGGGATGTAGAGAACTCTCTAGGCCAGTGTTTCCCAAAGTGTGGTACGCGTACCCCCAGGGGTATGGGAAGAGTTTGGTGGGGGTATGCGTTGCACCGGAGTTTGGTGGGGATCACGTGGGAATATCACAACAGGAGAAGATATCTTTAATGTTATGAATACATTTATGCAAGAGAACAAAGTTGATTGGAATAGATGTGTTGGAATAAGCACAGATGGAGCAAAAAGTATGGTTGGAATTAATAAAGGACTCATTGCAAGAATTCAAAATGTTGCTCCAAATGTCATATCCACACATTGTTGCATACACAGAGAGGCTTTGGCAACACGTAAGATGCCCACTGATCTACAGAAAGTTCTGGATGAAAGCGTGAAAATCATTAACTACATTTTTTTATGTAGTTATGAGGGGTACTCAGCGTTTTTTATGAGGGGTACTCAGCATTACGAAAATTATAGAAGGGGTAAACATATGTCAAAAGTTTGGGAAACACTGCTCTAGGCCAATGGTTCTCAACCTGTGGGTTGGGACCCCTTTGAGGGTCGAACGACCCTTTCACAGGGGTCACCTAAGACCATTGGAGAAAACATATTTTCAAAAAAAATACGGAAAACATAAAATAATTTTATGGTTGGGGGTCACCACAACATGAGGAACTGTATTAAAGGGTCGTGGCATTAGGAAGGTTGAGATCCACTGCTCGAGGCTATTGGGTGGTCTCAAGTAAGTAGAATTTTCAGAGTTTGCATATTTAAATCAGGAGTATCCAGCTTTGGCAAATTTATGACTTGTGAATCTTAACTCCCAGAATTTTCCCAGTCAGCATGTTTGGGAACATTAGTTCATAGCAATAGCAATAGCACCTAGACTTATATACCACTTCATAGTGCTTTACAGCACTCTCTAAGCAGTTTACAGAGTCAGGCTATTGCCCCCAACAGTCTGGGTCCTCATTTTACCGACCTCGGAAGGATGGACTGCTGAGTCAACCTTGAGCCAGTCACAATCAAACTCCTGCCAGTGAGCAGAGTCAGCCTGCAATACTGCATCCTAACCCCTGGGCCACCATGGCTCAAATATAAATCTACTGAGTGCCAAAGATGTCGCTAAATGTTTCACCTTTAACTTTCTTCTTACCAATGTGAAAGTTTTTTCATCCTGCAGATTCAAGCACTCTTCATTCAGTTATTGTTGCTTTTCTAAGAAAGATAGAAATATTCTTTGACTACTGGGAACATTTGCTTTTGAAAACAAATGCCTTTTTTTGTAGTATTAAAGTACCAACATTTTTTTTGAACTACAAAGCTCGTGCCAAGCCAAGAAATCAGCAATATTTTTGCAGATTAATATTGACATTTCAAGAATAAAATGTTATTTATAACAGGCATTTTGAACAAGGGAATAAAAAAGCTGACGATGGCAGCCACAAAAGCTCCGTCCTCTTTTATCTGTGTTGCAATGAATGCAAAAAAAAAAAAGCGTGAAGATTTGATCGCATGGTTGTGACAATGTGATGGAACTCATTAGTGGCCTCGAGGAAAAATAAGGTGAGATGCAGCCTAGGGAACAATCAAATCCGAGGGACAGAAAGATTCTGTTAATGTAGCTGTACCATAAAGGACTAGAGCCTCTCTAGTTCTTTTCCTGTCTGGTTTGCTGGGGTGGGAACTGACATTGATCTTGTAAGTACAAATTTCCCGCCCACCAGTTTTAGCTGCCTGTTCCATTAGGGCAGGCCAGTGGTGGGTTCTGGCAGCCGCTACTGCCGGTTCGCTCAGGGATGCTGTGTGTGCATGTGCAGTACAACAAAAATTGCATGCGCAGAAGCCAAAAACAAGATGGCGCTACTTATGGCGTCACCAGGAGAACTGGTTCAGGGACATGGCAGACCTGGGTTACTGCCGGTTCCAGCGACCCATGCTGCCAAGCTACTATCGGTTCAACTGAACTGGTCCAATCTGGTAGGAACCCACCACTGGGCCAGGCTGTCTTGTCTGATTGTTTCCTAGGCAGAATCTTTCCTTCTCTTTCCTCAAAGCCACAAACTTATTCCATTACAGGATTGCCATCTTGATTGTTTTTAACAATTCCAGTAAACATCCCAGTAAGTTAACTACTGATCCACTGCATAGGAATTATTGTGAACAGTTATTCTTAGATCCGATAAATAATTAGACATTCAAATGCCACTTCTTTTTTAAACAGAAAACAATGGTAATCAGTTTAATTATATCACGTAATATAATTATTGTACTAAATCTCTTAAATGGGCGAATTTATTTTCTTTATATCCTATTGATGTTGAAACTGTCAGCAGTAACTAACCACTAGTGAAAACCATATGTTGAAGAAATATGACATTTTGACTTTCGAGCTGCTTTTAATTCTTATTCTTAATTCTCATCAAATAAGTAAAATATAATCCAATAGATAAACACTGAATTTGTTCCAGCTGAACTGACTTGTAGAGATCACACTAAATTTCACTTCTATAATATAGGAAGAAAATTGATCTTACATCAAAAGAAAAATTATATAAAGTTATAAGGGCATGTACCTGAAAACTACTATAAAACTTAAATCTTCAATTCAGAGAATGGCCGTGCTGCAAAAATCGCTGCGTTTTATTGACCTTATTATAGCAATATAATGTGGTAAACTGTAGTCATTAATCTGCTATTCTGTCAGTTTTCTAATCAATACATTTCAAACTACAAAAGTATATCTGCTTCATTTTTCAATATGTGTGCATATCAATACTGTACATGCGTACATTTTCTTTGTCCCTTCGAATTAGTGTTGACTCCTGGTGGCTGTTTGGACAAGTCCCTGCAGTTTTCTTGGCAAGATTTCAGAAATGATTTGCCATTGCCTACTTTCTAGGGTTCTGGGAGAGTGACTGGCCCAAGGTCACCCAGCTGGTTTTATGCCTAAAGCAGGCCCAGAACTCTGAGTCTCTAACCTGATGTCTTATCTACTACACCAAACTGAATCTTATCTAAACTCAATGTATTATAACATGCATTCTCTTATCTATAGTTTTGCAAACTGACAAGATTCTGAAATTAGAATATTTTGCATTTTTTAAGTGCCCGCCGCTTGCGTAAGTGGAGCTGCGCGCATGGTCTGGTTCGGAATGGGTCATAGCGACAGCCCAGGAGTTGGGGAGTCTTGTTTTAAAACATATGCATGAAAATTGGAACCTGAAAGCAAAGTTTTTAGTGTTTACAGTTTAACAAAAGAAAATTTCAACATATATAAGAAATTGTTATTTTTTTTCACAATCTTCTCTTACAATTTTTTAAAAATGAGAAACGAGGCCTTTAATATTGAAATACTAAATTGTCAAAGAACAGTTGAAAAATTATCTTTCTCTAAAGCTTGATGGGTCAGTTTATTTTTAACCAATATCATGTTTGCATGTTTATTCATAAATCCATTATTTTCCGTATCTGCTAATCATTCATATAAAAGTTCTATATCAGTATATATTTTTGATTTTCTTTCTCCCAAATATGCTTCTTTAAATGTATTTTCTTCCCAAATGCTCATTTCTAAACTCCTTTCTTTTTAAAGAAGTTATATATTTTATTGATTATGTCCCATCAAGTTGTTGTTGACTATTGGTGACCATAAAGGTAATTTTTCTTATGAAGACACTGTATGTCCCTAGCCTGATATTTTGGGTCTTCTCATGGTGTAGTCACTGCCAATGAAACTGAATCCATCCACCTTGCTGCTGTTCATTCTCTTCTCTTTCATTTCCTTTTTTCCCAGTTTAGAGCCTTTTCCAGCAAAATCAGTCTTCACATAATATGTCTGAAATACACATTATGTACTGTTATAATTTTAACATGATAACCTGTCCCCTTGGGTGAAAACTCTGAGTTGATTTTGTTCAATAATCTATTTATTTGTTTCCTAGCTATTCATGGTATTCTCAGAGATCTTCTCTAACACCAAAGTTCAAAGATCCGGATTCTTCAAAGTCCACCTTCTCCTTCCATAGTGTCACAGAAAATACTATGGTTGCAGGATTCTGATATTTGTAGGTGTAGACCCATCATGGCACTTGAATATCTTCTCCAGTGTCTTCATGGCTGAATGCTAAACTCCAGTGTATTTCTTGATTGCTTGTTCCTTTTACTATTGTTGATTGATCCAAAAAAGTCAGAAGCTATTCACCTTTTCGGTATCTTCATTATCAGTTCTAAGGCTTGTTGTTCTACCTATTGTCATTAGTTTGGGTCTTCATTTTATTTAATTTTAGTCCCATGTTTTCCACTGTGCTCCTTCACTTTTATTACTAGGGCTTGCTGATCCTTTGCATTTTTGGCTATCAGGGTAGTGTCATCAGCATTGCGCAAGTTACTAATATTCCTTCCTTTGATTTTAAAACCATGATCGTGTTTTTCTCATCCACCTTCCCTCAATATACAGTTGGCATATACAATAGATTGAGTAAATGAGGGGAAATGTCTTTTCACACTCCTTTGCCATCCTTGAGCCAGACTGTTTCACCATATTCTGTTCATACTATATATAAGTTTCTCATGAGGATAATAAGATGTTCTGAACACATTTCAGTTTGATGTGATCAACACAATTAGAGGCATTTCTACAATCTATTAGCAATAGCAATAGCAGTTAGACTTATATACCGCTTCATAGGGCTTTCAGCCCTCTCTAAGCGGTTTACAGAGTCAGCATATTGCCCCCAACAATCCGGGTCCTCATTTTACCCACCTCGGAAGGATGGAAGGCTGAGTCAACCCTGAGCCGGTGAGATTTGAACCGCTGAACTGCAGATAGCAGTCACCTGAAGTGGCCTGCAGTACTGCACTCTACCCACTGCGCCACCTCGGCTCTAACTATGTCTATACTATACTATACTATCTATTAACTATGTCATGACTTCTTTTTGGTATTCTTTGGCTTTCTCAATTATACTATACGCATCCCCAATAATATTGTAGGTTCTTCAGATGTTTCTAAAGCCAGTTTGAATGACTGGTCTCTCTTTTTCCACGTAGGGCTCTAAATTGTGTTGAATGATCCTAACCATTATTTTGCTAGCATGTGAAATTATTAGAATGTTATATTGTTTGCACACTGTTCAATTTCCTTGTGTTGGCATTGCAGTATAGATTGACTTTTTCCAATCTTCATCCATTGTGTCATTGTCCTAACATTAAATCAAAATCTGCCTCTCTGTAGTAGCATCTGTTATTCTATGTCCTGGCACTATGTGGGTAATACCTTTTTCCTCTGTGACATTCTTTCTGGCATTTGGCAAGTGCTATTCTATCTACACCCAGGAGTCTTTTGTCATGAGCAAACATAGCAGTTCTCTTAATGTCAACTCATAGGATTTGGTTTATAATCCTCAGATTATCTACATGGCTGTACTTTGTAGTTGTTCCAGTTTGCACGAATTCTAAAATGTAGTGCTCAGAATGGAGGACGATACTCCAAGATGAGACTGATCAATGCTTGGTAATCTAGAACTATTTCTTTCTGTAATTTTTATAGAACTTATATTTCTGTTGATGCAGTCCAACTTTTCATTTGCACATATTATCGTTTAGATCAAGTTGAATTCAAAGATCTCTTTCATGTGTATTAGTATCAAACCTTGTATGCTTAATCTTATATACAGCATGTCCATTTGATTTTTCCTCTAAGTGAGGAAAATTTGCATTTGTCTCTATTAAATTTCATTCTAATACTTTAGCTGACTTCTGTAGCAGAGGAACAGCATGCTGAATTTCATTTCATAATTTCAGGGATGTAAACTATGCCACCCAGTTTTCTTTCACCTGAATATTTGACCAGCATTCTCTTCACCTTTTTATCCAAATCATGAATAAAAATGTTAAGAAAGTGCCAGATCCAGGACTAATCCTTATGACTTCCCACCTAACTGCTTATGAACCATACGGGGCTTTAAAAATAATCAATTATACACATGACATCTTGAATAGATGATGATCATCCAGATTTTCTCAGCATATTTCCTTTTCTTTGAAAGCTATTAGTTATGTTGGAACAAATCTCATAACTGGCCCTGCATCCTTGGGTGATAGCAATAGAAGATTAATGAGAATGTTTTAATTATAACCATTTGCCTAATTTGTGTGGGGCCAAAGCAGACAGTTTTTGTTAGGTTCTTCTGACTGCCTATTTACTTGATAAGCAGATGCAGATGTTTTTGATGCTCCCTTGCTCCATTTCCATGATCTAAATCTTTCCTTTTGAATAGGCTATTAACCCCCCCAGGAAAGCAATTCCAATGCAAACACGTGCTTTTCCCCTGCCTATCTTTTTCCTATTGCATAGTGATATTTGGAGTATAAAAGTTTAAACCAGATTAGTAGTGCAGAAAAGCTTAAATTTTCTCAATGCAACTGCTCCAATAACCAATTTTATTCTCATGTAGCTTCTTAAAAGTGATGGAAAAGTTCTAATGAAGAGTTTTGATTAACCAAGCCATTTTTTCCCATTTAAAATAAGAATGTAATCTTATTTTGTTACATACAACTGTGCACAGATTTTTTTAGAGTCTGTGACACCTTTACCATTTAGTCTTGCCTGTTATTGTGCATCAAAGTTTAACATTTTCTTTGTGAAAGTGATTTTAGACAAAGCAACTTCTGATAATATGTTCACAGTGGATTCCCATGCTTTCAATTATTACTTTACTAAACCTATAAGATGAGGCTGAAGGCTTACATTTAATCTTAGTACCTATTGTTTTTTCAAAACTAGATAGAAATGATAGATGTATTAATCTTGAATTGAGGCAGTAATGTCTATCAAATGATGGGAATTCCTCCTGAAGTTAATGGACAATTACTTTCAAATAATAGTTTCTGAATTACATTAGAAATATCTGTGTAAATACAGCTATATACTATTCAATCCCAACTGAGGAAAGACTTTTGAATTAGAGTCTATGGAATGGAATAAAATGTTCTTAATTTGTCATCAACCCATTGTGACTGTACTATTTTAATGGCTTTGCTGCTAGTGCAAATATAGTGTCCAACTTGATAAGCCCTCCAGTGTTGATGATGCTGTTTCTGAAAAATTTATCTATTGGCTGCAATATTGTGATGTGTTTTAGGTGGTTGGGAACTCTGCTTTTCCTTGAAAGAATAGGAAGCAATATGACATGATGCAGTCCCCATAAAGTGTCACTGGGTTATCTGAGAAGGCATCCTTGGAGTTATTTGGAAGGACAGTTCTTCAAGATTCGTAGACATATGGCATTTGCTTGAGTAATGTTTTGAGCAATAATGGAGTTTAAACTGTTTCTCATTATTGTCATTGAGATTGTTTGTCTCAATCCTATGATTCCTGTGGGCCATTTGGAACAATAAATCATTACTTCAGAGGAATAGAATACCTTATGAGAAAATCTTGGTAACCCTCAAGAGAAAACCCTCTCTAATGCATTTGGAGATTATGCATAAATGCTGTTAAATAGCTAGTTTCTAAAAACTGATTTGATGAAATTTCCCTGTTTGATGCATTTCAATTGGTTAAACCATTTGGAAACAATCTAAAATAAGGAAGCACATTGAAACTGCTCTTAAAACAGCCTATTGGGGATGTCTCTAAGGATTACCCTGAAGGATTTTGAATTGGAGATGGTCCCTAATAACATGCAATTATGTTCCACAATCAGAAGGCACCAATACACTAGTCAATCAGTAATCTTCTTATGGTTTATATGGTATTTGAGAAAACCGTGGGAAATAAAAATGATAGTCTTCAGTCTTGGGATGTGAACTATTTATTTATTTTCAGCATTTTTACCAAACCTTTTCTAACAAATATTCAATGTAGATTATGTTCAGAACAAAATCTATGTAAAAGAATAAAAGAAACTGTTTTCGCTGTATCTCAAAACAATTGATATCCAAAGGCATTATAATATAAAGATAGTAGATAGTAGCTTCTAGTACCAGCTGTCTGACCTGGAGGGTGAGATAGGGGAAAGGAAAAGTAGAAGTAGAATAAAGCCTATAATAGGTATTAAAAGGTACTTCTAGTTAATACATGAGATTGCCTACCTTATTTTCCAAAAATCTGGGGACTTCAGTGTGTCAGGATACACATTTGACTTTGTTTATCCACCAGTGCTGAACTATGGTGCTGAATTATGGTGCTGGAGAAGACTCCTGTGAGTCCTTGGACTGCAAGGCGATCAAACCGGTCAGTCCTAGAGGAGATCAACCCTGACTGCTCTTTGGAAGGCCAGATCCTGAAGAGGAAACTCAAATCCTTTGGCGATCTAAAGGAAGGACTCACTGGAGAAAAGCCTAATGCTGAGAAAGATTGAGGGAAAAAGAAGAAAGGGATGACAGAGAATGAAGTGGCTGGATGGAGTCACTGAAGCAGTAGACATGAGCTTAAATGGATGCCAGAGGATGGTAGAGGACAGGAAGGCCTGGAGAATGTTGTCCATGGGGTCGCAATGAGTCAGACACGAATTCACAACTAACAACAACATCCACCAGGGAAAAAAATCTGGGTTTTGGACACATATTTTGCAGTTCAAGGATCCTATGTAATTGTACCAATCTAGGAAGGCTCAATCTCACACATTCCTATCTCTTTGTGTATCTGAAAAAGCTCAGAGCTGCTTCCTAGATTGGGTTCCACTTTCATTGCGTGGCTCCTCAAAGCATTGTTGGGAAATGTTCATTTGATTAAATTAGACGTGGTACAGTGGAATAACTCACATTCAGAAAGCATATTCTCATGACAAGTGTAAGCCTGCAAATATCCATGTAGCTTTCCTTGCTCATTGGCATGCATTGCTTCCTCCTCTGGCTGCTGAGGATACCTTGGAGCTCTTTCCATCATTGTCTGCCAGATTGCCCCTAGTCCACAGTGACTGAAGTGACAGCATGACTGCCAGGTAGAAGGCGGCTACTGGAATCCTGATGAGTTAATCTCATCACTTTATCACAAGGCACTTACAGAAATTGCAAGGTGGTGTGAGTAGCTCTTTTCTTCTGGCAGGCAGCCCAGGACTCATAAAAGAAATTGACATACTTTGTGATGGGGTAAAAATAAAATAACAACAGAGCAGAGAACTTTGTTAAATATTTGAAGACAATAGTTTATCTTGTCCTGGAATTGCTTGCTTGTGGGGAATACATCATCTGCTTTTGTAGGCTTTTCCTCAGATAAGCGTAAGGACAGGAGAGAAATTTGTTTTCTTTTAATACAAGCTTAATATATAATTTCCAAAATACAAACCAGAATGCCATTTACTTTGGCTCACAATGATTGCATTGTAGTTTTCCAATCATAAAATGCATACATGAATGGAATTAGACAGTAATAATGCATATATGCAGAACATTTGCTTGCAACAATGTGTGTATTGGGGGAATTGGGGATATACAAAAATGGATATAAATTTGGGGAAGACTTAAATTTATAAACTGACAGAGCAGTAGGAAAACATGCATTTGCCTTGAAACTCTGCTTATTGCTATGTATGGGAAGCCTAACAAACAGGCTGATCCACTTTTGTTCATAATTAAAATGCCCTTGCCCATCTTTGCAAATTGCAGCATGTTGCCTTTATAAATATGTACAAGGTCACCTAGTGGGCATTAATACTTTGAGAATGTTTGTCTAGATTCTTCCTTTTGAATGAGGTGTGTTTTAAATGTGATATGCTAAGTTTCAGAGTTGTAAAAAAAGAAAGCATTTTAGAGAGTATATGGAAGTTGTACCTGTCTTTGCAGGTATGTGAAAGGCACTATCTGACCGAGTCTGTATCAAAGCATTTGCACAAGACTCATGACTCTTCTTTTGCAACATAAACATAATTTTGCAACTTCCCAACCTTAAAAATCCACAACCTCCTCTTCCAACAAACACATATTTCTCTAATTCTAGGCAGCAGATCTCTGGGCAGAGACTGTGCCATTTCTAGATTTAATTATTTCACCATAAGGATTAATTTATGCTGATGCATCATTTAGTGTGAGGCTGTAGTTGTCTTATTATGCCTTTGAATTGTTTTAATGACATTTTATATGGTTTTATTGGCTTGTTTTATTGCATCCTCCTTGGTACTAATTTTAATGAAAAGCAGGCTAAATTTGATATAAATAAATACGAAAATAAAATATTTCTCAGGCCATTTTATACCACTTGAGGCTTCTATTTCCTATGAGCCTCTTAAGCTATTTCTTTGAATGCATGAAAATTACTATTTGCTAATGTATCAGAGAGGTATTTGTATATGTTAACTTGTTTAATTCCCCTTTCTCTAGTACCTGTTTTGAAAAAGAAGACTGAGGGGAACAGTTTTGATTGCAGAGACAATCTTTATAGAGTCAATGGCTCATTGTCCCAGTACAGTATCAAATCTAAGATCAAATGCATGGTCTCAGTGAGCTTTCTGTGCATTTCCCCACTTTCCTCCCCCAAAAGATCTCCTGATATAGCATGTAGTTTGCTCTTGGGAGAAAGTCTACAGTGACCTCTGTTTTTAAAATGGACTCATGTTACTGATGACTGACTCTTGTTTCCAAACAGATGTTTTCCCCTTTAGGTCAAAGTGATCTTAATGGGGAAATCCATGTTTGCTCATTTACATGTCAGCACTATTTGTATTTGCTGGATAAGAGAAATCTAATCCATGTGAGCTAGAAACAATTATAAACTGTTCCGTTTCCCTACTTTATTCATTTTAGGTACATTCTATGACATATCAGAAAACTCCAATGAGGAAGAAAAGTCCACTTGCAATACTACTCTTGTACTCCCTTTAATTATTTTCCAGGCTCTCTAACAATGTCAAGTGACTAGGAGTCATGTGTAAAATGTCCCATAATGCTCTAAAAACTGTGCAATTAAAATGGCAGTAACATAGGGGTACCCAGGAAAGTCCTTTTGTTGACAAACCTCAAAACATCCTTCAAACCCTAGTTTACTTTCTGCACGCTCTCATTTAAAGCACTTCCCCCCCAACCAATGCCTTGCTTGCCCTTTCTTCCTTCCTTCCTTCCTTCCTTCCTTCCTTCCTTCCTTCCTTCCTTCCTTCCTTCCTTCCTTCCTTCCTTCGGAGATCACAGAACTCCATGATAATTCCGAGTGCCATCAATAAAAATATAGAACCATAGAATATGGGTTATATTTGGGTTTGCAGAAATACCATCCCAAGGAAACATAAACTGAAATCTGAAAGGGCACCTACAATAATAGAAAAGAAAGCGAGTGGAGGAGAGAATGAAAGGAAGATGGGGGAAAGAAGAAGGAGAAGAGGATGGAATGGAGAGGAAGATAAGGAGAGAGGGTAGGAAGGGGAAGAGGAAGAGTAGCAGTAGGAGAAAGGTAAGGGAAGAAGGAAGGGGACGGAAAGGAGGAAGGAAAAAAGTAGAGAAGGGAGAGGGTGAAAAGAAAGGGAAAACGAGGTGGTGTTACAACAGGAGGAAAGAATGGTAAATAAAGCAACCCAAACTCCATATTATAACCTATTAAATGAAATGATAAATGTATAAGAATGATAAATGTAAAGAAGAATAACAATTATGTGAATATATACTTAAAATGATACGTAAGAGAACAAAAAATAAAAAAAATTCTGGGGAAAAAAAAGAAAAACAGAAATGGTGGTAGGAACTTATGATTCAAAGGATAGGAACAGCAATAAGAAGATTCCAAAGTAGAGAAAGCGTGCTTCCTGGGTCACATCAGATGATATAATTTGATCAATGAAACACACCAACTTTGTCTAAGCAAATAGGCAGAAAGATACCAGAGACAGGTACCTGGCTTTATGCCACAATCTGCTTTTAAGTGGTAACCAACACTTTGAATTGCACCTGGAAACTAATTGGCAACTAGTACAGCTCATAGAGCAGAGGTATGCCCATCCCTGCTTGTGCCACTGCACTCTGAACCAACTGGAGGCCTTCCCAGTCCAGGAACAGGTTCAGCTAGCAGACAAGATGAACTTGCATGAAGGCCTTCCTAACCATAACTGCAAATTGTTCTCAAGCAGTAATTGCAAGTCCGGATAAATTCCAAGACTCTTCACCAATCTCAAATGGAGAAGTGCTAACCCATCCAGGACCTAAGATGGACATTCTCCAATTAGGTTAGGTTTGCCAGTTGTGAGAAAAGTGGCTGCAATGAAGAAATGTGAGGAAAGTAAAGTACTGAAAGAAGTAAAGTATTTAAAAAGCAGAGCAAAGCTTTAAATTAGTTTAAAGAGGTGAGATAAAATGTAGAAACTCTGTTTCGCCACCTGAACAGAAGAGTATGTAGAATATACAGTGATTATATACATACATACATACATACATTTATATATACCGTGTTTTCTCGACAGTAAGACAGAGTCTTATTTTCTTTTGAACTCTGAAATAAGTGCTTGGCCTTATTTTTGGGGAGGTCTTATTATTTTTGAGGGGCAGGAGGCAGTGAGCATGTCACCTCATGGCTGCTGCTGTGTTGCAATATTTTCAAGGAGGGTTTATTTTCAGGGGAGGGCATATTTTATCGTATGCGCTCAAAAGCCCAATTGGGCTTATTATCCTGGGAGGTCTTATTTTCAGGAAAACACTGTTTGTGTGTTTGTGTGTGTGTGTTGTGTTGTGTCAAAGCACCTGGTATGCCCAAATATGGGAGGGAGCATACTTCAGTCTCCCTTTATTTATTTATCAGCACAAATTTACACACACACACACACACACACACACACACACACACACACACAAACACACGAAAAAGTATATACTTGTAAAAGTATTTGAACAAACAGTATCAGAACAGCACTTGATTATAAATGGAATATGAAGTTACAGTAGAATATGGTTTCAGTAATAAAAAATACAATTTTGAGACTGAAGGGATTAGGAATGTGTAGCTTTTAAAAGACAAGACTGGGAGAGGTTATCAGAGCACTCTTTAAATATCAAGCATTGTTCTCTATCATCCCAGAGTACTGACTGGAAAATAATGATCTTTACTGCAAGACTAATTCTAGTCAAACGATAAATATTTCTGAACATTAGGACCAGTTTAATATGTAATTAGATGTCATCAGAGAGATGGTGTTTTCATTTTCACTGAATGTATCCAATAAGAATCTAGACAATCCCTTGACATGTGTGCTTTAATTTGGATTCTTGCCTGAAGCAAGAGTTGGACGCTTTCAGTCTAAATCACCTTTTCCAGTGTTATGATATTACAGCCTGGAATGGTATCCAGAAGGTTGATCCTCTTTTTATATGCATCGTTTCCTAAGTGGAGTGGAAAATCTTTTGCTGCCTCTGATGGATTCAGATGTGGTAGTCATAAATTGAAAGGGGAGGGTTATTCCTCCACTCCCATGCCCGGTGATCTTAATCCAGGTTCAGCATTCATAGTTACTTTTGAGTAAAGATGGTACAGGGAGCATATTTAGCATGCCAGAGTTTTTCCTGTGTGTATTTGTGCCTGATCCTGAATAAGTAAATACTATCTTTTGTGAGAAAAACACCAAATGCAGGAAATTGAGGTTGCAGTTACTAATCTTGAAGGGATCGCAATGAACAGTTTTTTGTCATGAGTTCATTCAGCCACAGTACTTGTTCTGATAACTGTGCTGTTTTTGAATTCAAGTGTGAGACCATATACTATAGGTCAAGAGGAAGTGCATGTCCTCTTGAGAAAATCTGACAGTCAATGGGAAAGGAATGGGAATGGATGGGCTTCATTGCTGGAGATTTCACAAAATAGCAGCCTGGAGGCCTGAAAATTGTTTGACTCTCAGAATCGGCTCTGATGGATCAACTCAGGAGCTATTTTTTTCATTTCATTCATGACCCCAGAATCCCTTTCCCTTTGATGTGTTCTTTACCAAATTGTTAAGGCAGACCCATCAGAGGGATCTTACAACAATGGCAGGAAAATTCAAACATTTGGTTTTAGACCAGCAAGGGTGGTTTTTAGAGCAGCCCATTAAAATCTCTTTTATCTTTTACATGATTTAAATGTGCTGATCTGTTTGATGCTTCCTTTGGAATGACTGTTCACTGGTGAAAATTTTGTTCAAAAGCCACTAACGCCATAAACTAGGAAGCTGAAATGTGGAAATACTTTTAGTTTTTCCAGCTGTTTCCTTGTTGAGTTTTAACTTGTGCACACATTGTTTTTATTTTGGTAAGAAAGCAAAAGGAATTAATTCTTGATTGCCCAAGAACCCTGGCATTTCTTTCTCCATCAATCTCATCAAACCTCATTCCGTGCAAAGGGCTTTTGCAAATACTGTGAAATAGTCTTGATTGCCAGAGTTAATCAGAGCCAAGAAAAATTTAAAGCTGCGTTTACGTAATTGTGCTTGTATGAATGGATCCAAGAGAAGGAAAGAAATATTTGCCTCCAGACATATAGTTCAGCGTTAGACTAAATGGTGCTTAGGCAGAAGGATGCTCTTTAGATAGAAGCATGCATTACGTCAGTTCACAGTGGGGGAAGCCAGCCCAACTGTTCATGTGCTTTACGAGTCATTCTGAAGAATGAAGCCAAAATATTACCCTGATAGTTCCACTATTTCTATCTGTCTTAAAGATGAAACAATTTACTGAAATTATGTTATCTCCAGACATGTTTACTATGAATCAATGTAATACAGCCAATTTTTCATTGAAGACTGAGGATAGACTCCTGTTGAGTCACAAAGCTCTCCTTGGCTGGTTACCCTTCCTTATATTAATATACCATAAAGCAGTGGTCCCCAACCTTTTTATCGCCGCGGACCAGTCAGCCTTTGATAATTTTACCGTGGCCCGCTGAGCGCGCGCAGGGGTGGGTGGGCGTTGTTCGCGACGACACATTGATTGTTCAGTATGGCTAGCGTAGATAGCGTAGCACAAACTGCGCCTACGCAAGGCTACACTACTAGCGCTGTCTACGCTAGCCCTACGTAGCTGTGCAGGCGCTCTTAGGTTTTTTTCAGGAATCGGCCAGCGCTGAAGCGCTGAAAAGGAATGAGAAGGGCGGCGCTGGACACAGGGGGGCGGTGGGCCGCTGGTGACGTCAGAGTGCCACCAGCGGTCCAGTAACACCCCTTGTGCCAGTTAGCCCTAATTTGCATACAGAAAGAAACTATGGCCCCCGGCCGCTGCAGCGATCATGGCCCCCGGCCGCTGCAGCGATCATGGCCCCCGGCCGCTGCGCGGCCCGGTGCCAGGTACTCCACGGCCCGGCACCGGTCCGCGGACCGGGGGTTGGGGATCACTGCCATAAAGCACTCACAGGGAGAAAGGGAGGCTGGGATTTACATGCACCACTTGGGATTGTTTTATCCCAAGACAAATAAATAAATAAGTGCAATGTTTTATTTAGAGCCTTATGTTTTGACATATTAGGTCCAATATAGGAATCCGAGGTGGTGCAGTGGTTAGGGTGCAGTACTGCAGGCCACTTCAGCTGATTGTTATCTGCAGTTCAGCAGTTCTAATCTCACCGGCTCAAGGTTGACTCAGCCTTCCATCCTTCCGAGCTGGGTGAAATGAGGACCCAGACTGTGGGGGCAAGTTGCTGACTCTGTAAACCGCTTAGAGAGGGCTGAAAGCCCTATGAAGCGGTATATAAGTCTAACTGCTATTGCTATTGCTATTGCTATTGCTATCCTCAGACAATATTGTCATTAATATATTTAAAGGGGAAAGGTGAATTGGCCCAAGGAACCTAGGTAGATTGGTACTCCTAGTCTTCGAATTCCTCTGAATCCGGCAGAAAGATTGTGATGAATGTTCTCGTTTCTATTTGTTTTCAGGATGGTTTGTTTTTAAAGGGCTTGCTTACATCTTTCCTCACTTTTGTTTCACTTCTTATTTGCAGGGAACATTGAATATAGTTGTCCAGCTACCAATGAGTGTGAAATCACAAAACGGAGGCGCAAATCCTGTCAGGCCTGTCGTTTTATGAAATGCCTCAAAGTGGGGATGCTGAAAGAAGGTAAGGTGGGCTGCATTGCGCTTTCTGTCTGAATATAAAAGTGAAACAAATTAAGAGAATGGATGAAAAACAAGCAGTTCAATTAATCTGATCTCATTATCTCTCAGAATGTGGAGGATCCTTGGGAAGGTCTTCAGATAACGGAACAAATAGGGCAGGTCCACAAGTCTGAAAGTTCCCAAGTTTGGACACCCCTGAATTAGGGAGATTTTTAAAAAATCAAGATTGAGCAGCACTATTGAAGCAGGATTGTGGTTTGCAAGATTTCAGCCACCTTGATTTTTTTTTACTCACCCCCAACCTTAAATGATATTTGGCCAGGGGTGTGTGTATATAGGCCATCAGCAGATATGTATTGATTCTGGCTTACCATCATCATATATGGTCACTTTTTAAATCTGACATACTGTTTTCATTTATATTTTGGTTATTTAAGTCAGTGTTTTTCAACCTTGGCAACTTGAAGATGTCTGGACTTCAACTCCCAGAATTCCCCAGCCAGCATTCGCTGGCTGGGGAATTCTGGGAGTTGAAGTCCAGACATCTTCAAGTTGCCAAGGTTGAAAAACACTGATTTAAGTTACAGTTTGGTTATTTTTGTAAACCACCATGAGTAAAGTAAATAAATAAATACTGTATAGAAACTCACCATAGAGAAATCATTTTCTTGGCTTTGCTGTATGAAGTTGATGGGGGGGGGGAACTTTTTTCTACAGATTCTGTTTCTCTGATGAGCAGGCAAAGATCTCATTTGTGAAGCAGCCTTCTCCAGCCCCATTTATTATTAGGGCAATTCCTTTATTAAATCCGCCACAGAATACAGCGTGCAAGCTATTGAGTCCTCAGGGCTTCTTCATCTGCAGCAGCAGGTGTGAAGAGGAAAACAGGTTAAAAGATGGATGATGTTAGAGTGATTGAGTCTCTGTATTGTTGCTCTCAAGATGCAATGAGTGAAGAGGTAGCAGCCATTCAAATTAGGCTGTGCTAGATATGGTGAAAGTCTCAGATTTCATCTAGGACTTCCCCGAAGAATACTAAGATGAAAAACATAATTAGGATAGCCCCCCCCCTTTAAAAAAAAGTTAGATTCTGTTTCTTATCTGTATCTGTCTTCATCCTTATTTGACATAAGTGAGTACTTGGACAGAAAGGATCAGAATGAAACTAGACCATTTTTGTATTTTAAAAGCAGGTTGTAAAAGTAATTGTAAAAAGCTGCATAAGCTAATGCAATAGAACTTGAGCCAGGTTGCTGTACCCAATTGTTAAATGTCTCTTCAGAGAGAGAAAAAATCTGCTTTCAGGTGATATATACTACGTTCTAAACCAGGGGTGTCCAAAATTTTTGCAAGGAGGGCTAGATTTGGTGAGGTGAAAATGTGTGGAGCCGACCATTCAGCCTGACATTCTTTGAACCATTATGAACTATTTTATGAAAGACTAAACAAATAACTCCGGCGGGGAGAAGAGGCTGCCGGCTGCTTGAAATTTGAAAACAGGCCTCAATTGGCTCCCAGGGCCGGACTTTGGACATGCCTGTTCTAAACACACATGCACAAAATATTTCAGACTGAAGCCTGCAGATGTTTTAAAATTTGAATGCCAAATTTTGGCCAAGTGAATTGAGGCTGCTGGGGAGGTGGGCAGGGGGCATTTACAACCTCAAACCTATAGTGTGCTTATCTTTGGATTAATAGAATAATGGCAGACCTAGATAAACACAGTTTCCATTTGCCTAAACTGTTCCTTTAAGATTCAGAAATACAGTGTTTGAAACATAACCTGATGGTGTTGGCCATTTCATTCTCCCCGCATTAAGATAGTTAGTAAAAAGCTGCAGGAAAATTTGGAAAGTGAAGTATTTTTAAATGCATTAAAATAAAGTGGAAGAGGAACACCTCTTTATTTGCCATAACATACATTCTTACCCATGGTAGCTATGATTGTATTTAATAACTATATAAAACTGTTTTAGTTGTCATTGAGGCTGTATAGAAAAAAATAAAATAAATTCTAGTGAAAGGAAGAAATACAGGTTCATTGTCTTTAGTGTTTAAAGAATCAGTAATACTCTGTAAAAAAATAAAACCACAACTGCTTGACATGCTACAGAGGTTTTGGTTTTTAAAGTAGTTGTTGGCATTCCTTCCTGCTTCTTGTAGCTATATTAGAATATCCACTCTACCTCTCAGGGACTGGAGTAGAGGCTCTGCATTTTCTCATTCTGTATCTAGATCAATCTTTACAGTGACAAAGGAAGGAGCTTCACTTACATGTTCATAGTTCAGAAGTGAATGTTGATATTGAAGTTAATATTCCATCTTTCTCTTGTCCAGAAACTAACCTATCAAACTATTACCTATATGCCATTTCTTAATATTTAGTTAAACACTACTTGCCTTTATTCTGAAAGGCATGCAGAAAGTTCTATATACTATAGAAAATGAAGTGACCCCAGACTATAGGATATCAATTTTCCACATTGTCTTGTTATTTTCTAGTTTGTTTGTTTTTTTAAAAGTTGTTTCTCTTGTTGCCTAATACTCATGTTTATAATTAACGACTGATAGACAATGATACTGACCCCCTTTTTCCCCATGTTCAGTATTTAGGGCTATTTCAAACTCTGTAAATTGGATAAAAATAAAATGATTGTGATCATTTTCATTGGCATCATTGTAGATGTACGATTACAAGACCCCAAGAAACTTGCTGCCTCAGACTATGATCCTGTATAATTCAGCATTCTTTTCTCAGCAGATGTCTGGCTGGACAACAAAGCTAAAAAGCTGACATGAATGTAATAGTATCACACAGATCTGTACCTCAGTGAAAGACATCCTGCCTTGTGCCTTCTTTATTGGAGGCAATATATAGCCAGCATGACTAGAGCCAACAAGATTAGCTTTAATTCTCCATGAATTTGTTTAATCTCTCCATATAACTCTACTAAATTTATAGTCGACAGTGAATTATATGGAATCAAATTCCAGAATATTTGCTATAAATTCTTTATTGCATCATTGTCTGTCAAACTCTTCAGTTTAACTATCTATTGCAGCTGAATATCACTAGCTATAGACCTTAGCGATATCTTTTGTTATATATTTTTATTTGGAAAGGTAGAAGAATGTTCAAATCTAAATTCAAATTTCAGAAAAAAACTATTGGTATTCTTAGGTCTTATTATTTATTTTTTAAAAGTAGCTCTTGACACTTGCTCTGACGCATCCAGTGGAAATCAACATTTTTTCATACTTGACAACCACTCCCCCACACACATTTAATAACACATGCACCACAGCCCTCCAGCCCCACGCATGTATCATCTACATATTATTGTTCACTTACTGAGGAATAATTTTTGACATCCCCAAAGAGAAAAGACGGAAGATAAGGATCGTCATTTTAAATAGGGTCAATGGAAGGTAAAAGGGGAAAAGTAAGGTTCCAAAGGGACACTTCAAGACTATGAAAGACTACCCTTGTGATGTAGATACTGGGGCTTAGTAGAGCAATGCAGAAAGTGAATAAGAAACAGGCAGGAAGGGACAGAGTGAACGATCAATAGGTTTCTCAGATATCGTGGCTGTTTTCTTTAAGAGAGCCCCTATCAATGCACTATAACTAAAAGGATGTATGAGCAGAGCCATCTCAATTACTTCCATTCTTATACTGCAGAGTAGAGATTCACTGATATACCTAAAATTCTTAGTGGAAAAACTACTAAATCCTAAGATATAAGTCCAGAGCACATGTATTCAGTATGTTGGTTTTTAACCTATAGTTAATCATCCTTCTCACAAAAAAAAATTGTCAGTTAATGTTCCTTCAGAGGCTTTAAATCTGTAGAGATTGTCCAAAGTGACATAAAGTATTTTTTGCTGAAATACAGTTTTGCTCTCAGAAATCACCCTGGAGGAAAAAAAATGGTTCCAGATTTTGGCCAGGAGAATTTGACCTTCAAGCATGCTTGAAATAGGGAAGATATGTTGGAAGACCCTAGTTATTTGTTTTACAAATTCTGATATTATTTTAATAAAACCAGGAGAACACACTGAGATCAAATGTCATGTATGCATATTTTTTTGTTTCAGTTCATATTATGCTGAGGCCATTCTTTTGTGATCTTAAACTTCTGAAGTAGTGGTGAAGAAAAATGCTACTCTGAACATTTCTTCTGTGTGAGAGAGAGTTGCTGGAAAGCTTTGAATACCTTAGATAGTTTTGAGCAGTTAGCAGGCTCAGGGATTGCAATGGTCTCTTGGCAGCTTATGCAACCAAATCCTACAGTCTGGGAAAAGCTGTCTTTGAAAAAGGCTGGACATAACCTATATTTGCAAGGTGCTGTGGGAAATCCAATGAAAAAGAAGCAGGAGGAGGGAAGAAGGAATCATAATGCCAGAAAGTCTTTTAAAATGTTTACCTTTCCAATCCATCACCCAGCTCTCTTTTGTGGACCACTTAGTCTTAAGGCGAACCCTTTGACTTGCAAATCTTACTAAAGAAGCACGTCCTTAATTTTCCAAAATGTCCGTATACATTTGTAATGCTCATATTTTACATTTGAATCAAAGATGCTCAAGTTCAGTAGCAAGCTAAAATTCAGGAACACCTATTGGATGGAGTACAACGCAATCAGCCTAATTATTATACTGTTGGTAGTTCTGTCTCATGAATAGCAATCAGTTGCTGTAGCCAGTAACTTACCGCCAAAGATATTTCCTTTAACAGAACACAGATTATGAATGCAATATGAGTTTGTGTGTTAAGGGTTTTTACCTAGACAATTATGTAATTTTGTTTTTTTTTAAATTTATTAAACAATTTATATGGCTATCCAACTCATACACATTGATTCCACGAAGCCTGCAAAATTAAATTAAAAAAAAAAAACTAAAATTAAAAACTTGTATTGGAAGTGCAAGAAAACATCAAAATACCTTATTTGAAACTGTCTTTGGGGAATTTGACATTATCTTCTGCCTTTACCACATACTGAAATCTCAACCCGAGGTGGCGCAGTGGTTAGGGTGGAGTACTGCAGGCCATTTCAGCTGACTGTGATCTGCAGTTCAGCGGTTCAAATCTCACCGGCTCAAGGTCGATTCAGCCTTCCATCCTTCCGAGGTGGGTGAAATGAGGACCCAGACTGTGGGGGCGATATGCTGACTCAATTTGCTAAAAAATCTGTAAACCGCTTAGAGAGGGCTGAAAGCCCTATGAAGCGGTATATAAGTCTAATTAATAAATAAATAAAATAAATAAACCCCCTTAAAGAGTTTTTGCTGCCCATAGGATTTTTGTGTTTGAAACAGGATATATTAATTAGACCTTTTAGTTCCATATAAAGTACCATGTGGATCACCCTATTTTAGAACAGCTTTATGTTCAAGTGAGGGATAACTATCTGAAAGTCCCGAAGATTGTTGTAGATCTGATTTTTCATCTATAGAAATCTTTCCCAATTTAGTGCTTCCTAAATATATTGCAGTACAATTTACAATCTCCATCATCCTGCCATTCATAAAGACAAGGGAGATCCTTATGTCCTTATGTTTGTAACTTGTTTGTCCTTCCCCCCCCCCCCGAATTGTGAGCCGCCCTGAGTCCCCTCAGGGAAAAGGGCGGCATACAAATAAAGTAATTACAATTACAATAATTACAATTACAGATCCAAAGAGTACTATAAGGCACATGTCTATATGTGGAAAAAGTTTGTTGAATTCCTACTTGCTCTCTAACAATTGATTAAAAACCAGAGCTCTGATTTTGCTGAATGATGCTCCAGAATTGGAAATAAATACACAATAGGTTGGCTACATTCTGAACAAAAATTCAGTTAAAATGGTTTGAGCCAAGCCTTGACTTTAAAGCTGCTCTTCTTTTTGCAAAGACCTTGCATATATTCCATATATTGCCCTGTTGCCTTCAATATTAACTTACAGGCCAAATTTTATCAAGGAATGCTTTCCCATTGATAGCATTCCCATTGTAGAAAAATGCTTCAGCTGCTAAATCTCTGCTTGTCATGCAATTCTCAAAGGCAGAGGGAGGATCAAGGCCAGAGAAACCAAGACAGATGTTATGTCGCTGAATGGGGTACTGCAAGCACCAGAAATCCAAAGTCACTTCTGCTATAGTCACTGCTTGTAATCAAGGCACTTAGTTAAAAAAAATAAACGTTCAGTTAGTAACAATTACTCCCCCCACCTTTATTTTCTCCTTAAATCCCTTTCAGTGGCACACTGCCATTCTAGAACACTGTCTGTCTGTCAAATGTCCCTGCTGAGTTTCCTTCCCCCCAGCTTTCGATTTCCATGTGTTTTCTGAAGGATATTTGATTTCAGTGAAAGCTCTGCTGACATCCAGACAGTATGTTTGTGCTTTCTCTTTGTGCTTCCTGGGAAGGATGAAGACTCCTCCGGGGATTCTGGGTAATTGGGTTAGTGGCCAGCTCATGTCAGGAAATTAAAAGGCAGCCCTGATCAGGTTGCTGCTGCCTCAGGTTTAATGGCTTTGTATTTATAGAGCATTCTGCTTCAATCCTGTGCCAGAAATACCATTTTTCTGCACAGTTAGATGAATGAAGCGAATGATGTAAAGTTTTCTCAGTGAACAGCATACGTTTTCAGACAGATTATTTTAGGGTCTACAAGTGTATTTGTAAAGACACTGAGATACTTTAAGAACAGCTTTTACTGTAGTATAAAGATCCCAACTATCTTTCTCTGTTGTATTCTAAGTTAACATATAGGAAACCGTGCGGTGTGGTATGTGTGTGTGTGTGTCTGTGTGTGTGTGTGTGTGTGTGTGTGTGTGTGTGTACCTCTTTTATCATAAGGATACAATTGAGAAAAATGCTGTCCTGGAAATTCAACATGACATCTAATATTAGGCATGGAGTTCATTTTCCATTGTATGGGATGTTTCTTGGACATTTTAATTGTATTTTAGTCTTGGCGGGTAGGGAAGGAATGTAACTATACTACTTGTTTTATCTCTACACACCTGGCTGTTTCCACTTGTAACAAACTTGGTCTTTGGCCAATAATTTTGGAAAGGAAAGAAAATGGTGGAATTGTTAAACATCCATTAAGAAAAGAGGGAGAAAACATCTCTCTCCAAAAACTGTTGTTATCAGACCAGTGAGGGAACATCTGATCTCAAACTTGTTGGGCAGATGTCACCTGGCTCGACCACACTGAATTGCCACTTGAATGGATCCTCAGAACAGCTCCTTTTACGGCAGAGGAGTTATATGGGCACAGATGTTTTTAAAGGACTTCTGTAACATAAGTGGCACCAACAGGATGGTTAGAAAATTGTCAGTCTCATTTAAAAGATGAGGTAATGTCATATTGCAGACAGAATTTTTTTTTACTGCTGGATTCCATGTCATGGCACTTTATTCAGAAACCAAAACAACGTAAAACAAAGCAGAAAGCGAAAGCCTAGGAAGGGGAAGAATTTCTGAAAACATCACCACCGAAGCAGGCTGGGAAATTATATGATTTTATTTTATTTTTAAAGCTGCCTTGCTACTAATTTAAAAGGAACTATTTGTTCTTTTGGGTACAAAATATTTTTCTTTCCCTACACTTACCAAGAGCTTTGAAAAACAGCCAAACCGCAGGATATGAGTTCATTGACTTTGTACTGTTTCGTGCTTTAGTATTCATATAGATAGTCCATTTGTATACAAGATAAGATGCATTCACCACCACATGCCCAAGGGTAGCATTTAAAGTTTAGAGACTTTCAAGAGTAAGGAGATTGTACTCTGAAAAATAACAACAATTAGCATTTCATACTTCCCTGGATATATCCCCAAAGAAATAGAGATAGGGGCAGTGATTTATGATATGCAAGGACCATGAAAGAGGTTGACCTTGATAAATAGGAACAAGTGTAGCACATGAAGCTGATCATTATACAAGTTTATTTGATGAGAAACTCCCTTCCCCTGATCCACTGCTCATGTTTAATTATTGGAAATACAACCCAGTTTTCATCAGAGCAGTTCTTATGTGGTACTGAGCAGCCCTAGGAGACCAGGTCTCCTAAAGTTTGGCTGTAGGGTTGTGGCAGGTTTTCCGGAGACTGTTTTTGAGGTTACAATGTAACAGCAGTTCTTACAATCTCAGATGTGCCCGGAGAGGTGCCCAGTTGCTTGCTTTTGTATTTTGTCCCTCACCAGAATTTGTCTGTTGTTTTTCATCATATCTCCTATGTCTATGGAGGTTCTCAGTCATCCAGGTCATGGTTTCCAACAGGTGCTCATATTTCCTATAAATAATTTCCTTCTATAAAATCTAATTCATTTTTTTGTTTTTCTTTCATAAAGTTAGCATTTGTATTTGTATTTGTTTATTATTTATAGGCCGCCCTTTTCCCTAAGGGGACTCAGGGCGGCTTACAATTTATGGGGAGGGGAATACAAGACAAGACATGAGAAATTACATAAGTAAAAATAGAACACAACATTCATTCATCATTCGGGTGGGGACGGATTAAAATCTTTATCCCCAGGCCTGACGGGATAGCCAGGTCTTGAGGGCTGTGCGGAAGGTCTGGACGGTGGTGAGGGTGCGAATCTCCATGGGGAGATCGTTCCAAAGGGTCGGAGCTACTACTGAAAAGGCTCTCCTCTGCGTAGTTGCCAGTCGACACTGACTGGCAGATGGAACTCGGAGGAGGCCTAATCTGTGTGATCTAATAGGTCGTAGGGAGGTAATTGGCAGGAGGCGGTCTCTCAAGTACTCAGATACACTACCATGGAGGGCTTTATGGGTGGTAAGTAGCACCTTGAAGCGCACCCGGAGATCAACAGGTAGCCAGCGCAGCTCGCGGAGGATAGGTGTTATGTGGGCGAACCGCGGTGCGCCCACAATCACTCGCGCGGCCGCATTCTGGACTAGCTGAAGTCGCCGGATGCTCTTCAAGGGCAGCCCCATGTAGAGCACGTTGCAGTATTCCAGCCTAGAGGTCACAAGGGCCCGAGTGACCGTTGTGAAAGCCTCCCGGTTCAGGTAGGGTCGCAACTGGCGCACCAGGCGAACCTGGGCAAATGCCCCCCTGGTCACAGCCGACAGGTGGTGATCAAAGGTCAGCTGTGGGTCCAGGAGGACTCCCAAGTTGCGAACCCTGTCTGAGGGGTGTAAAATTTGGCCCCCCAGCCTGAGTGATGGAACACTAGCCAAATTATTGGGAGGGAAACACAACAGCCACTCGGTCTTGTCCGGGTTGAGTACCAGTTTGTTAGCCCTCATCCAGTCCCTAACGGCTTCGAGACCCCGGTTCATCATGTCCACCGCTTCATTGAGTTGGCACGGGGCGGACAGATACAACTGGGTATCGTCCGCGTATTGGTGGTATCTTATCCCGTGCCTCCGAATGATCTCGCCCAGCGGTTTCATGTAGATGTTAAATAGTAGGGGGGATAAGACCGAACCCTGTGGCACCCCATATGTTAGGGGCCTCAGGGACGATCTCTGTCCCCCGACCAACACCGACTGCGACCTGTCCGAGAGGTAGGAGGAGAACCACTGCAAAACAGTGCCTCCCACCCCCACCTCCCGCAGTCGTCGCAGAAGGATACCATGGTCGATGGTATCGAAAGCCGCCGAGAGGACAAGGAGAACCAGGATGGATGCATGGCCTCCATCCCTGGCTCTCCAGAGATCATCGGTCAATGCGACCAAAGCGGTTTCTGTGCTGTAACCAGGTCTGAAGCCGGACTGGAAAGGGTCAAGGTAACTAGCTTCCTCCAAGGACCGTTGAAGCTGGAAGGCCACCACTTTCTCAACAACCTTCCAACAAAGGGGAGGTTGGAGACTGGACGGTAATTGTTAAGAACGGCTGGATCCAAAGATGGTTTCTTCAGGAGGGGTCTCACCACCGCCGCTTTAAGTGCGGAGGGGAAGTGCCCCTCCCAAAGGGAGGCGGTAACGACCGCCTGGATCCAGCCTCGTGTCACCTCACTGCTGTTGGCGACCAGCCAGGAGGGACACGGGTCCAGTACACAAGTGGAGGCACTCACAGCTCTTATGGCCTTGTCCACATCCCCAGGGGCAACATCCTGAAACTCAACCCAAAGATGGTCTGCCAATTTGTCCCCTTGTGCCTCGGCTGGATCTGCAAAAGTGGAGTCCAAATCCGACCGAAACCGAGCAACTTTGTCCGCTAAGAACTGGACATAATCCTCAGCCCTACCCTGCAAGGGATCCCCCGTATCCCTCCTACTTAGTGATGATAGTGACATCCCAAAAGAAGAGGGATCAGGCAAAAGTATACTTGAGGGCCATCCTCAAGTAGTTTAGATTGCCTTTAAATGAGAAGCAGGCTTTAACAGAAGACTCATTCTAGCATTCTAACAGATTTTATATAAAAATTGTGGGATGCAGGAACTGAACTAAATGCTGCTTCCATATTTCCATTATCTTCAGAAGGGATAGAATTGGAAGCAAAATTTCTGAATAATTCCCATTTCTACTTGTGAGGGATAGCCATTCTTTCCCTTTGGGCCCTTTCTCCTCCAAGAATTTATGTCACAAGTGACAGCATTCACAGAGCTAAATCACTAAATTGCTTTAGGACCTGGCTACCTGAGAGACCGCCTCCTGCCACTTACCTCCCAACGCCCAACAAGATCGCACAGGTTGGGCCTCCTCCGGGTGCAGTCGACCAGACAATGCCGGCTGGTGGCCCTCCAGGGGAGGGCCTTCTCTGTAGCTGCACCAGCCCTGTGGAACGATCTACCCGTAGAGATCCGGACCCTTACCACTCTCCCGGCCTTCCGTAAAGCCACCAAGACCTGGCTGTTCCGGCAGGCCTGGGGCTGTTGATCAATATCCAGCCCCACTTAGACGCAATGCATGATGTGGAATTTTAATAATTGTATCTTTTTATTTTTAATTTTTTAAATGTTTCTTTTTACCTTGCCTGTAAGCCGCCCAGAGTCCCAAGGGAGTGGGCGGCATACAAATCTTATTAAACTAAACTAAACTATATTGGCAGACCAGCTGCATTTTGCATCTCCCCTAATGCCTCAGATCCAGCATTGTTTTTAGACAATTGTAGAAGAAATTAGAGATCAATCCATGCTCATCTTGAAGACATTCAACAAAATGCCCCGTTTTTGCATAGGGCTAAAAAAGAAAATGCTCAGAATTTTCCCTTTGAAAAGTCTCTTCTGAAAATTTTTGGTTAAGCGTTGTATTCCATATCACTCCGTGTACCAATATATGCATGCAGGCGTGCGCGCGCACACACACACACATCATTATGTTTCCCAGAGGGAAAAAAAAGCATTTTGTTATCTTCATATGCTAAGTCATTTAAATGCATGGAGATTTAATGATTCAGATAAATTACAATTGAGAATGAATTTTGTTTTCTTTTAATTAGGCAAGTAAACTAATTGGGGCTGTTTAAAAGATGCATAATAAATATTTTATTTGTGTTAAATTTTGTGTTAGATAGCCTCCCTCTCCCAATGCAAAAGTACTAAATCATGTTTGGTAGCTCTTTAAAAAGGCAGCAGGAGAATTTCTTTTCCTCTTGTTTTTCTGTCTAGTGAAGCAACAAACTAGATCAGGTGTATTCTAGAATGACAGGTTGCACTGCAGAACCTTTGGCTAACAGTTCCCAGTTTTTCTCACATAGTGATCATGACTTGCCTCTATTGTTGTGAAATTTTAGCTAATGTCAGACTTTGAATCTCAGCAGTTAGCATTAAAAGCAGAAACTTACTATGATCTCATTTTCAGTTGGCATCCTCTTGTTGGCATCTTATGCTTAGTATATTCATCCTGTTTCTATTTCCATTTCTGCAAACTGTTCAGTTCTGTCATCTATCTACTTCTCCATTTCTAATTTCTATGGATTGAGATTTTTTTTTAAAGTAAGTTGTTCACATAATTTCCATAAATCATTCTATGTACATTTCCAGAATCTATAAATCATGACCAATAATCTGACAAATCACATTTTTTTCCTAACAGGTAAGGTGTCCATCTCTGCTAAATCCAAGCTTTTTAGTGTTTGCTTCTCTCTTGAATTTCCTACCCAGTGTCAGGCCATGGAGTGGTGGAAAGAAGTATACAATTCTGGCATTCAGTAGATTGACATTCGAAGAACAAGTTATACTTAAAGTGAAGTTAAGATGGACTGATGGAGAGCAAGCAGATTGAAATTAAAGTTCGAGGCATTGTATTTAGACTGTATGAATTTAAGAGTTGTTTTTTTTAAAAAGTCTTCTTCACTCAAGTGCTAGCAAAAGTTAGAAAGAGGGAGGGGCAAATCTATTTTGTTCTCAGGTAGAAGAAAATGTGGCTGCCTTAGGTAGCTGATTTACAGTTGTTACAATAGGAGAGAGTAAGATTGCTTGCAGGAAAGTCCCGTTAAGCTAATTTTGAAGTCAATGAACTTGTTACCAATAGTTTTTTTTCTTCAATTTTTTTTATTTTTTATTCTTTTACATACCATTTTAAGTATACATTTACATAATTGTTATTCTTCTTTACATTTATCATTCTTATGCATTTGTTTTTCCACTTAATAGATTATAGTATACATTTTGGGTTGCTTTATTTACCGTCCCTTCCACCTGTTGTAACACCACCTTATTTTCTCTTTCTTTTCTCCTCCCTCCCTTCTCTACTTCCTTCCTTCCTTCTCTCCTTCCCCTTCCTTCTTCCCATATCTCTCCCCTACTCCTACTCTTCCTCCTCCCCTTCCTCCCCTCTCTCCTTCTCTTTCTCTCTCTTCTACCTTCCTCTCCTACCTCTTTCTTCTTTCCCTCCTCTTCCTCTCATTCTCTCCTTCTTTCTCCCTTTCTTTTTCTGTTGTTATAGGTGTCTCTTTCAAATCTCAATTTATGTTTTCTTGGATGGTATTTCAACAGAACTTGTTACCAATAGTCTTGAAGGACCTCTCCAAAGTGCTAGATTTTGTTTTCAAAGCCCTGGATACAGTGCAGGACCAGGATATGTCAGGCAATGCTTTGCCAGAATTGAATTTGCCCATATGGACTAATACTTGAGAGTGGTCTTGTGGTAGAATGGACTGACTGCTTATCTTTCAATCTAGTGCCCTGATGCTTCTATTACCCTAATACTTTTTGATAATTTTTACACTATCCAACAAGTTTGTACAATGACCTAATGCACATGCTTCTCTCATTTGTTTTCAGTGAGGACGATAAGAATGAGGACGAGGAGCTACATGCAGAATGTAGCTCCTGAGTTGCATTTCCATAATTTTGAGTGTGATTTCAAACTTGTGAGAGCACAGATGTATCTTTATTCAGCTTGTTGGTTGAATAAATAGGAGCTCATTTCTCTGCAGCCCAAACACTTAGAATTTCTCTGAATGGCATTTGTAAGGCTGAATGAAATGTTTATTAATCAGCTAGCCTACATCCTGTCCCTTTAACACTGTCTGTGATGATGTCTGTGTTGGGATGGAACAACAGTGACCTTATTAAAGTGTTTGTCTCAAGGAGTGTCAAACAGGATGCAGGAACAGGAGGAGAACAATGTCTTGTTGGAAATTAATGAGGTAAAGTCCTTGAATGAAAAGACATATGCACAACAAGGAAAAGAGATGTGGAGGTTAAATCTTCTTGTACTTCTGTCTCTTATCTCTTCTAATACACTTAAGTTCTTTTGTGCTTCTCTAATCTGATTGAGAATGCCTAATTCCTCTGCAACCTGTGCAGCCACATCCCCAGCCAAGTATTGAGGGCAAAATGTTTAATATATATGTATATTTCTTTAGTAAATTCTGTGACTTCTTCCCTATCTTCTCCTTTCCTTATCCTGTAATGAGTCTTGGCCCTGGAGCTGAAGTTTGGGTGGTTCAATTTAGTAACCAATTCTTGCTCTAAGGAAGATATGGTCAAGTTATCATAGCACTTGACGTAGGCTTGTGCAAATGTGCCCTGTTACATACATTGAACAATTCAGGGCCAGAGACATTAAACCTGCTGATAATTCCAGAGTGGTCTAAATGTATTTGAACATATTCCCAATTTGTGTGGTTTATTATGTTTTGTGGGGTTTATGTTTTAATTTTTTGTCATGTTATATTTTATTTTCAGTATTGTTTGGCTGCTATTTGCATACGTATTTTTTTTCAAATACCAGAACTTAGCCTGAAAAATTCCACATTAGACATCAGCATGCACCTTTGAAAAGAAAATGCATGGCAATTGGAACATAGCCAGCAGAAACCATTGTTCCTACATATGAAATGGCACATACATTAGAAAATACAGTTTGCATACCCTTATGGCCCAATCCACTACAAATATAAGCACATATACATTGTGTTCTCAGACAGAATGACAAACGCAATATCCATTGGGTTGAGGCAGTTGCATATTATATTACTGTAGTAATAATATTATTACATTACTGTAGATATATGATACGATACAATATATATATATATATATATATATATATATATATATATATATATATATATATATATATATATATATATATATATATATATATATATATATATATATATATATATATAATCTGATTGTGACAGAAATCCAATTTGAAATTGGATGCTATGAAGCAGAAATGGTGTAGGATCTCCTGCTTGGGCGGGGGGTTGGACTAGATGACCTACAAAATCCCTTCCAACTCTGTTAATCTGTTAAGCAGGTTCCAATGGCTGTGGGGTTTAGGTCCTTCTCAGATCCAGAGACATTCTGTCTTAGTTCTGTGTAGTGTTGCACTCTCCCAGACATAATTGGTCCACAATTTGGATCTTTGCTTGGACTTCAAGCTCCTGCTTGAGAAGATACAATCAAAAAGAGTCTTTGCATAACTTTATAAAAAAGAGTCGTTTGCATAAGCCAAAATAGTGTTTGTATAACTCTTCCCATTGCTTAGTTCAGGAGGTGATGCTCATGGTTATTCATGTTTTTGTCACCTTCCCCTTTAACTATTGCAATGTATTCTACCATCCTTGAAGATCATTTAGATTAGAATCTGTGCTTGGTCCAGGATGCAGAATAGGCAGTTATGGTTGCATCCATGTAAAATCAGAGTTGCATTGGCTTCTTATAGGTTTCCAGGTGTAACACAAGGTTCTGGTCACGACTTAGAAAATTCTTCATAGTACAGAGTGAGAACAGCAGGAACTGCTTATCTGTGATTATATGTACCTCAATCATGATGTCTAACTGAGAAAGTATATATTGGGTTTCTTTATTAATCAAAATCTAATATCATCTAATGGACTCAGAAGGGATGCCTTTACTGATAAAGCATCTGCCCTTTGAAATAACATAGTCATCTTTTCTTTCACTCCCCAAGATTTAGATGGCCCTGTTTGTCTTAAATAAGACTTTAAAACTTGGTTTTTATCCACTGGATTATTGAATTCACTGGATGAGGATATTAGTAATCCTATCTACTTATTAATTTGTGTTGTTGAAGATTTGATCTCAATTTGTGCTGTTACTGCCATTTGATAGTATATTTGGTAGTACTGACATTTGGTAGCTGCAGGCCTGACAGTTACATGTTTTCTAATTAGGTTTTTGTGGAGTTTTTGAAGAGGTTATGAAGTTTTTATTTTATGTCAGCCACTAAGAGTTCTCCTGATTTGGACCTCCAATGCATCCAGATTTAAATGCAAAAAATACAGTAAAAAGCCTGGGTGTCCAATCTTTTGCCTTGCCTGAGCCTCATTGAGTGAAAAGGAATTGTCTTGGGCCACATAAAATATATAATATAGTTGATAAACAACAAACTTCCTTTAAAAGCTTACAAACTTATGGGGCTGCGTTACTAACTGTCCAAGACTGCATGGGACTTGTGTACACTCCTGGAATAAAGTTAAGCTAATATAATTATAAACTATTATCTCAACAATTCTGTCAACTATTATTCTAACCCAGGCATGTCAAACAGGTGGCCCGTGGGCCGGATATTGCCCATGCAGGCCACACCCACCCAACCCCACAAGGGCAAAAACAATCCCAATAAGTCACATAATGGCCTGCGATGTGATTGGGTTTGACACCCCTGTATTTAGCCTAATGTTTAGGTCTGTCTAAACTTTAGGCTAGAATAGCATTATACCATTAGAATAAGTAGTCACATACTTTTTCTAATGGTATTTAAAGGTCCCCAACTGGATCCCACTTTAAAAAAATAATTTCGCGTCTAAGGCTTCAATGTTTCACTATGATCTAGAAGTTCCATAAAACTCAGTGAAGTTTACATCTCAGCGTACATGCGAAAAGATTGACCTGTAAGCATTGCTTGACTGTGTTCAAACCCGAATGTACTTTGGCAACTGATTGTGTCCTTAATAAACAAAGCTGTACCATTTTAACTCATACATAAATTCCTGAAATAAAATGATGACGTTTTCAGATCACTGAACAATGTTTTGTCTGTGAGCCTGAATGAAAGTTCAGCATGTCTTTGTTTAAGAAACAGATAAAAAGGATGCTGATTGTCAGTGAAGTAAAATAGGAAGCACTTACAGATTCAGCCAAAAAGGAGAGTGATTTTTGCAAGGAGAATTCATTGTGATTTGAAGGTTGCAATTTTTCAGTAATATTTATGAAGGTTAATTGCTTCTCTTTTTTACAAACTGTAGATTACCAAAGAATCAGACTGGTGCTGTGGGAATTGGGTCAATAACTATTGGTGTCTTCTTCATCCTGCCCAAATATTTTTTCCGCTTAAGGCAAAAGCCAAGATGGCACCATTTACGACCAGCTCTGTTTTCCAAATCAATGCCATTGTCTGCTCTCCTGTATTTGCTGCTTGAGATGGTTGCTTCATTGTGCCTAATGGTTGGGCCAGGTTGCCATGGATATTAATGAACAACTGATACAAAAAGAAAAACAATTATATTGATTTAGAAAGACAGGAAGGGATACTGTTTAAGGTGTGTTCTATGTTTTTAATCTCTAATTTGGAAGAGGGAGTAAAGAAATAATATATCCTCATTAATATTCAGTGAAAGAAAACTTATAACAGTTTTACCCAATTTTAGAGTTAATTAATAATGCAATTTTAAAACTTTTTTCTTATTGGGCTGATTGTTTGAAAACTGTATTTAGATTAGTTGAGATATATACAGAAATTAATGGAAATAAAGCAGTATTACTGAATGGGAAAAATACATTTGCTTTTTAGATTATCACAAGTATATTATCAAATATAGTTTGCCATACTGAGCATTTTTTGTACAAAAGGAAGATGAAATCTTCTGTCATAATTTTTGCTCTCAGAAATCTGGGTTTTAGAAAGTATTTGCAGGCTAATTTGTTGAGGAAATTATTTAATTCCCGAGTCACTTCAGGAATAACAACTGAGCTTTGCCTCTGTCTTAAATACTAAGTTCTATAATCCTGAACAGGTTGGAAGAAGCTATTTTCCCTTTCCAATTAACTGTCAAACAATTGCAGATGTATACATATATTTTATGGTTTTATCTAAACTGTTAACCTTAGAAGCCATTTTATGTATGACAGTTAAACTAGGAACACATTCCCCCTCCCCTTTCTTTGTAGTATCGATCTTTCTCCATTTATAATTACTATTGATGGTAAAGAAATGTCTCTCCCCCTTTCAGAATCTCATGTAAGATCCTTTAAGATCTTGTTCTTTTGCTTGCAGGAGTGCGTTTGGATCGAGTGCGTGGAGGTCGCCAGAAGTATAAAAGAAGACTGGACTCCGAAAGTAGTACTTATCTGAGTTTGCAGATTTCCCCTCCAGCCAAAAAACCATGTAGGTGCCAGTTGTACACTCTCTTTATTTATGGATTTAACCTTCAATTTTCATTGATCTCCTTAACTTTTCATTGAGAGAATCAAATTCTCAATAATTTTAATTATACAGCAATTAAATAGCATGGCCTAAATAAGGTGATCCGAGGCTAGAGTATGCAAATCTAAAGCTAAATTGAATGCTATATAGAAAGCATTTCCACTGACACAACCAACATTTTCTTCCACCTTTTCTCAATTCTGTTTTTCATGGGATAGCAGCACAAATTTGGGAGATAGTCAGAATGGGAGGGCAGGGTTGATTCAAGAGTGGAGGCCATTCTGACAATAAAAATTGTGTTTGCATGATCATAGTTTATGAAAAATGGAAAATATATAAATATAAGGAAGACACTATTAGTCATCAATGTCTTTAAGTTAAGGGATAATCAAAATAACATAGTCCAGTATCATATAATCAGTTCAGTACTCAAAGTTTGCTAGCAGTTGCAAAACTTACAGTAGCTCACGGCACTTTCTAACAGCCAGCTTCCAAAACACTCAGATCAGATCAGCCCAGCATCTAACAAACAGAGAGCTAACAGTCATTCTGGCTCCCTCTTATGGCCGATTGAGGAAACAGCAACCAATCACATTTTACAGTATGATTTAAAGAAACAGTTACAACATTGTTACATGATTTATATATTGCCAACCCAACCATTAGATTATATTCCTAACAATGCTGACACCAAATGGACATTTAGCTTGATGTTTTCACCTGTATGAGGCATACACTTTAATTATACTCCTTCTTCATCATCAATATGTTTCTTTTATTGCTTGTGAATTAATTATCTAGTACTACAGATTAACACATGTAGCTCTTTTCCTACAATAACTAGACCAGGATTTGGCAAATTATCTCCCTGCAACCATGTATGCCCCCAAAACTTTCTTTTTTCCACCCAGAACCTCCTCTGATTGTGATTGCTGAAAATCAGTCTGTACATAAACACAAGAAATTGTGAATAAGTGGTCTAAAATAAGCTTAATATAATTAAAGTAAACATTTAAAAAACTGCCCATTTTTAAAATTTCAATCTATATATGTAAGATGATCCAAACCACTGTTGGGATCCCTTCCGACCTCCCAATTCTCTCCCTTCTCACTTCCAAATTAATGCTATTCCTGACCGCCAAATGTTGCCCATCTCTAATTTAATGCGTCCTCTTAACAATTTCTTGGTTTATCTTGAAATTATATATGTACAGAAAATATACAGAAAAAAAGCCCCCCTTTGGGATGGGGGCGTTGTCCTCATTAGAGAACATTAGAGAATCTATGTTGCTTCTGCAGTGTCTGTAATCAATAGACTCAACAAGATCAGAAGAGTTATGTTCTGTGTGCATGTAGTAACAAAATCTAATGCATTTCACGTAAAAATTGCTCATTTCAATATAAATCTATCAAGAGTTATCCTAAAGTAAGATGGGTGGTTAAAACATTTTATAAGTAAATACATTAACGTGAGTAAAGATATGTGAGAATCAGGAAAGGGTCACAACTTGGTGGTAGGATATATAATTTGCCTGCTTAATTTTACAGGTTCAGCATGATTGTATTTCCATTTTAAAAGGGCGCAATATCAGGTGAAGAATTGACCAGTGAGCTGCTGGGTCAAGATAAAAAGTGATATACTTCTAATACATTTCGAATAATGTATCCAAAACAAACAGAGGAAGAAAAAAAAGTCTTGCTCTCTCTTTTGTAAAGATTTTTTTTCCCCAGTTGTGGGAGTTCATCACAAGTATATTCTAATTTCTGATTTGGGATTTGCAGTGACTAAAATAGTCTCCCACTTGCTGGTGGCAGAGCCAGAGAAGATTTATGCTATGCCTGACCCTACCATGCCGGAAAGTGACATCAAAGCATTGACAACGCTCTGTGACTTGGCAGATAGAGAACTTGTTGTGATCATTGGCTGGGCAAAGCACATCCCAGGTAAGAAGGGAGAGCTAAGATGGACACAAAGTGGGGACAAAATAATTCATGTAGGGCAATTGTAAACTGTAACAGATCTTTGTCTGCTGAATGGCACAGGAGCAATTCACTCTTTTTAGCATGTCATGAATAACAAAATGTCTCTTTCTGTTGTTGCTTTCAATACATGGAAGGGGAAACATATATTTTGGACTAAAAAGGAAATCTATGAGTTCCATTTTCTAATGTCACCAGGATGAACAGGAAGTGGGAACAAAACTGTGCAAACATATCTACTTTGTTGTTACTGTGTTGTTTCTGTTTCCTGAGCAAATGCTCATAGGGGATACAGGGAAAATCTGCATTCTTTAACAGACAAAGGTTACAGGAGGACAATTTGTAGCTTCAATATCCTTTTTGCTTGTTATATGATTTCCAGCACAATTATTGATTTGTTTGTGTAAATTAATGTATCCACAGCTCCTGGCGATTACACTATATATTTAGCTTTGACCTGAAAAACTGGAGTAGATAGAAAGAGGTCAGTTTTTAGATACTGCTTCTCAGCAAATCTTAATCCTGGTAGTGCTCTTCTTGAAGGAGACCTGTTCTGTTAGGGATTACACTGCTCACTAGTTGCACAATCTGCCAGGACCTGATTCAGCACAAACCGAGTTAGGCTACTGATTAAGGCAACTCAGCCTGAAGACCCAAGGGCTGAAGAGAATTAATATAGAGGATAATCATGGGCCAAAGCAGACTATGGCTTCTGTAAAGCTCACACCAATTATTTCATTTTGATATGGTGCTTCCTGCCTGAGAATTTCTGAGATCATTTTGTAGTTAACCAGACACTCTGTTGCTCAGATGGAGTTTTAGTTGCAGCAATACCACATTTTTTTAACTGCTGGGACATATACTGTGCATTGTATGTATCTACCTAAAATATGTGGAACATTTCCCAGATAATATATTCATTGTCTTTCTGGATACAAGGTGGACTGCTGTTATTTTTCTCTGGTCCACATTTGACTGCATCCTTCTCTATTATTTATTAAAGCAAAGTGCACCATTTTGTAAAATGCAGTCCATTTTTTGGATGTTGGCATATTACTTAAACAATGTTTTCCTTGAATAATTGAATCATTTCTGGATTTCATTTTGCATTTGGGGATAAAAATTCTGAACACATAATTCACTTGCTAGTTCTTTCTTATTGGCATAAGTGGAATAATGAAGATGGTTGTCTTAATTAGTGAAACTGAATTGGGAAACATGTGTATGGTCTTAAGAAACTATAGGTATGTTTGTCTAGTGGAAGATCTGACCCAAGTCTTTAAACAAACATCTACCAATTCAGTGCATCCTAACTGCCCCCATAGCACCTGGAGGAGCTAACAAAGTAGGAAAGTGTAGGGTTGGGAGGATGGAAGTGGTGAAACAAGCATCACAACAACATGATTCAAAACTGTGAGTGACATACTATGTCATGTGTCAGAACTCAAGTGCATAATAGTGACTTTTTTCTCATGACTTCACTGCATGTGTATCATCATTTTGATGTCATTGCAGTTTGGTGTAGGCATCCATATTTGTGTTGTGATATTTCTAACATAACATAATACAGTAATGTACTTTATACAACGTTTACTTAAATTGTACTTTCATTAACCAAATTTATCAGTCTTACCTGATTTTTCAATTCAGTTATTTGCATTCCCTGTTAATAAATAATTATATATCCATCAATAATATTTAGTCGAAAGGAAGGGCTCAGCTACATGTAACACTATTTAACTGCACTCATGTGAGATTTTTTTAAATTTGACATAGTGAAACTTCCCTTTTGTTTGCCAGAACACTGAGACCTGTATGTGTTTAAAACACACACATTTTGAGTCTATATTAATTCCAAAAACCTGCCTCTGGAAGTTCCTTATTCTAGTGCAAACTCCCTGTAGTATCAAACTATGAAAGCAAAAAACTTAAACCCCCTTTTCTGAATATATAAAAATATCATATGTGTTTATGAGGTTTATCAAATATTATTCAGAATTACAAAATAACAAAGGTGGAAGAGACCTTGGGGGTCTTCTAGTCCAGCCCTATGCTCAAGGAGGAGACCCTATACTATTTCAAACCATCTCATCTTAAAAACCTCCAGTGATGGAGCATCCATAATTTTTGAAGACAAACCATTCTACTGATTAATTATTCCCGCCAACAGAAAATTTCTCCTTAATTCTATGTTGGCTCTCTCTTTGTTAAGCTTTTATTCATTACATCTTGTCCTGCTCTCAGGTGCTTTGGAGAATAGTTTGACTCCCTCCTATCTGTGACAACCCCTCAAATACTGGAAGACTTCTTATCATTTCATCTCTAGTCCTTCTCTTCGTTAGACTAGACATTCTCGGATCCCGATATATATATAGTGTATTGGATAGTGACCAAAATTAGATACAGTATTCCAAATGTGATCTCACTAGTGGAGTACAAAGCAGCACTATCACTTCTCATGATCTTGATATTATCCCTGTGTTGATGCCACTTGAACATTAGCTTTTTTGGCAGCTGCAGCAGCACACTTCTGGAGTACAAGGCCATCAGAGGTGGGATTCAGCCAGTTCGCACCTATTCGGGAGAACCAGTTGTAAACTTTCTAAGCAATTCCAAGAACTAGTTGTTGGAAGAAATCTCATTTTGTTTTGTTTTTCCACTTTACAGGGCTAATCCTGTAAGGAAGGCAGGAAGGAAACATTCTGGTGTTGTTTCTAGCCTAATTTTTATTGCCCTGCTTACAGAAACTGCCTCTCCGGTTAACCCTTATTACATTGTAGCAGCTAAAGCAAAGCGCCCATCGACGTGAGTGACATTGAGTTGGCCCCGCCCACCCAGTCAGATGACCACCAAGCCCCGCCTATCCAGCTGGTCATTAGGGCAGAGAACCAGTTGTTAAATTATTTGAATCTCACCACTGAAGGCCGTGCTTTCACTTCTCATGATCTTAATACTATCCCTCTGTTAATGCATTAGCTTTTTTGGCAGCTGCAGCACACTGCTGGCTCATACTTAAGTGATTGTAGACTAGGACTCCTCTCACAATTATTGCTGTTGAACACCAGGTACCACCTATTCTATATCTGTGCGT
The DNA here is from genome assembly GCF_051295495.1 of Thamnophis sirtalis. Taxonomy (NCBI): domain Eukaryota; kingdom Metazoa; phylum Chordata; class Lepidosauria; order Squamata; family Natricidae; genus Thamnophis; species Thamnophis sirtalis. The sequence goes on from NW_028261381.1 coordinate 128,061,770, forward strand.
TTGATTTTTCTTGCTTTATTTTTCTCACCACTGAACTGCATTTCATCCTTTTCAACTATTAATGACTGGAATGTTGCTTCCACTTCCATGATAGGTCTCTGCAAGAAGAAGAAATGTCTGTTGCGAGGTTGTGATGAGAGAGGCTCTCCCAAGGTGCCTATTTTGCTGTTACACTGGCTAAGAAGGTGAAAGACACACACAGGATGAAATATGACTAGTGCAATGACAGCAGATATGTCTATAGCAATCTCAGATGCTATAATTATATCTCTATTACAGCTGCTAATGGCCCTCCAGGATGACAGAAATTATAATAAATTAACAGATTATGAACTGCGCTTGCTACAAATTATGCATTTTTCTCCCTTTGAAAACTCTGGCTTTCAAATGCTGAAAAGGAATGTAAGGTTATGACTTCATGAACTTAAATACTACAGCTTTAATTGAAGTGTTTTGACATTCATCTGGAGGTCCTTCCAAGAGAAGGAGCTCCAGTCCAGAAAAAAACATTAAAAGCTGCTAGAAAAAAAAAACATTTAGCCTTGGTCAAATAAGCCAATCTTACAAATCTTTTTATTTTTAGAAGTGCTAATGTCATTCCTTTAAGTAACATTCCAGAAGTTTATTTCCAAATAACAAAGTTATTATTTAAGTTCTTAAACCTATATGAAACGGAGGATTAAAGGACACCAGTATAAGAAAAGTTGTCCTTCTGTAGATTCTTAATATCCAAAAATACAAGCCATTTCCTGTGAAAAAGATTAAGAAAAGAAATGGTCCAACTTGGTGTGTCTTTGAATATTTTGAATCACAGTTTGGGCAAAACTGATTTTCCTGGCTCCCGTTTTGAACTCTGTATCTGATTCTTGTCTTTCATTTCAAATAGTTTCATGAGATACCTTTATGATTTTTACAATCTTAGTATACACAGATATCTACTATTTGGCCCTATCTTCCATCTTACTGGTGACATTCTGTCACTGAATATGAAAGCCCTATCTTTCCTGTCTTGTCTAAGACTTATTAATAGAACAAATGTTTCTATCATTTTTAAACGATACCAATTTGCTATAATCTTCATAAATTTGATTATCCATGCATGAAATCTTTCTCATCATCTTTTCTTTTATATGTCCTGAACTTTAAGCTAATGATTCACCTACAATCTTCTTTTTAAAACATAATAAATTAGTCAACTGAATCTTTCTTTCTAATAAAAATATTCTAATTTAGAATGATAAACTTTTAAAAAATGAAGCCCTCAAGTCAAACTTAATTCTTGGTGACTACATTTATGCATTTTCTTGGCAGTGGCATGGAAGTAGTTGGCCATTGTACAATACCTTTTTTCTTGTTTGAACTTCCCAATCCAATCTACAAACCTGGAATTTCCTGGCAGTTCTCCATCTGAATATTGTACTAAGGCTAAAGTTCTTTAGTTTCTAATCTGCCAAAATATTTTTTAAAATTTTCAGGTTGAATATATGATCTGATTTAAAGCATAAAATGATTGCATTTCCAAATGGATTTGGAAAGATATAAAGATTGGTTGGAAATTTGAAAGATTTTTGTTTATGGGCAAAAGCACACTTTTTATGCATCATTTTTAAAGTCCAAATCAGTTCAGTTTTCCAAATCAATTCAAAACTTAACATATGAGTGGATTGATTTTTCAAAAACAAAAGTCCAAATCATGTTGATTCAACTTTACAAATCAATTTATTAATTTGAATCAGATCAACCCTGATTTGCATTCTTGAACATGAATTGTAGCAAAGATTCATATACAGTAAACTCTTAATTCTCCAGGCCTCCATTAAGCATACTCTTGATGCAATAGCAAAAAAAATACTACAGTAGACAACAGGTGTTGCTTCTGAAGAACTGGACAATTTACATAATGTAAGTCATTTGTGTCAATTAATGACATTTTTGTAATTATGAAAATCCAATGTTTACATCATCTAAATCACTCTTCCTGACACAAATATACAAATGTCAATTCTGTAATTATGTCAATGATTACAAATTTGGATTTAACAGACATTTGCATTTAATGGACATTTATTTCCCCTTAAGCAACCTATTAAGTCAAGATTTTATAAAATGCAACATTGGACATTTGTTTTCAGTTTCTTTTCTTATATTTAATTATGGGAATTAAACAATGTTTCCTCTTCAAATGGGAAATGAAATCACTACAGTGGAGTCTCAGAAAAAATGCAATGCATTACAAATTTATTCTTCATTCAATGTTGTATCAAAATAAAATGATCAGAAATACTTACTAGTATTTAAAAATACTAAAATGCAACAATAAAAATGAAATAAAGCAGTGCCAATAGAACTTTCATTAAAATGTGGGGAAAGGAATGCAGACCGAACAAATAAAAATCATTCCTCCACAATAAACTTTCAATGAAGGCCTGCATGAAGGAATCAGTTTTCAACAGAAGTCTAATAGGCACCTGTTGACTTTGAGAGTCAATCAAGAGCACCAGAGAAGTAGAAATTATGAATGCCATGTTTGATCAGTGAGGAATAAACACTTATTTCTTCTTATTGTTAACTAAGGAAAGAAAAGTGACATCAGATGCTCATGTAAAATATTTAATAATATTAGTTGAGGTGACAAGATTGTGTAAATATAAATGCTAGATGACAGAACTGAACCTGAAAAATAAGTTTTAACCATCCACTCTAGTTAGAACTGGAGAATCCTGCAGCCAAAATCTGAAGTTGTATGTACTGTTAAATAAAGCAATGTTGAGACAATTCATCAAGGGTTGTCACACAAATGAGTGAAAAACAAGCTAGACTGTCTGATGAATATCTTAATACAAGCTCCAAGCACAAAGTGCACAGTTAAAATGTTTAACTGTACCTGTCAAAATGAGAACAGAACCTGAATTAAAAAACTGATATATTGTCATCCTTACCTGATTGAAGACCTTTCTATATGGTTGGCACCAAATATTTCATTTTACATTTCCTCTTCAGATTTTGAGTTCTTTGCTGACTCAGAGTAGATTTAATGTCTTTAATGCGTTAAAATGGTGGGCAATCTTCATGTCTTAATTGTACTGTTGAAATTAGATCTCCTTCTGAAGCACGGACATTAAAATAATCTCTGTACTTTGTATATTTGTATCCAATAAATGTAAAGCTTTAGGAACATTATTTTGTTACTAGGTGAATTTTATTAATAAGTAAATGAGCTTGTCGATCAGAAAGGTTGGCAGTTTGGCGGTTTGAATCCCTAGTGCCACATAATGGAGTGAGCTCCTGTTACTCGTCTCAGCTTCTCCCAGCCTAGCAGTTTGAAAGCATGTAAAAATATAGAAAAATAGGGACCATTTTGGGGGGGAAGGTAACAGTGTTCCATGCGCCTTCGGTGTTATGTCATGCCAGCCACATGACCACAAGATGTCTTTGGACAGTGCTGGTTCTTTGGTTTTGAAATGGAGATGAGCCTACTGCCCCCTAGAGTCAGGAACAACTTGCACATATGTGCAAGGGGAACCTTTACCTTAAAGGTAGTGTAACAGTCAAAAAACTTATTTACTCAGCCATGACTGATTGTTTGGTGGTTGTTGCTCAGGCATAGAGGACAGAGCAAAAGTCTGTGGTCACCAGGGCACAGCAGCCCAGTTCTGTCAAGTCGAGCATCTTTCCACATTTGCCAAACAAAGATCAAATTTGTATTTCATCTCCAGAGTGCCCCAGATTCCTCTTCAGCTGTCCTCTAATTTCTTCTTGCCCTCTTCTCCAGTGCTTTATTGATCCATACCTCTTACCCGTCAGACTTCATACACGCACATACAACATGTGACAGCTGATTGGTATCTGTTAATTAATGTGGCTTGCGGCCTCTTTTCTATTCAGTGGCCCGATAAGGGAAATTGGATGTCTAAGGACTGCTATGCCATTATCACCCCTTACCTCCTTTGGCAACACAAATACAAAACAGGGTATAGTGATAAATAAATGCCACTGACCCATCCCTCTGCCCTCTCTTCCTTTAGCGAAGATAGCCGAGATAGAAAAATAGAACTCCTGACCAGTCAATATAGCAATCACTGGCTCTTTTGTTAATTGCCAGGTTGATAGCAAGAGGAATCAAAACATCCTGGCCCCCTTGGTCCAAGTGCAGGAAGGCACACACAACTGCATGAGCTGAGGGGATTTTGGGGGGAATAAAGGCTTCTGGATAAGGATATATCACAGTTAGTGAGACATGCACATCAGTAAGTCATAAGAAAGAACTCCAGGCTAACAGTGAAAGCAGATAGACTAAAATAAGAAGAGAATAATCTCATAAGACACATGGAAAAAAAATAGGCCAAACTGTTCATACTTTTTTATTTTTATATACAATTTGGTACCAAGTAATGAAATTGAAGTATCCTCTATAGAAGAAACATGTATGTTTTTTATTTAACCAAATCTTCACACAATACATCCAAGTTTTGAACTCTTAGTACATTCTTTCCCAAATCGGTACCTTCAGAAGTGTTAGGAGATACAATTCTAATATTCTGAAAGGCACAAATTTGGAGATGGTATTTTAATATATTGTGAGGTACATGGCTGTAATATTGGACCGTGGCTGCAGTTGTCAATAATGTTTGTATCTTCTGTTTTCCTATCACTAGCAAGGAGGGAAAATTTTTATACTAGGACTCTTGCCTATTCTCAATCATTTTGAAAGAGTATCCCACAAGCAAACGTATTCATATTGCAAGAATGAAAATAGTATGACACTCTCTTGAGTATCATTATAATTGTAATGTCATTTTATCTCAGAATGCAATCATTACTGACACTGGTGTAAATTTCTTAACACTTTTAATTTTAAATTGCAATATTGAGAGATAAGTTTATTTTTACACTTCCTTGTCCTTTATACTACAAAATCTCCCCGCTTCCTCTCCCACACTTGCTAGAATGCTCAGCTTTGTGTTTTCATTGACAGAATAGTTCCTTTTCCAGCTTTGGTTTTTCGCAGATCTGCAGTTGGAAAGCAGATGAGAGTTTTATTTGAGATCACATTTGTTCTCACCCATTAGACTTAACTGGTTCTGATGGACTTAGTTACAGGTTGTTACTTTTTGTTTGTGTTTTACCTTTTTACTTTGACAGTTAATTCAGTGTCCCTGTCTTTAGGGCAGTTATTTTTCCCCTTGGCCTGAAAATACAGTTACAGCATTTGGGATTCCTTAGTGATTTAATGTTTGTTTATTTATTTAAAACATTTATACAGCTGCCCATTTTTCAGCCAACTTTGGGTGGCTTCCAATCAAATCATGTTTGACTTCTTAAAGTTAGATGTTGCTGCTTTGATGAAGCGGCTTACAAAGATATTTTACCAGATAAGGTGAGAACATATATCTTCCAACACTCTCCTTCTATGAGTAAAATTTCACCTCTTTATTAAGGAGGAGAAATAATGCATGGTTCAGTGATGGCTAATATTAAGTTCCTGCTTTTTTGAGTCATGGTCAAACTTTTCTCCATTTGTACATTCTGTATAATAACCTGTACAAAAGATTAGGCTTTGATCATGCTCTTACAATTACCATTTTCCCCTTTTTTAACCCTCCTTGCCCCCTCCCAACTTTGATACTGCTGTAATACAAGTAGATTTGAAGTAGTGTTTTGTATGATAATATAACTGACTGGTTTCAAAGGGGTGCATTTAAGTACAGTGCATCAGCCTTCTCTTTCTCTCATTTTTTATGTTAACACAGCAATGACTAGACCGGAACAAAACGTCCCAGAAAAGGCATATTACAAGGCACGCTGGCAAGACTGAAGCACCAGCTCTTGAAATATATAAGCACTTACATTCTCCATAGGGATTAGTACAGTCGATTTGAAGGCTTTTCTCTGTGTCTTTACTTGCACAGTTCCACCACTTCAATTTGCTGTTCATGCAGATGAAAGTCGGGGCTTTGTATGCACATGTATGGAGAGTCATCTAGAAGGGACTTCTAGCAAAGGCAGCTGCTCCAACACTTCAGGAATGGTATTTGGTGAAGCATCTTTTGGGAATGCTTTGCCCAGCCCTAGGAATAAATGTTCAGATAAATAGGAAGCCGCTTTCTCTTTTGAAAATTGGAATAGGCCTCTGTCTTATTAAAATTCATCTATAGGACTGGCTCAGTCAGTCCTATCAGGGACGCGGTGGCTCAGTGGCTAAGATGCTGAGCTTGTCAATCAGAAGGTTGACAGTTCGAATCCCTAGCAACATGTAATGGAGTGAGCTCCCATTACTTGTCCCAGTTTCTGCCAATCTAGCAGTTCGAAAGCATGTAAAAATGCAAGTAGAAAAATAGGGACCACCTCTGGTGGAAAGGTAACAGCATTCCATGCGCCTTTAGTGTTTAGTCATGCCGCCACATGACCATGGAGATGTCTTCGGACAGTGGCATTAGTTTTGGGTTTCATTTCTTATGTCAAAAGAAAAAAAACTCCAACAACCATAAAGTGAATTGCTTCTGCCAGTTTTCTAGGAAGCAGCATCCCGATGCCTTTACTTGGTCAATATTCTTAATCTGCTGTTCCTTTGCCTTGCCAGGATTTTCTAACCTTTCTCTGGGAGACCAGATGAGCTTACTGCAGAGTGCCTGGATGGAAATCCTCATTCTGGGTATTGTGTATCGCTCATTACCATATGAGGATAAACTGGTCTATGCTGAAGATTACATCATGGATGAGGAACATTCACGTTTGACGGGGCTCCTGGAGCTCTATTTGGCCATCCTGCAGCTGGTGCGGAGGTACAAAAAGCTGAAGGTGGAGAAGGAAGAGTTTGTCACTCTGAAGGCCCTGGCTCTCGCCAATTCAGGTAAAGTCATGCAGAAAAGGATCCGCAGCTGGGAATGTGGGAGGGTGTTTTTTTGTTGTTGTTGTTGTAAGAATAAAAAATGGTACCTGTGCTTTGAAAGGAGGAACAAGCCCATTGTTACAACTTGGGAAGAAATTGCCCTCCATCTGAATTCAGGCCAATAGCTCCCCATCTCCTGACATCTATAAGGGGTAAAAAATCATAGTTATTGATTTTGTAATTAACAGTTCGTCAGAGCTGTATTGATAATAGTTCAGCATTGGCTTGCTGGAAATAAATCCCATAATATTGGCTCATTTTTATAATCCCTTATCAAAGTTAGGTCCTGTGTGCACTTGGGAAAACAAGGGTAGGAAGCTTGATGAGTCTACAACCACTGCTTTGAGTCTGTTTTGATCAGAGCATGGGTACCTCCACCTCTTTATCTGGGTCCTATGGAAAAATAGGAGACAATGTCTGAACTGTAAAGTAAATATAGCTTTTTATTTTTAATGTCAAATAAACGTTTTGGCTGATTTTGACTCTCCCTGATTTGGTAGTCATATAAATTTAAAATATTATTAGTGTTTTTGTTGCTTTTGTTTTGTTGCCTTTCTTTTTTGCTGCATGTTACCAGCCCACATAATTGCACCAAGAGCTTTGAAAATAATTCAGTGAAGATTCTTCCAATTCGCACATCGGAAGAGAAATTAGAAAGCAGAAATATAGACAAATGAACTGATGTCTGATTAGCAAAAAGCAGGCAAACCCATCTAATGTTTCAAGGCTTCTTAAATTAGTTTTCAGTATTTTCAAGTTGATCTAGAAGAAGTCTCTTGAGAATGTAGAATATTAGTGTAACTCATAATTAGGTTGGTCTTTGAGCTCATGATACAGTATAAAGCTCCAAGTGCTGAAGTTGTTGTTCATTTTGAAATCAAAAAGGTTAAATGTAAGAAGAGAGGATTGTATATTTCAGGTATATCAAAAATCATATTCTAATAACTTTGCTACATAATTTAATGCAAAAATAGATTGACTTAGTGGTATGTCTGTTTCTTCCAACATACTTCTTGCATAGATTCTCAAGTAGGATACACCTTCCAGAAACTGTTTCTCTTGGTTCTTCAGATAGCTCCTTTCTACCATGAAACACTGTCTTCTGAGATTAAATATATTCCCTGCCCATTTATCTAGACTGATTCCCTCCTTAATTTTGCTTTTCCTCTAAAGATTCAATGCACATAGAGGACATGGAGGCAGTGCAGAAACTACAAGATCTTCTCCACGAAGCCCTTCAGGACTACGAGCTGGGTCAACGTCACGAGGAACCCCGACGTGCAGGAAAGCTGCTGCTGACCCTGCCTCTCCTGCGGCAAACAGCTGCCAAAGCTGTGCAGCACTTCTACAGCATCAAACTTCAAGGCAAAGTCCCCATGCACAAACTCTTCCTTGAGATGCTCGAGGCCAAGGTCTGACGTGGCCAGCCCCACCTGGAGAGCCCAGGACACAAACTGGAAAGAGAAGCAGTCGTGGAGGAAACCAAAAATGGCAGCTGGCTTTTATTTTCAATCATTTACTGTGGAGGAATTATTTAACGCTCATCTGGCAGCCTGCCATCCGAAGATTATCATGTACAGAGATGGAAACTCTTTTAATCAAGTTTTTTTTTAATTTGTGGGAAATTCGCAACTAAGCTCTTGCACTTGCAGAGGGAACCAAGGAAAATTTGGAGTCCTTGAGCAGTGATGCTCATTGCACTATCTAGGGCAGCTGATTCCTAGCTTTTTCCACCTAATGAAAGGATGTGGAGATCTGAAGCAGGAAATGGTGGGGTAAAAAAAAAATACAGCATTTATAGCATGGTGGTATGAGAGGATTTGTTTTTTTTTTAAATGTGGGCATCAGTAGACCTGGCACTTGATACGGTATGTCAAGGCACAGGCCTGTGTGCCAGTTGCTTCTTTGGAAAGGAGCACCTTCAGTCCAAATTCAAGTTATTTGTAATGTGTACATAGAGGCCTATTTCCTACTGGGAAGAGCTGGTGTGACTGTGTAAGATATTCTGTGATCTTGAGCATCTGGCTTTTCCTATTCTTGTGCAATCAGAACATTCTCAGTGGTAGTTGCTACACAAGCTGGAGATACGGTACGTTCTGGGGAGAGGAGGGTCTTATATTTACAGAGGATGCAGAGAGAATAAGTCCAGACCCTGTCTTATCCCCCCCCCCCACAAAAAAAATATTCCAGCACAATTCCTTTCTTCTCCTACATGTGATGTTCTTTTAAAAACCTCTACTCTCCTTCTTTCTTCAGCACCCGGCATGAATCTCAAGACTCAGACTTCCCACATCAAGCCAAAATGAAAAGGTGTCCTGAACTAGGGCTATTTTTCAGCTCTTTCAGCAAATCCTGATATTAGATAGATCCTTTCATGGATCAGGAAAAAAATATCTCAAACCTTAATATGGACTCATGTTCCATATTAAGGAAATTATATCAAATTCCTTAAGGGAGATATTTAATACTTATTCTTTTATTCTTTAGCCGTTTTTTGAATCCAATCTAAATAGCTGAGTGTAGGGAAATAAATTATTTTCCGGCTAAGCCAAAGTCAGCAACATATGGGGATGGCTTCTATCTCTCCTCCTTTCCATCACAATCCCACTTCCTAGGAAACTGCCATGGGGAGGACAGATAGCTCTTGGTCAAAGATAGAAAGGCAGAAGTTGTCCAGCCTCAACTTTACCTTAGTTGCAGACCTAACTCTCAGCTCTTATGAATGCCAGGTTAAAACCTGCTGGTATGTTTTCCCTCACCAGGAGGAAGATGGCAGAAGTAGAGCCTCAGGGTCATCAAAAATTGTCTTCCAAGTTGACCTGGGTCCAGATTATCCCTTTGGGAGATTAGTTGAATTTCATCAAATCACCCCCTGGAGCCAAAAGCACAGCTAAATCTTTTCTCCTAATTTGTAATATTTTAACAGAAGGCGATGGTATTTGGGTTTGTGTTTTCAGACACTTTTTGAGTTCCAGCAATTAATTACACTCAAAGAGCCAAGGTAACAAAACAAATGAAGTTGGTTTAGAAAAGGAGTTGCCAAACACACAGACACACAAACTACCATATACACATTCCAAAACCCCAATAAAAGCAATAAAAGACATAAGGGGGAGGGCAGCTCCTATTGCCAAGTGGATGTTATGCATTTTCTTCCCATCTCCTCTTCATAGATAATGAGAAAAGAGGCTTTAATCTTTGTATTTTTAATTGATCTCTGGTATCTTGAGATTATAGTCCAAAGGATTTAAAAAAATAAATAAGATAAAGAGGGGGAAACAAGAGAACACCAAGCTGTGCAAAATGTTCTTCATAAACGAAGTACTATGCTACCCACTGGCAACTATTTGAGGCCAAAGTCCATTAAAATAGTAGAGTCTTGTTATATTGTCCTGGCCATTTTGTTTGGGGAAGTGTAAACCTCACTTCTAGAGGACTGGCAAAGGATGTGGTGATTCATTTTTACTCTTCAAAGTTTGAAATTTCGTTGCTCTCTTCACATAGGGTGGAAGGAGGCAGAAGATCTTTCCACATAATTCCAGTGCATTCCCTTACTACTTATATTGTCCCAATAACAGTTTTTCTCCAAGACAGTAATCATTGGTTGAAGAAAAAAACAGGCTACCTGTCCCCCATATAGAAGTTCCCAGGTATATCCTTTGGTGCCTCTGTTTGCAGATGTGAAAATCCACTGAAGGAGATTTTTGAGAGCCACTGCCGAAGATTAGATGCTGGGTCACTGGAGCAATAGTCTGATTTCATAAGATCGTTTCTTTGTTCATGACATAATGTTACAGGCATGGTTTAAATTTCAATTGGAAGGTACCTTTCAAAGTCATGTCCAAGAAGTATTCTTCCTTGTCACTTAGAGAAAATAATAATAATAATAAATTCAAACAGGAGGGAGGAAGATCAATGCAGAAACTATTATTTCTTGTTCCTGCACTGATGAAACTATGATTTGCTTCACAAATTTTTAAGCCACAATTTCCTTCATCATTGTATCTTGAGTAAGTCTGAGTTTGAATCATATGGCATTTTTAGGGCAAAACCAAACAAGTTAAACCAATTAACCAGTGGAACAACTTACCTCCAGAAGTTATGAATTCCCCAACATTGCAAATTTTTAAGAAGAGATTGGACAATCTCTGAAATGGTATAGGGTTTCCTGCCTGAACAAGGGGTTGGATTAGAAGACCTCCAAGGTCCCTTTCAACTCTGTTATTCTAATTCTAAATTCAGATGACAAGTCACATTATGATTCAGTACAATGTGTGAACCTATTTTTTCACTGTACATAACCTGCAGTCATTTGTAAGCTAAAATAAAATATCTTCATCTTAAATTTAACTCCTAGTGACTTGACGGATGCATTCTCCATAGGTTTCTTAGTAGTAATATGGAAGTGACTTTTTTTTTTGGCTTCCAGTCTAACCTACATTTCTGGGATTTGCTGGGAATCTGATATCCAATTACTTATCACACTTGATCTTAAATCACTTTTGAGATCAGTTAAGATCACCTAGCCCTGCAAGTGATTAGAGCCATCCTACCCAGATCCACAGTTTCCAGCATTCAATTGTCAGTAACAGCAGAATCTCTTACTCTTGACGTGGAAGAAAACTGGACCCATATCTTTGAGCTATCTAGAATATATTCTACTGATGTACAATATGTTTTAGAAGAGATGTAGATCCTATTTCTCTGCTATTCACTGGGCCCTTTTAGGATTATTAAAGCCCACAGCTGCAACACTCTGTACTAAATAGACCATATAATATTCAATGAACTTAAGATAACAAGAAAAAGAAAAGCATTTTCCTTCATATTTGTAGGTGATCCAGTCTGCCTTATATAGGGTATAAGGGGGCTTTTGCATCACATTTTGGTTTAGCATGATCAGTCATGTCCCAAAGGAAGACTACAATAATTTGCCACAGCAGTGATTTATGGAGGGCTGAATACCCTCAACCAGCAATAGAGAACAGGCAATCCCATACGGAAGTGTATTTGTGAATGTGCAAAGATATATTTTGTTCTTTACAGCAGTTTAAGCCATCTTGCATATACAATGGTTCAGTGTGAGGAAAGTCTCTTAAGTACAAGAATGGTTTGTTATCTGCAAGTACAATTATAGCTTCCATGGAGTAGGCAATTCTGAAATCTTATCCAAATGCTAATCCAGGATTAGATTAGAACAAGGCATGCAGGTAAGTGCCCTCATTAGGATATAGTGATGATGCTAGCAAAACTCTGCACCTTCCCAAAGAGGTGTATCATTCTTCTTCTGAGCCTACACCCAAATCCTGTGATGTACTCTCTTCCTTCCAAAGCTTTGCGTCTTTATACACTGACAATAGTTGTCTGTGAAACATAACCTTTTCTGTGAGCCCAGAAGGCAACAGATGCTGCTCTTATTTTACATTCCTCTCTGGAAACAGAGACCTCTGGCCTTGAATGGGAAGGGGGGAAAATTATTTCCTTGGTTTGATGGAGATCAATTCGGATCACCCATTCCACTTGTATCTGAGAAATAATGGGCATTACTTTGGAGTGGAGTGTAAAGGAATTTCAAACCCCCAGCCAAACAATACTGTTTATGCCAAATAGGGGTTATTGTATTGTTCTTCATAACTAGATGCCCATTCTGAAACTGTTAAAACTGTATTTTGAAATCAAGCTAAAACAACTCTAAAAGAAAAGGGGAAAGGGGAGGAAGATTATAAAGAAAGACTGAAGAATGTAAGTGGTTGATTTTTTTACATGTTCGAGCTGAGTTTCCAACTTGTAGCCATTCTTTGATGAATGTGGCCCAAACCAGCCTCAGCTCCTATAGCTTGATGCTTAAGAGACACCCCCCTCAAAACAAATGGGAAGCTTGTGCAAATTTAAGCAAGGTGTCACAGTTCAGAAGCAAAATCAACAATATCTCCTCAATTACTATTCTCTTTGGGGGGGGGGAGAAAAGGCCCTGTTTAAATTTAAAAAATGTATTCTTGTGCTGCAGATAATTTCAAACAAACTGAGAAATAAAACAATGTACAAAGAAAACTGGCTGAAATGGCATTTATTGCATATTCTGAAGCATCTAGCACAGAGGTGGGATTCACTTACCTTCCCCACCAGTTTGCAAATGTGAGTTTGCGTGCTTTGCTCACATGCACCTTGTCTGCACATGCACAGTGCTTGCACATTATATCTGGATGGGTGGGCGGAGTCTCCCGCAGCCGCCACTACCAGTTCGCCCAAACTGGAGCAAACTGGCTGAATACCACCTCTGATCTAGCATCATCACACACATGGCATTGGAACCCTTGCCTTACCTTGTACTCTTTCTCTTTTATTAAAAACTAAACACCTAAATTAATGCCACAAGCATACATGTAAATTAGTCCAGCTGACAGCAGTTTGGTTATACCAACCTCTGCTCACATTTATATAGTCCAAGTTTGCTTCCACATTTTCTTTGCATACTCACTTTCCAAGGAACATCTGGATTTTAATCTTAGCCATCCCATAGTTTGTTCCATTTGCAAGTCGGCCCCAAGGATAAATGCAATCCTCTTTCATCCCCCTTTGTTTCCAGTATCTGCCCACTGAATACATGGGGTGAAGTTTCTGGGAAGGAACTTTTGAATGTTGAGTTCACTGCTCCCTTTAATCCCTAAAAGTTTCTAGGTTGTTTCCTATGGCTTCTCTCCAGAAACAACAAGTTCCTCTTTGTAGAGCTTCTTCCCAAATTGGGCAATGACACATTATTTTGGGACTCGGGGGATATGGGCAGAAAACTGAGATAAAGGCAAATCGTCATATCCCACCTGGTCCCGTGGTGGAGTAAAGAAGAAAGTCTGCTTCTCCATTTTTTTAATTACTGCAATACTATTTATAGATACCAGTGTTGTTTGCTGCTGATACTGAGAAGCAGCAGCTAACAACAGTAGGCAGGAGACCCTTTGCACAACTTTGCAATGTGTACCAATGGGCGCCCACATCTGGATTGAGAGGCCTTACTCACTGTTAATTTGCCGTGGTCACCACCTGGTTGGTTTGTTGCAATGCGCATTACATTGGCTGCCTTTGAAGGCACCCCAGAAGCTACAATTTGTCCTGAATGTTGTGGCAGGATATTTATGGGTATACCGCTATATGCCTGGGTAATATCTTGTAAGCTGTACTGGCTGCCCGTAGATCTGCAGTTCAAGGTTCTATTTATCACCCATGAAGTCTTACATGGCACAGGCCTGGAGAAATCACCCCCAATGCTACCTGACTGTTCCACATGTCTAACAGGGTGGGTGTGCCCCAGGGTTCTTCCCTAAAACTATACCATCTGCCGAGACTAGGAAGTATGTCTTTTCTGCTCCCAGCACCTGCCTTCTGGAATGGCCTTCTCTCTGACATTTGGTTGGTTACAACCACAGTGGCCTTTACAAAGGCAGTTAAAATCTCCTCGGGTGTTAGGGTCAGGATGACTGGAGTTCTCATTTGGAGGATGACAAGAAATTGTCAATTCCTGATCACAGCTAACACAGCCAGGGTGTTAGAGGCACAAGGGGCGGGGGTGTTATCTCCTATCTTGAGAATTCAGTATTTGAGAATTTGAGCGGTGGTGGCACAGTGGTTAGAATGCAGTACTGCAGGCTATGTCTTCTGACTGCCAGCTGCCTACATTTTGGCAGTTCAAATCTCACCAGGCTCAAGGTTGATTCAGCCTTCCATCCTTCCAAGGTGGGTAAAATGAGGAGACAGATTGTTGGGGGCAATATGTCTCTATAAACTGCTTAGAGTGGGCTGTAAAAAGCACTGTGAAATAATATGTAAGTCTAAGTCTCAGGAAACTTTGGGAATCTCCAAAAACAGAAGTGAAAGACGTGAAATTGCGCTAGCTATGCAAAAACTATATAATTTTTACTTAGCTTGGCAATCTCAAGAGATATTTTTTTCCAGGTCAGATAAGCTTGGGATCAATTCTTCTTTTAAGTTTGGAAGGGATGTTCTGATTTTTCTTCCAAGTGCAATTAGAACAGATTATATTCGGTAGCTAAAGGAAAAACCGTCAGTAGAAAATGAAGGGGGGAGAGGGAATCTTTGGTTGTAATTTAAAAAAAAAAACCTGGCTGGAAAATCAGTGAATGTAATAAAAAAAAAAAAACCTCGGCACATTTTCTGAATCAATTGCATCCTCTGGGCTGCATCCCAGTTTTGGTCATAAATCAATGAGCCTTAAGTTAGTTATGATGTAAGTGCTATTATTTCAATGAGTGTACTCTAAAAGTCTCTAAATATAGAATTAGACTTCTGTCTCTGGTAATGGCTGTCCAGACTGATCACTGTCAGAGGCTACTACCTTAGATGACTTGACTGGAAGGACATTGGTGTTAGCCACTTCTCTTATGCTATGAATCACCATAGCTTCGTAACTTGTCTTTAATGAACCTTATTTCATAGATATTTTTTTTATTTTACTTTCCAGATCCTCTGCTTGGCATTTTGTATTTTCAGTGATCCTGGTATTGTAACGGAGCCCACAGTCTGCCTGCAGTCTGGCCAGTCTTTCATATTTTTTTTAAAAAAATCTGCTTTGAGTAGCTCCGCAATTGAATTAGTTACCATTTAAATTTCTTGCATTGTCTCCAATGAGACACATTGGAAAATTAAAATTGTGGCCGATTCTAATCCGTGGTATAATTTGGAGTTCATAAGCATGCCACGTCCACCCTGGAGAAGAGAGAGGACTACCAAAGCAACTGCTTTAATAAAAGCAAGTGGCCTAAATAGGAGAATGAACAATGTTTATCATAGGCAGACATGATCTGGTTTCTACTTGGCTGTTTAGTTTTATGCAGTTAATTATTTACTGTATTCTTTATTGTTTTAACTTATTTTTTACTACAGATAGTCCTCGAATAATCCATTTAGTGACAGTTCTAAGTTACAAAGGCACTGAAAAAAGTGAGTTATGACCATTTTTCACACTAGTCACCATTGCAGCATTCCCATGGTCATGTGATTTACATTCAGAGGCTTAACGCATGATTCATATTTATGACTGTTGCAATATCCCAGGATCATTTGGTCATCTTTTGTGACCTTCTGACAAGCAAAGTCAATGCAGAAGCCAGATTCACTTAACAACCATGTGGCTAATTTAACAACTGCTGTGATTCACTTAACCAATGTGGCAAGAAAATTAGTAACATTTTCAGCAAAACTCACTCAACAAATTTCTCACTTAGCAACACAAATTCTGAACTCAGTTGTGGTAATATGTCGAGGACTGCCTGTATACTTAACGTAGACTTCTCCAACTTGGAATATTTCAAATGTGCCCAGATCGCAGTTTCCACATGGTTCAGGCAGGAGAAGAAAAATGGTGAAAGACTGATGTCAATTTGAATTGCACAGCCAGAATATAAATCATTAATAGAGGAAGATTTTAAGCATCATAGCATTCCCTTATGACAATGTGGGTGAATTATCAAAGGAAATCTGCATTACACATTGATTTAGTGATAACTCAGTATATAAGCAGGTTCATCATCAAAGAAGATTTTTTCTTCATGTATGTGAGAATCCAAATGCATTCTTAGGAAGGGAGAAAAGTTTGCTTTTGTCTGTGCAACATAAAATGACAAAACATATCCCATGTTACATCACTGTTCTATGAGCTGCACTGGCTGCCAGTTTGCTTCTGGGTCCAATTCAAGGTATTGCTTTCACCTTTAAAGCCCTTCATTACATAGCGTGGGTCTGGCTCACTCTGATGGGATTAGCCTGCCTCACTTGTACCACAGAAGGGCACATCAAGCAAGGAATTTTGGCATGCAGGGTCTAGAAGAAAAGTATTTTCTGGTGTGGCTCCTGCCCTTTAGAACATCTTGCCCTGCCCCCCCCGACCCCTGGCCAGATGCATTTCTATCCTTCTGAAAGACTTGATGACATGGCTATCTCAACCACCCTAAGATCCTGATTTCTAAAATTGATCAGTTTGCTTATAAATTGGGACCAACCCTTTCATTTCACCATTTCATATATGGAATGCTCTTCATTTTAACTCCAGAGAGAAATAAGAAATTGCTTCACCAATATAATCAGCCCCAAGTTACATTTTGTGGTTGTCATACAATATTGCTCTAATTTTTAGCAAAAACAACAGAGAAATGTTTTAAATATGTCAATATGTCCCATACAGTAATCAAGTTTCCCTTCAGTCTGCTTATTTCAGAAATGCCACCAAAATAACATAATTTTAATAAAGGTAACTCCTAGCCAAAATTGTTCTGTTCAATAACATGAACATGGATTTATTAACTGCATTAATTTCAGTAAAATATAATATTTTACTGAATATTTAGAATATAGGTAAAGGTAAAGGTTCCCTTGCACATATGTGCTTGTCGTTCCCAACTCTAGGAGGCGGTGCTCATCTCCGTTTCAAAGTCGAAGAGCCAGCGCTGTCTGAAGATGTCTCTATGGTCATGTGGCCGGCATGACTAAATGCTGAAGGCACACTGAACACTGTTACCTTCCCACCAAAGGTGGTTCCTATTTTTCTACTTGCATTTTTATGTGCTTTCAAACTGCTAGGTTGGCAGAAGCTGGGATAAGTAACGGGAGCTCACTCCGTTACACGGTGCTAGAGATTTGATCTGTTGAACTGCCAACCTTTATGATCCACAAGCTACTGAGCCATCGCACTTTGATCAGATGAGGTAGAGGCAAAGTAATAGCAGAAGAAAAAAATAGTAGGAGTTGGGATGGTAGTGATATGAACTCAACCCTCAACGTAACAGCAAAGTTAAAAAAAATCCACACAAAGGACATAAATGTTATATTCATAGGGCAATTGGAGGGGAGATTTGCACAGCCTGTAACCTGTCAATTGAACTGAGTGCAGCAAGCTAGTTATGAATAATTATATTGGGCTGAAGAATGCTATTTTGGGGCAGAAAATGATCTAAAGCTAGATTAAATCACTTCAAACAATTCCATTTTCAGAGTTGTAAATTGACTTCAATTTTAATACATTACCAAAGCCACTAAATCTTGCAGATAACATACATTATGATTTACACTATTAAAACGTTTCGTAATGATTTTGTAATGATTAAAACTAAACATAATCAGAATTGGGAAGTCCTTGCAACTGTGATCCATGCCCACATGAGCCTGTGAGTTGACTACTGCAACATGCTTTACATTGGGCTGCCCTGAAATACCATTCAGAAGCTGCAATTGTTCTAAAATGCGTTGGTTTAGCTCAGTGGTGGGTACCAGATCCCATTCCAACTGATATGATTGGAATAGGCCTGGCATCCCCCACATGGACACATGCAGTGTGCATGCACACACATGTGGCACGTGCATATATCGTACATGCCTGTGACGCCTCTGCAAGCCTCCATGATGCTTCAGCTGTTTTGCAGAGCGTCACGCAGGTGCCGTATGCGCCATGCACGTGCACGGAAGCGCCAAAGGCTTAAAGGACAGGTAAGGAGTTCGGGTGGATGGGCGGGCCCTCTGGAGCACCATACCGGAAAGGTACCCAGTGCTCCGGGCAGGCTCCGGTACGCCCGTAGTAGGGCATACCACCTGCAACCCACCACTGGTTTGGCTCCTAACAGGTAGGCTCTAGTTTAGTAGCATTATATCTGTTCTTCAGTCACTGCACTGGTTTGCAATATGCTACTTGGTCCAATTCAAGGTGCTAGTTATCTCTCAATATATAAATATATTGCTGTGTGTATATGTTCCAGCATAACTCTGGAACGCCCCGAGCAATTTCAACCAAACTTGAAGACTTACTCTCTGGAAAAAAATGACTTACTCTCTGGGAAAAAATATTGTGGGGGTAAGACAGCCTTAACACTCCTCGGGGTGTTTGTTCTGTTAAGATACAGCCTGATGTGTCTTAAAATGGCTTCTATTGTACTGCCATAAAATTGATTCTACTGTAGTGTGCAGTGGAGTTGCCATGGTAAGGGCTTCACAGTATTCCACAAGGGAGCTCCCTCTGGTAAGGGGGGAAATCCAACATTAGAAATTATGTTTCCCCCTATAAATAAATACCAGGACAACAGTGGGTTATCATCTAGTTATTTATAAAGCCCTATATAGCTTAGCGCTTAATTACTAACAAGACATTCTCCTGCCCTGATTCAGCCAAGCCTACAAATGCATTCCAAAAGAGCCTTTACTTAAGGCCCTTACTCCTCAAGAACTGGAGAGTGGAGAGTCTGAGCCTTCTTGGTTATGGGCCCCAGCTTATTATGAAACACTTTGCTCTCTGAGATTAGAGGGGGGGACACTTCCATTCTGCTTGCACTTCATGAGACATTTAAGGTTTTTTTTGGTCCTATGAACTTTGAATGCAATTCCTTATACTGGGTTAACTGGTAGACAGATGATTGTTAGTTTATTTTTATTATTTTATATTGTGCATGTGTGGTCAATGGCTCCCCCATGCTTGGAAACTGGTGCTATACAAGTGACTGGCTGATAAATGAAAGTCCTCAACCTATGACAGCAATTGGGCCCAGAATTTCCAAGGTGGTTACTGATTGAATCACACCCTTTTTGCCACAATTGTTAAGTGAATTACATGATCATTGACTCCAGCTTCCTCCACTGACTTTGCTTGTTGGAAACCAACTGGGTAGGTCCCAAAGGCGATCAGATGACCCTGCTGCAACCACCATAAAAACAAGCTAGGTGCATGTAGTTGCCTGGTGATGAGTTGAAGACTATATCTATGTAACAAAAGTAACCTCTTTCTTAGATTCTCTTGCTTTATTCATTGGCAAAAGTTATGGCAGCTAACTGATCTTTCCATCTTTCCTGTAAACTCCTTATTCCTTTGGCATTTCTTCTTCCCTGCACAATTCCAATAGTTTTGTAATAAGATCTAATACAAAACTGACCTTGTATAAGACAATAGTGCAGTGGGATGGCACACTGTGAGGTTTCTTGCAACTTCTACATTGACATAGATATATGTACTGAACGTTTTCGATCTGTCCACATCTTGCTTCATTTTTATTGACAGAGAACTGTGAATACTTTAAAACTGCAAGAGAATAGGCAATTAAGCAGTTTACTAGTTATTTCATCTATAACTAGTACTTTCCTATTAAATAACAGATATAATGCCTCTCACACTCAAATTTCTAGTAGAGTTGGTTCCACATATATTCTGGATCTACAAATGTTTCTGTCATTCTATGATCCCATTTATAAGCAGTTACTATAGTTTTTCTAGCTCCTTTTAATCTCATTTGCCTCCATCAGATCTCTTCAGCAATTATTTATTTACCTATTAATCAAATTTTTATAGCCATTCATCTCACCAAGGTAAATCGGGGTAGTGCACAACAATAAGGCTCAACATACTTAAATTATTATGTTTAAGTAACCAGTGATTGAACATGTATTTAACAATGCACTCTTTATCTCATACTTTGAAATGATGGGGGGAGAGTGGTCCACCCTTATGGGTTTGGGAACATTCTTAATCTATGACTAGAAAGTACTTGCTCAGGAGGTTTTAAAGGTGCTGCAGGAGTCATTTGAACAATTATCCGGAGTGTAGGTCATCCGGCGTGTTTCTAAAGGAGAATGGGAAGTTGATTCCTCTGATGTTAGAAGAAGAAATTGCTGTGTGCATGATGTATGCTGTTGGAGCCATCACAATGACTGGAAAAAAAGTCAGTTTAGGTAAAGGTAAAGGTCCCCCTTGCACATATGTGCTAGTCGTTCCCAACTCTAGGGAAGGTGCTCATCTCTGTTTCAAAGCTGAAGAGCCAGCGCTGTCCAAAGACATCTCTGTGGTAATGTGGCTGGCATTACTAAATGCCGAAGGTGCATGGAACACTGTTACCTTCCCACCAAAGGTGAGTCTTATTTTTCTACTTGCATTTTTACATGTTTTTGAACTGCTAGGTTGGCAGAAGCTTGGACAAGTAACGGGATCTCACTCCATTACGCAGCGCTAGGGATTCGAACCACCAAACTGCCGATCTTTCTGATCGACAAGCTCAGTGTCTTAGCCACTGAGGCACCCCGTCCCTTAAAAAGTCAGTTTAGTGTTGTGATTAAGGTGCTGTTCTAAAAACCAGGAGGCTGTGAATTACAGTCCTGCTTTAGATATGAAAGCTAGCTGGGTAACCTTGGGCCAGTTGTTTTCTCTCAGTCTTGAGAGAAAATAACTCACAGGGTTGTGAAGAGAAAGGGGAAAATGGCAGGATGAAGGAGTGTTATATAAATTCACTGCCTTGAGTTATTTATTTATAAAAATGTAATAAAGGTGAGATAAAAACTATTTAAAAACATGCATGGACAGTTTGAAAAATATGCTCAGTTTTTTTTAATAAAGCTATTAAAATATTGATAATTTCCTCTTACGTTTTTGCTTACAATCAAGAATGGACCACTTGCTGGGAAAAGCTGAATAGAAAAGATTTCAGGAAGCACCTAACACAGATGAAGAAGAGAAGCCAGAGATGGGTCCTTCCGTGGTGGCTCAGTTCGAGTCTCACCGGCACAAGGTTGACTCAGCTTTCCTTTTTTCCGAGGTTGGTAAAATGAGGCCCCAGATTGTTGAGGGAGGGGCAATATGCTGACTCTATAAACCACTTAGAGAGGCCTGTAAAGCACTGTGAAGTGGTATATACCTGTAAGTGTAAGTGCTATTGCTGTTCCTACTGAAAGTGCATAAGCACTTGACTTGCAGGCTTGTGATCATTCAGCAATAGTGAATGTTTCAGGGACTTATATTCTTGATGACTATTAGGCAAAGATTTGGAACCAGTTATACCTATCTATATTGCCATGATAAAGCAGTCCAAGAATTTGAGCTCATAGAAACATGCTTACATGCATTAATTCATGTGATAAGAGAATGGAGGATACTGTACTTCTGCCTGCAATTTTCTGTATGAGATTATGAAAAGCAGCATTTCCCACTATGATGATGAGAATTCTGGAGTTCTGGCTTAACATGAAGGACACTTTGGCAAGGCTAAGGCACAAGGGATAAAAAAGTTTGTGTCTCATCCCTGGTATTGATTTAATGGCAACATGATATGAAAATTACTAAAAGGAAGCTGGAACTTGCTTTCCTTTAAAGAGCATATCCCATTATACTTAGAAGCCAGGGAAAGTATCTTTTAGGTCAGCATGTTTTCTTTTCTTTTGAAAGCCGAGCCGAACCAAACTATATATGAAGATGCTTCACAAAAGGCTTTACCTTGTTGTCAAAGCTGATCTAGCTTTTCATTTGTTGTCTCCTCATTATAGGTTATTTTGCTCATCATAAATTGTCATAGTAAAATGTTCAATGAGGATGGTTTTGGTTCAAACATTGACTGTTTCGTGCATTTTTTTAGATCTTGCTTACTCTCCCTACATATATGTGTGGTTCTACATATATCTAAAAAATTTGAAGTCTTTTATTTCTCTTTAAGAAATTTACTTGTCGGGTAAAGATGCCTTCAATTGTGGATTATGAGATTATAATAAATCCAAGACTATCCAAAGAAGGGGATTGTTTAGGGATTTCTATTACTTTGCTACTTTATCTCTATTCCTAAAATACATCTTGCAAAATTGCTAAGAACATAGCTTGATATTTTGTTTTTCAAATATGTTAGGATGGCATCTATATAATTATTTATTATTATTATTGAGACTGCCTATTTTATGCAAGATAATCCAAAGTGACTCACAACAATAGTCATTAAAAGCCAACATAAATAAAACAACCCAAACTTGATAACAACATATAGCTCAACTACAGTGCCACAACAGGTCCCACTTTTACTCGAGCCTGGGTGAAGAGCCAGGTTGGCAGTCCATGGAGAAGGAACTTCTCTGAGGGCCCATTAGATGGCAATATTTCAGAGAAGATAGCTAAAGGATGGGAATACTGAGGTTCACAGCCAGATTGTATTTGTCGGGCACCAAGTTTCAAGGAGCCATTTTAGCCTTTAATATGTTCTTTAAACAGGTTTGAGGTTCCTTCTGTTAGTTCACAAGATCACTATTCTAAACTATTCTGTTTAGGCAAAATGAAAGGATCCCACTTGTCTGACCAGAAATGGAGCAATTGCTTTCAATTCAATAGAATTGAAAGTGAGTCATGAAGTCTTATTGCTGGGATGGTTGGATATGTTCCTTAATTCCTAACCTGAGGTTCTCATAAGCTTTCTTGAGTGTATGTTTCGCAAGATATGTTCCGGTAAGGATGAGCAATAGATAACAGATTGGCACAGAATGTGCACAAGCTGATTTATATGCAGACATAAATTTAGAAAGTCCTGCTACCATTTGAAGAGGTATAAAATATATCCCACCCTAATAGGAAAGGCTATAACCAGGAGGCCTGGATGTTTGTCTGCTGGATTTTGCTGTCCAGATGTTTACTGTGAATGACATTTTCAAGATCCCTGATCTTTTTTAAATCTTTAAAAATAATTTAGGACTGAAATTAGCTGAGGTTCAATATGGGAGGAATTGATTTGGAGGAAATTTCCCTGCGTGGTTATTCCTTTTGTCTCCTGACAACCTTTTATTGGAGACCTCCTGTCTATTATGCACACTCAGGTTCACACTCTGCTGTGGGATCTTTGCCTAATTTAAACCCCTACATATAACAACAAATGGCAAAAAGACTTGAAGATTTCCCCTGAATTTTATTAGAAATCCACATTAACTCATAGACTAGAAGAGAACTAACACAGCAACTGCACATCCCTATAAGCCAGCAGCACGAGTACCACCTTCAGTACTTGCTAGAGTAGAAAAGTGGGATAGAAATTGAATGAATTAATATCTTTACTTATTTATGAATAAACAAAGAATGGAAGAAAGGTGGAATGAAGTTTGCAGAGTCTTCCGGGGAACTGTGTCCAGCTTCCTCAATTTGCTTACTCAAATGTGATCTCAACTCACTCAAGTTGGAGGGAGGGAAGGAAATGAGCTCCAGTTTCTTGACAAAAAATGCAAAGAGAATGCCCATTAGGGACAAATGATGAATGTCACTTGCCATGACACATTCTTTATTGCAGCTTTGTCACTGGGCTGCTTTGTGGATAATGCACTACAAATTACGATTACCATTACTTACTCCTGTCAGCTGCTTCCACGCTTTAGCAACAGAGGCCGTTCTACAAACCTCATCTTTATCTCAAAGAAATTTAGCAAACATCTTACCATTGACCCACTTAGTCAGTCTATTTTTCCTTTTCATCTCTCATACATAGGTAATCTGCTGAGGTCCAAAGGAAATAATCCAATGGCTTCTAGACCAAACGAGAGAGAAGGGTATGAGAAGCCAACTCTCAACATTCTTATTTGTTATTTCAATATATTCTGAAGGTCTTCTTTTTATATATTTTGTGTCAATAATTGTTGTTTGGTAGAACAGATTCCATTTTAAATTTTCACAGTTGATTTATCTGTGGGTGAAGCCTTTTTCATGGTGTTTTGGTTAAAAATTTGAGAGTTCCCTTATCTGTCAATGGGCTTATCCATGGAGGTTGTTTGACATTCCTGTTAATTATTGACGCTTAGTTTGAGTGTCCTCAAAATAAAGAAAATAGTAATGGTGCTATTACAAGTCGTATTTTTCTCTTAATGACACAGTTACATGATTTTAGGTTAAGGACTGAATAGTCTTTTGCCCTTTCTAGGTGACATTATACTAAGCTTGAGGTACCCATCTGCTCACTCTGTCATGAAAAGAGCACTATTTTTAATTCTGGGTGGAGCTGCCCCGATGGAACAGTTTGTCCCCTGATATGAGAGCCTCCTAAGAGCGGGGACCTTACTTTTACATTTTCTGAAGACTTCACTCTTCCTAAAGAGCTCTTTGGAGTCCTAGGATGTTGATTATTATGATTATTTATTAGCAGTATTACTTTATTATTATGCTTTGTTTCATAAATCACCAGGAGTCTCTTGGGTCTGGTGCAATTAATAAATCTAAAATAAATAAATACTTTTCCCCATGTCATTGAGAATTCTCTTTTTCCTCCTTTGTCAGTATAACATGCAATATTTATTTAGATGCCTCCTGTTCGTTCAACTTGAATCTTAAAAGTAGCAAAGTAGAATATCCTTGCTGTATTTTCCCCATGCTGTTTGTCCTAGCTTAGTAGAAAAAAGATCTACTCCAGGTAGACGAGGAAGCCTTGATTGACGGAGAGCAGTTCCATTGCAATAGCTTTGTTTAAAATGCAAAATGTAGATGTGTTTAGAGGGTACATCAGCATCAATCACTGCAGGCAAATGCTTACCATAAGGAAGCGTTCCCTATCTAAGCCATTCCTTGCTGCCCTAATCACGTTCATGCCAGTGACTGACGACATCTATAACACTGATGGGCCGTAGATGTCTGCCCCAGGAAAGATGAGTATAAAGTGATAAGAAGTCATTTAGCAGTTCTAAATGAGAGAGCTGAAGTTGGGCATATCTGGCCTCAAGTATCCTTCCTGTCCTTATTAATAATTTATTTTAAGTTCCAAAAGCTTGTCCTGGTGAAGGAATATGGCACATTAGAAGCCTTGAGACATAAACCATGGACTCAAAGAATAATGCAAGTAATAGCAAAATTAATTTAGGGAATGTACAGACATTTGCAAATGGCATCTCATCTCCCATGAACTTATGATGGAAGACATTTTTAACTATACTTAAGAGTAATCTGACATAATTCTAAATAGGCTCTTCAAGTCGACTTGATTTTTGTTCTGACTTTTTTGTGGTATCAGAAAGCCCTCTCAATAAACAGGGCTGTTTTTCCCCAAGCAGTTCTGATCTATAAAACACAGGAGAAGTCCTTTATTTCAAATGCATTCATCTTGAAAACTGGACTAATCAACCAGTTAGAAAATTCTAAGATTAAACAATATTAAATTATTTCTGTCCCTAACAGTTTTGAAGGGAATGCTTTTAACTGCTCTAATTCCACTCTTATTTGAAATA
Source organism: Thamnophis sirtalis (assembly GCF_051295495.1). Taxonomy (NCBI): domain Eukaryota; kingdom Metazoa; phylum Chordata; class Lepidosauria; order Squamata; family Natricidae; genus Thamnophis; species Thamnophis sirtalis. Next base: position 128,087,640 of record NW_028261381.1, read on the forward strand.
CATGTCATCACAGTTTTTGCTTATGTACATGATCAATGAGTGTGCACCAATTATAAAAAAGAAGAGGCTGTAATATCTTGAGAAGCTCTGAACCAATAGCACAAAGGTAATCTAGATGAAGTTAGCCTCAGTGCTTTTCATGTAGGTCTTCGTGTTTATGGAATGCTTACTGCACCCTCTGGTCCTATTCTTCAATGTACATTATATGTAAGTATAACACATTACAACGTAAAGGGAGGGAGAAGGAGGGGGAGGCATGCAAGCAATTCATTTGATTTGTCTTTTGTGTGGAATGGGATAAGGAGATTTAGTGAAATGGACGTGCCCTTTAACATTTGAAACAGACTGGTTTGAAGACAATTACAGGCCTTGAAACTGATTCAGAAGGCTAGAGAAGAGAAGAGAAGAGAAGAGAAGAGAAGAGAAGAGAAGAGAACAGAACAGAACAGAACAGAACAGAACAGAGAATTCTTTATTGGCCAAGTGTGATTGGACACACAAGGAATTTGTCTTTGGTGCATAGCAATAGCAATAGCAGTAGACTTATATACCGCTTCATAGGCCTTTCAGGCCTCTCTAAGCGGTTTACAGAGAGTCAGCATATTGCCCCCAACAATCTGGGTCCTCATTTTACCCACCTCGGAAGGATGGAAGGCTGAGTCAACCCTGAGCCGGTGAGATTTGAACCGCTGACCTGCTGATCTAGCAGTAGCCTGCAGTGCTGCTTTTAACCACTGCGCCACCTTGGCTCTTTCATAGGCTCTCGGTGTACATAAAAAGACAAGATACATTCATCAAGAATCATAAGCTACAACAAAATTAATATGTCCTAACAGATCCTAGCATGAAATTTTCAGCAACATATGCAACTATCATTATTGTGTCCCACAGGTATCAAGGTACAGTAATTGTTCCTGGAGAAAACCTATTTCCCTTTCCTTGTCCTTCCACCCCATGTGGCCCTTACCTGCTCTTCCATCTAATAGTTATTTCATCACCCTTTTTACTCTTCCCTCTTTGGCATCTGACACAACATCTGTTGGGCTGGTTTCCAAATTTCATGGCTCTAGAGGATTTTCTTCTCCTTCACCAATGTTTCGGTACAGATGCTTACATGCAAAGGCCCATTGTAGTTAATTCCCTGTTTAGCACCATCACTTTGAATTATTATCTTACATTTATCTTTTAAGTCTGAGCAACATTGTCATCTCCTCTGAGAGCAAGAACTTTATCTTTTATGTTTCTGTAAAATGTGGTTAATGTTTATGGCACCTTATAAATAAGGACAATAAGAAGTTGTTACTAATAGCCCCAAGAGCAAAAGGAAGGAATTGGCATCTGTTTCAGCAGAAGAAAATATGCTTCCAGAACTCACTTTTCCAAACAGTATTAAAATGAAGTCAGGGTCATGTTGACCAATTTACCATAATTCTATCCCTTGGTTAGCTGAAGTATTTACTGTCTGAAAATCAACTACAAATAAAACTGGGCATTTCCTTATTTATTCCTAACCATAGCACAAATATGTCCTGGTTACTCCTTTTTTTCCTGTCTTTTCATGGAGTTGCCTCATTCTCATCCCCAGCTTAAACATGAGACAATCATCCATTGCTGTTGCATATCATCCCCGCACCCGTTATCCCAACATTTCTTTTTTTGCTGTGAATATGTTCTGGCATGTTTTATTGATTATTTAGTCACCGGTGATGTCAGTGGCTGGAATCTGTCCATTTCCTATTGATCAATTCAGGCTGCTGAGGACATGACCCTCCTGTCTACTTGCAGGGCTGCAAACTTCCACCACAAAGTCATTTGCTTCTATTATGCCTGACCAAACCTTCCCATAGCATTTGTTAGGTTTTATGCAGGCTCCTCACGTACATGGCTTTGCACTAGGAATGGTGTAAGTGGGACAAAGAAGCCTTTAAACAGCTGTACAACCACGATTCCATGATAGGTCAGTGCAGTTGTAAAGTGAGCCATCACTTAAGCAAACCTAATTTTATGATCACTTTTTCCATGAATGTTAATCTAGCTTCCCCCACTGACTTTGCTTGTGGGAAGCCAGTTTGGGAGGCTGAATATTGCAATCCTATTGGACTGTAAGACCACTGTAAATGCCAGCCAGTTGCCAAGCACCTGAATTATGATCACATGATTACAGGAATGGTATACAGTCATAAGTGCAAGGACAGATCATGTCACTTTTTCTAAGGACATGGTAACTTCAAACTGTTGATAAACAAACGGTTTTGAGGCAAGGACAACTTGTATAGGCAAAATCTCACATATAACATTGATGTATTGTTATGGATCATACAAAGCCAGTGCCTTTGGTGCAACGCCATAATAGTTTACTATAGTTGGTGATTTATTAAAAAAGGAAAACAGGAACCTAAAAATTGCAGAAGGCAAAATGAACATATGAAAGAATTTTATGCAGTTATTCAATGAAAATAGGATAGGCAACTGGCAAAGTACATGAGTCATTGTGTTATTATGTCACTATTTTGGATGAAGAAAAGTTCTATGGTTTTTTTCATTAGTAAGACTGCAATCTTGAGTAGATTTATTGGAGTAATGCAAAATTAACACAGTTCCATATTTGGGCTTCAAAGTTTGAAATGCGTAGCTTGAAAGGTGATGTTTATATAGTTCTCCGCTTCAAAATAAATTTGGGCAATTTCAGAATAAATGAGTTTCCTATTGCTGTACTAGATAACTGTATGTCTCTTACAATTCTCTTCTAAATCCTGAACCTAATGGCCAAAAGGAAACAAGAAAATGAAATGAAAGAGAGGGGAAGTCAAATAATTTTCTTGGTCTATAATTTTAAGTAAATAAATCTAATGGAATCTATTCTGTGTATTCCATACATGGACTGCAATGGTTGTGCTTCAAATAGTAAATATTGTGTCATACTTCCTAGTTCAAAATTGACATATAAGAAACATATATATAAGACAAAATTTGGTGCAAAAATGCATTCATTTATTATAGAAAATAGACAGATTTCTGAATATATGTAACAATAACATACACCACGATATTCTGGGTTCCCTCATAATGCTCAAGCAGGATTGTAAACCATGGCTTATTGCAGGGGTCCCCAACTCCTGGACTGTGGACTGGCACCGGTCTGCAGCATGCCAACAACTGGTCCACACAAACAAGCGAAGCCCCACCTGCGGGATGCAGGCAGCACACAAAACCACACCCCCTCCAGTCTGTGGAAAAATACTTTCTCCACGGTATTGGTCCCTGGTGCCCAAAGGATTGGGGGTTTCTGGCTTGGTTCATACCTAGCACTAAATCAAAATGGGTATGTTTACATAGAATGGTAAACTAAAAACAAGCATGGCACACTGCGGTTAAGTATGAACCAAATGACAGATCGATTTATGCATCTTAATTGACTTAGCTCTCTAAAAGAGATCTGAAGAACTACAAGCTCATAGGACAATGCAACCTGGGAAAATAAAAAAAGTAGAAGAGAAATTGGAGAGGAAACATGTTCTTTTTATTTAGACAGAATTATAATAGCCTGCACAATAGCAATAGCAGTTAGACTTATATACTGCTTCATAGGGCTTTCAGCCCTCTCTAAGTGGTTTACAGAGTCAGCATATTGCCCCCAACAACAATCCGGGTCCTCATTTTACCCACCTCGGAAGGATGGAAGGCTGAGTCAACCCTGAGCCGGTGAGATTTGAACAGCCGAACTGCAGTCAGCTGAAGTAGCCTGCAGTGCTGCATTTAACCACTGCGCCACCTCGGCTCTTTCTGCACAAACTGAGTCAGGATGCTGAAATCAACACAGAATGGACAGTGAATGAGGAAGAGTCTTACAGATGGAAGTTAATAGTTCCTACTATTCTTTGCCAGCCTAGAAATAGTGTACTGCTTATTCAGTGAAACTCCCAAAACATCATAGAAGTTTCAGTGACAAAAATAAAGTTCCTAGGAAGTCAGTGATGTTGGTACACCTATTTTATAGAAGTTTTCAATAAGATGGGACACAAATGACCTTTTGATATCTTCTGTCAAAAATGTAGATGCTTTCTTCAGTGGGACAACTCCCCCTTAGTAGAGTAGCTGCTGATAAATATTATGGGAGGAGTTCCCTCAGGATGCCTCCCTTTGGTACTTAAGGGAAACATAAGAAGCCAAGGAGACTTAAGATTGCTGAGACATTGTGGTACATGTAAAAGACAAGAATTATACACATACCTCTTGATTAATTGATAATCAACACATGCAAAAATACCACACACCACTAATAAAAAGTTCCCCAAAGCCATCTCCTTTAAAAACATTTCTAAAGCAAACTCTCATCAAATTACGTGAAAATTAGTAGATACCAGCCCCTCCCCTTCAAAAATATAAGGGAACTTCTTTGCCTAGTCCTAATTAGCAACAGCTGCAGGAAACTGCAGTGAGGTCAAAATGATGACACGTGCAATGATGCAATCACACAGATGCGACGATTGCTTATTCCATCAGGATGCTGGAGTCAAATAAGTAAGTTGCAGAATTTGTATGATTATGTCATCGTGCCTATGTTGTTACCTCCCCGACTCATGTGGATGCCCATGAAATTGATATAAGAATAATGGTGCTCATTGTGCTTTCTTGATTGCGCTCTTATTTTGTTGATAATGATCCAAAAGCAAAATAGGCACTGTTAAATAGCTCCCCCAATTTCTTCAAGTGAGGTATGTTTTACACTGCCAAAGAGGGAATGGCAGTATTAAACCAGTGAGGAACAAGCACAAGGTTTTGGCTTTACAAGAAGATGATGAATAGCAACAGTAGTAGGAATAAAACCAAGCATCTTTCATGCTGTCAGAGCAATGAAGGTGGCACATAACAAGATATTGCTGCAGGAGACTGCTGTGTTTCAGAAGGCTTCAAAATGTCTAGTCATTTTTGGTCAATCAGAGCCAATGTATCTATTCATCTTCCATTGTTTCCTTCCCATGGAACTGCAGAGGAACTTAATAGTACACATGAATGATAATTTGCCATTAAAAAACATTTCCTTTAGAATTCAAAGAGCTCTAAACATAGCAAAGCCCACAAACTACAAGATGCCATGGATGTGATGCTTGCTTGTTGGCTTCCCATTGGTAATTTAGCTGTCCACCATATACTAGACAATGGTATGTCTGTCAAGTAATTAGGGGATTAATTCAGAAGGTAGCTATAGCTTACTATAGAATTAGATTAATTTCTAGGGTCTAGGGAAATATAGAAAATGTTGCTATCCATATCTTAGTAAGTTCAAATATGCATCCAGTTTCTGAAACAAGATCTGAAAATGGAAGACATTATAACCAGTCTTTTGCCGTGTACAAACATTTTGTGATTCATATATAGTGTGTCAACAGTATTGACATATACAGTGTGTCAATATGCTGAATCTATGTTTTTTTTAATTTACTGGGTATATTTATAAACTTTCTTGAGTTCAGTGAGATATACTGTATACTTTTTTGTATAATTCCAGAAATGTGCCAGCTTCTGACTGTTTTACAAAGAGAAAATCTGCAAGTTTAGTTCCATCTATGGGTGTCTTTGCTATAGATTCAGATGGAGTGGGCTTACAGGTACTCAGAAAGACCAATGTAGTATCAAACAAGATCTGGATCTCAGCCACATTCAAGGAATCTTTAAGATTTGCTCCCTGAGTAGACTTCCAATATATCTGCTGACAGCTGAGGTCTTAAAGAAGCTACTGATGTAGGCCTGATGTATTACGTTTCTGGTCTGTGACGGTTTTAAATCTTATAAATAACCAAAAAACATACAAATAAATCCAGTCTTGTTAAATATTGGATCTGATTCTTAAAAGATCACCTTAGCTGTTCCTGAAATCCCAGACTGCTATATAAGTGAGAGGTCCAGCACTAGTGCTTCCACATTCCGCGTATACATGAATGCAGCTAGGTTTTTCCCACCAAAGTGGTACCCGTTTATCTATTCGCAATATTGCATGCTTTACAACTACGGGTTGGGCAGGAGCTAGGGAATGAGCGATGGGAGCTCACTCCATCTCATAAGCCAGTCTTGATCCAACAGAGTGTCAGCCATTTATGCCCAGCAGTTCCAGCATCATTAAGCTACTGCACCACTGCATACCCTAGCCAGTTAATAACTGGCAAATCATGTCTGATTCAAAAAGATCCAGGGAAGGGCAACACCAAGAAACTAAAGTATGATAACTTGCTTGCCTACAATGTTTAAATTACTCATGGGCCTAGTAGCAGACAACAAGCAAGTTCATTTAGAAGAAATTAACAACTTCCCAGTAGAATGGAAAGAAAATAAAAGGAAAAGGTACAAAAGATCAATTTCTGATTGATAAAATGGTTCTAAAGAATTGCAAAACTGAAAACCCAATTTACATATGACCTGTATTGATCATAAAAAGTTGTCTGATGTATTACCACATAGTTGGATCATCAAATATTTGGAAACAATTGGTGTCCATAAAAACATTAGAATGTTTATAGGGGAAAAAAATGAAGCGCTGCAAAATAGAAGAGATGGTTGGAAATAAAAAATATGGGTGTGTCAACCTTAGGAGAGGCATTCAAGGGTGACAGATGGCTATTTACATTTAGCATGTTAAATAACAATATCTGCCTGTCTCAGCTCTTCAGGAAGGACTCAATAGTAGATTATAAAAAGGACAAATCCAGGTTAAACACCTGGCTGACTGTGTGACAAATCATAATTCCTTACAGATACTGTCTTGAGAAAAATATGCACCATCAATTAATGAGACTACAGAAATAAATAAATAATATAAGAAGCAAAATCAAACCCATTTAACAATTCACATAAAAATAGGACACAAAATTAAGATGGCAAAGCAGCCTATTTGGAGATTTGAGTTAATTTTTCAAAAGAATGGTGACTTTACTGACTCTGTCATATGCTCTGAAAGAGTCACCATGTTTGATATTACCACTTATTGTAATACATTTGTAGATCTACAACAACTTGGGCACCATCCTTTGAATTCTATAGTCAGCCATGGTGAACAAATGCCCCAGTTGCTGTTGCCTCTCCTCCTACTCCTTGAAAGAGAGTAAGAGAGGGAAGACAAAGTAAAATATAAAAAAAAACTGAATTGGGGATTTAAATGCAAAACAATGCATTATATAAAACAAATCACTGAATTTAAAATCTTTGCACATTTCTTATTAATTTTTTTATTAGAATATCATGCAGTATTGGAACAGCCAACTAATAAAAGCAAGGTTTAATATTTAAAGCTCATTTTAGTGAACTACAAACTGATACAAACATCATAATCTAAAATTTCCAGATTAGATCAACTCCAGTCACGCAGAAATCAAAGGCTGGAGAAATACACTTGATTGCCACTGACAGGAGACTTTTCCCACCAGGAATCCTCCCAGTTTTGGGGCAGCTTCTGTTAATTTAAATTGGGCAATATATTATACCCATTATAAATCTTCTCGTGTATAAAAGAATATCTGCCTTGTAGACCAGAATGCCACTTTTTATGCAAATGAAATAGCTATGCATTTAGCTTCCTGTAGACATATAGAAGCAACACTTACGATCCCATTATTCTTCATTAGCCCTAATTAGAATTCTGAACATGATTGCATTATTTCTACATTTCAAATACTGATTAAGAATAATAGCAATCTGCACCCAGTTCAGCCTTCTGTTTTCCCTTCTCCATTGTCAGATACCTTCTCCTGCTGTGGATATGGCTCACAGATACAACCAATTACTTCATTTTCTGGGTGCCAGGATGGTATATGACTGGGAAACCCAAATGCTAGCCTACACCACCACCACCCCACTCTAGAAGCTTTTAAAGTGCCAGTGCCAGTTACTCCCTCTTATCCAAATCATTTTATGGGAGAATAATATTGGAAGACTGAGTGCTTGGCTTACTTCCTTGAGTAAAAATTGAATACTAGTAAAATAACTTTTTCACGGTACAAAAGTACAAAAATGAAAGTACAAAAATAGCAGGATGTTTGAAATGTCTGGGAAAGCTTGGGATGGACAAGCTTTTATTCTTTTGGAGGCTGGTTCTTTGGAGGTTCCAGGCACTGGTAAAAACCATCAGATGCCACGATGATACTTGTAGTAGTTAATGAGGTTAGGATGTCATCATGGTAGTAGTCAATGACCATAGCTTCAAATTAACCTCCATGCACAAAGCTTTTCTATTTCCTTCCTTATGCTGAAATATATATACATGTAAAAAGTCTCTAGTAGTCTTACATATGCTCATTCGTTAACACACACACACACACACACACACACACACATTCTTCTATTACTAAAGAGCAAACAGGTGATTATCTAGTGCAGAGCTGTCAAATTCACATCGTCATGGCATCATCATGTGACATATTACCACTTCCTCCCCCTTCGCTAAACCAGGTGTGGGCATGTTCACTGTGTGACACATCTGGTTTGTGGGCAGGGGTGGGATCCTACCAGTTTAACAGCCAGTTCACTGCGTGTGTGCACACAGTTTAAAGAAAACTCGCCTTCCGCATTACTACTGGCTGAGGCACAGCAATCCATTCTGCTGCACCAATCAGCTGAGCTTCAGAAAAGAAAATATAGGTGAATATAGAGCAGAGGTGCTCAAAGTCGGAGCGAATATGTTCACTCGCAGCTGATAGTTGGAGCTACCGGCTCACCTGAACCAATCCAAACCAGTAGAATCCCACATCTCCCCATGGGCTGCGAGTTTGACACACCTCATCTAGAGCAATGTTTCTCAACCTAAGCAATTTTAAGATGTGTGGACTTCAACTCCCAGAAATCTTCAGCCAACATGCTGGGAAATTCAGGTGCACACATCTTAAAACTGCTGAGCTTGAGAATCATCCACCAAGACTCTACTAAGACATCCAAAGAAAGTCTACCACCCATCTGCATAATTAACTTCTGCTCTTATTTTTACATTTTTTAAAAATGTTCAGTCCGAATCTGCATTCCTGTAACTGAAATCTTTGCATGTCCTGAAATCTGAAAAAGAGAGAAAAAGACATTCTCTCCTCCCTCAGCTCCTTCCTTCTTAGTATTTTAGTGTAATATTACTGTATATGTTCCAGAGGACACCACAGCAGGCAGGAAGAGGAAAGACCTAAGAGAGACAATGGAGAAAAAACTGAGTTTTGTGCAAGTGCTACATATTTACTCTTAGTTTAACATGACAACTGGCTCTGGAATCCTTTGAGAAAGAACCCAGAAAAATCCACATGATCATCCTGCCCACAAAAACTTTCTTTTAAACCCCCTCCACTGCTACCAACATATTTATTTTTTTATTCAACATATGCAGGCTTAAGATTGTATTCCCTCCTTCCTATGCTTGGAAATGCTGATCGTGACTCACACCATGGAAGTACTCAGAATTAAAAGAAATGGGAAGAGTTGGCATACAATGTACGTACCTCACAGACAACATAACTCAGAAACTGCCACCTGCTGTTCAAAGTATAGTTGCATGAAGCAGCTGCCCACAAATCTGAGAGTCCTGACATTTAGCTGTTCTTCTGCAACTTTGATAATATTTTGATGATCAATAGTCAGTTCTAGCCAGGATTTGTTGCCTACAATCTCCTCTAATTTTTTTGCAAAACAGGATCCCCCACCCTATTTTTTGCTTGATTTGTGGGATAATTTTAAGCTTTCAAGTGGAGAGTTGTAGGTGTGAGTGTGTGGGTTTTTCTTTCTATTACGCAGCTGGAGATTGTACCACGTTCTCCCTAAGCCACTTGACTTCCTCAGAAAGATCTTAGGAAGAGGCTTCCTAAGATATCTTCCTCGATCTGAATTTTAATTGCAGCACAGGAAATTGGAAATTGCTAGTTAGAAAAATGATTGCATAACAAAAGACAAATATTCTCTCTCTCTCTCTCTCTCTCTCTCTCTCTCTCTCTCTCTCTCTCTCTCTCTCTCTCTCTCTCTCTCTCTCTCTCTCTCTCTCTCTCTCTCACACACACACACACACACACACACACACTTTGTCCCTTCCATTGGGTATTCCCAATGTAACAGCTCACAGAACTGTTGCAGCTTGATCAACAATGACTGATCCCACAGGGGGTATGCAATTTCTTTCAGAGATAGCATGCACAGGGTTAACTTCCTTGAATTCCTACCCTGTGACAAATGGATTGTGTTTTGGTAATGCTGCTGAAAGGAAAGGGGGGAAGGCTCCCTTTTTATTATTCTGAGGTGCATTTTAATTTGCACAAGCGACATTGTGTCTGTGATGGATTACGTGGAAGAAAACATTACGGCCCAGCAAGCTGGGCAAACGGGCAAAATAAAGAAGATATGGGGAGGATTAAAAACAGCTTTTTGCAATGGAGAATTCTGATAAGAGGTCTATGATTTGCTTTCAGAACTGGAACAGATGGAATTTAGAAGGCAAGAAATTAGAGAGAGGCAGGGTTCACTCAGAAAGAAGGAAAGGAACCTAATTCCCAGCATGTCCTCCAATGCTTTTCCTCAGGTTGTCCCATCTAACAGCTAAAAATTCCACTGGTTAGAAAACTGCTAGCATTAGTCTTCACAATCTTATTGTGTCCAGCAATGGTTCACGTTTTTGGAGTTACTCAGTTTTATAACAGTTTCCAGACCTTCTTTCCTCTTTTTCTAAAGAAAAATGCTTTAAAAACTGTGAATTGATATTGATCCTTCAGTGCTGTAGTATGCATTTGTATTTTTATATTAATAAAATAAATTAAATTATGAAAAAATAATAATCCTATAGTAACTCACTATAAAGGTAAAGGTAAAGGTTCCCTTCGCATATATGTGCTAGTTGTTCCTAACACTAAGGGACGGTGCTTATCTCCATTTCATAGCTGAAGCGCTGTCCAAAGACGTCTCCGTGGTCATGTGGCCAGCATGACTAAATGCCGAAGGTGCACAAAATGCTGTTATCTTCCCACGAAAGGTGGTTCCTATTTTTCTACTTGCATTTTTACATGCTTTCAAACTGTTACGTTGGCAGAAACTGGGACAAGTAATGGGAGCTCACTCTGTTACACTGTGCTAATGATTCAAACCACCGAACTGCCAACCTTTCTGATCGACAAGCTCAGCATCTTAGTCACTGAGCCACCGTGTCCCTCACCGCGTCCACTCACTATAGAGAACTTAAACTTCTGTCTAAAACTAGGAAGAAATGCATGAGTAAAAATGTTAGAAGCAATTGCAGTAAAAGTAAGTGTCCCCTCTTTTCTGCTATGAATTGATTCACCCTTTTTGTGGTACCTTGCTATTTTTATTTATTTATTACACTTCTAGCTGGATTTTCCTCAGAGTGGAAATGGATTTTTACTCCATTCCCACTCCTTTAAAACAACTGTCTGAGATAGTATGATTGATTCAAAGTCAACCAGCAAGTTTTATAGCTCAGGAGAGACCAAAGTCTTTAACTCTCCAATGTTAGCCCAACATTCTTGCTTTGCATTCTTATAAAGGCCTGGGGCATTTAAGAGATACATTAGTGGTATTAAACTAGCAAAGCAAATGCACATTTAATTTTTATTATAATTTCCTTGTGGGTTGGGGAGGCTACTTCTTTTAAGCTTCTTACTGATTATCACTCATTTACTATGGTGATAGGGAAGGCTGATATTCACTTACTTTCCCTACTGGTTTGCAAATGTGTGCACCTTTACATGCATGCACTCAGCCTTCTGCCCATGTGTCTTGATCGCATGTGTGCTTGCATGCATGTGTGCAGCTTGAAAATGTGCCTAAATAGGACGGCATACAGCCAGGGGGCGGGGCAAACTACGATTTCCACTACCGGTTCAGGAGAACTGGTCCAAACCGGCTGAATACCACCTCTGGTGATGGGACCACTAAAGTTGACTCCCACTAAAATTCTGATCACTCTGTGTTATTAGCAATAGCATTTAGACTTATACACCGCTTCACGGTGCTTTCCAGCCCTGTCTAAGAAGTTTAACAGAGTCAGCATATTGACCCCACGAATCTGGGTCCTCATTTTACCCACGTCGGAAGGATGGAAGGCTGAGTCAACCTTGAGCCTGGTGAGATTCAATCTGCCAAACTGTTGGCAGCTGGTGATCAGCATAAGTAGCCTACAGTTCTGCACTCTAACCACTGTGCCACAGCAGCTCATTGGATATAAAGCCCAGTCTTATGTATCTATGTTTGTGTCCTGCCTTTATTATTTTTACAAATAACTCAAGGTGGCAAATGTATCTAACACATTTTCCTCCTATTTTCCCCACAATAACTACCCTGTCAAGTGGGTTGAGAGAGAGTGACTGCTCCAAAGTCATCCAGCTGGCTTTTGGGGCTAAGGTGGGACTTGAACGCACAGTCTCCTGCATTCTAGCCAGGTGCCTTAACTACTAGACCAAACTGGCTTTCTAAATACTTATATCTGAATGCTCAGAAGTTACATTCGCTCTTATTACATGGAATCTATTTTTAGAGTTCATTAAAGTTATACTAGAGAATCAGAGTTCAGAATAAATAGCTATTTTCCAAGTCTTAAATACAATCAATTGATTTTCTGGGCCTGAGGAGGGCAACAGAGTTCACCAATCATACGTTTGTATTTCTATCTGAAATTTCTTACTTAGAGATATGAAGGCCTGAACAGCATATACATTCAAAGCATGTATCACTGAGATATAGATTTCCTTGGGAAACATAAATATTCACAATAAATATTAGGAGAAATAAGTTTAAAATAACGAGGATGATGAGATTCCCTTCATAAACCGTTAAAGAATTCTTCAATTGTAAGCCATTGTGAAAAAATTGAGTTATGTGTTTGCCGTCATAATTTACAGGATAAACTGTATAAATTAAAAAAAACTGGATTTCTAGCTTGAATATTAATTATACTTGCAAAAAAAGATTACCAAGAATTCTCTAATTAGCAAGAGTAATTAAATATAGGATGTGAACTTATTCATTCTATGGAAATATAGTGCTAAAAAGGCTTAGGTATTAATTTATAAACCGAACATAATTATAAAAAGTTAAAACATATGTTTAAAAATAATATTTACTAGTCATAATAAAGACAGTATATACAGTATATGATTCCTATCATAACCATGATTTAATCACAATTATACGTATCCTTCAATGGGGAAAACCGGGTTTGGGGGTATAGTGAATCTAAACTATCTAAAACTGTGTTTTATAATCCTGGAAGAGTCTGTATAGAAATAGCACTTAGACTTATATACCACTTCACAGTGCTTTGCAGCCCTCTCAAAGTAGTTTACAGAGTCAGCATATTACCCCCAACAATCTGGGTCCATATTCTGGTAGCAACACCATTGGTTCCATTGCTACACTCAAAGCCTACTCATATACTGTAATTACATTAAGTTATCATATTAGTTGTTTAATTTTGGCTTATGCACTATGTGAAACTAACTATTTCAGCTTGAAAAGTATAATTTAAGGAGTGTCATATTTCACAAAACAGTTATAACAGCAAAGACATGGCCAATGATTGATTGAAAAAGTCATAACTTGCTCACGCTGAAGATCCACACTAAGCTACAACAGAAGAAGGAAACTAACCAGTTTCCACAATATGATCATCTTGATTATATAGCCAATATTTTCAAGCAGAACTTCAGGGATCATTTTTAAATCCTCAATCTGGGAACCAGAGAATCAGTGGACTGGAATCAAACAAGTTTGAATGTGACTATGAAAAGAGAATGTCAAAAACCAAGAAACTGAAGAAAGCAAAGTAGATGTCAAATAGTCAAAATTTCCAAGAAAAGAAGAGATGCCAAAGCCAAGAAAGACAAAGATCTCAAGAAACAAACTAACAACACTGGACCGAAGGCTAAAACATATGAAGAACGGTTGCAGGAATTGGATAGGTCTAGTTTAATGAAAAGAAGGACTAGGGGAGACATGAGAGCAGTGTTCCAATATCTCAGGAGTTGCCACAAAGAAGATAGCAATAGCAATAGCAGTTAGACTTATATACCGCTTCATAGGGCTTTCAGCCCTCTCTAAGCGGTTTACAGAGTCAGCATATTGCCCCCAACAACAATCCGGGTCCTCATTTTACCCACCTCGGAAGGATGGAAGGCTGAGTCAACCCTGAGCCGGTGAGATTTGAACAGCCGAACTCCAGAACTGCTGTCAGCTGAAGTAGCCTGCAGTGCTGCATTTAACCACTGCGCCACCTTGGCGGGAGGGAGACAAACTATTCTCCAAGGCATCTGAGGGTAGAACAAGAAGCAATGGGTGGAAACTAATCAAGGAGAGAAGCAACTTAGAACTAAGGAGAAATTTCCTGACAGTTAGAACAATTAATCAGTGGAACAACTTTCCTTCAGAAGTTGTGAATGTCCCAACACTGGAAGTCTTTAAGAAGATGTTGGATAGCCATTTGTCTGAATGGTATAAGGATTCCTGCCTGAGCATGGAGTTGGACTAGAAGACCTTCAAGATCCTTTCCAATTTTGTTATTCTATTCTATATTTCAGAGAGTTGTTAGAAGAGACATGAAGCAGTATTCCATCAAAGAACAAGTCAAGTTTTCTAGAAGATCTCCAAGCTTAGGAAGACTTTGTAACCTCAAACTAGTACACTCAAGGATTCCAGTGGACAGGAATAACTGATTCCAAGTGAAAACAAAGATGGAAGGAATATGCTGAAATTCCATCTGAGGTATCTTAGAAAATATCTGTTCTCGGCAAGAGAGAAGATTATAAGCATTAATGGAGTGTCTACATAAATATGATAAGCAAAGAAGAAGAATTATTAATGGTCCTAAACAAATAATGCCAGCAAATCTGGAGAACAACACAGTGGTCAATGATTTGGAAGAGGTCAATCTATATTTCAATTAAAAATAAGACTTTTGTGCAAGTTATCATACAATATTAATTTCACATGCTAACAAAATAATGCTCAGTATCAATACAGATTATAAACTGTTTGCAAGATAATTGAGGAAGCTAAAAAAATAATTCCAAAAGAAGTAAATATGTGCTTTATTGATTATAGAAAAGCCTTCAGTTGTGCAGATCATGTCAAGCTGAGGAACATCTTTAGGGACATTGGAATCTTGGATCATCTTATTGTTCTCATGCAAATCCTATGACTTCCCGGTTCTGATGGAATCTGGCAAACTAAACTTGCTCCAGGTTAGCAAAGAAGTAAAATAAGATTGTATACTTTCCTCTTCATTATTTAACCTATATGCAGAATACACATTAAGAGGAGCTGGATTGGAAAAAGATGAGTATGGCTTTTAAAATTGGAAAAGAAATAACCTATGCTATGCTGATGACACAACTTTGAGAGCAGAAAATGCAAATGATCTGCAAGTTCTGATAATGAAAGTCAAGGAGCACAGTAAAAAAAAAATAGAACTGAGATTAAATGTAAAGAAGATCAAATTAATGACAGCAGATAACAACAACCAGTTTAGAATTGATACTGAAGATGGTAGTGGTAGACAGCTTCTGCTTTTGGAATTGACTACCAACAGTAAAGAAACCAGCAGTCAAGAAATACCACAGAGCAGCACTTGTGAAACAGCAATAAAGGCCTTGAAAATATATTTAAATGCTGTGGTGTATCTATAGATGAAAAGATAACAATCATGTACAGAAGGTAGTAGTTTTGTCTATGACCCTCTGTGGAAGTGAAAGTTGGAATTTGATTGAAGCAGGATAGAAATAATGTTGATACTTTTGAACTTTGTTATTTGGAGAAGACTTCTGAGAACACCATTGATTTTTTTAAAAAGCCCAAACAAATCAATCCACAGTTCTCACAGGATATGTTTCAACTTTGAAATCAAAGCTCTTCTTCATCTCCATAAAATTGTTTCGCCTCACCCACTGCACTTTTAATTTCCATGAATTTTGTCATTCTGCCTCACTATAGGTAAAGAGCACTTCTGGACTCCCTCCCCATGCATGTTTCTGGTCACGGAACTTCTTGGAAGCAAACCAGTTTGATTTCTGGGAGATTTATGTTTTGTTCTTAGCAATGGCGATCATTTTGTGAGCAGTCCCATGTTATGCTCTCAAAATTCCAAATATGCTTACCAATCCCAAAATAATGGCACCCTTTTTGTGTGCCCTTGACCCATAATTGGACAGTCTAGATCAGTGGTTTCCAATGTTGGGCCCACGCCCCACAGGGAATGGGGGAAATTTAAACATTTAAACCAAGTTAATGGCCCTTTTAGGCTTCCTCCACATGAGTAGAGTTTACTTTTTGAGTAAAGTAAGAATTATATGTCATAGGAGGGGCATCAAGATTTTAGAGATGCATAGGTGGGGCATAGCCATAAAAAGGTTGGGAACCACTGGTCTAGATAGTATGTGATTCAATTACTCCACGGATAGAATAAGAGCTACAATTCTGTCACTATAATAAGGAATCTCTTTTATTTCTCTTGCTCACATTATCATATGAAACTCTACGGTCAAGCCCTAGAGGACCTACAGAAAATAAATATTTTTTTCTGGAAGGAGGGATGTTAAGAAAAAAAAACAGAATTCAAAATTCTCAAGTCAACAATGCTTATAAACTCCTACTTAGATAAGATACAGAGTCAGACGAACAAAAAGGTGCATAATAAATTTTTAAAAAAATTCCAAAAAGCCGTTACAATACAAAAATGGAAAGAATTATGGACCAAATCTATAACCTTTACATTAACTTAAAATAAAATTGATACAAACTATTTTATAGATGGTGTACAACCCCATCAGTGGTATGAAAGATGAACAAATGGTACTTCCATAAAATAAGTGTACTAGAAAGATATATATATAGAATTATACAAAAATGTTAGAATTCAAATTTGAAATGAATTTCCTATTCAGAATATTGTTTAATTTAATGAGATTTATGCTTGTAGCTGTCGGACTTGGAAAATACTCAGCAGTGATGAAACTAACACTGTATTTACCCAACAGAAGTCTAACTAAATTTAAGCAAGATTGGTTAATGTATGTAACATATTTAGACAGCATGGTAAATATAACCATACACACTCTAGACGACAACAACTTTTTTTCTTTTTCTTTTACAGATATTTTAATTTTTGTTAAACTTGTTTCGTCAATATTCTTTCCTGCTTATCAATGCATGCTTGCACACACTTCACATCACACACAAAAACAATCCAATGGAAATTTTCAAATAGAAATGTAATTATTTTACATAGTTATCACACTTCATTGAAATGAAAATCACTTATAACAATATAATGTAAGGAAAAAATAATAATTTCCCTGAAAAGCAAAAGATAACTGAGACATTTGGCAAAATCAGGTCCTGGCAAAACGAGAGTTGTTGTGCCATGTAATTTCACTAGATCAACAAGATTAATTACAGCAGTAACCATTTTTGGTTCTTTAAGCATTTTATAAGGGTTGAATAAATGGCTTGACAGCACACATCAGTCTATGCTAATTGAGGGATTATGGGAAAGATAACCAAACTGAAGAAGGGATTGCTGAAACCCAAATTTACCTGCAAACAAGGAAAGCACACCACACACACACATATACAACACACACACATATACAACACACACACACACACACACACACCTTCCACACAAGGCTTGGGCAGCCAAAAGATGTAGCCTAATTGGTTTCCTTGCTGTGATGGACACAAGAAGAGATTGGTTAAAGAGCTTCTGAGATAACCTTCCCTACAGATATTTGTTTTCAAGACATAGAATGAATGTGGCAAAAAACATTAATGCAGTCCAGAGATCCTTTGAAAAACCCTCCTCTCTCAGCAAAATATTCCTAATACTGTTTGGGTTACCTCATCAGGGCCTAACCAGTTCCTCCTCTTCTTTGCTCTTTTCCTTTCCCATGTTACTTTATTTCAACATTTAGCAAAGAATGCTATTGGGAGAGCCAAAAGAATAGGAAAAAATTGTAAAGGCGATACAACTTTAAAGCAATCACTTTGGGCTAAATGTGAGATAGATAAATCAAAGATGAATTTGATTTTGTAAATTAACCACTTTAGGTCTTAAAATATATATTTGGCTATTAGTATCTTAAAATAAACCCTGAACCTGTTGCCTTTAATTGAAATATAAGCTTTAGATGATTAGTAAATTAGACCTTGTTTGGTTGCTATTCAGAATTATCTATCTACTGTACTGCATTTGCAGATCCACTGAAAAATATCTTTCACTTCAGCAGTTCCTTCTTCTGAACTTCCATATGTAACCAGCTTCTAATTAGAAATGGCTTAAATTCAACACGAAAATAGCTACATTTATTCTAGGAAATGTGTGTTCTCACAGTAGCAGTTCATGAACAGATCTCTTGTCTTGAAGAGGTATGTGAAATAGGAGATGGAAACCAGGGAAATTGCATCATGTAACATTATATATTACATAATATTTGCATCTTCTCCATGAACAGATAATGGATAAGTAGATATTTTCTCATATCATACATAGTTAAATACATTTGTGGATGACATCAACTTGGATAATTTGAAAAAAGAACAGATGAAATTGGGAACAATTACTATACATAATGGCATTACAGGCTACCATCAAGATCAGTAGTACAATGCCGCTGAATAAAATTTGCTGAGGAACAAAAATGAGAATATAGATTTGTCACAGCTGTTTTGGTGGCCATCATGCAGGCAAGATATAGAATTACATTGCCCTTTCATCTGATCCAATAAAACCTGTTTTAACTCTGCCAAAATAACCTCACCAGCTCCATTTCTGCATTCATTCTGAACCTGAGAATTGTCTCCTCAGAGTCAACCATTTCAACCTACACTGGCTTTTCACGTTTATAAGATAAAGTTTCCTCTTTGTTCTGCATTAATGATAAATTCTTCTCTCTACCTATACATATATCCAGAAACATAAAGTGTTCAGATGTTGACTCTTTGCCATAGCAATGATAATGGGGAGGAAAACTCACATTTAACTAGATGCTGCCAGTGTGTTGTATCTCTAACTTACTCATGGTATTTTCTTTCTTTGGCCAGTGCCACTTGTATAACATTTCATTTATGCTTCTTCTATCTAGGTGGGGAAAGATTATGGGCTTCAAGCAGCTTGCCCCCAGCCTTTGTTGCAATCCATGTCCAAGATATCAGGTGATGGAATAGAGCAAGGGTGTGGCTCATTCTGCATAATTAAAGGCCATGCTTGCAATCACACATAGGACTTACAACTTTCTCTCTCCTTTTCTTATGAAGAAAATGAAGCTTTATCCACAAGCCCTTTTAATCTAGCATAGTTTGTGGATCCATGATATTCAGAGAGAAAAAATACAGGTCTTCCATTTTATGTAAGATACCATGGGGGGGGGGAGTTGTTTCCCCTTTACTTCTCTTCCCCAAAAAGATTGGGACTGAGAATGAAAGGCAAGAAGTAGGCTAGGAGAGAGGGAGTGGAAAGCATTTGTAAAATTAAAAAGCAGGGCCCCATCAGATTGTGTTGGGCAGTAGAAAGCATGTTGAAGGCAGGAGTAATTGGTAATTGGAGCAGAAGTGAAGAAGGGGGGATGATTTATGGGAGCATGGAGACAGGGGTGGAATAATTTTTGGAGCAGAACGGGGAACTTACTGAACGCCTGAAACTCAGCTACTTATCCACTCATTCTTGTGATAAATTAGCTCTTGTTTAAAGTAACCGGAGCTCCATTTTTCATTCTGATTACTACACTTGATATCTCTCTCTCCCCCTCTGTTTCTCTCTGACCAACTGCCCCTTAGCAGGCTCCCTGAGCTGAAGCAATGGCTTTATGGAAACTCCTCAACTTCCATCCTTATGATCCTCTCACTTCCCACACATAATTACAGTAAGGTTAACTCATTTGAAATAGCAGCAAACACTGAAGGATCCTTAGGGAAGCTTACGGTCTCTTGCTGTTCTCAGTACAATCATGCACCATATTTGTGAAATCGAATTCAGTACAGTCTCTGAAGATTCAAATAGGCTCACAATATTTTTTTTGGGTGGGGTGCAAAGTGAAACTATGCCTAATAGTGCAAAAAAGATAGGTCAAAAATCAGTAAAGAAGTTCACAAAGAATCTCTAAGGTTATAGCAATAGCAGTAGACATATACCGCTTCATAGGGCTTTCAGCCCTCTCTAAGCGGTTTACAGAGAGTCAGCATATTGCCCCCAACAATCCGGGTCCTCATTTTACCCACCTCGGAAGGATGGAAGGCTGAGTCAACCCTGAGTCGGTGAGATTTGAACCGCTGAACTGCTGATCTAGCAGTAGCCTGCAGTGCTGCATTTAACCACTGCGCCACCTCGGCTCATCTCATTCAGTCTTCCAACCCTGATTCTCCCCTCTAGCTACATTGGACTTCATTTCCAATAATTTCCAGATAACAGCTGGAGAGTCTAGATTGAGAATAGAATGTTACCAAATAGTTTGAAACATGTAACTCAGGGTTACACAATTATCATCATATGTCTCTGAAGCTACTCATAATTCTATTTATTTATCCTTTATGTGTCCTTACATGAGACCCAAACTATACATTAAGTATAATGCATAGGAATTATACAATAAAATAACAATAAAAATAACCCAGGCCTTGAAATAGCTGTTGGAGACCTTGTCAGGATTGGAATAGCAAAAGAAAGAGTCTCCTTAAAATTCTGTCATGTTCCCCATCCATTTTTTCCAAAAATTACATATCTGGCTCTTCCAGATGGCTGAATTAAAGTGGTCTCCATCAGTCTTAGGCTGCCAAAAAAAAGTATGCCAAGCATGAATTGTGCTGCCTCCATTGCCAATCACTAATTAGCAGCAGTAATGGGGTTGGTGAAAGTTGCTGTCCTTATGCACTTCTGGGCCAACTTCAGAAGATTTGATGGACTCCTCTAATTTTGTTTCTCCTCTTACATGCTGCAGCCACTTATAATTCTTCCTAACATAAAGCATGGCAGAGCTGGGAGAGGACAGGCTGGTATTTAAAATACCCAAATAGATTAGAACAGATTAAACTACTTGTTAAATTGCCCAGTTCACTGATTATAGTTTTGGAAAGGAGCGTGAGGTGACGCAGGAGTCAGTATCCCCAATACTCCTGCTTAGTGCAACTCCTCTTCTCCTCTGGGCCGATGATTTGTCAGTTCAGCTAGTTCTGAAATGGCTCTGGTGGTCTTCGCAAATAGTATTAAATCCCTGTTGAGAAATAGTCCAGAGAGCTCTGGAGCATTAAATCTAATTTGGAACACAAATCAAAGAGTGCTAACTCTATATTTTTTTAAAAAAAACATCACTCAGAATTAGAAGAGTGCTAAACTCATGTTTATAAAGAGTCCTATAGGACAAACACTATAGAAAAGACCCATCAGACCAGAGGTGGAATTCAGCAGGTTCTGACCAGTTCGGGAGAACCAGTAGCAGAAATTTTGAATAGTTCGAGAACTGGTAAATACCACCTCTGACTCGCCCCGCCCGCATCTATTCTCTGCCTCCCAAGTCCCAGCTGATTGGAAGGGAATGGGGATTTTGCAGTAACCTTCCCCTGGAGAGGGGAGGGAATGGAGATTTTACAGAAACCTTCCCCTGCCATGCCCACCAAGCCATGCCCATCATGCCAAGCCATGCCCACAGAACCAGTAGTAAAAAAAAAAATGAATCCCACCTCTGCATCAGACATTATGCATGCAGATGCTTTTTCACAAACACCTATTTGGTCTCTTCTGCAATCTAACCAAATATGCTTATGGACAGCAATTCCCACTGGGTGGAGGAGGTATTTAGGAGAGCATTAGAGTTGGGCACCCCGTACCCTCTAACACCACTAACAACCCTATTGTTGATTAAATATGGCAGATCATATATGTTGAGAGAAAAACAGGCACTGCTAAACACAGCAAAAAATGACTAAGCTGGGAATGAGATAAAGACAACTTCATGAGAACATGGCAGAAAAATATGGAATGTTGGAATTATACTTAGGGGGTGTGAAAAAGAGATTTGCCATGAATCATTTTTTTTTTATTTCTTTGTTTGCTGGAACTTATACTACCCTCTTTGGTCACATATACTAGCAGCAGATTACAACAGTGTTACAACAGCCCTGCTAGTCTGTCACAGCAAAAGGAACAAAGGCCATTATGGCATTTTCTGTCATCTCACTGTTTACAATATTTCTCTCTCTAATAAATCTTCTTTGAGCTGCATGCCAGTGGTGGCGGAAAGCATTTGTAGCCAAAGTGGGCAAAAGTGGAGTAACACTCAATCATCTGTCTATCCAATATACTGTATGTGCTGTCTTTCTGTTCAGAAAGAAAATTATTCTTAATAATAATTATTATTATCAATTTTAAACTGGTGCGGAAATGGGCTGAAGTGAACTTTATCTTGATGACATGGGAAGCAGGGAAAACCACCAGCTTTCTACCACCTCCTCCCTCCAAGATATTGCCCATTAATGATGGAGATGCAAAAAGCTGCTACAGGGGCCTATGTCAGCTGCCTGCCAGTTTTTATAGTTTGATGAGCCAGCCGGTATGGTGGGAACAAAAATCCGAGCCCCTTTTCCTTCCTGTGTAGAGTATGGAAAGTTGGGACTCCTCCTCTTTTATGGGCCCCGGTACACTTCTAGGCTGTAACCTGGGCCTGGATTTCAAAACCTGATC
Organism: Thamnophis sirtalis; assembly: GCF_051295495.1. Lineage (NCBI taxonomy): Eukaryota > Metazoa > Chordata > Lepidosauria > Squamata > Natricidae > Thamnophis > Thamnophis sirtalis. The sequence goes on from NW_028261381.1 coordinate 128,110,321, forward strand.
TTTATGGAAAGGACGAACATCAGATTAGGGCATGTTTCAGGGAGACTGAAAATGCATCCAAGTGAGGTTCAAAGCACTGTCTGAGGTGGACAGAATGCTCAGAAATTATGCAGATTGCTCAAATTCATTCTGTTTCCTGGTTCTGCTAATACTAGCATCTCTTGCATTGTTGTTACCTTTTTCCAGGTGGAGTGGAGCTACTGCCCTTTTTCATTTCCCATCAGTTCCCTTACCAAGGTAGCAGAAAGATCTGCAGGAAGTGTACAAAAAGTCAAGATAACAGTCAGGAGAGTGCAGTGCACTTGAAGTCCCACCTGGCTTTTATGTGCAATTTTCTGGCTGCCATCTTGACTGCTTTTGCCATACCCCAAAGAAACCTCTATGAGCCTCACTTCACAGGCATGCTGGAGAATGAAAATAGCAGCTCAATCCAGCTGTTTAGCACTACTTGAAACACAACCATTGCAGTCAGGTAAGCCGATCCTGAACCTGCTGATTGAACCACACATATCTGGAACCAGACGAGGATCTGCTTATCTAATTCCTCATGAAAAATTCATATATTTATTTGAAACATTTCTACTAACAATAGATGTAGCATTGTAGTTTTCAGATAATATATGGTAAGTTCCAGTGTCCAGGCAATTTTGTCTCAGGCAATGCATGCTGTCCTTGAATATACACATTTCCAAACTAATTTTGAATTTTGAAATGGATTGCGAAGGCGTGACCTTTGGTATGCAACTGTGTTCCAGATCACATGTTTCAAGTTTCAAGTTTATTAGAATTTGTAAGCCGCCCACTCCCATAGGGACTCTGGGCGGCTCACAACAGACAAGAAACATTTAATTTTAAAAAATAGAGATAAAAAATAAAATAAAAACAGTATTAAAATTCATGTCACCCATTCCATCTAAACGGGGCTGGATATCAATCAACAGCCCCAGGCCTGCCGGAACAGCCAGGACTTGACGGCTTTATGGAAGGCCGGGAGAGTAGTAAGGGTCCGGATCTCTGCAGGTAGATTGTTCCACAGGGCCGGCGCAGCAACAGAGAAGGCCCTCCCCCGGGGAGTCACCAGCCGGCATTGTCCGGCTGATGGCATCCGGAGGAGGCCCAACCTGTGCGATCTTGTTGGTCATTGGGAGGTAAGTGGCAGGAGACGGTCTCTCAGGTAGCCAGGTCCTAAACCATGAAGGGCTTTAAAAGTAACGACTGGCACCTTGAAGCGTGTCCGGAGACCAATAGGAAGCCAGTGCAGCTCGCGGAGGATAGGTGTAATATGGGTGTATCTAGATACACCCCATATTGCTCGTGCGGCTGCGTTCTGGACCAACTGTAGTCTTTGAACACTCTTCAGGGGCAGCTCCATGTAGATTTGGGAAGTTCCATTTCCATGAGTTTCTGTAAAATATTAACTGAATGAATTCACCCTGATCACCCCTTTTGAAATCCAATAGTCCCACTTTTAGAGCATCAGCAAAGACTCAAGACTCAAGCAGTGGTGGGTTTCCAATTTTTTTTACTACCGGTTCACGTGTGTGTGTGTGTGTGTGTGTCTGTGTCTCTGTGTGTGTGTGTGTGTACGTGCGCAACGCTTCTGTGCAGCATCCGGGCAGGTGGGCGGAGCCTCCCACCACCGCCACTATCAGTTTGCCTGATCCAGGCCGAACTGGCAGAAACCCACCTCTGGACTTAAGCCAGTTGGGTTCCTTTATTTAGCTATTTCCTAAGCGAGGATTAATATGTAGATCAATATTTGCTCTCGTGTAGACAATTCTTCATTGAAATGCAGACTTGGAAGACTTTTAGGCCCAGAGCAATGCAATAACAGTCAACTAGTAAAGGAGAAATCGAAATCCAAACTGCTAGAATGAAATGGTTGGTCCAAAGATAGAATTGCCATTTCTGAGATGCAGCTACCTTGCTGTGTTTGTGCAGTGTTTTGGGCATCTGCTTCCTAACAGAGCAGGGAGAGAGATGTTTTGCTGTATATAGGACAGATTATTCTGCTGTGAAACTGAATTAAAACATGACAGGCAAAAGTCAGTATAAGTAGCATGGAGAGAGAAATTCTTTGCTAAATGTCAGTGAATTCTACAGTTAATTTTGCTCAGCATGGAGACAGCAATGGAAGCTCTGTATTCACTCTGTATTTACTCTGAGTAGATACAAGGAACTGTGTATTTCTTGATGGCACAGATTTTCAGCCAGTGGAACAGACTGCCACATGAAGTAGTGAATTCTCCTTCACTAGAGGTCTGCAAACAGAGGCAGGAGAGTCATCTGTCAAAGATGTTATGTGGATCCTGCACTGACCAGAGAATGGGACTAGATGCCTTAAAAGGTAAAGGTTCCCCTCTCACATATGTGCTAGTCATTCCCGACTCTAAGGGGCAGTGCTCATCTCCGTTTCAAAGCTGAAGAGCCAGCGCTCTCCAAAGATGTCTCCGTGGTTATGTGGCCAGCATGACTAAACACCAAAGACGCACGGAACACTATTACCTTCCCACCAAAGGTGGCCCCTATTTTTCTACTTGCACTTTTACATGCTTCCAAACTGCTATGTTGACAGAAGCTGGGACAAGTAACGGGAGCTCACTCCGTTATGCAGCGCTAGGGATTCTAACCACTGAACTGCCGACCTTTCTGATCGACAAGCTCAGCATCTTAGCCACTGAGCCACCGCGTCCCATCTAGATGCCTTAGATGACCTCTAAGATCTGTCCCAAAAATATGATATCTGTCCATGATTAAAATAGAATAGGAATTGATGGACACACACACACACACACACACACACACACACACACACACACACACACGTACACACACACGGAAACACCCCAGTGAATGTAAACACACATATATACTTTAAAACAAATGCACCATCCACACTCCACGTCAGGCCCCCTCCCTTGACAAAGGTGAACTGCATATCTTTAGTTAATAATTAAGTTGTCATGAACTCCATCAATATCATATCATCTTCTTGACAGCAGGACAGGAGGCAGGGGGAGGGGGCAGCCCAACGTGCCAGCTCTGCCCACAACCGTGATCTCGTCTCGACTATAATAAATAGCGTGAAATGCGCTCCTGATAAATGCCCATGTCATGGAAAGATTTTACCTTCACTCAGAAACAATGTAATATCTCAGCTATTACCCAAAATAATTTATCAACGTGTAATAGCTTTGTGCCGAGCCCAGATAGGAGGGGAGAAGCGAGGCTTGAGATGGATGGATCCTACCTTCTGCTTTTAATTTTTAATGTTCGTAGGCAGCTTCCCATTAAAGGCCAAGTGTCATACGTAGACTTAATGTAAGAAAGGAGTTCATGAATTCTAAGCAGGGGAGAACCTCTCCGCTTTAAGCACTTTTTAATTTATTTATCAGTTTTCTTTTCTCCTGCGTTTCTTACTCTTTTCTTCCATTTTATTGTTGTTGAAATTTGCATTTTGAAGACTTGGAAAACTGTGACTCTAGATCCTTCTTCCTTCTTCTGCTTCATATAACTTTTCCTCTCCATCTACCTGACTTCACAATTCAAATGAAGCGGATTTTTTCCTCTCATGTGGTAGATCAGTGTTTCTCCAGCACAGCAATTCTAAGATAATATGGACTTCAATTCCCAGAATCCCCAATCATGGGAGTTTAGACAGGAATTTTGGTAACTGAAGTCCACATATCTTTAAAACACTTAAAATGTCAGAAAGACTGCGGTAGACTATACTTTCTGCCATATGTAACTCCTATCCCTTTCATGTACTGAATACTCAGACCCCTTCAGGGAATGACTCCCTACTTCAGTTCATGTGTTTGGGGCAAAATATTCAGAATCATGTGTCTCTCCATCTATTGTTCTTCACTGCAACCAGTTTCCAGTTTTTGTAACCCATTAGTACAACCGGGGGTGGGTTCCTGCCAGTTCTAACCTCTTCTATATAAGAGGTTCCACAAACCTACAGTGCCGTTTAGAACCAGTTCCAGCTCCCTCCCCCCCGCCCGTCCGCACATCATCAAGATGAAGAGCGGGAGGAGGAATTCTGGGAGTTAAAGTCCACAAGTCTTAAAGCTGTCAAGTTTGAACACCCCTGGTTTTTTTTTCTAAAGGGTTAGGGGTGCAAGGGTCTTGTAACAGCTTTAAGACTTGCACACTTCAATGCCAGAGTTCCTGAGCCAACATGACTGGAGGAGGAGTTCTGGGAGTTAAAGTCCACAAGTCTTAAAGCTGTCAAGTTTGAACACCCCTGGGTTTTTTTTCTAAAGGTTTAGGGGTGCAAGGGTCTTGTAACTTGACAGCTTTAAGACTTGTGTGCTTCAAATGCCAGAGTTTCTGAGCAACATTTTGGTTGCTAAGCAAGAGCATTGTTAAGTGAGTTTCGCCACATTTTACAAGTTGGCCAAGCCCACCCAGTCACATGGCTGGCTCCCACAATGCAGGCCACACCTACAGAAGCTACGTGTATTTGTATATATGTGTCTATGTTTGAGTGTGTGTGAGAAAGTAAAAGACTAAGAACCTTCCCCTACCGCGAATAGTAACTTAAAATAGTCCCCTTCTTCCACCATCTCTGAATTGTCAGAAAGTAATACTATCATGAGATATTCCATTCCTTCCTTTGCTGGTCCTCAGTCTTCCTCAATTGCCCCTCTTGATACTTCCTATTGAGCAGCACTGCTGTGATGAGATGCCACACATGATAAGCAAGGAGATTGGTTGTTCTTTGCCCTACTAGTAGAGGACATGTCTGCTAGGCAGGGCACTGCAGCAGAAGAGGCGAGCTCAAATGGTGTCTGCAAAACTTACAAGATTCCTACTTGGAATTCTTTAGCCAGCTATACCCCCTTCCCCCCCTTCCCTTATGCCCTCTCCATCACTGGAATCAAATGTTGGGAAAACTTCAAGGAATCACAAAGGGAACTGAGTTACACACTATAGTAACTCTTGGGAGAGAGAGTTTTATCTCAAATGCTTCTGCTTTTCCCCAACCCCACTTTGGTTTTCATATTGAAAGAGTACCATAATGTTGCCATAAAGCTTGGGAAAAATCTCTTTTCCCCCATTAACACTAGTTTGTGGTTTGTTTGTTTGTTTGAAATGTAATATGTCAAACTGTCTTGTTGTTATGGGCCCAGAACCTGAGAAAGACTATATCTGTAGAAGATCCAATACATTTTCTGAAATATTTTTGAAATGGGAAAACAATCTGCACATCTAATGTTTGCTTAAAATAGCTATAAGACTAGTAATGGATGACAAAAGCTAACTTCACTGTCTTATAGAATCTTGTATGGAAGAGGAAACCATAACCATGGCACATATCTAAACATACAAAATCATATTTGTTGCTAATTTATTTTTTTAATAAAAATTTTATTTTCAAACAAACATAAACAAACAAGACATATAACATAAAAACATCTTCAATTACATACAGTGTGTCGATTGGTTACAAAGTTTTTGTGCGCCCTTTCCATAGTCCACTTAAACTTTATCTAAAGTCACATATTATCAATCAAATATATTTGTATACATTATTATTATAATACTTCATTTGTTTGATTATCACTATTGTTTCTTCATTTTACACAAGGTATTCTAAATATAAATTCATTTATATTATAATAATTCATTAACTTTAATATATCCAATAATAAAGTATTTTTTTATATCCTATTCTAAGTCATTCTATTATTTTAGTATTGGTAACATTCTCTAATAATTTCCAATTCCATATTTTCCCAGTATTAATATCATCAATCTAACAATTTTCTTATCACTTTGTTCATATTTCTCTGCAGTTTTTGAACCATGTCCTCAAATTTCATCATCATTTTATAAATATTCTCAACTCTTCCCTCCATTATTTCTATGTTTTGTTCTATATTCTCAATATAAGTTCTCTCTGTGCTTCTTAGAACTTTTTGAATTTCTAACATAATTATTTTCAATGTTAATTCCTTTTCTTCTTCATGTTGCGCCATTTTTCCAGGTTGTAAGCACTGCCACTAAACCATCCAAGGCTTATTGCTGAATTTCAAACAAATTCACTATACTCTTTCAAGCCCAGGCTTTCTCTTTACTCCAGTGCACTACTGATAATACTCCAAAAGAGCACCTGTATAAACAAATCATGCTTTTCCCACTGTTCCTTTCAGTAAACAAAATCAAAGACTTTGAGATATAAAATATAAATCAAATGTTCATAGGAATTAGTGTTTCCAAGCCTCCAGCCTCTAGGTGGCAGTGTTACTTATTTTTCTTCTATTTTTAGCCCTTTTTTTGTTCCGAGTTTGGGAGAAGAAAAATTTTTTAAAGGTAAAATCTACCCAAACATTGCAAAAAGAGATTCTTGTTCTACAAATACAAAAAGTGAGGAAAAAAAAGAAGAAGGAAAAAAAGACCAGTCCAATTTAAAAAGTAAGAGGCATTTGTAAGAATTCCATCCAAAAAAAAAAGAAAAAAAGGAAAAAAAGATAACACTCTAATTTTAATACAGGCTTCATCCACCACTTGCTCTCTTCTGTCTTCAATTTTCATTTTGCTCTAAGTCTTTTTGTGTGTTCTCTTCTCTAATAGTAAGATTTATCTCACCAATTTCGACACTCTCTCTCTTCTGCTCTGCTTCCATTTCAGGGGTCTGAAATGTTGTGCAGCTTCAATGGCTGCTTCTCTTGTAGCTGGAAAAAAGAGCTTCTCCTGGATCGATCAAGAGCTTTGTGATGCCCCTGAGATCAGCAGGACGTGCCCTTCTCTATCACCGTCTCTGCGGGATGGTTTAGGTCCAAAAAGGACTGTCCAGCAACAGAGATATCGACAGCAATCCTGGAGCGCCAAGATTGCATGTTGTGTTGTAGCGACGTCAGCCCCATGTCATCCTTTGTTGCTAATTTAATACAGTTCTAAATCTCTCTGGTTATCTCTTCCATTTTTGTTCTTTCTTTTTTGTGTTCTGTTGTTTTCATGTTTTTAACAATTTGTAAACTGGCCAGAGTTGCTGGGATTTGGTCAGGGATGTGCAGTCACTAGAAGCAATGGAGGTGGGGCCTCACCAGTCTCCTCAGTGAAAGGAAAGATTTTAAAATAATTTTTTTAAAATAATTAAAGCCAGGGTAGTTGCTACCAGATTTCAAGTCACAGTGGCTTGGTGTCTGCTCTCATTATTAACTAGGAGGAGGCCAGAGAACTTGGGGCCTCCTTTGCATAAGGAATTTTTCACCTTTTAAAAGTTAAGAAAGAGTTAAAAAGCAAAAAAGTCCATATGCAAAGGAGGCACTGATTCTCCCGCCTCCTGATTGGGGAGCAGCGAATCATGCCTTATGAGCATGCTTACGTTGAGCACGCTTACATTGGGTGGACAAGAGGAGAGTTGAGAGAGTTTCCACAGCTGGAAAAGGTATGTGGATCGGACGGAGGGAGGGGGGGATTCAAATTTATTGTAATTAAATATTAGCACCGAGTGGGGAGGAGGAGGAGGAGGAGGAGGAGGAGAAGGAGGAGGAGGAGGAGGAGGAGAGCGGTGAGTCCAGGCAGGGAGCAGGTCGGGCGGGGGGTGGGTGGGCTGGCTGCAGGCCGGGGCAGCATGATTGTTCGTTGGAGGGGGCGGGGGGGGCAAGGTGGTGGAGCGCAACGGCGGTGAGAAGCAACACCCCCACCGCTGTGTCCGACAGGCGTCTCGCGTTTATGTCTGCCATAAACGCAAGACGCCTGTTGGACACAGCAGCGGGGACGTTGCTTCTCACCGCTGCTGCGGTCTTGCCTCACCAATGGTAACCCTCACTGCACATCACTGGATTTGGTTATATATTTTATAACAATACATAATAATAAATTATGTTGAAACTATTCAGGCTATCATAACCAACAACAAAGTAGAAGGAAAGGTTCATATTATCATGTGTGGTGGATGTGTGCAGAAGCAAGGAACTATTGGATTAAAATAAGAACATGGCTAGAGAAAATGTTACAGCAAAATATAGAGCTTAGGCCAGGGATATTTTTATTGGGTATCATATAATAATATAAAATAGAAGATACGTATTTGATTACACATGTAACTACAGCAGCGAGAATTGTATTTGCACAGAATTGGAAGCCAGATAAGATACCAACTGTAGAAGAGATAATTTTTAAAAATGGATTGCGCAGAGATGAGAAAAAAAAATAAGAAAAGGAAATGAAGAGAGCAGGAGGGGAGAAGAGAGGAAAGGGGGAGAAGGAAGAAAGAGGAAAGGAGAAGAAGGAGGGAAGGGATAGAGAGGTAGAGAGGGTAGGAGGGGGAAGAGGAAGAGAGGAGTAGGGGAGAGGCAAGGGGAGTAGGAAAAGGAAAGGAGAAGAGGAAGGAAGAAAGAGAAGGGAGGGAGGGTGAAAAAAATAGTGTGGTGATAACACATTATAGGTGTATGGGATGGCAAGCAAAGCAACCCAGAATGTATTGTATATTATAACCTTTTATATGGAAAAACAAATATGTAAAAGTGATAGAAAAATAAGAACAATAACTATGTGAATGTATATCTGTAGCTACGTATATATAAGAGAATAAAAATAAAAACAAAACTTTAAAAAAAACAAAGTAGAAGGAAGTTCTTGGAAGCTGACTCTCCCCATCCTTTCTTTTCTTTGATAATTTCTTTCAGAACCTTTCCCAAATGCTGCAGAGTTTTGGGGTTTCTCCTCAGAATAATTTGCTATGACCGAAACGTTGAGGAGGATTGCAGGATCTTGGTTCAGCCTATGAAGACCCTTCAGTCGATTTTCAGAAAATTCCTTACTTTCCCCTCCAAAGTAACTACACAACTTCCATGTAGCAGTTTGGAGAGAAGATGCTTTCTTGAAGCTTTTGGTGGAAAGAAGATGCAAAGAAACTAGCTTCTAGAAGTTCTTTCTTGCCAGGTTGGCTTGGAAATTAATCTCTGAAATCTCTTCAGAAAGAGAACCATGAGTGCTGTTTTAGGGAAATAAAAGGTGTTCTCTTATTCTGAGTTTTTCTGCTGCTAACCCCATTTTCATCACTCTGGTCTATTGAATTTTTAAAGGCTGGTTTTGAGCAAATATGTAGATTCTTCTTAAATTACATCTAAATATCATGAAGATCAAATTAGGACTACGTGTTCTTAAAACAAAACTAACCAAAACCAAAGCCCAAATACTTAACTCTAACTTTAATTATAACAAAGCACACTCCAATAGCTATTTTCATTTTTTTAACATTAATTCATTACAGCAGGCGGCATATTATCCACAAGCTGTCTGCCACTATTGCACATTTCAAAATTCTTTAACTGTTTCTCCTTTTTAAAGAAGCATCTTAACAAGGTATACAAATTGGTCCACTTGCTCCAGGCTTTTGCTCTTTATGTATAATTTGTAGTTGTCTTGTCAGATAAAACTTCCTTAGACTTCAGTACATTCATTTTCAGGTCCATCCTCCTCTATGTACCATGTAATCTATCTAACATTTACTGAGTGTAGTTCAGTTTCTAAGTCAACAACATGGTACTAAGTATTGAGTGTCATTTTCCATCATGACAATTTGGTCAATGGAAGCTTCCTCAAGCTTTGTATTAAAATAGAGAAGATGCAGCATTTTCTGTAGCAGGAAAGACACATTGATTCCATTTTGATATGTTTTGTCCACCCAATATTCCACAACCACAATCAAAGCCCCAACAACGTTCACATTATTTTATGCAACTTTGATCTATAACCTTGAAATTAAGGTAATTGCAAGCTAATTTACTGTTATCTCTATCCCAACAACTTGGGTGTACTCCGCCTGAAGTGTATGGACACAAGTGAATTTAGCATTCCAAGACATAGTTTTCATAACTGAGCATGTGTTGTCTCTAAATTTTCTGCCTTCTGCATTCTTGGAGGCCCAACAAAGATTCAATTTTTGAGAACACTGGAGTTAATGACCTCCCAGCCTAGTATCCCAAAACTTTAACACAGAGAGTTATTGGCTCACTAATTCATAATGGGGAGGACTTCTGGCAAAGCCATGCCATACATCCATGATAACAATCCCTAGCTTTGCACAAGCAGAGTTTAATCAAGATCTTTTGCTGTCTTATTCTATCACTAGAGGTACAGCTCTAACTGACTTGTACTACAAATTAATCCATTCCTTCAGTTCTTGCTGTTAATAACTGGCTGTCAGAGCAATCTCCCAAGGAGCTAATTGAGAGTTGTGATCCATGCAGTATTTCCATTAGCACAGTAACAACAAGCAGCCTCTCTCCCCTCCCCCCCACCTCTCTCTTTCTTTCTTCATGTATGCACATTCAGTACAGGTTGTTCGGTTCTGACAAAGGGAACTAGATAATAAACAAACAGATATCATCCAACGTGCTCAGCTCACATATCAAGAAGGCAAACAGGGGAAGTCGTTTCAATGATGTAACAATTCATGGTCATCTAAACTTTGGTTAAGCTAGAAGTAAATAAACAAGATGTTGGGGTCCTGATAACAGTAACTGAAATAAATTTCATGCCTAAATATTTGGGAATAGTGTGCCTTCCGGAAAAATTTGAAACTGAGAATTTTTGCACAGTTATGGGTGCTGCCAAAATTTGAGACCTTTAATACAGCATAACCTCTGTAATTACAGCAATCCTAACAGAAGGCAATACAACCTGTATTGCAGATTTTTGTGTAACTTTAAAGTAGATGGTGGGTACTGAAGCCATGCCATGAGAAGAATAGGATGCTAACTTAGTGCATAGCACACTTTTCAAGTCATGGTGGTGACAAAGCCCAATATCCAGAGGTGAACAAAATGCATCTACAGTACATTCTTTTAAAGAGGAACTATGTTGGAGAAATGAACATCAAATTATTGCTGAAGAGAATACCCCGATAGTGATATTAGCTGCAATGGCTGCACTGCCATTCACGTAGGCTGATTGTGCATCTGATGTGCAACCAACCGATGGCATAATGCAGATTGTACAGGTTGGATACACATTGCCGCACATTTGATGTGTGGTGATTCACAGATTTGCACTTGTGCAGAACCACCTACAAGCAGTTGTTAGACCCCTCAAGTAATATTGGTATTTGTTTTTTTATTAAGATTCTTTGGGACAAAATAAGGTCCCTAGAATTTTCTTCTCATAATTTATGTGTAAATGGAATTCTGGGAAAGACTAGAAAGACCAGCCAATTGTTTTCATAAAAGTGCTAATATGAGAAGTAGTATTAGTTAAATATAAAAAAAAGTTTATTATATTCCAGCTCCTCCTTGTTGTAGAATTGATAAAATAATTAATTAATTGAACATTAACTGTATTGTTGTCACCTACTGCAAATAACTCTGGGCAACTTATAATATATCAAAATATGCAATTAAAACAAAAATATAACACGATTATGTGGCTCCTTAGATTTGACATGTTAATGAAACTGCAGATGGTCTAAGTCTTTCTGGTAGTTAAAGAGAGAAAAAACATCAGATACTACCAGTATTTTTTCCCCCAGATTATTCCAAGGATGTTATCAGGATAGAAAGTTTTTCAACACAGCAGGAAGTATAACACACAAAGAAGAATCCTACTGTTTTAATTTGATATCATCAAAAGGTACACAGAAATAATTTCATAATCACATGGATGAAAAATATCTTATCAGTTTAAGTTCCTATTGAAGGAGAAAGATGTTTACCTCTTGTGTTCTGCTATTATGCCCATTTGTATCAAGACTCTTAAAATTCTTTATCTCTGGTTCTTAATTGCACATCTACTTGTTATGTTTGTTTGCCATTAGCTACAGAGAAAGTTTATGATTTTCAGTTTCTTTTGTAGCTGTGCTCTGTTTCTATCCTCTCCTTCCCTTTTCTCCACTTTTCCTTTTCACTGCTTGAAATTCACATATTGTGATCAGTAAAACTTCCCTTCTCCCTCCTCACTGATCTATGTAGATGTATATAACAGTAAAAAATCACATGCAGGTTTTAAATTTTTGTAGAAGGTAGGGATTTTTGTATAAGTGATATATAGCATAATAATTTAGGTGTAGCCATTGCAATGAGTAGATGATCTAAAATGATCATGAAAGAAAACAAGCAGAGGAAGAAGAGTTTTTTAAAAAAAACATACTGTCAGATTTAGTGTTCAGTATCTAACGCTCTTAAATGTATATGGTCCAAGCATATATTCTGCAGAAAAAAATGAATGGTTCTTTACAACATCTGCATATTGTAGTTGGAGGTGATTTGAATCAAACATTTGATTACTTTTCTGATTGCAACACTCCATCCTTAAGTAACTTCTTTGAGTACTACTATGAAAGATTATATTTCTGAATTTAATGTTGTTTTATATTGGTCACATTATCTACTGAATATTATCTAAGAGCAGTAGCTAGCTCTTTTCTTTCCCTTTCTTTCCTCAACTTACAGAAATTATTTGGGCTACATTGTTTTCCTGGTACCTTGTTCCTTGACATCAAAACGTATGTCACAATGTCTGAATCTTCTCCTGCAAACTCAATACTTTCTTTGATATAATCCTTACATATACTTGATTAGAGTTTCTGATACTAAAGGGATTTATTTGCATTGGTGTCATTATTATGGGGTACCATCAAAACATCTATTTAATATGAAATTATTGAATACCTTTCTTATAAAAAGGAACAATAGGACCTGGCTCTCTGGAGAAGGCTTCAATGCTGGAAAAAGTAGACTGGTAGAGAACAAGATATCCAGCGGCAAGGTAGATTTCGTTACAATGGTGATGAAGGCACTACTTAATGACTTCAAGGACTAGATTAGAGACTGATCACCATAGACCAAATCTAATTATATTGTCACTAAGAGTCAACACTGACTTGATGGTGCATAATCAGACAAGGTATATGTTTCTGAAACCTCATTTTTACTATATACTTTCCAATCTTCATGCATTTACCTGGGCCCTAGAAATATTTGTAGGGGCTGAGAGGGGATATCCAAAGCCACCCTATCTGTAGTAGTAGTGGAATTCAAAAAAAATTACTACTGGTTCTGTGGGCAGGCTTGGTGGGTGTGGCTTGTGGGCACAGGGGAAGGATACTGTAAAATCTCCCTTTCTACCCCACTCCAGGGGAAGGTTAGTACAAAATCCCCATTTCCTTCTGATCAGCTGGGACTCCAGAGGCAGAGAATAGATGGGGGCAGGGCCAGTCAGAGATGTGCCAGTTCTCCGGACTACTCAAAATTTCAGCTGAATACTATCTCTGATCTGTAGGCATATCTCTATTTCTATAGAAAGAGAAAGACGATCTTTCTAGTCCTTGGATCTCCTCCTAGACTCCCAAAATTCATTAGTTTTTCTTCCAATATTTCTTCTTAGCTATTTATCAGTATCTAAGAGATATATAGTAACTCACTGAGACTTGATTACCAAAAGTTGAGTTCTATGTGGATTGCTTATATGTAGGACACAATTATCTTATATTTATGACATTATTATTCATTATAACATATAGTACATATGTTTGATGTTAACAATCTCAGATAAATTTATACTTTATTTTATTATTGAAGTATATTGAAAGAAAGAGATGAAAGACAAAAGAGAAAAAAATAAACAACAAAGTCAAAATACATATTTTACAATATCTGAGCATTAAACCTTGATTAGATGGAATAATATAGATCAGCCTTTCCATTAGGTTGCTAAAGAGCCAGTTCATAAACAAAGAGTAAACATATGCCATTAATCCAAGATTGTTAATCTGGAGTGGCATTGTCCTTCCCTTGTAAAAAGAGTAATAGTTGTTCAGATAGTGATAATTTCCAAAATTTTGGTGTTCAAATTAACAACATGATAATTCAGCCCTATTCCATATTAAGTTACAGATATTAAATCAAATCGGGCAACAATAAGACAAGCCTACATTATATATATAAACATATTCCATTGCTTTTTCCTTTCAGAGAATGAGGTTGAGACTCGGAACAATTTCCTAGAAAACCGCACTTTCAAACCACTTCTTAACACTGCCAAGAAACCATGTGGACACAACCATGTAATCACAGAAGCAGAGTTCAACTCCAGGGAATCTTTACTTTTTTAAAATGTTATTAGCATTTTCCTCACTGTTCTAAGTAATCTTGAATCTGCCATGTGGAAAGAAACTGTTATGTTTCCATTATTTGTGCCACAGATTTCTTCTGAGCTCTTATTTAGTCCGCAGTGCTGGTCAAATTGCTTTCAATACCCACCCCACAGGGCAAAGTTTTTTCTGAGTGGCATGCAGAGTTTTATTTTCAGTCAGCTACAAAGTTGACCAAGAATTTGTTTGCCCACAAGGGTAGTTGTACTGAAAATAAAATTTAAAAATGCTATTGGGAAAAGCTGTGTTTTGAAGCTGATAAATCAAAAATTGTATGTTTCAAAGAACAAAAGCACGTACCACGTTTTAAAAATTGGCTGTGGGATTTCTGTATATTGCAGACATAACCCACGATGCATTTATCCACATTTCAAAAATGAAATTTTGGACAGGAATATTGCTCTGTTAATCTTTCCAGCATGGAGTAATTCTTCCCAGGAAGCGTCTTCACAAGCATATGGCAACTGTGGGGCTGCAGAGTAATGAAGTGATAGAGATATGTAACATGGAAAGAGACAGAAAAACAGAAGTCTGGTTTGAGCGGAAAGTAAGTAGAAGGAATTTGCAGTGTTATTGCTCGAATATTTGGGACAGCTGGAAGAAGCAGCTAGAGCAGGAAATGGAAAAAGATGATGGCCATCCTGCCATCCTTTGGGCATTTGCATTCCTTGGCACAGGGAAAGTGCTAATCAGGGAAAACACAGAAAGGGAGAAACTTCTTGGCTTGATCCCTTTAACACAATATGGCTTTAAGCTCTGTGGACTTCAATTCCCAGAATTCCTTAGCCAGTATAGCTGGCTGGGGAATTCTGGGAGTTGAAGTCCACACTGCTTAAAGCCACCAACGCTGAGAGACACTGCTTTAACAAATAGCTATTAGTGCACAGGGTCCCTGTTGATGCAGTATCACTGAGACCCTTCCAGCCTCTCAGTATGAAGCAGTACATGCCATGTGTCCCCCCCACCCCATGGCCTTTCCTTCTTGCCTGCCTACCGTAGATATACAAGGCGAAGTTGATGAGCTGTTCAGCTTAGTGTGAAATGTGTTACATTTTCCCCCCAGCTGCTTCCTGATTGCAGTATTTACTTTTAATCTCCTCTGCCTCAATGCCCGATAAAAACTTTGTCACATTAGATGGTGACAGATGGGAAAGAGAAGGGGGAGATCACTGCAAGAGAACGTCCTGCTTTCCCAATAATTTTTCACAACGCCAATTATGTCCTTCAGTGCTTCCCGGCATGTGCACCCATGTCAGCAGAGAAGGAAATAGAAAGGCATAAATAAAGACAAAACCAGGCACTGTGTGGCTTTAATCTGCAGAATAACATTTCTCATTGGGGTGAAATATGGTTGGATTTTCTCCCTGGATTGGCTTGTCTGTGATC
Organism: Thamnophis sirtalis; assembly: GCF_051295495.1. NCBI lineage: Eukaryota > Metazoa > Chordata > Lepidosauria > Squamata > Natricidae > Thamnophis > Thamnophis sirtalis. Next base: position 128,125,811 of record NW_028261381.1, read on the forward strand.
TGGAAAACACCCAGTCTGGAAAGTACTATAATATCTCTATGGCATGATAAGTTCAAGAATATCTCTGGGACTTTTCCTGCAGTCTTTCTTATTTTACTTCTCCCAAGCCACAAGTCCAACTCTGATCCATTCCATAAGCCATGTTATTCCTTCTATGCAAGGGTGGGCTGCTATGGGTTTGCCCGGGTTTGGGAGAACCCGTAGCTAACGTTATGGCCGGTTCAGAGAATCTTTAAATCCCACCCGTGGCTGGCCCTGCCCACCACTCCCCTCCCCGGAGTCTCCACACAGCCCATTTTGGATGGGAGGTAAGTGCAGGGCCTGTGCGGAGGCTCAGGGAAGGGGGGGAAATGGGCCTCCTGGATGTTCTGGAGGTACTCGAGAGCCCAGTGGAGGCAGTTTTCGCCCTCCCAAAGGCTCAAGAAAAGTCTCTGAAGCCTGGGGAAGGCAAAAACGTCCCCACCACAGTGGTGTAGGAGGCCAACTGGGCCACGCCCACCATGGCCACACCCACCAAACAACTGGGCAGAGAACCCATTGCTGACATTTTTGTAGCCCACCCCTGCTTCTATGTAAATTAAATATTCTTATTCTTTGCTGTGGTGGAGAGGAAGAGAGAAATGGCTCCTAAAAAAGCTCATTCAGATTTTTAAAAAACTGACTAGATCCTATTTATTGGGGAATTAGATTCAGCAGGTAAAGTGCTTTACATTTTCTCACCTTAAATACATGTGTGACATTGATTCAGTGGGAACTTCAGAGAAAGCGAGCTTAAGTCTCAGTCTTTATCTTTCTAGCTGTCAGAAATAGCTAAATTTGGGGAGCAGGAGGTCAACTGTGTTATAGTATTATATATAGATATGTATGTATTGTCTGTTCCCCTCATATGGGTATAATCTCTATTCAGGTATGCTTTAGAGAAAAGTCACTGTATTTTCACAATTGTTTATAATTGATATGTATGTATGTATGTGTGTGTGTGTGTGTGTGTATATATATGTGTGTGTGTGTGTGTGTATATATATATATATATATATATATATATATATATATATATATATATATATATATATATGTATGTATGTATGCATGTATCTATGTATGTATGTGTATATATATATGTGTGTGTGTGTGTGTTTATTTATTTATTTGTGCTGATAAATAAATAAAGGGAGATATATATATATATATATATATATATATATATATATATATATATATATATATATATATATATATATATATATATATATATATATATATATATATATATGATTTTTACAACCCCTGGTAAGCCCCAATTATGGGAGGAAGCCAACTGCTTCCATCATCGGTCCCTCGGCTCGTCACAAGAGTCCATCACGACAGAAACCCAATATTTTTACTGTTGCCTTTGTTACACATTTTGTGTTATATTTGTGCTGATAAATAAATAAAGAGAGACTAGTATAGATGTATTTCAAGCTATTTAGCTCTCATCAGTAGCCATACCCTATATATATAGCAATAGCACTTAGACTTATATATTGCTTCACAATATATATTGCTCCACAGTGCTTTACATCCCTCTCTAAGTGGTTTACAGAGTCAGCATATTGCCCCCCCAACAATCTGAGTCTGCATTTTACCAACCTCAGAAAGGCTGAGTCAACCTTGAGTCCATCAGGATCGAACTGCTGGCAGTCAGCAGTATCAGCCTGAAATGCTGCATTCTAACCACTGCGCCACCACAGCTCTCTGAAGACAAATAATTTTAATGGTCCAATGAAAAACACACACCTTTCTATTAGAAGCTAAAGGTCCCAAACAGTAGTTTCCAAACTGTAAAGCAAGTGGTCTTGGCATTTGTCTCATTCCAATATGTTGGTTCTAGCCTGCTTCTTTCAGCAGAAGAGATGCTTAGCAACTTTACATACGGTAATTATGTGACTGTTGATTTGCCTTAAGACATGGATTCCTTAAAATATAGTTATTTTCTTTTTGTATTAAGAGCAATTGGCAGAGTTCACACTAAACCAAATGAAGGAAACCGCATAAGAACATAGAGCTTATGTTCTCTGGCTTAAAACTAATTCTTGCACCTTCATGTCCTAGAAGGCCCAACACAAACAAGGTAAGCTGCAGAAGGAAATGATACTTTTAGACTCTTGGAAACAAAAAGAAAATCTGTTTCCAGGTCTTTTATAGTTTGAAAATGTTTTACTGGTAAGTTTATTTTATTTAATGATACCTGGTTTAGTATTTTTTAAAAAATAACTTAAAGAAAAATATAATTACTTTTTTCCTACATATCCAACAAGGCTTGTAAGAGTAGATTTCATTTGCTTCCAGTTTTTTAAAAATATCTATTAAAAAAATAAGTCCCCATATATGTACACCTGATGCAGTGTCTCTTTTTTCTGCAAAATGTGATTCTCATTCATACTTAATATCAGTTGTTTCCAGCTTGGTATCTTTCACATGTCATTTCCATCATCCAGGAATTTATAGAACTGCTAGTTGAGGATGATAGGTACTCTCATCCAGCACATCTGGAGGGTATTAGGTGAGCAGTCCTTCCTTTAGCCTAGACCTGCCTGTATGCCCGCAGTTAAAAGAAAGGGTCAAGCAACATGCATAAGTGAACTTATGACAGCATGCAGTGCCACGCATGGATGAGAGCATCTGTTTCTCTCTCTCTCTCCCTTCCTCTTTCCCTTTTTCTTACACAGAGGAGAGAAGTTTGCAAAAGTTATGCATATTCTTTTTTTAAAAATATACTTTTTTTATTTTCCACTTTCATAACATATAATCACATGTATACTATTACATAGCCAATATCCTATTGTGTTAAGTAGTAATTACATCAGTTCCTCTTGTCATCAATGCCCAGAACGATAAAAACCCATTATTAGCTCTTCTGCTCTCCATACACCTCTTTCTTCTACCTCTCTCCTACCTCCTTTCTTCCCTCCATCATCCTTTTCTACTCTACTTCCCCATCCTTTCTCCTTCTCCTTTCTCTTCATTCCTCCTTATCCTCCTCATCTTCCCCCCTTACCCTCTCTCCTATCCCATTCTTCCTATCTTTCTTCTCTCCTCTGTTTCCCACTCTTCCTCTTATTGGTGTATTTCAGCTTCTGAACAAACTCCATTCTATGTTGATGGTATTTATGCTTCCATATCAATATACTTAACATATCTTAGTTTTAAAGAAAAAATAAGAGAAGACAGTATACATGTGCAATCATATTACATTAAGATCTAATACCCCTCGTCAAGCCTAATATTCATCCCTCCCTCCTACCCTCCCCCCCAACCCCCCCAGCCTTCCCTCCCCCGACTTTCCAGAACCCATACACGGTATAAATCTTTAACAAAAACAGTCTAAAATATATTGGAAAAAAGAATAAAAAATTGATAACATTTTTACATTGAGCTTAGCTCCTCCTTGCTAGGCTAACTTTAAACAATTTATATCATTCCTGATCTTAATCATAAGCTATCTGGAAGTTATGCATATTCTTGAATGCTATTGCCAATCTGCTATTTGAATGCTATTGCCAATCTGAAATTTCAAATATACGCTAGGGACTAAAGCAAAAACAACCCTATTCCACCTCTCTTCAGGAAGAAACATTGTGAGAAGCCAGGACAAATTGGAGGGTGTGTGTTTGAAAGTACCTAATAAAATGATCCAGGATGCAACTTCAAATTCCTGAGCAACAGAGCACAAAACTGACACAAAGGCTCAAGATTAATTTAACAGATCTTACAGTAGGCTGCAAGAAATTAGTAGAATTGTCCACCTTTGAATGAAAGAGGGTGGCAGGCAAAAGAATATGATACACCTCAACCTTTCACTTTGCACAGCAGAAGCAGCAATGCTCCGGGGTGTGAAGCATTAAGGGAAGGCCAGTATGCTTTGACTGGCAGTTCAGCTCAAATAAAACGGTGCCAGAATTCACTGATCCAAATGGCAAAGTAAAGACAATTGTTCTGCTGCCTACAAGTGGAGAGTAGTTTCACTTTGCTGTTTTGCTTTAAGGAAGTTCTTGGTGAAAATTTCATTAAAGCAAATGCCCCTTCAAAGCTCTCAACACCCCTAGTATTGAGTGAGGGAAAGAAGAGTTGAAGCTGCATGCTATCTATGTGTTGTCATCCTTTCAGGCAAATTCCCAGAGCGTTTGCTTCTGATAGTTTCAGGTGAATGTTGAAAAATGTGAGGGATCATATCTGAGTCAAAATTTCTCAGAAGAGATGGTTCTGAATAAAATAACTAGGTCCACTTGCCAAATTGTCCTTCCCAGGGGTGAAACCAACTTATCCTTCACTACCGGTTCGCAAATGTGAGCACACGCATTCACAGGACCTTCTGCGCATGCACAGAACATCAAAAATGGGACGTGATGACATCCGGGAGGGAGGGAAGAGCCTCCTGCTGCCATCGCTACCGGTTCACCCAAACCGGATAGAACCGGATGAATAGCATCACTGGTCCTACCCCATTTTTTGCTTTGTGGTACTATCAGCTGACATTGCCCTAGATCCATATTAATCTGCAACCCTGAAGATGCCAAATTGTTCCCAGTTTTCCAATAGAGGGAGTCCTTGCTTAGTGGCTGCCTTGCACAGGGACCATTTGCACTTATGATGGTGATTAAAAAATAATTTTGAGACCAGTCCTCACATTTAGCAATACTTAGACTTATGTAACTTATATAACACTCCATAGGGATTTACAGCCCTCTCTAAGTGGTTTTTCAGAGTTGGCCTATTGCCCCCAACAATCTGGGTCCTTGTTTTATTGACCTTGGAAGGATAGATGGCTGAGTCAATCTTGAGCTTGTAAGGATCAAACTCCTGGCAGTATGAGCAGAGTACACATTGCAATACTACATTCTAACCATTGCACCACCACAACTCCTAATACATTTGCAACCTTGGCAAATGTCTGTAAAGCACAAGACAACTGAAGTAAGATTACAAGCATAGTCACAGTTTCGCCTAGTGACTGCTACATTTAGTGACTGAATTGCCATCCCAATTGTCACTGAACAAGGATTATATTGAAACCTATATAACAAACCTGTATATTTATTGCTGCTGCAAAACAATAATAAAAGTATCAAACTCCCCCTCGTCTGCAAAAATACCCATCCCATCATACAGGGAAGTAGTGGTGTACATTAAAACCAATGAAGTGGCAAGGGTTGAAAAGTGAACAGGTGTCTGGTGGGACAGGTCACAAGTGTCTATGGAGATTCTCAGTCATCCAGGTCATGGTTGTCCCAAAAGTGCTTCTTTTCAAAAGGCAGCTGGACTTCCTTCCCTTTCCAAAATTCAGTTGCCTTTAAAAAAAAAAAACACCACTGGGACAGGGCACAAACAGGCCAACTAGTTGGAATTGCAGATGGCAGCAGCAGGGCTTTTGAACCACCCTTGAAAAGCATTGCTCCAGTTGTTGTTAACAGTGAACTCTGGTTCTTGAGAAGTTGTTGGGGAAAATCTTCTACTTTTGGTCAAATTTAGAGAAATAATAGCTTCCCTCTCATTTCTGTAGCCGTAAACAAGGTGAAGACTTTCAACAGGTAACTCATCTGTGTCCAGCTACACGACAGTATCTAACTAATTAACCTGACAGATTATGTGTCATCAAGTGTCAAGTTTTAGCAACCACTTAGATATATTTTCTCTATAATGATCTGTCCTTAACCTGGTCTTTCAGGACTTCCAATGATGCACCAATGGCCACTGTAACTGGGCCCATCGATCAACCGCCCCCTCTACCACCACCACCCTACTGCTAGTTATCCTCTTTTCTTTCCCAGAATTAGAATTTTTTTGAGAGATTTTGGTCTTCACATAAAAGTTCGTGAGTAAAATCATTTGATCCTGGTCTTTGTACTCCGAGCAATAATCTGAATCTATTTGTTCAATGATCCATTTGTTTGTTTTATCCAACACTAAAGTTCAAAGGCATCAATACTGTTCCTATCCTGCTTCTTCTAACCATGGCTGATTTTCTAACCTTGGCTGATTTTAAATAATTAAGTAGGGTTGAATTAGGTGAGCATTTATGTCAGAGTTCTCCCAACCAACAGTAGAACTGGAACCTTGACGGGCATTTATTCAAGGACACATGAGTTTGGTAACAATATATATATTGCAAAAGCTAGGAAAACTGCTAAGGAAGAACTGAAGAAACTGCCAAGAGCAAGAAAGAAGCCCCTGTTTATAGTAGGAGCAAGGTTAAATTTTTACTTCGCTTTCTTCCTTCCTTGTGGAAGGGTGACAATCTCCCTGCTTTGGGGTTGGGAGAAACTGTCAACAACTGTTCTTTGCTTCAGAAATGAAATGTTCTGGTTTCAGGCTATTTCCTTCTGCCCTTGCCAAATCACAATTCAGATGGGAAATCCCTATAGGTTAGACAGGGAAATTGAAAAAAGCAAACTAAAAGAAAGCACTACAAACCCTCTCAAGAAAAGCTCATGGAAATGTCCATGAAGACACCAAGAGCCGAGTTAATTTCAAAGCCAACTTCATTTTTTTTAAAATTCCTGCACACTCTCACAAAAGTCCAGAAAGTATTTGCAGCAATGCCGAAAGCCAATGGCTAAACAGTGGGACAGAAATATGACCAGCATCCTCACCTAGAATCATCCCACACCAAAAGAATTGGAGCCATGTCGACATCAAGCTTTCAGATCTTATGCCAGAGAGATGTCCTGAAGGATTACAACATTTGCACAGGGAACATCTTTTAACAAAGTAATACATAAAGACAGTCCCTGAGCACAACTAGAGTGATGAATTCTGACTAATGCCGTTCAGTGTTGTCTTTGCCTAGAAAGCAAAACAGCCTAGAATCTGCAAAACAAGTGAGGCAAAATGCACGTTTGAAAGTGCGACTATCCCAAAATAAATGTGATCGATGGCAGCTTCTGCAGTTAGCTATAACCATGGCAATTGTTGGGCAGATGATAAATGATACTTTCCCCTTGGCTGAGGGACTCAGTTGGATGCCCCTGTCTAGAATATCAATTGTGGTACTGGGCAGAGAAATTCTCCAGCAACTTTTCTCCTCCCACTTCTCATTCATTCTGAAGAAAAGCTTTAGAATTTTTTTTTTTGAAATTTAGGAGAAATTCTATGGGTTATTTTTATAGATATTTTATTAAAACTTGTGATTATAATTGTAAAATTAATACATACTAAACTTAAAGAGAAGAGAAGAAAGAGGAATAAATATGCAAGGAAAAAGAAAAAGAGAACAGAAAAGAAAAGAAGGAAAGAAAGAAAGAATTAAAGAAAGAAAGAAAGAAAGAAAGAAAGAAAGAAAGAAAGAAAGAAAGAAAGATAGATAGATAGATAGATAGATAGATAGATAGATAGATAGATAGATAGATAGATAGATAGATAGATAGATAGTATGGGTTATGTGTGGCATTCTTGGACTTAACTTAGTGATGAATTAGTTGAAGACTATGAAAGGATGACCTGCTTTTCAATATACCAACTGATGTCCAGTGACCTGCAACTTCCCTGGTTTCCCACTAAATTTCCATTAAATTTCAAGCAGAGGCATTTACAGGGCAGGTAAAAAAAAACCCCCAAAATTAGAAGGGGCAAACAAGGCCCTACCCCCTTTTCACATGTGTAACAAAAAGGGATCACAATTTGTGGACCTCATATTGATATTTTTTTTTGGTTTCTTCTTTTTTTCTCTCTTGTCCTCTGCAGATGCTGCTGAACTGCAGGAGGACATTATGAGGAACTTCCTTCTACTGGACTTTTTCAGTGCTAGGAATGCTGTCAGTTCCATGATGGAGTTGTTGAAAAACTTTTGTGGAATTCTTCTTACCCCTGGAAAAATGCTAAAAGAAGAAACTGTTTTCTTTGTCCACAAACTTGATAGAAATGTTTAAGTGGCCATTTGTGTCCAGCTCTAAGCAAAATAATGCTGTCAAGGAAGGACAGGAGTTTTAATGGTCCCCCACCCTATTAATCACTGGTAGAATCAGGCAGTGATTTTCAAGATCTGATTCCTGAAATTATTGACAATTACATACTATAGCCAATCACTAAAGACCAGAAGTTCCCTTTGATCAAGAACAGAACGTCTTGCTTTCTGTCTGTTTTGGGAGAGAGACTCTACATTATCAGTATTTTGCCCACACTGGCCTTGGGGTGCCTCTTGCCATCTTTCACACCCAGGAAGGAGCTTGCCTTAAGGATAAGGTTGTCTGGTTGGTTGTTTAATGAAAAGGGCTGTTAGTTGTTCTATGAAGATAGGTTGCCTGAAGTGTTCTGTGGCATCACAAATAATGCCAGTATTGTGACCTTAAGATTCCTTGTCCCTTAGAAGAGAAAAATGAAGTGAAGTAGCTACAGAACACTTCTTAGGAGCAAGAAACCTTAAGGTCATAATACTGGCATTATTTGTGGTGCCACGTCTTACTAAGTGACCTATTCATTTGTCGTATGTTAATCTGAATTTTGATATATTTAAAGAGGCAAATGAAATTCTTGCAATAAACGTGTGCTTCCATACATTTAAATTTAGCATCATATGAAGCATTTGGAACCCAACCCATTGGTGAGAAATCAGTGTATCAATAATTTGATTATGACTGTTTAAAATAGAAATGTTCTCTAGCCTTACCATTTGTTCTGGAGTACTGGAGATGAAAGGGGAAGGCTGGATAATTGTATACCATTCAAAGATAAAGAAAGCTGTGACTAAGACCCAGCCTGATTTATCGTCAATATTTGCAAAGAAAGTTTTACTCCCCATTGCTTTGTTTGTAACTACATGGAGGGCTTCCCCAGCGTGTTTGAATGCGGTGGAAGAGGGAGGCTTTGGTTTGTGAAGGGGGAGCAAGATGTTCCAAAAAGATTATCTCACAGTTGGAACTCGTTAATGAAAGAAATAAATTAGCTAAGTTCATTTTTCAGGGAATTCTTGTGTAAACTGGAAATTTTCCAGTCTATGAGTCCCGTGCAGGGCTACCTCATAAATCACAGCAAGCAGGTTGTCTGTATACCAAGAGCAGCCTCATTCTGAGGGAGGGAGGGAAAGTGCCCAACATATGTTCATAGAGAAAAAAATTACAGAAGTAAAACGAGGAAGACAAAATACTTCCCTCACCCACGGCTGGAAAAGGAAAGGGCTCAGCCTCCGGCATTATGACATACGGTGTTTCCAAAGAGTCTCTTCCTTCCAACCAGGAGAAAGCACCTGAAATGGGTCAGCTTTTAATTGAATACAATGTTAATTACAGCATGCACTATTAACGGTTTGTGGGATTTGACTAATTAATGTAATAGTTTGTGAGTCACGCTCATTAAATATGAAAATTACGCTGGCGAAAAGTATCGGTTTCATTATCAATCTTGTATGGACAGAAATTAGGGAGGGGATGAACAATTGGTGGGGGGAGAGATACCCATCTTGACTTATGGAGCAATTAGCTTTTTTCTTTTCGAGAAAGACTTAGTACATACAATATGGAAGAAGCGGAGTTCTAGTCAAAAGGGGTAGGGATTAAAGAAAGAAGGCAGTAGGGCAATTGGGAGGAAGAAACATATGGTTGCAAAGTGCAAATTCTCTTGAGATGGTCAGCATCTTTGGGAAGGAGCAAGGACAAATAAATAGAGTTATGGATGTGGAAGTCAACAAAAATTGATCAGCTTGATAATAAACATGGGACAGGAGAGTGAAGAGAGAAAAATCTGTCAGGAGGCAAAATAATGAGGCTACTCCAAGGGATTAACAATTAAACTCCTGACAGAAGGAGGCAATTGCTCCTGAGTGAGATAAAAGTCTAATATAACACAGAGAGAACATTTTCCAAGTACTGTGCAGGGCTTGGTGGGGGGGGGGGTGCTTCATCCCTGTTAATGATGATGAATAAATGGTGCACAGGGAACTCCAGCAAAACAGGAGGAAGGTAGGATGGTGCCAGCCCTATTATTTTTATTGCTGTCCTTTGGGGTGATTTTAGATGCACTTGCTGCATGTGTTGGGGGAGAGAATGGCTTCTTGCCAATACAGCAGGCCAAGCCCCCTGCCCTATAGATGCTCTGCAGCTGGAGGCTCGTGATGGAGCCCCAGAGGAGAGCCCAAAAGGAGCAACCGCAAAGGAGAAGATCTGCCTTATAAAGTGACAAAGAGAAATGATAGGCAATTAACTTAATACCCCAAAGCCTTGGAGGAAACCCCAAATATTACCCAAATAAAGTCAATAAATCATGGATGCAACTAGTGAAAGACAATGGACCCACACGCAACTGATAGGGAATCTACTTAGGGATCTTGGCTTCCCCCCCCCCCCCCAGATACTCGAACTTGAAGATTGGAAAAGATGCAAAAGTTGACCAATACTTATTTGTTTGCTTATAGGAATGTCCATTGTTCATTGATAGGATAGGATAGGATAGGATAGGATAGAATAGAATAGAATAGAGTAGAGTAGAGTAGAGTAGAGTAGAGTAGAATAGAATAGAATAGAATAGAATAGAATAGAATAGAATAGAATAGAATAGAATAGAATAGAATAGAATAGAATAGAATAGAATAGAATAGAATAGAATAGAATAGAATAGAATAGAATAGAATAGAATAGAATAGAATTCTTTACTGGCCAAGTGTGATTGGGCACACAAGGAATTTGTCTTTGGTGCATATACTCTCAGTGTACATAAGGAGAATAAAATACACTCATCAAGAATAAAAAAATACAACACTTAGTGATTGTCAAGATTACTAATAAGCTAGCAAATCGTATTAGGAAACAAATAAAAACAATAGAAATTGAAAGATACATCCAACATGGTAATAGTAATAAGTTGGAAGAGATAAATGATAGTAAGGAAGAGAAGAAGAATAGTAATACAGTCTTAGTAAATGATGATGCTGAAATGATGATGATACTGAAACAACACCAGCAAAAATCAAAAGGACAGCTACAACAATATAATTAAAGCCCTGACCATTTTTCTGTGCCTTGCAAGGCTCCAGCTGCAAAACTGCAGCTGCACTCATGTCCTTTTTTATTCCTCCCCTCCATGCAGTCCTTCCTGTTAATTTACAGCAATGTCGTTCTTTTCTACAATAAATATTATCCAACTAGATGATATGAAAACTACAATAGCAATAAATACGAAGTAGAAGAAATAAAAAAAATTACAAAAGAGAGGAAAAGAAAAAGAAAACTCCTACAGGTAGTCCTTGACTTACAAATGTTCATATAGTGACTGTTCAAAGTTACAACAGCACTGGAAAAAATGACTTATGATCTGATTTTCACACTTATGACCATTGCAGCATCCCTCTGGTCATGTGATCCAAATTGGCAACTGGTATGTATTTATGACCATTGCAGCATCGGGGGTGGGGTGGGGTGGGGGGTGTCATGTGATTAACAAACCTAATACTTCAATTATTAAGCACTTTTGCAGGTTAAAGGGATTAATTGAAAGGCTTCTTTATGCCCTCTACTTAGGCTAACAAAAGGCGAGTTTGCCTTAAAAACAAATAACTGTACGAGCAATACAGCAATACGGTTTTGGCTATTCTTCTTATGCCTTTGGCAGCTTTCCTGGTTATGCATCATTCATTCACAGCTCCAATCTAGCACAAGAGCATTAAGCAAATTGGAACTGCCTTCAGTGGATTTCTAAGTCATTGATGTTGAGAGTTTTAAGGGTGTTGAGTTCATTGAGAAATTACTTGCTTCTCAAGGAAAGCCAAAGCACAGTAGGACTAGATTATAAACATTCTGTGGCAGTATATTACTTTCTGCTCTAGGTTAAGAGCTTTATACATGTTTCCGAAAAGGATGAAAGATGATGAAATATCATAAAGAAATTATCTGGTTGTTTTTAACAAATCCAATACGCTTGTTAATTACAATGGAACAATTTTGTGATGGTTCACCATCCAAGGTCACTTGTTTGCGATGGGCAGCTATAGAAATTGAGTAAATAAAGAAATCATTCATGCTTTATGTTTTGAATAGCTGCTGGGGCCCCTGTCAGTGTATTTTCTATCGGGATGGGGGGGGGGAGTTGAGACTTTTTCAAATGTTTCTACTACTTGCTAAAGTGAAAAATAAAGTAATATGAATAAAGTGCCAGAATTAGTTACCTACTTTGTAGCTGTCTAGTCAATGATAAACCAGATTTAAACAAGCTACAAATATTTTAATTTCAATGCTCATTCTAAACAGACATTGAAAATCCCCCTGGTTCTCACAACAATGCCAGGAAGTCCCCAAATTATAAGTCACTGCTTTTAGATAGCACCTTAAATTCTGCAACTCTTACCAGCCTCAGGGAACTATAAACTCTTAATTTTATGGGCAATGAGAAGTTTTCTAGACAAAGATTACTGTAGGTTGATTGACAGATCTCTTTCAGAAGAAGATCAGGAGGACACAGGGTTTGATTTATCAGGCAAGATAGGCACAATTATGTAAAATACTGTATAACCTAAATATGTTGAATAACACATTCAGAAAATGCCTCCAATATATGTTTGACTTCTGATTGGTTATTTTTTTAAAATTACTCTAGTAAATGAGAGAAATGTTTTTATTCTTGCAGTATATCCAGCAAAGACTGGTTTGGGGAAAGTCAAATCCTCTACAATCAATGTTAGAGGGGCAAAAAGATTTTGGCACCAGAAATGTCAGGGTTCCAAGCAATAGATCCATAGCAAGCAAAACTCTGAGGTAGGTGAATTCCTCAAAGAATAGCTTTATTGGTAGGCAAATGTCTGGTGAAAACCATGTCTGAAGTCTCCCATGGTTTTCAGCTAATTAAAAGTAAAAGTTTTTCTACTTTCTCAATCAGTCACATGATCCAATCACGGTGCAGACTGGCAGCTGGGTAGCATCACTCTACCTTCCTCCAACCAGGTGTAAGAATGTCCTTGGTTCCCAAGAGAATATATTTTGTTTTGGCTACAAAATCCCCTCTATCTCAAATCCCACCTCCCCATCCCTCCGCTCCAGTGTAACAACACTGAAGCAGTCAAAAATGGCTTCAGCCAGGTCATCTTCAGGGTTGACGAATAGTTCTGTTTGCCTAATTCCTATCTAGGTCTTTTTATACCAAGTACTGATTGTATCTATAAGCTTCCACAAGATGGGAATTCATGTCTTATTGGTATTACCCTTAAGAATTATTGTCAATCAGAAATGGGGACTTTTGGAAAGGAAGAGAGGAGAAGGCTGCCTCAAGGAATTAAGAAAAAAGAAAGTCTGGATCTTGGGAAGAGTATAAAAGGGTGATGCTGCAGGTGCGGTGTATCTGCATTGAAGATGTTAGTTTGGAAACAATGAATAAGAAAAGAAAAAAGAAAAGAAAGCAATTATTTAGAAATGGCCAAGGACTTAAGCAAAGGGAGAAATGAAAAGATTTATCATAAATAAAATGAAAAGGAGAGAAGGCACAAAGGTTTGGTTGCTTGGCCAGTATGGAAAATAAGAATTGCTCACTCTTTAGGTGTGATCTGGGGAGGAGTGTGGGTGATGGAACTAAAGAGGAAGAGCAGAGGATAGAACTTGGATGTCCCAACAAAAGGATGTTCAAGACAGGAATGAGAAAGTGCTTTAAGGCTTATGCAAAGCAGCTGTGGCTCACCAAGGAAGCAGGAGACATTAAACTATTAAGATTCCTTTGTTGGTTGGAAAGTAGACTTTGAATTGGATAGAATTCAATGAAAGCTAAGGGGGCATGCTTTGGGGTAGCCTCTGGGGGATCAGCTTCTTGAACTCAGACTAGCTACTGTAAAAAATAACAGGTCTAACCACAAGCTATATTTAGGTTCCCAGTCAAGGGAAAATTCACCTAAATCCCTTAGGAATTTTTTAGTCAAATGTATGTAGAGAACATTAAAGAGGGGCTTCTCCCAATGGACTTGTTATTGTTAAGTTGCAAAGTTGCGTCTGACCCATCTTGGTCCCATGGACAACATTCCTCCAGGCCTTCCTGTCCTCTACCATCCCCAAGAATCCATTTAAGCTCACCCCGGCTGATTCGGTGACTCCATCCAGCCACCTCATTCTCTGCTATCCCCTTCTTCTTTTGCCATCAATCGTTCCCAGCATGAGGCTCTTCTCCAGTGAATCCTTCCTTCTCATTAGATGGCCAAAGTATTTGAGTTTCATCTTCAGGATCTGGCCTTCTAAAGAGCAGTCAGGGTTGATCTCCTCTAGGACTGACTGGTTTGATCCAGAGGTGGGCTGCTCCTGGTTTGGCCCAGTTTGGCCGAACCAGTAGTGGTGATTCGGTCTGGGTCTCAGAACTGGCAGCAACCCAGGCTTGCCACGCCCCCAAACCGGTTCCCTGGTCTCTTCTGCCATTGGTGGCATGTTTCTGTGCATGCGCAGAATAAATTTCAGTTAACTGTGCATGTGCAGGCAATGCACATATGCAAGCAATGCATGCGCACACACAAGCAATGCATGCACGCGCACAAGCAGTGCATGCACATACACGAGCAACTGGTTTGATCCCCTTGCAGTCCAAGAGACTCGCAGGAGTCTTCTCCAGCATCACAGTTCAAAGGCCTCAATTCTTTGGCACTCAGCCTTTCTTATGGTCCAATTTAAGTCTTGCACACAGGTTAAACACCTTCCCATTATCCCATGTATATCAAGGTTCCAATTCTCAGGATAAAACTTTTATTTTTTATGTATTTAAAGTTAAAAGTTACAAAACAATCTGCCTTTTAGCTTGCCATTTGTAGTAGACCTGTGGATTATTGGTCTCCAAAGCCCCGTGCCTGCTCAAACTGTAAACTTCAACTGTCTTGACACCTGGATGCCTAATGGACATCTGGGGCAAAAAAGTTCACAGCCAGCATAGCCTCCGCTGAAGCCTGGCATCTGCACCGAAAGCCTTTCCATTTGTCAAACTTAAGTGATAATTTCTATTCAATCAGATACATACTATAAGAATATAAACAAATGCCTCCTGCTGTATCAACTTTGTGATCGCTTTCTTTTATAGCCATCATTTGTTACACATGGACAGAAGCTGTTCTGTAGAATTCCAAAGAGGGTATCATTTGGATGATCACCAAGAAGCAGCCACGCTCTTACTTTCCGACCCAAGCAACAGCAGAATGAAGTCTGTGATTTATGCCAAAACTTAGCATGCTCCAAAATTTCTTCCTGCTCCACTTTTCTAAACAATCCATTAGCTCATTCATTCTGCTGCAGGATGGTAGGATGGGGGGGGGGGGATACATCATTTTGCAGCACCTTGAGTAAAAGGATCAAAAACATTTCAGTTGATGAGTTTTTAATTTGTTTTTGTATTGTTTTGTCTTTTTTGTCTTTTGTACTCCCCCTTTCCCTATTTGGTTTGTTAGCCGCCCTGAGTCCCCTCGGGGAATAGGGCGGCATACAAGTTTAATCAAATCAAATCAAATCACCTTGAGTAAAAGAATCAAAAACATTTCAGTTTTCAAAATTTAGGTTAGTGGTGTTTTTTTTAAACTTGGGTATATACTATTTATTTGTTTGTTTTTATCCCAAAGTCTGGGAATTCAACTGCTTTGAAATATGGAGGGTCTAATTAGAGGGCTACTAAAATGTTGCAATTCTGAGGTATCAGCCCAAATTCAAAACTCCATTTAGTCATCAAGTCTTCTAGGTGACCTTAGATCAAAATCTCTCTCAGTTTAACCTTTTTAAAGGATTGTTGTAAGGCTCAAATGATGACTGGGGGAAGCTCTGTATGCCACTCTGAGCATTTTGTTAAGAATTTTTTTTTTAAGTATTGATTTAAAGAAATGTAAGAGTTTTTGTGCTGAATAAGATACATAAACAATGAGTCTAATCTACTGTCTCCAATAACTGGTACCAGAGACTTCTGGAAGTTGGTAAAGGTAAAGATTTCCCTCGCACATATGTGCTAGTTGTTCCCAACTCTAGGGGGCGGTGCTCATCTCCGTTTCAAAGCCGAAGAGCCAGTGCTGTCCGAAGACATCTCCATGGTGTGGCTGGCATGACTAAACGCTGAAGGTGCATGGAAGATTGTTACCTTCCCACCAAAGATGGTTCCCTATTTTTCTTCTTGCATTTTTACATGCTTTCAAACTGCTAGATTGGCAGAAGCTGAGACAAATAACAGGAGCTCACTCCATTACGCGGCTGTAGGGATTCGAACCGCTGAACTGCCGACCTTTCTGATCAACAAGCTTAGCATCTTAGCCACTGTGGGACCTAAATTAAAGAGATGGACTTAAATTCCCATTTATTGCTAACATCTGGCATTCAGAGACATATTATCTCTTTATGTAGAGGTTGCCTAATTAAAAGCCACTGATGAACTCATCATCCTTGATAGCAATAATTATATTTGCTACTTAAAGTTCATCAAATGATGGCAACAAATTCCATTGCGAGGCTATGCCAATGAAATATAATTCCAAATGGGATATTGGTTTTGAACATATTTATTGGTTTATTGAGAAGGTGCAAGGGCTGGACAGGACAATTTCTCCACACACTCTGCTTTGGGGTGGAGGTGCTGGAGACATTTTTACAAACAATATTATAAAAACAATGCTTGAATTGCCTCTCTTTCCCCCTCCTTTTTTAATATTGTCTTTGAAATTGAAAGCTTCAAGACACGAACTGCCTCATTATTAACTTTAAGGAACTGCTTAGGGAGTATTTTTGGATAAATACAAATGCTGTAATTAAATAAGTAAATAAACCAATGTTTCTCAACCTTGGCAATTTTAAGATATGTAGACTTCAACTCCCAGAATTCCCCAGTCAGCCGTGACCCTATGTAACCACATAACATTAAATAAACCTGCCTCTTTTGTGTTGTTGTTGTTGTTGTTGTTGTTGCTGCTGCTGCTCTACCCCAGTGTGTAATAATTTTTGAATAGAAATAATGTTCAGTATTAATTTTGGAACATTAAAATCGTCCATATCTATATTTTTCCTTTTGAACCAGGTATGTGGGTCTTGTGAGGGAATAGAATAGAGGGAAGGAGGGAAGGAAAGGGAGAAGGAATCTGTGTGAATCGGTTGGTTCCTCAAATCAGAATGCTAAGGGGTTTTCATTCAGGCATCCTTCTAAAACACGGGTCTCAAACTGGTTGTGTCACATTGCCATCACATTACATTTCGTGATGTTTTTCCATTCATGGAGCTGGGATGGGCCTGTGTGTGACACATCCAGCCTGCGGGCTGCCAGTTTGACACCCCTGTTCTAAAACATTACAGTGTAGATAAATTCTCCAAATTGATGAGGAAGTTAGGATGAAGTAGTTTTTTTAAATTGTTGTTATCCATTCTTCTGTGAAGATGGAATCTGATTCTTTAAAAGTAATTTTTTTAAGGTACTTTAACGTTACCTTGCATAACTGGATGATGTGGCTTTTGTTTCCTTACTGTTCTTGCTTTACATTTTTGCTACAAGCTTTGACAATGGTTTTTCTTTAGTACAGCAATGCCTCCAATACTGCTCACACAGATCAGTTCACGTCCACAGGGTTTCACTTTACAATCTTTTCTGTAATTAAGCAGTGCTAAGTCTCCAGCTAAATGGCCATGGTCTAGTTTTTGGGTGTCCTGGTGTCCTGTGGCTGGCATCAGAGGTGGCATCAGCAGGTTCTGACCAGTTCTGGAGAACTGGTAGCAGAAATTTTGAGTAGTTCAAAGAACCAGTAAATACCACCTCTGACTGGCCCCACCTCCATCTATTCTCTGCCTCCTGCGTCCCAGCTGATCGGAAGGAAATGAGGATTTTTCAGTAACCTTCCCCTGGAGTGGGGAGGGAATGGAGATTTTACAGTATCCTTCCCATGCCACGCCCATCAAGTCATGTCAACAGAACCACTAGTAAAAGAATTTGAATCCCACCACTGGTTGGCATCTTCAGAAAACAGAGGTGGGTTCCTACTAGGGGTAGGTTCCTGCCGGTTCTAACCAGTTCTCTAGAGGAGGTTCCAGAAATCTAGCAAGCCGTTTAGAACCTGTTCCACTGGTGGAACCACCACCCCTCGCTTGCTCACCCCAGCCTGTCCGGAGGCCGCTCGTTTGCTCACTCAACCCAGACCCATCTGGAAACTGCGCCATTGCTCACTCCCCCGCCCGTCCTCACTATCCTAGCCCCACCCACCACTCACTGATTGGCTGGCTCACCAGTTGTCCCACCCACCTTTGCAAGGTCCCCGGACTTGCCTAAGATGCCTGGCCACCAGAAAGCACGGGCGAGGGGTGGTGATGGCAGCAGGAGCTTAGGCGGCACAGCCGGTCTCCTAGAATCTCCTAGGTGCCGGCCGCACTGCACAAACTGTTGTCTGTCTCCCTGTGCTCAGAAAAGCAACTCTGGGGAGGTCCTTTGGTGGTGGCAAGCATCCTAGAACCTGCCTGTTAGCAAAGGACTTACCCGGGCTTTCTTTTCTGAACACGGGGAGATGGACGGTAGTTTGCGCCATCCACGCCACCCAAACTATCACCCGTCACCCCGTGCTCAGAAAGCAAGTCCAGGTCCAACCTCATAAAGCAGCGAGGAAAGATCCGCGTTTAAAGAGAGGAGCCTTAACCGTCGCCGAGGACTGCCGCTTGAAGAAGCAGGCGAGGGAAGCAATCGCTCCTTGTTCCAGGTCAGTTTAGCTGCAGTGCTTACACTATTTCCTGCCCGTTAGGCTTTCGCCAGGCTCCTTTTTCGCAATAAACCCGCCCCCTTCTCTTTTCGAGGCTGCGGAGTTGACTGGTTTCCACGTGCATCGGTGGCCGTGGCTCTTGGAGCTAACGCAGAGGGGGAAGCGGCTGGGGAGGATTTTCCCCACAGGGTTTGACGGAAAATTTCGCAGAATGAGGGTTTTGCAAAATGGGGAGTTTCTTCTTAAGGCTCCACTGTGTTTCCACGTTCTGTGTCTGGGTGGGTTTGCCTCCTGCCTCTTGGTCATCACGAACTCCTCATCAGGACCTTCCACAATGACCGGCCTCAGAATTACATCTCCACAATCTCAAATTTTATTTATTGTGTATAGAATATTTTAATGGTTTTATTTTAATAAATTTCCTTTTTTATATCTTCTTTTTGTAGATCATCCATTGGGGCAAAGAATTCAGTGACATCATCTTGGCCACTCCCACTTGGTCACATGGCCAACAAGCCACTCCCACTCAGTCACATGGCCAGCAAGCCACTCCCACAAAGCAGGCCACACCTACACAAGAGGTTCCAAAATTTTTTGAAATCCACCATTGGTTCCTACCATCTTGTTTTTTGCTATTGCGCATGCACACATAGCGCGCATCAAGTGCATGCACTCAAAGCATGTCCCTGAGCGAATCGGCAGTAGAAGAAGCTGGAACCCACCCCTGCTTCAGAGGCAGAGGGAGCATAGTGTATTTCACATCAACTCACAGGCAACTGAACCAGGGCTGACTGCGCTGTTGGAATGAACCTGGCAAGCTGATCTATGATGGTCCATTTCACAGGAGTCCAAGAAAGCAGGTTATTGATTAAATAATTTCCTGTTCAAGCATGTTTATTTGTTACTTAGCATGATACAGCCTGAAAGACTCTCCAATTTCAGTTTAATCCAATTGCTTCTTGATATCAGTCACCATGGTCATCTTTTTCTGAAATATACATGCCTGTTGGCTTTCTCTAGTCAGTCCTCAACTTACAGCAGTTCATTTAGTGACCATTCAAAGTTACAACGCCACTGAAAAAGTGACTTATGACCATTTTTCACGCTTATGACCATTGCAGTATTCACATGATCAAACTTCCGATGCTTGGCAACTGATTCATATTCATGATGGCGGCAGTGCCCTGGGGTCATGTGATCAACTTTTGCGACCTTCTGATGTGCAAAATCAATTGGAAATCCAGATTCACTTCACAACCAAGCTACTAATTTAACAAATGCAACCTTTCACTAAACAACTGTGGCAAGAAAAGTCATAAAATGGGGCTAACTCACTTAACAAATGTTTCACTTAGCAACATAAAATTCAGGCTCAGTTGTGATCATAACTCTAGGACTATGTGTCTGTGTGTGTGTGTGTATACACACACACACACGTATGTATGTATGTGTGGATGTATGTGTGGATGTATGTATGTATGTATGTATACCCTGTTTCCTCAAAGATAAGCCCTCCTCTGAAAATAAGCCCTTTCCGAAAATATTGCAATACAGCAGCAGCCACACTCGCCATCTCCTGCACCTCCAAAATAATAAGACCTCCCTGAAAATAAGCCCAAGTAATTATTTTGGGGGATTAAAAGAAAATAAGACCCTGTCTTATTTTCAGGGAAACACAATATATAACACACATTTACCCCATTGTTCCTATTGACAAAAAAAATCTGGGATTGGTGGCTAGACAAACTTTGCCACATTGGGCAAAAGAAGGCAGTTCACTGAATGGGATCTACAGGTAGCTCTGGATTATACGCAGTTGATTAACAAGGGGTTTGATTTCCCTTTATTGAATAATGGTACAAAAAAATAGCCCTCAAGCCTGCTAAATTTTTTCTTCTAAATTGTGCAGCTAAAATTTTGAAATCTCGATGTGCCTTTAGCAGTTTCCTTTAGAGCAGTTAATTCAAAGCGAGCTTTTCTAACACGGTCTGAAAATATTATCTGGAATGTGGACGATTGGAGCTGCTTCATCTGGGATGAGAAATTTATGACCAGGTGCAGGTGAGAGAAAAGGTCTGCATTTTCTTCCAGCAATTCAGATGCTCCCATTTGGATGCTACAGCAGCCCCAACCAAAGTTGTCATATGGACAAATCAATGGACACAAGGCAGATTCTATGGGGGGGTTTCCCCCCACCCTTAAATCCTTTCTTGGTCAAAATATGCATGGAAGTAAGAAGGGGAAGGATGACATATGTGCAGCCCATAGAAAGGCCAGTGTGTAATTTTTAATGGACTGACACACAAATGCAACATGATTCACTTTCAACGGGGCACCTGGAATAGACAGAAATTAATTAAAACAATCCCTCATTTCTCACAGAGGTTAAAACTTCTGAAGACTATCGGGGGGAGGGGTAAGAGAAGGAGTGGATCCCCCCTTTTTTTATTACTCTTAGATGGTATTCAGAAAGTCCATAAATACATCTCGTATACCTGTGATCCCATTCATCTTGCTGCCTCTCCTACTTCTCTTTGCCAACAATCAGATCCCAGTAAACAACCTCAAGTGAAATTTGCAACTGTCAGATAAACATTAAAAATGCTTCCCTTGTCCTTTGTCACTGATAGTCCCATTAATATTGTAATGAAAGAGAAAGTTATGAAAATGAATGTACACTGTTTTTGAGGAAATGAATGATGTGGGCTCCTGCTATGAATATGTATGTGTGTGTCTGTGTGATTGTGTGTGCATGCATTTGTTGTGTAGGTTTGTTGCTGGAACAAACGGAAGGTCTACGTGAAGTAGTATTTAAAATGCGCCTTTTTGCCTCAGATCTTTACTTTAGTTTACTTTATTGTCATTGTACATATATACACAGTTTACACATACAACGAAATTCACATAACACTTAGAGACCAGGCCCAACACACATAACAATCCCCAAACACACCCCACCCACCAAAAAAATTCCCCGTCCCTAAACCACCCAAGCACCCACACAACAGACCAAGTAGTGTTGTCCAATAGCTCATTGATGGTGGCCCTTTAGTTCATTGATGAGTGCAATTATAGCTCTGGGATAAAAGCTATTCACTTGCTTCGCTTTTGCTGTTTTCATTTCTTATCCAGTAAAAGTACCTTTTCTCTAACTAATTGGAGTTGGGGGTTTCCTTTCTTGGAAGTTGAATGAGGCAGGTCTGACAGTGGCGCAGTGGTTACAGTGCAGTACTGCGGGCTACTTCTGCCGGCTACCTGCAATTTTGGCAGTTCAAATCTCACCAGGCTCAAGGTTGACTCAGACTTTCATCCTTCCAAGGTTGGTAAAATGAGGACCCAAATTGTGGCAGATTCTGTCAACCACTTAACAGAGGGCTGTAAAGCTCTGTGAAGCTGTATATAAGTCTCAGTGCTATTGCTATTGCTTTCAAACTGTTGCCTTAGATATGAAGCAACAGCAATACAGTTCTCTTGACTGTATGTCCCCCCAACACATACGAAGAGAAGTACAAGCTGCAAATGTATGAGGCTTCCACTCATTTTAATCTCATAACAGCTAGAAACCCGTAACTGCCCATATAATCAAGTGTATTTTATGTTAAATGGGAATTTGAATCTGCATGTTTGCAACATCTTAGTTTCTATAGTATTCCGCTTTTGGGGCCCACATTGGACCTCATCGGCTGCATTTTTCTCTTAGGGTGATAGACACTATTATGAAAGGACAGTTGCTTTTCATTGATTGGATGTCAACTTGTATCACAAAGTAGGCAGTGAACCTCTGTCTTTTATGTGATTCTACTCAAAGTAGTGGAGCAAGACACTTGAGAAGAGTATTTTCTTACTAGTACAGAAAGCTTCTCCTTATCTTGGATTACTGTTAGGACTTCTAATATGAAAAACAAATTTTATCAATATATTCTTCAAGAATGGTTTCCAAAATAACTTACCATTTATTGGACTTTTACTACGTATCCCAGCAAAGGGAAATACAATGGTTGGCCCAAACCAGGGGTGAAATCCAGCAGGTTCTAAGAGATTCTAGAGAATCAGTAGCCGAAATTTTGAATAGTTCGGAGAACCGGCAAATGCCACCTCTGGCTGGCCCTAGAGTAGGGTGGGAATAGAGATTTTGCAGTATCCTTCCCCTACCACGCCCACCAAGCCACACCACACCCACCAAGCCACGCCCACAGAACCAGTAGTAAAAAAAATTGCATTTCACCACTGTCCCAAACTAAATAATTAGTATGATTATTCCATACCCTTCTATCAAAGATTCAGTAAGAATTCTATTGAGATAGAAATCAGAAAGAAAAAAAATGAACATAAACTGTTTCCTATTGTATATAAACTCATTCATTTATTTCCTTCTCCGTTCTTAAGGTCTTATGACCATTAAAGGATATATAACATTCCTTTACTAAATAAGGTGTGCAACTCAAGGCAGCCAAAGAATTATGTAGTAAAATGTCAAATTGGTTGGAAATCCTTAACTTCTGGAAAGCAGGCATCATTGGATACAATAGGACCTCTTTCTGAATAGATGTACAATGGGCAGCACAGTAAGTTTTCTTTTAACAGAAAAAAGGGGGGAAATGGATACTTTAACTTTTATCTCTGAGTTAGTTAATTTTCACACTTAACTGCTGAATTGGCTAAATTCTTTTCTTTTCTCAAAGACCTTTATAAATTTCATCATTAATAAAATCAGACATTCAATTAACAGAGAATTTCTGATTGCTTACTTTGATTTTTACCTGCTCTTTTCATTTTTCCATTCTTTTGCTTTCTCCTTCATGTTCCTCTACCCCATGCCCCAAAAAACTGGGGAAAGTGAAAATTGATCCCATTAACCTCTGTCATTACCTAAATCCATCTCTTAATTAGTATGAGTTAATATGATTAATCAAAATAATGAGACAAACCTATTAAATTAGGGTGTTTAAATTACAAATGGAAGTAGTTAAGGCAAGGAGCTGATAACAAATAGCTGCAGAAGGAGATGGGTTTGTTTCTCAAGTGATTCATAAAATTCATTCCAGTGGAAGCTAAACAAATCCACTAGGAAGACAGCATCTAATGCCTGGAGGAGAATGTTGTGACCCATAATGGTTGAATAAGAGTCCAAGTCAATCGTGATTAAGGTTCCATGACTATATGTTTATTTAGTTAGCCTATGCTGTGCCAGTCATCAGACCATTAGCAAGTCACAATCAATAGAAACAAACAAAGCAACTCATGTGTTCAAAAAGAGTACATTAAGTATAATGTGTAGGTGTTCTATGTATTTGTTTAATTTTTATTACACTACTCTTCACTAAGTACATAAAGCAGTAATATCCCAGCCCAAGGGGTTTATTTATTACTATATCTCTTATTGTTAAACAATAAAGGTTCCCCTCACACATATGTGCCAATCGTTCCCAACTCTAGGGGGCGATGCTCATCTCAGTTTCAAAGCCGAAGCGCAAGCACTGTCCGAAGATGTCTCCGTGGTCATGTGGGCGGCATGACTAAATGCCGAAGACGCATGGAACACTATTATCTTCCCACCAAAGGTGGTTCCTATTTTTCTACTTGCATTTTTTACATGCTTTTGAACTGCTAGGTTGGAAGAAGCTGGGACAAATAATGGGAGCACACATGGCACTAGGGACTGTTACTATCTCATTAATATTCCTTACATAGTGTAATGAGGAGTTAAGCTTAGCAAACTTAAAAGTTCAATGCTATACTGTGAATTATGAACTCATGGATCCCTGCTAAACAGGCATAGTATGACATACTCCAGCCAAAATCCAACATTACAGGAGTATATTTCCAATTGAGTGATATACTGATGATGCCCTGGCATCATTGGTCATATCTTTTACAGATCAAGTATGGTCCAAGGCAGGAAAAATGGTGTACTTTTGATCTAATTGATGTTGAAAAAGCTGCTGTTCAAAACTGACCTGTTCATATATCATACTAAGCCATCATTTACCATAGACTATTAAATAAACCAACATCAGCAGCATATACATCATATTGTATACTGTTCAACCATTCTTTTTATATCACAAATTCCATTTCTATATTGAACAGTGTGTTTTCTAGGTGTCCAAAGTATTTAAAATACTTTAAAACATCATCATAGTCATTCTAATCATATAAACATATATGTGATAATAGCAATCGTTATTGAAAAGTATACTATCTTTCATTATGATATCAATTATATAAACATCAAAATATTTACTAATCAATTTTTCTTTCTTATATAGTCCATATTTCACATACATCCCTTCATCTAACCTCTGTATTTGTGAACTAACCATTTGTAGAAAAGTTCCCATGTTATAAAATATTCTGAATCTTCTTTTTCTTTGATTTTTAGAGTTAACCTATCCATTTCTGCACATTCCAGCATTTTTTTTAATCATATTATCTATCATCTGTGGGGGTTTCTCCATTTTTCCAGTATTGTGCATATACAGTCCTGGCTGCTGTTCTTTCTTTCTTCTTCCTAGAAATCCATCTTGTATGAGGGGGAGCATCATGTACTTCTCTGAGATCCTGGATTAATGGGTTGGACCAATACCAAAAATTGGTGGAGGCATTCATTCACTTTCTAACAACTCTTTTTTTCAACTTTTGAAGATTTTTGTCCTTTTCTACCAGTAGCAGCATATAGGCAAGGAACCTGGAGTGAACTAAAGTGAACTGATAACTTGGGTGTCAGGTTTCCAAAAGATGCCCTAATTGATTCATGAGCCTCAAGCAATGTTCCCTCTATATTTTTTTCAGTGTGTGCGGAAAAGTATAGTGTTCGAGTGGCACATTTTCATGCCTGAGCACCTGAATTTTTTTTAGCCATAATTGCCATCAGAGCAGATGTTGGGAGCGGGGCAAGGAGGAAAAGGGTCCCCTCTCTCTCCCTCAGACCTCCAGGAAGGAAGGGAGGTAAGGGAGGGGGAGGGAAAGGAAAGAAAATGGGAAACAAGAAAAGGAAAGGAAAAAGGAAAGGAAATGGGAAAGAAGGAAAGGAAAAAGGAAAGGAAAGGAGAAAGGAAAGGAAAAGAGAAAGGAAATAGAAAAGAAGGAAAGGAAAAAGGAAAGGAAATGAGAAAGAAGAAAGGAAAGGAAAAGAGAAAGGAAAGGAAAAAGGAAAGGAAAGGAAAAAGAAAAGAAAATGGAAAAGAAGGAAAGGCAAAGAGAAAGGAAAGGAAAAAGAAAGGAAGTTAGAAGAAGGACAGAAAGGAAAAGGAAAGAGTGGAAAGGATTGGTACTGCTCAAAAATCAAGTCTTAAGATCCTGTCGACTCCACTCTTGCAGAGCCAGCTGAGACACAGGGGAAAGACTTGGCAAACCATCTCTGGGTTGAGTTTCAGGAAGTTGCCTCTGGGGATGTGGACAAGGCTATGCGAGCTGTGAGTACCTCCACTTGTGTACTGGACCCGTGTCCCTCCTGGCTGGTTGCCAACAGCAGTGAGGTGACACGAGGCTGGATCCAAGCGGTTGCTGTGGCATCTCTTCGGGAGGGGCATTTTCCCACCGAGCTTAAGGCAGCGGTGGTGAGACCCCTTCTGAAGAAACCGTCCCTGGATCCAGCTATTCTTAATAACTACCGTCCAGTCTCCAACCTTCCCTATGTGGGGAAGGTTGTTGAGAAAGTGGTGGCCCTCCAGCTTCAGCGTACCTTGGAGGAAGCAAACTATCTTGACCCCTTCCAGTCCGGCTTCCGACCAGGTTACAGCACAGAAACCGCTTTGGTCGCATTGACCGATGATCTCTGGAGAGCTAGGGATGGAGGCTTTGCGTCCATCCTGGTTCTCCTTGACCTCTCAGCGGCTTTCGATACCATCGACCATGGTATCCTTCTGCGACGACTGCGGGAGGTGGGAGTGGGCGGCACTGTTTTGCAGTGGTTCTCCTCCTACCTCTCGGACAGGTCGCAGTCGGTGTTGGTGGGCGGGCAGAGATCGTCCCCGAGGCCCCTAACATGTGGGGTGCCACAGGGGTCGGTCTTGTCCCCCCTCCTATTCAACATATACATGAAACCGCTGGGCGAGATCATTCGGAGGCACGGGATAAAGTATCACCAATATGCGGACGATACTCAATTGTATCTGTCCGCCCCGTGCCAACTCAATGAAGCGGTGGACGTGATGGAACAGGGTCTGGAAGCTGTTAAAGACTGGATGAGAGCAAACAAACTGGTGCTCAACCCAGACAAGACCGAGTGGCTGTTGTGTTTTCCTCCCAATAATTTGACCACCGTACCATCAATCAGGCTGGGGGGACAAAATTTATACCCCTCAGATAGGGTCCGCAACTTGGGAGTCCTCCTGGATCCACAGCTGAGTTTTGATTACCATCTATCGGCTGTGACCAGGGGGGCATTTGCCCAGGTTCGCCTGGTGCGCCAGTTGCGGCCCTACCTGAATCGGGAGGCTCTCACGACAGTCACTCGAGCCCTTGTGATCTCTAAGCTGGAATACTGCAACGTGCTCTACATGGGGCTGCCCTTGAAGAGCACCCGGAGACTTCAGCTAGTTCAGAACGCGGCCGCGCGAGTGATTGTGGGCGCACCTCGGTTCGCCCACATAACATCTATCCTCCGCGAGCTGCGCTGGCTGCCTGTGGATCTCCGGGTGCAATTCAAGGTCTTACTTACCACCTATAAAGCGCTCCATGGTAGTGGATCTGACTATTTGAGAGACCGCCTTCTGCCAATAACCTCCCTGCGTCCCATCAGATTGCATAGAGCGGGCCTCCTCCGTATTCCATCCGCCAGTCAGTGCCGACTGGCGACTACCCGGAGGAGAGCCTTCTCAGTTGCTGCTCCGACGCTATGGAACAATCTCCCCGTGGAGATTCGTACCCTGACCACAGTCCAGGCCTTCCGTACAGCCCTCAAGATCTGGCTAGCCCGTCAGGCCTGGGGATAAACTCTTCCGCCCCTCCCGAATGCTGAGAGAATGTTGTGTTTTTAGTATTTTTTAGTTATTGCACATTTCTTTTTATGTTTTGTCTTCACTCCCCTTCCTTTATTATTGTAAGCCGCCCTGAGTCCCCTCAGGGAAAAGGGCGGCCTATAAATGCTATTAAAATCCAAAATCCAAATCCCTTTGGCTCAGGCATTCCAATTCCACGCTGCTTCCCTCTCTCCCCAAAGCGAAGGGATCGCAGAAAAAATGCTGAGCCCAGAACGGGGCTTCAGACAAGGCAATGCCTGAGAAACCCCGGATGTGCAGAGAAACGCAGGCTACAACCAGCGAATCCCGTTTTCCCAGGAACTGATGAAGCCCCAGAGGACCAATGGGAATTCTCCCTTCTGCAGCGTCATCGATCTCCAGGCAGAGTCTTCCTTGATTTCACCAATCACCAGATGGAGGAGAGAGTTCGGTGCAGAGAGAGAAGGGAGGGAGGGGGGATATTTTTAATCACATTTAAAGACATTAAAAAACACTGCACTGCAGTTTGAAACTTGTGCGCGGTGTTTTTTTGTTACCTGCACGGCCGAGCAGGCGCGCAGCTTAGAGGGAACGCTGGTCTCAAGCCAAGTTTCAAAAGAAAACCAGTCATTT
Source organism: Thamnophis sirtalis (assembly GCF_051295495.1). Lineage (NCBI taxonomy): Eukaryota > Metazoa > Chordata > Lepidosauria > Squamata > Natricidae > Thamnophis > Thamnophis sirtalis. The sequence goes on from NW_028261381.1 coordinate 128,154,008, forward strand.
ATTAGGAGCACCATTTTGGCAATACCCTGTTGCAGTCATATCTAAGCCTCATTTGAATTATAGCTGAACTTTGCCCCTGTTCCTCCCCTCCCCCCCAGTCTATGTCATAAATCACATTGTCCAGTGAGGTGCACCCCTAACAAGTCTGCTGTAGTAATCTGAGACCTAGCCGAAGGTATGTGTGGAATGTGCTCCCCCACTTTCCTGACCATGGCAACTTTATGAGTTGACATCAGGGATGGGGATTAAACCTTCTAAGTTTATATATTACCCCCTCTTCCTCTAATACTTAACCCAGATGTCTGGCCAGTGTATAGCAACTATGATGGAAAATCACTACCCTTGAGCAATTGTGTTTATCCTTCATCTCTGAAAAATCTTTTACTTAATTATTTTCATTCACATTTCTTGAAGGTTGTTTTCATCAAAAATTCATTTTATCCCTGGCTTGGATCCATATAAGGTGCTTTAATTTCATTCTTGCCTGGTGTATAGAACGGCCCCTTTTGTTTTAGTAGCTCTATCCAAATATTGTTCCTCTTATTCTATACCTCTCAGGATTCCAAAGGATCATCCAGTAGAAAAAAATAACCTTGAAGTGACCACAAGGGACTGAACCCAGGGAAAGAAAGCAGGAAAGGAAGAATGCATGTGTGCCCTATCCATTCTCTTGTAATCCACTTTGTTCATTTTCTTTTATATAAATTTCTCAGAGCCATTCACATAATCATGTAGATTACTATGCAGTACTTCTGAATTTATTCCCAGTTTCTGTACATATTTTTATAATTTTCTATATTCGTATCTGGAGTTCAAAACTTAAGATCTCAAATTTGAATTCAATATTATCACAATTGACATTTTCCCTTCTCATTTCATCTGGGGATGCTTTATGGCATTTGGATTATGGCAATTGTCAAAGTTTATACATCATCCAATATTCAGATACTTTGTAACATTAAATACCATCTATCACATTCTGTCAAATACAATTTATTACTGCATGTCAATTAACAATTCTATTAAGTGTGAATTATTATTATTATAGATTAGTTATCCAATACTGTCAAAAAAGGAATAGCTGACCAATATAAAGTCAACCACAAGAGCCAATGTTCAGTGATATCAATATTCAGTTAGTATTAGCCAAATATTTGAAAATTGTCTTTGTGCAGCATCCAAAATTGCAAATTCCATTGTTTTTAAAGCAAATTTACCTTCAACAGGTTTGGAATCAGAAAATTTCCAAGCAGATAATTAAGTAAACTGGCAATACTAGTGAATGTGGGAAAAAGCTCTTAATATGGTGTCCTGATAAAAAACTGAAGGAAAAATGGTTAATGCTTTGTTAAACCAAAACACAGAGAAGTACAAATTGCAGAGGACATCACAGAAATAAAGGACAGAATCACAAAGCAGCATGTAGATGAGCTTTTCGCTGAATTGAATTGAGCTTTCCATGCAGCCTGATGTGTCAACCCAAATTGATATGCTATGCACTAAATGTACTGCAAGTTCTTCAATGTCATATCATAAATATGCTCCCAAAAACCTGAAAAATGAACAGGTGATTTAATAGGAATATTTTGTTTGTGCGTTTGGATGGGTGGGTAATCATGAAGTAAAAAAAATTTTTTTTTGCATAAAACAAAGATAACAGAGAGAAAAAATAGCAAAGCCATAAATAATCCTCCAATTTTGCTCTTCCTGGGATTTGAGATATTATTATCAACAATTTATAAGGAAAGGCAGTTTGTTTCACAGAAGACTTCAATCACAAGGATTCTTTACTTCTACACTTTGAAATTTTTTGAAATAATCACAGAACCTGGTTGATGACATTCGAAACATTTAAACCAAAGCTGGCAACTTTAAGATCTGTACGAGGCTGGCTGAGAAAATCTGGGAGTTGAAGTCCCAATATCTTATATTTGCCAAGTTTGAAAAACACTGATTTAAACCCTTATGAACACTCTTTTCCAGTTGCTCTTATGTTTGTTTGAAATGTATCTTCAGTTTCTTATTTTGAAACATAATCTAGTTTGCATACATTAAAAAACACATCAAAAATATCAGTGAAGGAATATATTAAAGTTGAAGTTAATGACTCCCCAAATGTCCTAGGGGAGGTAGTCCATTTTCAAAATCATATTTTCAGTTCGTATTCCAATACTTGCAATTTTATCTTGCAGTTGGTTATTCTAAATCTGTTCTTTTAGGAAGAAAGTAACAAATAGTTCACCATTGGCTGTTATGAGAATGGTTCTCAGGAACTTAGACTGGTTAGGTTAAATTTTAACCCGGTTTACTAGCATGATGTAATGTAGGAATGGGTGGCTTTTGGTGGCTGGAAATTGTACATAAGATGGATGTGTGTTCAAGAAGCAAAATTCCATAGTGGACACAGTAAGAACACAAAGAGGCAAGGGATGGAAACTAATCAAGGAAAGAAGCAACCTAGAACTAAGGAGAAATTCCCTGACAGAAAAATTAACCAGTGGAATGGGTTGTCTTCAGAAGTTGTGGGTACTCCATCACTGGAGATTTTTAAGAAGATCCATTTATCTAGAATGATATAGGGTCTCCTGCTTGTGCAGGAGGTTGGACTAGAAGACCTCCAAGGTCCTTTCCAACTCTGTTACTCTGTTTTGTTCTGGTGGGATGAGCATATTTTCTTTTTTTGTAAGGCATTCAGTGGTGGGTTTCAAAAATTGTTTGAACCTACTCTGTGGGTGTGGCCTCCTTTGTGGGAGTGGCTTGCCGCCCATGTGACCGGATGGGAGTGGCTTGCTGCCCATGTGACCAGATATGAAGATGCCGACGACACTTGTCAGAACCACCTTAAATTACCTCACACACAGCACTGGCATGCATAAGAATATGATGTAAACTTGTTTTTTAAAAGGGATCTTTGGTTTGCGTTAAAACAACTTCAACACACGCAATGTTCTGATTGCACCACAAACGCAGTAGTCATCCTTACCTTTCACAGAGGCACTGAGTTTTATAAATATGAGCATGATAGTATAGAATAATCATATCCAAAGACGAGTGATGGGTTTCAAAAATTTTTGGAACATCTTCTGTAGGTGTGGCCTGCTTTCCGGGTCCACTGGTGGAACCTCTTCTAACCGGTTCGGTAGATTTGACGAACCGGTTCTACCGAATAGGTGCGAACAGGTAGGAACCCACCTCTGAAGGCATTGCTTTCCAATCCTGAGTTCCCAATAAATAATAGAATAAAAGTCCCACCATATGTTATGATAGTCATGGCGTCTAGAGCTAACTTAACAAAATCTTAGGACTTAAGAATGGGAACCATTGCAGTAGGGAAAGGATTAGACACAGAAGCTGGAATGCAAATTCAAAAACAGTGGTGACCTCTCGGGAAACTTCTCCCAAGTTTAGCTTTGAAACTGGGCGTTCCCAGGGACTTGGGCAGGTTATTCTTGCCTTTCTGCCCCACTTTCATAATTTATCCCAAGTGGCACAATAGAGTTATATTCTCACTGACCAGCAATCTCAAAATATGATGCCCTCATTCATTATAAGAGGGCAGGGGGTAATATTCCAAAGCTGACCTTTGCCCTTCTTCATCAGAGGTCAACCAAAGCTTAAAGATTTCTATTGAATTCCAATCCTTCAAATGTCATTTTGAGCAACCAAAATGAACTTTTTTTTTTCATTTGTTATGGGCCACTGATTAAAAGGAAAAGTGGAAAGCAAATTTGACATTTCTGGCATAGGTCACCCGAAGGCCAACAGTTTAATATTTAACAAAAACTACATTAATTTGTTTCAGGCAAGTGTCATGGTGGAAGAAAAATGTAATGTTTAAGGAGGGATAAAATCACTTGGAGTTATTCAATCTCTTTCAATATATAGTGAAATCGCATTGAACTTTATCAAGAAAGAAAACTGGCTAAAATACACATCAGCAGGAGAAGACCCATCATCAAGCAGCACTTCTACTCACGCAGCAATTTATGGCCTTGTGGCCTTCACAAATTTTAAGTCCTCTCAACTGTCCAACTTCTCCTTGAACATATCCTGTGAAAGAGAGCTGAGATATTCTCCTTTGATAATAACAAATGCTATTGTCAGGAAGTTTTTTTTCCCCATTGTTCAAACAGAATTTGCCTTCTTGTAATTTAAATCTACTACTGGATGTTTGAGAGGCTAGAGAACAGATCTCAACCTTTTTTCTGTGAAACAACCTGTTAGATATTTAAAGAGTGCTTTTAAATGCTTGTTCAATCTTTTCCTTTCAATATTCCTAGTCACTTCAAATTCATTCCATAGGACCTGGTTTCTGGTTCCCTGATCCTTTTGTTAGCCTCCTCTGAACATGTTTCAATTCAGGCCTGGGACCTAGAACTGAATCAGGGGTCCCCAACTTTTGGACCTCAGGGACCACTAAATTCATAATTTAAAATCCCGCTGACGACTAATATGATCTGCCTATTGTCTGGCTGAGTGGGCAAATGGTCATGTGACTGGGTGGGTGTGGCCAACTTGATGTCACATTGAGGGGCGCTTCACCAGCCTTCAGGCGTCCCCTCCCCTCCCTATAGTTTGAGGACCCCTGATTTAGTGCAATATAAAAAATGCAAATAATTTTTCTGCAGACCACCAAATTTTTCTCATAGACCACCAGTGTCCACAGACCACCAGTTGGTGACCACTGAACTGGATGACCAAGGCTAAATAGAACTGAATATGTAATTGAAAATAGAATTGAGCTTTCACTTCTACTGCTGATCCCACAGACTTTTTTCAGAGCTTCCAAACCTCTCCCTAAAGCCAGACAAGTTACTTTGGCACTTCAGGCAGAAAGTCTGTGCTTCATTCTTTTCCAAAAAAAAAAAAAAAAAAAAGCTTAGTAGGGTTTTTGTTGTTGTTGTTGCTCTCTTGTAGCATTCAAAATATGTACTGTGTTGAATTACATCAACAAGGCAAAAGGTTGAGGTTGACTATTTAGTCTGTAGTGAGTCACCAGCGAGCTTTGTCTGCACATCTGAAGGGCAGTTATTGTTGGCATTCCCCAACCCCGCCCTCAAACTCCACAAAGCAACAGGGTTTGACTGTGAAATGGTTAGATTAATATTATCCATCCTGTCTTTGGATCACATAGAAATGAAGGAAGGAAAGCCCACACTCTAGAACTCTGCAGTTATGCTGAATTTCATTCAACCCCAGCTAACATGACTAGACTGGTACAAGATGGAGATTATAGACCAAGGATTCTGAAAGGCCCAAGATTAGGGGAAACAGTTGCAATATTTAATTCAATAAAAACAAAATGAACCCTCCAAACTAATTAAGTCTATATGTGCCATCTAGAACAGGGGTCCCCAACCTGCAGGGCATGGCCAGTGGCGGGATTCAATTTTTTTACTACCAGTTCTGTGGGCGTGCCTTGGTAGGCATGGCAGGGGAAGGTTACTGCAAAATCCCCGTTTCCTCCCCTTCAGCTGGGACTCGGGAGGCAGAGAATAGATGGGGGCAGGGGCAGTCAGAGATGGTATTTACCAGTTCTCTGAACTACTCAAAATTTCCACTACAGGTTCTCTAGAACTGGTCAGAGCCTGCTGAATACCACCTCTGGCTATGGCCCACTACTGGGTTATCAGCCATTCTGAACTGGGGCATGGGTGAGCACACCCATGTGCATGTTCAAAGTTCAAAGTTCAAAGTTTAATGAATTTATATGCCGCCCAATCCCGAAGGACTCCGGGCGGCTTACATAAAAACAACTCTAAAAAGAATACTAAAAAATAATTAAAATAGAGAGGGAAAGCAGGTTAAAAAGACACATCATGCACTCAATCTTAGTGGGCTGGACCTCATTCATGAGGTCAACAGCCCCAGGCCTGCCGGAATAGCCAGGTCTTAGTAGACTTTCGGAAGGCCGAGTGAGTGGGGAGGGTCCGGATCTCTGGAGGTAGATCGTTCCATAGGGCCAGGGCAGCTACAGAGGAGGCCCTCCCCCGAGGAGCCGCCAGACGACATTGTCTAGTCGATGGCACCCGGAGAAGGCCCATCCTGTGTGATCTTATTCGATGCTGGGAGGTATGTGGCATAAGACGGTCTCGTAGATATCCGGGTCCTATTGCATCCCTATTTGTGCAAGCTTTGTGCAAGCATGTATGCACACACTTCACTTGCACAAGCAGAGCATGCTCGCCACTCATAAAAATGGAGCTGCACATACATTTGCCAACCGCTAGCCTAGAATCATCCCCTCTCTCCCCACCTCCACAAAGCCAGAAAGGCTGGGGAACTCTGATCTAGCAAACAACATATTGGATGTTGCCCTTCAAGCCATCTATTAACCTGGAAAATGAGGCAGCCACAGAAGGAGGAGAACCATTGTTTTTTGTGGTTTCCTTATATGATGAATGGCCTTCCTTTTCTAGGGAAGGGCAGAAATATGTTCCATGCAGGAGTCAAGGAGAAGGAGCCTAGAGGACCAAGCACAGCTATCCTGACTTTCTATCTTTCGCAAGAGATTTTAAACAGCAACGCCTGCTATGCTCATTACAGGGTGGCAATTCTAGAATTGAATTCATCAATTAAAAATGATGACTCCATTGTCAACTCATGAAGACTCGTGGGCTCAATACTATGAGAAAACGAGAGCTAGAGAATTATTAAGCTTATGCAGAATGCAATATGGCCCAAGATATGCTTTCTGAGAGTTAAGGAGAATAAAACATTAGAGGGTTGCATTGTTAAATGATAGAGCTGTATTGTTAAATTATAAATAATCCCAGTGAATACATAAGCATGGTGCTTTTCTACCTGCTTCTCTCTATCCCCAAAACAGTATGGGATAGATTAAAATAAGTTTTACTAAGAAAGACACGTCATTAAATCGGGACTAATGTTTTTAAAAAGTGAAGGGCAAAGGGCACAATGCAAGTCATTGGGTCAATGACCTCAACCAATTTGTTATATGCAGGGATGGTTGCAGCCGAAGGAGCAAAGTTGAAAGTTTAATGGGAGGAATGATGTTCCGGCCACTTTTATTTAAGCCGATGGAATAAATGTTGCCATTTATGTTGCACCACCATTTCATCCTTCTCACTTATTGTTGCTTTCTGAGCGTGCCTGTGTGTAACCAATCTTGCTTCAGGGAGGAAGATTAAAAAGTGAGAGAAACAAGAGGAGAGGCAACCCAATCAATCCACCTAGTAAAATTTCAAAGTTAGATAATGGTTGAAGATAAGGCAAGAAACTAGGCGCCTGATGGCCAAGAAGCAGTCAGTACCACTCCTGCCTCTTCCCTGCTTCCTGTAAAAGGCACCCGAAAAAGCTTTAAAACACCCAACCAAAATGACAATTAAAAAATGTAAGTGTTGAGAAAGTATAGAATTAGAATATTAGGGCTTTTTAGGGGTATTAAATGCAATCCTGAAAGAATAGCACTGCATTTTCCGTGATCAGTTCTGTATCACCAAAAAGGAGAAAAGTATCTCCAGTCAGTGAAACATAAGAAGCCATATATTTTCCTAAAATACAAGTCAGAAAATTTTTAAATGCAAATAAAAATGTATATAGATTAGCTCATTTAATTTTTCCATAAAAATAATGGATTATTGAATTTAGTTCACTCTCTTTTCTAACTTCTTTCCTGTTGAGGACATTGTATAAAACTCCTACACCCACTCACCTCAAATACGCTGTACTAGGCAATATTTATTCGTCATATTTATGACCACCCATGTCACAAACAAGTGATTTTGTGCAGTATATAATAAAATTAAAAACAATATATACAAGTATTAATATGATTATTTTAGATCTAAAATTCTAAAAAGCACAAAACTAAAAACAATATATACAACGTGAACCTCAGGTGTTAATTAATCATCCTGCAGAGTAATTCTTAGTTGGAGCCTAATTCACATGTTTTCCATTCCAGGAAAGCAAGTATTTAAAGATAGGGATTTATGAAAAGATGTGCAACTTATAACTGCTTCTGCTATTCTTTCCTTCCATATCAAGGACTTCACTCTCATTAATCAGAGGTCTCATATTTTCTTCTATATCTATCTAGTTGATAGCACCTACCGCTTTGACTAATCTAATAATGTTTAGGTCTGCTTGATACTTAGATGGGAGACCAACAGAAAATCCCAGGGCCAAAGGCTGGACTGGGAAATAAAAGGGGGGAAATCCAGAAGAACACAATAGCAAACACTTCTATATTATTGCCAAGAACACTACATGGATCTATCCATCAAGTCACAGAGAGTTAAGCTTCATTTGAAGAAAAATATTTTCTTCAATGATACCCAATGATATCCAGTGATTGCATTCTACAGATTGTACAGCAGTGGGGATTTTGTATTCTGAAAGTCCAGTAATCTGCCTTCTTTCATCCTCAGCGGTACAAGTGGAAGTTTTCATCATAGGCAGTCATTTGTATCCACTGATGGATACAACACAATATCACAGGCGGTATTTATGACATCACAGTAGAGCTTAGAGAGGGGAGGAATTGCTCACTATTCCTAATTATGTTGAAATCTGTATGTAAAGATAACACTTGAAGAGGTCTAGTTGATTAATTGATTGGTTCATTATGAGCTATCAAGTCCTTGCTGACTCTTAGCAGTCATATATATATAGGATAATTTGTTTCTGGGCATTTGTGGTTCAAGTAAGAATTCTGCATTCATTTGTTCAATGATGCCTTTTTTGTTTGTTTTTCTAGTTGTCCACAGTATTCTAAAGAATCTTCTCTAATACCAAAGTTCAAAAGGGTCAATACTTTTCCTCTCCTGCTTCTTCAAAGTCCAACTTTTACTTACATAGAGGGTCACAGGCAATACCACTGCTTGCATGATTCTGATCTGTATAGCAAAGATAAATCACAGCACTTAAATATCTTTTTGAAGACCTTTGTGGCTGATCTACCAAGTGTATTTCTGCAGTGTATTTCTTGATTTTGATCATTCCTTTGCTGTTGATGTTTATTTTAAATGTCCTTAGGATCTTGCCTTTATTTCACCTCTATCCACAATGTAGAAAAGGAGCCTGTGTATCAGCAGCAAATAGGCCAGTCCCCCTTGAATGCACTTATATGAGACAGTTAAACCATCAGTCTTGTCTCGTATATTAAAAAAAATCTCTCCTCCATCCCACCCCATTCCACATTAAAGAGCATAATGGATGGATGTCCTCTTCCCCAAATTTCAGGAAACAATTTTTGTGAAAGGAGAAATAAAGTCATGAGAGACACCACTAATTATTTTCCTTGACTTTTTCTAGTCATTTTCCTATAATTTATAGGAATATGTATATTAAAGAGCCCTTAAACTCAGTTAAACAACAGCAACATGAGTAGAGAAATAAAATGGAGTTTGGTCTGTCATCTTGAAGTCAAACATAATCGTTTAGGAGCAGGCATTGTAAAATTAAGAACAATAAAATTTGGGATAGAATAGAACAGAATAGAATAGAAGCGAAGCTGAAAGGGAACTTGGAGGTCTTCTAGTTGAGCCCCTATTCGAGTAGGAGACCTTATACCATTTCTAACAAGTGGCTGTCCAATCTCTTCTTAAAAACCTCCAGTGATGGAGCACCCACAACTTTTGAAGGCAAGCTCTTACAATGGTTAATTGTTCTCCCTGTTAGGAAGTTTCTTCTTAATTCCAGGTTGCATCTCTCTTTGATTAGTTTCCATCAATTGTTTCTTGTCTTGCCTTCTGGTGCTTTGCAAAATAGCTGACCCCCTCTTCTTTGTGGCAACTTCTCAAATACGGGGATGCTGCTATCATGTCCCTCCTGTCCTTCTTTTCTCTAGACTAGCCAAACCCAAATCCTGCAACCATCCTTCATATGTTTTAGTCTCCAGGTCTTAGTAGCCAACTACTGTATATGCCTCCAGGCATTAGTAACCAAGTATATGCCTCACCGAACTTTCTTTAACTTGAAATGTTTTGCAATAAGCAAATATATACTGCAAAGAACTATCCACCTTGTTGTTATTGCTCATGTTGTCTAATACTCTGTAGGTGTGGACTAGAGGGGAGCAGGTAGGTTTTTATGAAGATCCTGGGCTTATTGCACACCACAAGAGAGAGAGAGGGGGGCAGACAGACAGGCAGACAGAGACAGATTGGCAGAGACAGAGAGACAGAGACAGGGGGGTGGAGAGAGAGAGAGAGAGGCAGCTGTTAACTATCCCATGGCATGCAAAATTCAGAAGAGTGAAAAATCAGATGTTCTCCCATTATAAATGGTGTTATGGGTGACATGGTGAGCGTATTAATAATGAGCGTGAATGTAGAACAAAGGAATGGCAGTAATTCAACATTAAATGCCATTACTGAGAATCTATAGTGAAGTTTAATGTACACCTGGATCAAAGCTGAAAAAGTAGGTATTTGGTGCCCTCGTGTGGCCAGAAGATTACTGGTACAACTGGATTATTCCTGAAACAACATATTGTTCAAGCTTTGTTTGAAACTCAAAGGTGAACTACTATTGCTCCCCTGATATTGGACTATGACTTTCAAGGGCTCCAGTCAGTACATCCAGTGGAAACCTCTGAAAAACTATAGTGCTTTCACAAGCCATAGAATAAATTGTTATTCCAGATATTTGAAAGCAGGTTAAACGTCTTTATAGCATGACTACCAGGTTTGAGCAGCAAAAATCCAAAGTTTTTCATTGGGATGAAAAATCCAGCCAGTTTCTTTGAGCCAACTAATGATCATATGGATTCTACTGGCCAAGATCTGATATCCCAATCTGAGAGAAAAGTTAGCAATAAGCCATTTCTCTTTATTCATTGCAAGAATCCTCCAAGGCCAAAGGTTAAAAAAAAACACCTGAAATTTACTAACATAGGATTTTCAAGATAGGCAGTTCAGAGCCCAATCTAATGCTGATATCTTGCTATGCTCCTGAGAATGTACCTACAGAGCTTTCAAAAACTGCAGGAATGCTCAGTTACAATAAAAGCCTCCCTAGGAGTAAGAGAATATTGGGCTGTACTTTCCTACTTTTCCATCAAAACAACTGTTCCAGGTGACAAACCAGACTAAATACCACATTTTTAGGACTATAACATGCACCGGAGTATAAGACGCACCAGAAGAAAGAATGTGGATCTCAAGCAACCCAGGATCTCTTTCCTGTCCACTTAAACAACTCAACATTTTTTCAGGGTTCCGTGCTAAAAAAAATCAACATCATCGGTGGTTTAAGAATTACATTAATAGACTGAGATTCCACCAAATCTGATTCTATCTTATAGAGGAAACTATGCAACATTGCCCTATGCAATCTTCTTCCAGAGTTAATAGGGGGGAATACTCTGTTTGTTGTGGCTATCTCATGGCTGGACAACACTAAAATGTGAAAAACCATTAAGATACAATAATGATTAAAACCAGGGGGGAAAGTAAAACACCCTTTCGTGAGAATCCAGAAGAAAAGTTGTTTAAAACTGGGATATTACAGAAAAGTGGAAAATAATTAGCTGTACTTCAGGGTTGATTGGAGTGCCAACTAAAATTGTATATAAAGCAAACCTGTTGCTTGATTTTAAAAAAATAAAGTGATGTCTTAATGCAACTTTTTATAATATGTTGCTTGCTCTGGAATTGATTTCATTAATAATAAACTTTGGCCAGTTCCAACCATCTTTTTTTAGACGAAGAATTGATATCTAATACATTTTATAACTTTTATAAGACCTGATTTGAATTTGAGTAGCCTTCCCCAAATATTGCTAAACAAATTACTATAGCTCTTGTTGCTCTTTACGCTTAATATAACATCCCCAAATATACTCGTCCTCAACCAGAAGTTTACAGGAAGATAAATAATCTTTCTTAGAGCAACTACATGGCTTTTTATAATGAATTTTAACAAATGAGTCAATTGCTCAGATTTCTCTTGGAAATCCATTTTATTTCTTAAGGCTTCCAAAATTAGAGGGTAAATAGGAATTAGCATGATTGTAGCTTTGGGCTCTGCACAGCTGAATATATACTGTAACAACTTATACTGAATACAATACAAATCCATTTAAAATGATGTTTTTATCATAGCTTCTAAGTCCAATAGAGAAACAAATAATTCTTCATGCTGTTTGAAAAGCTGGGATGCTGGTGTTTCAAGTGATATGAATATTACTTGTTCCACTGTAATTACTGATTATTAAGTATCATGCCAAAAACCATACAAAATATGATAGTAATGGTTAATTTTTTTTCCAGGTGGGTATTTTTGATATTTTGCAAACTGTTATCCAAAGTCAAGTTCAAACTAATAATCAATACTTAATTTATTAACAAATTTTAAGTGACTTTTAATTAATGATAGAAAATTATGTCTGGGAAATTTTGAACAGTTTTGATTAATCTTAAATAGGAATCATAGAATATGTATAATGTGTTTTTGCTTTTATCCAATTCAACCTAACAATCCATTTTCTGTTATGTAATCTTTGATTAATTTAAAACAAGAATTTCTCTAATGCTAAGATACAATCATTTTTTTAATATTATCTATAGATCTGATCACCACAACTCAAAAATGATATTCTAAATCCAGACAAGGGAAATGAAAATGAAGTCTAATGGGCTTCTTCTTGTTAGCATGGGGAAGAATATAAGAGAATTGTGAAAAGGTCTATAAAATTGTTCTTAGTGAGCATAATTGAGGAAGTTGACAGGTTTTTCTCCCTATCTGATAATATTGGAAATAAGTATTCTTCAATAAGGTTATGCAAATATTTAATAGATTAATGGAATAACAAAGTTGAAAGGGACCTTGGAGGTCTTCTAGTCTAACCCCCTGCTGAGCAGAAGACCCTATAGCATTTCAGACAGCAGTTGTCTAATCTCTTCTTTAAAACTTCCAGTATTTACGTTTATACATTATTGAATCAAGAGAGATATTTCTAGCTAACTACAAGTAATCTGTATTTGGACCATTTCCCCACATACTGCAATAGTTCCAATGGGTTGAAACTGACTCCTCCAGATCTTGATATGTAGGTTAGTTGAACTATTAAATGCAGTCTCCTGAGACTAACTCTGTGAATTGTTCCAGTGTAGCCTTTGGAGATGAATGTGACTCTCCTTGCCTTATGGGTTGCTGTCCTTGGTACTGAAATCTTTATGGTACCACTTTCTTTCCTTTCTCTTTTGCAACTCTCCAGAGCTCTGTACTTCAGTGTCTGAGATTTGCATTTACTAGTAATTCTGTAGTACATTTTCATCCCTAAGACAGAATTAGTTTTGATAATGCAGGTCCTGATAGATCAAAATACCAAGCTTTGGGAAGAGGCAGACAAAGTCTTCCAGTTGCCATAATTCTTAACATAAACCAGTGTTTCCCAACCTTGGCATCTTTAAGATGTATGGATTTTAATTCCCAGAATTCCCTAGCCAGCCTCATGGCTGAGAAATTCTGTGACTTGAAATCCACACATTTTGAAGTAGCCAAATATAAGAAATACTGACTTAAAGAGCTCAATCCTATGCATATCTAAGCGAAAGTAATCCTCTTGCAGTTCCTTTTTCTTTCTGTACACTTGTTTATTTTCTCTTTTATAGAAAAGGATTAGTAAAATTATTCTTTAAAAAATGATCCCTTAAGTTCTATGGAGTTTATTATCAGATAAAAAAAGATGATGATGATGATGATGATGATGATGATGATGATGATGATGACGACGACGACGACAGAGTAGTAGTAGTAATTGGAAGAAGAACAGAAAGAAGAATTATCCATTTCCTTTTGGGGGGGAATGGAGAACTAAGGATTCTGCAACTAATAATAAACCTGCTTAGACATAAAACATAGAAGATTAATGTATTCTGCGTTACTGCAGTAAGAAAGCACTTTTTGCCAACTTTTGGAGGCTTCAGTGTATATACACAGTTGGAATGAAGGGGACCCACAGCCACTAAAATTAAAATTATTCCAGGAAGTGTTAATAATGTAGGTCCATGTTATGGATTTTTGATTCCATACAGTACTAATATCCTAGAAATCCTGAACATTCTAATTTACCACTTCACAGAAATCCATTCTCCACGGAGCACCTGAGTTGGCTTAGACCAGTCAAACATATAAATATTTTGCTTATTTGCATGTCTCTCTTCAGAGAAAGGGTGGCTCAATGGCTACGACGCTGAGCTTGTCGATCAGAAAAGTCAGCAGTTCAGTGGTTCGAATCCCTAGCGCCACGTAATGGAGTGAGCTCTGATTACTTGTCCCAGCTTCTGGCAACCTAGCAGTTCGAAAGCATGTAAAAAGGCAAGTAGAAAAATAGGAACCACCTTTAGTGGGAAGGTAACAGCATTCCATGTGCCTTCGGTGTTTAGTCATGCCAGCCAGATGACCATGGAGAAACCTTCAGACAGCGCTGACTCTCTGGCTTTGAAACAGAGATGAGCACTGCTCCATAGTGCCGGGAATGACTAGCACATATATGCGAGGGGAATCTTTACCTTTTTACCTTCAGAGAAAGATGGGATGAATTCTTCATCCCAAATACTTTACTGTATTTAGAACTGGTTCTGAGCTGTTAGTTAAAGTGATGGAATTTTTCCCTTCATTCTGCTTTGGGAAGGTGAGAGAAATACATAGACAACTATATCATTGGCCTTGTTTTATTCATCCCTGATAAGCAAAATCAATATCTTCAGACTGATTAAATATATTTGCAATATCTTCTGCTCCTTGGATGCGGCTTGGGACATGCTGTCTTGTATTCCAGGAAGATGGTGTTCCATGGAGAGGAACAAAAATAATCAATGGCTTTAACCTTCATTGCCTTTAGCAGAATGAAATGCTTATTTGCATGTTACATTTTTAAATTTCATTAGGCAGAATTTTTTTAATGATCTTCTGAATGTATTCTGGACCGAAGGATTAATTAGCCTCCCTGGGGAATGTTTGCATTGAGCTTCCACATTCCTCATCATTTATCACATTCAGATCCAATATTTATCACCCAGAACAATGAGTAGCTGGACCCTGAATTCCCTATTGCGTTTATTTTGTTTTATATCTATAGTAATTATATTTTGTGTCAATCCTGGGAGGGGGGGAATGCTTTTAAATGTAAGAAATTTCTGAAATTTCTGATTTCTGACAAAACATAACACTTAGATTAGAGACTAAACTGTATCATCTAAAATTTGAAACACCTGAATTGCTCTAGCAGTATGTATGTATCAGGGGTGGGTTTCTCGCCCTGTTCCAACCGGTTCGGTTGGAACGGGGCCGGTGGCGTTCTCGTGCACGCGTGTGGTGCACGCATGCGTACTAGCGTCTGCGCGATGCTCCAGCTGCTCCTGGAGGATCGCGCAGGCGCTGTATGCGTGGAAGCGCAGAACTCGTCAAAACCAGGTAAGGACCACGGGTGGGCGGGCAGGCCCTTCGCCGTTCCCAGAAGTTACTTACTTCCGGGTTCGCCGACCAACCGGTTCGCAGGGACCGCCGCGAACCGGTTGAAACCCACCCCTGGTATGTATCCAAGCAGAAAGTAAATGATTTATGAAGCTAAAATGATTATTATGATCAAAATGCAGGTAGAAAAGATGCTGCTTGTAAGTCTTTTGTAAAGTGAAATGGTATAGTTATGGTGAACATTAGAATAGAATAGAATAGAATAGAATAGAATAGAATAGAATAGAATAGAATAGAATAGAATAGAATAGAATAGAATAGAATAGAATAGCAAAGTTGGAAGAGACCTTGGAGGTCTTCTAATCCAATCCCCTGCCTAGGCAGGAAACCCTACACCACTTCAGACAAATGGTTATCTAATATCTTCTTAAAAACTTCCAGTGTTGGGGCATTCACAAATTCTGGAGGAAAGTTGTTCCACTAATTAATTGTTCTAACTGTCAGGAATTTTTTTCCTCATTTCTAAGTTGCTTCTCTCCTTGATTAGTTTCCAGCCATTGCTTCTTGTTCTACCATCATGTGTCCAGGAGAATAGTTTGACTCCCTCTTCTTTGTGGCAACCCCTGAGATATTGGAACACTGCTATCATGTCTCCCCTAGTCCTTCTTTCTATTAAACTAGACATACCCAGTTCCTGCAACCGTCCTTCATATGTTTTAGTCTCCAGTCCCCTAATCATCTTTGTTGCTCTTCTCTGCACTCTTTCTAGAGTCTCCACATCTTTTCTACATCGTGGTGACCAAAACTGAATGCAGTATTCCAAGTGTGGCCTTACCAAGGCATTATAAAGTGGTATTAACACTTCACGTGATCTTGATTCTATCCCTCTGTTTATGCAGGCTAGAACTGTGTTGGCTTGATATAACAAGAGAGTAAAATAACGATTAGATTGGAAACAGAGACAGAGAGAAGTCCAAGTTGAACAATGACTTCAGTAAAGAAATCTGTAGCTATAAAATTCTTAATGATTGCCAACAAGCCTTTGTTGAAATGCATTCAGCACAATTTCCCATGGCAGTTTATCTTATTCTTTGGATTTGTATATTTCACAATGCTATAGTTTTTCAACATAGTTTATTGAATAAAAATAGCTTCATTGAAGATCAGCAATAAACTTTGGTTTATAAAACATACAAGTTGAAACTGAAACTAGCATGAACAATGTACTGTATATAAACCAACGAAGTCTGAGAAAGCGAGCGAAGAAGGGCTTGGAATCCTGAGGTTTTTTTTTGATGGGTCAACTCGAACTAGTTCTTAAGGGGTTCAGCATTCATCTTACCTATTGCTACTTCTTTCTGAGTTCAATGCCTAAACTTAAACCATGTGCGAGGATTAAGATGGCTGCAAGGCTCCGTCCGCTCTAAAATCTACCCGACGAAATGCTGGAAAAACCGCGAGTAACATCTTTAAAATATAATATAAACAGCTCACCCGGGAAGCCTAGGACCCAGGGAGCCCAAAAAGATCAGTTGGCGGCAGGGACTACCTCTTTGGAGATAGCCCCGAACCGCAAGGGCTCCAGCGTCTTTAGCGATCTCCATGCTGGTCGGGCCGTTCGGCAGCGCGGAAGAGAATTTCGGTTTGGAAATGGCGGCGGCATTCTTCGGGGGCTCCGTCGCCTGTTTCATCTTCTAGCTATGCTGGCTTGCGACGGGAGCGACCCACGACTGTGCATCCACCCCCAGGACCATCTCCGGGCCGTCAGGACGCTGCAGCTGCGGATTGCGGAGGTTTGGGCGACTCTGGCGGTTTCCGGGCTGCTTCACTTGCATCAGCTGTTCGGCGGCGAGGGGGGGAATATCAACTTGGTGGCAGTGGCATCGTACTTTGGCGTCCCCATCGCCTCCCCCACCCCTGCCCCCCGTTTGCCTACAGGGGGATTGTGGAACTGGGGAGACCACCCCTGGAATTTGCAGACCTGGACGATCCCATTGGCCTCAGAGTCTCCGGTGCTTTTTGGACTGCCTTGCCTATCTAACATCGAGGGAGCAAGCGCCATCTTGGGAACAACGACGGGGTCTCTAGGCAATTACAGCGCCTGTTCCATCTTTTCCCATTTATTTTTAATGGTGTGCCTCTGGGAACTTCTTGGAATGGTTTTTCCACCAGAAGGAAGACTCTGGACTTGTACTGCGGGTGGACAGATGAAGACTGCACTGCGTGTGTGTCTTGAACCCCCACAGGACCTCCTGACTAACAAAGTTATAGAAAAAGAGAGGGGTTATAAGACACTTCCCCACAGATACTATCCGAACTATAACTGGTCCTTAGCCATTTCAATTCTGAACATTGAGAGCCAATCTTTTACTGCCTGAACTCGCACCTTAAATTAATTATTTGCGCAATTTATAATTTCTTCCTTTTCTTTCATCTTTTTCTTCTTTCTTTGCATGGGCTATGTATGAGGTACGCATGAGATGAATGAATGTCCCACTTTTATGATCATATTGTTGTAAATGTTGTGTTTTTAACTTTTTACGTGGGGACTGTTTGGGGGAGTGTCTGAGTATGTGTGATTCGGAGGACCTGCCGGGAGTTGCGGGGGCCATGGGGGTGGTTGAGGGGACCAGAGACACGGGAGAGGGTCGGGGTATTGCGGTCGTAACAGGGAGGGGCAGATACGGCGGGGACTTTAGGGCAGGCCATTACCGGGGAAGGAGGGTTCGCTACATTGCAGAGATCCCTCCTTCCGGCCCTAGGAGTCCCACTCCAAGACCAGATGGCGTAAGTAGTCAGGACCCTGGTCTCAGGCTGTTGTCGCTAAATGCCAGGTCTGTTGTTCATAAAGCTCCTCTCATCCGGGACTTAATTTTAGACGAGAGGGCAGACCTGGCATGTATTACTGAAACCTGGCTGGGCCCAGAGGGAGGAGTCCCCCTTGTAGAGCTGTGCCCAGAAGGATTTCAGGTGCTACATCAGCCGAGAGCCCAGGGAAGGGGTGGGGGTGTGGCCACTGTCATCCGGGAGTCGTTAGTTCCTCGTAGGGTCCCTGCTCCGGAGATTGTCGGGTGTGAGTCTTTGCTGTTAAAGTTGGACCTCAAGGGTCAAGTGGGTCTGCTGCTAACGTACCTGCCTCCCAACAGCGTTGCAGCAGCCCTCCCCTCGCTCCTCGAGTCAGTAGCCGAGCTGGCAATTGAGTTCCCTAGGTTGATGGTCCTGGGGGACTTCAATTTGCCGTCGCTCGGTGAAAACTCTGATGGGGCGCAGGAGTTCATGGCTTCCATGACAGCCATGGGCTTGACCCAAGTAATTCGAGGCCCAACCCATTCAGCGGGACACATGCTTGACCTTGTATTTCTCTCGGAGCAGTGGATTTGTGATCTTGGTCTGAGGGGGAGTGACATCATACCCCTGTCGTGGTCAGACCACTGCCTACTGAGGCTCGACTTCCGGAGGCCAAACCCCCGCTGTAGGGAGGAGGTACCGACCAGGTGGTTCCGCCCCAGGCGCCTTATGGAGCCGTCAAGGTTCCAGACAGAGCTTGGGGTTATTCCTGACACTCTCGCCCACAATCCGGTGGAGACTCTGGCTGCTGCGTGGCACTCGGCAGCGTCGGAGGCCCTCGACCGGATTGCGCCACTGCGGCTCCTCCGAGGCAGCGGATCCCGGAGACCCCCTTGGTTCACCGAGGAACTCCGGGAGATGAAGCGCCGGAGGAGATGCCTAGAGCACCGTTGGAGGTCCGATAAGTCCGAATCGAACCGAGCAATGGTAACCACCTGCACCAGGGAATACACCAGGGCACTTAGGGCAGCAAAAAGATCCCACATAGCCACCCTGGTTGCATCCGCTGAGTCCCGTCCAGCCGCCCTGTTTAGGATAACCCGCTCCCTATTGAACAAAAGGGAGGCGGGGGAACCCTTGCAGGGCAGAGCTGAAGAGTATGCCCAATTCTTAGCGGACAAAATTGCTCGGTTTCGGTCGGACTTGGACTCCACCCCCGCAGTTCCAGCCGAGGCACAGGGGGACCAAGTAGAACAGCTCTGGGTTGAGTTTCAGGACGTTACCCTCGGGGATGTGGACAAGGCCATGCGAGCTGTAAGTACCTCCACCTGTGTTCTGGATCCGTGTCCCTCATGGCTGGTCAGGAACTGCAGTGAGGTGACACGAGGCTGGATCCAGGTGGTTGTAACCGCCTCCCTTCGGGAGGGGAACTTCCCCGCCGCACTGAAAGCGGCGGTGGTGAGACCCCTCCTGAAGAAACCATCCTTGGATCCAGCTGTTCTTAATAGCTATCGCCCAGTCTCCAACCTTCCCTTTTTGGGGAAGGTTGTTGAGAAGGTGGTGGCCTTCCAGCTCCAACGGTCCTTGGAGGAAGCAAACTACCTAGACCCCTTCCAGTCAGGCTTCAGACCCGGTTACAGCACAGAAACCGCTTTGGTCGCATTGATTGATGATCTCTGGAGAGCCAGAGATGAAGGACATTCCTCCATCCTGGTCCTCCTTGACCTCTCAGCGGCTTTCGATACCATCGACCATGGTATCCTTCTGCGACGACTGCGGGAGGTGGGAGTGGGAGGCACCGTGCTACGGTGGTTCTCCTCCTACCTCTCGGACAGGTCGCAGTCGGTGTTAGTGGGGGGGCAGAGATCGTCCCCTAGGCCCCTAAATTATGGGGTGCCTCAGGGTTCGGTCTTATCCCCCCTACTATTCAACATCTACATGAAACCGCTGGGAGAGATCATCCGCAGGCACGGGATTAGATACCATCAATATGCGGACGATACTCAATTGTATCTGTCCGCCCCGTGCCAACTCAATGAAGCGGTAGATGTGATGAGCCGGGGTCTTGAGGCCGTTATGGACTGGATGAGGGTTAACAAGCTTGTGCTCAACCCAGAAAAGACCGAGTGGCTGTTGTGTTTTCCTCCCAAAGATTTGACTAATATTCCACCACTCAGGCTGGGGGGTCAAATTTTACACCCCTCAGAGAGGGTTCGCAACTTGGGAGTCCTCCTGGATTCACAGCTGTCATTTGACCACCACCTAACGGCTGTGACCAGGGGGGCATTCGCCCAGGTTCGCCTGGTGCGCCAGTTGCGACCCTACCTGAATCGGGAGGCTCTCACAACAGTCACTCGGGCCCTTGTGATCTCTAGGCTGGAATACTGCAATGTGCTCTACATGGGGCTGCCCTTGAAGAGCATCCGGAGACTTCAGCTAGTGCAGAACGCAGCCGCGCGAGTGATTGCGGGTGCACCTCGATTCACCCGCATAACACCTATCCTCCGCGAGCTGCACTGGCTGCCTGTCGATCTCCGGGTGCGCTTCAAGGTGCTATTAATCACCCATAAAGCCCTACATGGCAGTGGATCTGGATACTTGAGAGACCGCCTTCTGCCAATTACATCCCTGCGACCAATAAGATCCCATAGACTAGGCCTCCTCCGTATCCCATCGGCCAGCCAGTGTCGACTGGCAACCACAAGGAGGAGGGCCTTCTCAGCAGTAGCCCCGACCCTTTGGAACGAGCTCCCCGTGGAGATTCGTACCCTCTCCACCGTCCAAGCCTTCCGCATAGCCTTGAAGAACTGGCTCGCCCGTCAGGCCTGGGGATAGGAATAGTTACCCCTCCCGAATGATGAATGTATGTTGCCCACCGTTTTATTATATGTTTCTATCTTGATGTTTGTACTCCCCCTCCCCGGTTTTATGTGAGCCGCCCTGAGTCCCCTCAGGGAAAAGGGCGGCCTACAAATACTAATAAAACTCTAAACTCTAAACTCTGTCAAACGGTTGCCCCCAAGGCTTGTCAAATGAATGTCTGCTAATTTCATGAAATGTGCAGCACGCATATTTTGGCCATTGTATGGGATGATAACTGAATAATGCCAACCTAATCAGAATGGCATGCAATCCTGCAATTCAGTTTAGCAAAAATACAAGAAGAAAAAGGGCATTGGTGCTTACCTGATACGCCTCTTCTAATCGGGTGGAGATAGCATCCAGGTATGGGTTGACATTGTCCGCTCTCGGATTGGACTGAGTCTGATTATAGATCGTTAAGACATGTCCCTGTTCCTAGCCACACCCAGCTTTCGACTCAGTCCACTCCAAAAGGACAGGATGCATCATCTACCTGCTCTCAATATATTTGTGGGTAGTTTGAAGGATTTCATTAATTTAGAATATCTGAAAGTCATTGTTGCTGTGAGTAACCTTGTTTGTATTGCTAAGTGACAATTTACTAACAGATTGAGGAGAACAATGAGTGCAATCCACCCACAGCCCAGATGAGCTACTGGGCAAGGCAGATTGCACCAACGAGTGCAATCCGCCTCTCCCAGTAGCTCATCTGGGGCTGTGGGTACTCTGTCCGCTCAATTAACTGACAGACAGTGGAAGAGAGTTCTACGCTTATGACCACTGTATGGGATGATAACTGAATAATGCCAATCTAATCAGAATGGCATGTGGTCCTGCAATTCAGTTTAGCAAAAGTACAAGAAGAAAACAATAATATCATTATTAAGTGTTGGGGACTTTCACCAATAAATATGTAGAACCGGTGGAAGAAACCAGTCCTTTTCTCAATCTAGCATCCTTTTGATGTGTTAGAACTGCAACTTCCAGTATCTAAGCTAACAAGCCCTCCTATGTTTTCCCATCTCTCTGTAAGGTTCAGTGTCATTGTCTTTACACTGTCTCTTGTGGTCACCTTCCTCTTATCAGTTCCTGCTAATTAAAAGATCAGAGATCTGAAAGGTCACCCTGTGGGATAGGCTGTTACCAATAAGTACAGTGCTTAGAAAAAGAGTTTAGATTTCCCTGAGATGCAGCAACAACACCTCCATCTGAAACATAAATGTGTAATATTTGTTCAAAATATTGTGACTGATTCTGAAATCAACAGATGTTTATATCAAATGTAGGTATTAAAATACAGAAAATTTTGAGTAATTGGTGGAACTGGTAAATGCCACCTCTGACTGGCCCCACCTCCATCTATTCTCTGCCGCCCGTGTCCCAGCTGATCGGGAGGGAATGTGGATTTTGCAGTAACCTTCCCCTGGAGTGGGGAGGGAATGGAGATTTTACAGTATCCTTCCCCTGCCATGCCCATCAAGCCATGCCCACAGAACCAGTAGTAAAAAAAAAAAATGAATCCCACCACTGAGAAGGATGATGGATCTGTATGCATTGGTGTTTTAGGTTTGCCAACAGCAGATAAAAAGAAGCTAAATCCAAAGGAGGAAAGGAACAGAAGCTACCAAAAGGAAGTTTATCTCTTATGAGGGAACCATTGAGGGATTGAATAGAGTGAAAACCCAAAGAAAACTGCCACAGAGTTGAAATTTCTGCTGAATGGGAATCCCTGGGAGAAGCTCTTGGAAGCCTCGGGAAATGCGTTGCATTGTTTTTGTGCCTATTTCCCCCACTGTCCCTCCCTCTCAAACAGATAAAAGTTCTTCCAAGCAGGAAGAGAAAAATAAAGAAGGCTGAGTGCGCCAAAAAGATTCAGGAGCTCCATCTACTGGCCAGTTATGGGACAGCAGAGAAATTAATAAAGTACAACATGATACGGTAAGACGGCATACGTTACAAAGCAAATGATGAATCTGATTCCAAGGGAGCATCAGCCTATTTCAGGAGAATAGTAAAGTTAGGAAAGTTAAGGTTAAACCAAGGGAAAGATACAGTGAAAGCAATAGTTATATGAGATAGGTAGAAAGAAAGGAGAACAGAAGTAAAGAACTAGTAATGTAGCATGTGTGATATAGTATGTGTAGTACATTAGGAGTATTGCATATGTAATATAATAGTAAAGGTAGTCCTTGTTTAACAATCACGATTGGATCTGGTAACTGTCAGTAACTTACATGGTTATTAAGTAAGACTTCATATGACTGTAATTCGCGATCTTACTGCTGGCTTCTTCATTGACTCTGCTTGTCAGAAGTCAACTGTCATGGCTCATGGAAGATGGATAGCAGATCTGAATGATCCAATTATTATTATTACATTTATTTGCTGCCCATCTTGCAAAGGTAACTTACTGCAATATTGATGAAATTATTCTGTATATTTAAACCAGAAATACTGAGATCCTGGAGAACCCCAAGTTTATTATATCATATTCCTGATTCTCTATATCTATCTAACTTTGCATTAGTACTATTTTTATCAGAAAACATTATGTGTATATAAATCATCATAGCAAGTGTATTTTCACAAATAACATCATATAAGAACTGTTAAATGTGTTAATAACCCAGTATACTTTCTATTTTGAATGGGCCCATTTGTGATTATAAACACTAAATACAAGTTAGAGCCAATCATGGGTGGCTAACAACCATAAACCCGACTTTGGGGTTTGCATAAATAATATTTGTGGCATTTCTGTTTTTTTTTTCAAGTTTTATTTATTTCTATTTCTGTAACATCCAATTTTCATCGAACAGTGTGTGTTCTGGGTACAATTGTGCTTAAGTGGTCATATTATACATTTTTGTTGTTATATTTCCACACCATCATATTAATAATATAATAACATAATAATATAGTAACATTAATATTTAACATTTGACGTCATCTTCTTTCAACTCTCCTCATTACAATTTCCTCCAATTGTATCTCTTGCTCTCTAACTTCTATTATTTAGCCATTGATAAAATATGTCCCAAATCAAAAAGTATTCAGTTTCTTCTTTATCCTTAATAGCAAGTGTTAATCTATCCATTTCTGTGCAGTCTAAACTTTTCTTAACCACATTCCCCTCAAACGGCATCTCATCATCTTTCCATTGTTGCACAAATACAATACAATATAATACAACAGCAGAGTTGGAAGGGACCTTGGAGGTCTTCTAGTCCAACCCCCTGCCTAGGCAGAAAACCCTATACTGTTTCAGACAAATGGCTATCCAACATCTTCTTAAAGACTTCCAGTGGTGGGGCATTCACAACTTCTGGAGGCAAGCTATTCCACTGATTAATTGTTCTGTCAGGAAATTTCTCCTCAGTTCTAAGTTGCTTCTCTCCTTGATTAGTTTCCACCCATTGCTTCTTGTTCTACCCTCAGGTGCCTTGGAGAATAATTTAACTCCCTCTTCTTTGTGGTAAAGAAGATTTCTCACAATTTCTTTGTGAGAAATTGGAACACTGCTATCATGTCTTCCCTAGTCCTTCTTTTCATTAAGCTAGACATACCCAGTTCCTGCAACTGTTCTTCATATGTTTTAGTCTCTATCCCCTAATTATCCTTGTTGTTCTTCTCTGCACTCTTTGTAGAGTCTCCACATCTTTTCTACATCATGGCGACCAAAACTGAATGCAGTATTCCAAGTGTGGCCTTACCAAGGCATTATAAAGTGGTATTAACGCTTCACGTGATCTTGATTCTATCCCTTTGTTTATGTAGCCTAGAATTGTGTTGGCTTTTTTGGCAGCTGCTGCATGCTGCTAGCTCATATTTAAATGGTTGTCCACTAGGACTCCAAGATTCCTCTCACAGTTACTACTGTTGAGCAAGGTACCACCTATACTGTCCCTGTGCATTTCGTTTTCCTTGTCTAGATGTAGAACCTTACTCTTTTCACCATTGAATTTCATTTTATTAGATAGTGCCCAATGTTCAAGTTTGTCAAGATCCTTCTGTATCTTAAGCCTGTCTTCTGGAGTATTGGCTATTCCAACACTATACAATTCTAGTTGCAGTTAAGATATGCAAGATCAAGTATGTGGTCTTTTTGTCATACGTTTCAGGCATTTCTATAATACATTGATTAGACCTGGGGTCTCCAACCTTGGAAACTTTAAGACTTGTGGACTTCAACTCCAGACTTCCTCAGCCAGCAAAGCTGACTGAGGAACTCTGGGAATTGAAGTGCACAGTTTTAAAGTTCCCAAGGTTCGAGACCCCTGGATTAGACCAATGGTTTTTTTGAGAGGGGAGGGGAGCCAAGGGCCACATCTTGTGTGTCTCATCAGAAGCTACATTCCAAAAAGTAACCAGTGCCAGGATAAGGAATACATTTGATTCAAGTGCAGTTTAAAATTCCATTAAATGTAAAATTAAATGGCCTAAACAGGATTTCTCCCATGAACTTAATAATCAGAATATTGCTGCCCAATATTGGGTGACGCCCTTTTCTTTCTCAGATCCAAGTTTTCAGGTAGGAAATAAATGCACCCCTTGTGAGAATCCTCTTTTTCTACTCCTTTCCCAGCTTGTGGAAATCAAGAGGTTTCTATTGAAGAGGGAGAAGGAATGAATTAACCTAACCACTTCTCCACGCGGCAATTAGCAAATGAAATCAAAACAAGGGAAATGTTCTCCATTTATCTCAGCTTGCCAAAGAGACCTGACTGCCATATAATCCACAGCAATTAGCCAAATAATAGGGCAGTAGGAGATTTATCATGATGCAGGGATTAGATGAAAAGACAATTAACAGTGCTGTACATGAATGTGCATTGCAAAACATGCAAGAGAAAGAAAGGGAAAATTTAGCAGAGTGATGCTTCTGTACCCTTTGGCTATCTGTGCAAAGTATATATGGGGAGATGGGGAATTGATTTCAACCTTGTGGGATGAATTAACTCATTTCCTGCTCAGCTGAAAGCCTCCGCCAATATCCTAACAACCCATCTTAATAGCTGCATTACATTGAAACAATAGATTTTAAATATTTTCATTTTGTTTTCTGGGCTACTTATTAATGTATTTTCACTACTTTCCAATTCCATCACTTTCATCACTTTATAATTTTTAATATTTAAAGCAAAAAAATAATAATCTGCCTAGCACATTCCATTTACTGCATCTTTAAATAAATCATGCAAGACCACAGAAAGGTACGACAACTTGCTACCACATTTTAAATTAGTTTTGATTCTCTAGATGTTGTTAAACTGCAATTCACTGTAGCCTCGGTCTACATAGCTTCTGGTTTGGGATGCTAATAGTTTTGGTTCAGGAATATCTGGAGGTCCTACAATTTCTTCAACCCTCATGGAAGGGATGATATTCTCCTAAGCAAAGATGCCCTTACTGCAGAAGTATGTGTGGGTGTGGGGGGGGGGTAGTGTCAAAAAAGTTAAGATAATCACCATGACCATGTCATTAGTATTCCATTTCCTGTTTCTTGGTTACACATGTATTGTTTGTAAAAAGGGACAGAACTTCTATTTTGCAGTTCTGGCTATCATCTTGACTTTTTTGGACCTACCTTATGGATACCCTAGAATTTGGTTCACCAGGACCATATCTCCATTTTATAAGAGTCAAACCAGGGGTGGGATCCTACCGGTTTAACAACTGGCGTGCTGACGGCGCACTCACTTAACTTGTGCATGCAACTGGCACATGCTGAGTGCACATGCACAATTTAGAGCAGACTTACCATATTTTTCGGAGTATAAGACGCAGCCTTTTCCCTCAAATAGAGGCTGAAAATCTGGGTGCATCTTATACACTGAATACAGCATTTTTGCCTCCTGAAGCCCCGTCCCTTCACCGAAATGGCCATGCAGAGTCTGTAGAAGGACTTCAGAGAGCTCCTGGGGGCTGGAGCATGAGAAATGAGTGAAAAACGGGCTGTTTTGGGGAGGTCTGCTTTTTTTAAAATTTGCCTCTTCAAAACCTTGGTGCGTCTTATACTCTGAAAACTATGGTACCTTCCGGATTACTGCTTGGGAAGGAAAACAGCTGAGGCATGGCAATCCACTCTGCTGTGTGACTCAGCTGAGAAGATAAAGGTAGGTAAAGCACAGGGAAGGGTGCGCTCCCAGCTGATCTTCGGAGCTATCGATTCATCCAAACCGGTAGAATCCCACCCCTGAGTCAAACACCTCATCTATCACCACTAGTACGGTATGTGGTAGGGGTGGTTTTCCAATTTTTTTATTACCAGTTTGCTCATGCGTCCAGATGGGTGGGTATGCGCAGAAGCATCTGGGCGGGTGGGCGGAGCCTCCTACCACTGCTACTACCGGTTCGCCCGATCTGCACTGAACCAGGAACAACCTATCTCTCGTATGTGGAAAGGATTCAAGAGAGAGAGAGAGAGAAACCCAAATTGGGCAAGGAAGATAGCAAAGCCAGAGTTCGATCAAGACAGCCTATAAATATTTGAACAATTCAGGTACCTGTTCTTGTTTCAAGTGGACTTTTCTTTCTCCTAACTCATCTGGGGCCATTAAATCACCACTGGTAGTCTCTTGTAATTGTAATACACTGATAATATTTGTTGCACTTTTAAATTTTATTTTGGAGTCATTTGTAATAGCATCTAAAGATGAGAGGCAACATTCCCCATTCTGTCATGGAACCTTGGCCCCACATCAGTTGATAGTTGGGTTTTGCAATAACATAAGCAAAAACATGGTTGGGTGTTTCAGGGCTTATTATGATATGAATTAACATAGCTTACCAGTTGAAAATGTGAACAACCACAAAAGCAAACAGGAATTAATGTAGTCAGATTGTGGTATGCTGGTTTGCACAGAATCACCTTTTCCTAACTCTATACAGGTCATATACTAAACTAGGACTGTTTAAAAAGAAGAGAGAATAAACCTTGAAACAGAAAAACAAGTCATTATTCATCTTCAGACTGATGATTCAACAAATCATGATGAAAATTAATGTGACGTGTGAATGCAACCAGATACAAATGTTAAGGTTATTCAATGTTGTTAAGAAAACATTCAGTATGTCTTCTTTATATATTTGGATTACTTTTCATATAAAGCCTTGTATTGGCACTGGAAATGCAATCCAGCTAAAGTGGAATATAAGCTAAATTGTCTCCAATTAAGCCCTCCAAAATCCTTTCAAATTATGGAAAACAAAATTTTGAGCTCCTTAATCTTATTTATTATCTAGGAATGGGCACAGAAGAAATGGTTCTTAGTTTTATATAATTGAAACATTTAAGCTTCTCATACATTTATGGACTTTTTATCATAAATATTTCAGTACTTCAATGATCTAAGAGGCTGTTAGACGAATTCTAAAAATTTAGATAGTCATTATGAATGAGAGCTCACACTTAAAAGGACACACTTGAATTTGATTTGTTCGAATAAAAGAAAAAGTACAGGATTGTTTACCTTACATCTTATTTTTTAAAATATCTGTATGTTTTAAAAGTATGGAAGTTGCAACATTGTAACAATGGAGCTTCAAATGGAGGAATAAATAGATAAAGGCAGGAGTGAAATGCTACTGGTTTGTACCGGTTCGCCTGAACCGGTAATAAAAAAAGCTATCGGTTCACCCGAACCAGTAGTAAAAAAGTGCTACCGGTTTGTGCGAACTGATATTTCCGACGATCAGCTCTGACGCACAATTTATATTAGCTAGAAAACAGGATTTCCTGCTTTCTAGCTAATCTAAATCACATGACACAGTGGATTCCCCCCCCCGCCGCCGCCTTTGCTGTTCTACTTACCTTTGCAGGCACACTCAGTAGCAGGCTCCGCCCACCAATCTGGACGTGATCACGTCCGTTTTTGACGCACTACACATGCATGGAAGGTCCTGAGCATGTGCAGAACTGACATTTGTGAATGGTAATGAATTTAATATATACATTTTTACATTGGATCAGAGGTGGTATTCAGTAGGTTCTGACCAGTTCTGGAGAACCAGTAGCAGAAATTTTAGGTAGTTTGGAGAACTGGTAAATACCACCTCTGACTGGCTCCACCCCATCTATTCTCTGCCTCCCGAGTCCCAGCTAATTGGGAGGAAATGGGGATTTTGCAGTACACTTCCCCTGGAGTGGGGAGGGAATGGAGATTTTACAGTATCCTTCCCCTGCCATGCCCATCAAGCCATGCCTCGCCCACCAAGCCACGCCCACAGAACCAGTAGTAAAAATGTTTGAATCCCACAACTGCATTGGATGTACAATATAGACTGATTAGTAGCCCTGGTCTCTATTTAATTCTTGAGAAATGGCATTAAGCTCTCTCTTGCAGCCCATTAATGCATAGCAATTCTATTAGCCTTCTGAACTTACAGCAATCCTACCAGCTCCCCTTCACTTTCCCCTCTTTCTATCAGCTCTATGCATTTATTAAACATATACAGTAGCATTATAACATAGATATTCAAACAAAACTGTGGAACATATTATTAAACAGTTGGGTTGGCAGTATTTACAAATAATGCATTGCATTGCTGGAGCCAGCATGAATTTATCAGGATGAAATCATAACAAACCAAACTGATTTTTTTTAAAGGTTGATCAGCTTTGTTGATGGGAGGAATGTGATGGGCATAATATATCTTGTTTTCAGAAACCATTTGACAAAATCTGTGATTAAATTTAAGTCTAAAAGTTGGCAAAATTCGGGCTGGATTATGTTACTACCAGATGGATATAGTTAAACAACTACTGTATAACATTACAGTTATATCCAACAAACATACAGTACCTCATTGACATTTATCTTATAAGCAAGTAGATTTCCACTGAATACCAGGAAAACCTTTTAAATTGAACAAGCTGTTCAACAACTCAAATTTGGATGATGGTAGATTATACTTTCCTGGAAGTATTTAAGCTGCAACTGAATGGCATCCTTTGGGGGTATTGTAGTAATGGGTGCACTATATGCATTATGCAAGGAACTGGACTAATGATCTTCAAACCCTTTCCAACCCTTGAATTCTATGGTTCTATGATCCACAATCTCTCTCACTCAGCTTTATTTAGATGGACATTATCCATAAATATTTCATCATCATCATCATTTTAGCCATTGTCTATCCACTGCAGGATAAAAGCCCTAGTCCTTCTTTTGCCAATTGGGCCTACAATAAATGTTTTTTTAATAATTTTTTTTAAATTTTCAAAACAAACACAACACAAAGAATCCTCCTTATTTACATACTGTAGAAAGTGTATCAGTTTGTTACAAAAGACTTTCGTGCATCTCTTCCACAGTCATCAACCATAATTCATATTAACTCAAGTATTTTAACTCAGATAGTTATACATATTACCATCATCATACCTCCATTTTCATTTGACTATCATTGTTTAAACGTCCTTCATCATAAAATATACCATGATTTAAAACATAACCACATACTGACATTTCATTTACTATTTCTAAAATCCTCCAATAACACTGAATTCTTATGTCCTATTCTAGCTAAACATCCATAATATTCAGTAACAAAAAATTCTAATCTTCCTTTCCAAATCACTGTTTACAATTTACATCCAGTTTCCTTATGTTGTATACATACATACATACATACATAGATACATACACACACATAAATACATACATACACATACATAAATACACACACGTTGGTATCATTATCCCTCCTTTATTTGACTGTAATCTGTATCATAACATTTCTCCCCCTAATAATCAAAACTTAACTGAATTTAACTTAGTTCTTTTTTATTAACCTTTATATAGAACCAAAAAGATTTCTAATCTTTCTTTCATGAGTACCATTCAATATTCATATCCAATTATTACTTATCATAATAATACACATGTATACATTATCATTATCAATTATTTATTTGACTATACCTATTGTCACTAAATTTCACTAAGTTTAACTAGTTTTAAATTATACACTTCCATCTATCAACCTGTATTTTTCCAGTAGCAAAACAATCTCATGTCTTCTGCCATTTGTGGTATCAGTCTTCTAATCATCTCCTTAATTAAATTTGTATGGACTCCTCTTAGCAACTCATTGCTTGTAAAATCTCTCATGTAATTTCGATGCCCTTTTTCTGTTTCCTTAATCAGCTTATCTTTAATTATCAGTAGTGTTATCAATGATGTTGCTAATAAAATTTCTTTCTTTAAATCCATACATTCTTTTGTTTTTTCTTCTTCTGTGTCTTGCCATCTGGGGTAGAGTTCCCCTCCATTTAATTTCTCTTTCAGTGTTCCACTCTTTCCATTTCCAGACACAAACCAATCACCATAAACACCAATGGATTTAATTTCTTTATGGTCATTTTCCTCTTCAGTTTTTAGGATTCTAACCTCCACTTTTTCCACATCTCCAACTTCTTCATCATATTTTACTGTTAGATGCTCTAGATCTTCCAACTTCTTCTCCATCCTCTCAAATGTGTTTTGATAATTTCTGAATTTCTAAGAATATCTTTTGCAGGCTTAAAGTTTCTTTTTGCTGTTGAAATTGTGCCATTATCTCCAGCTGATAAACGCTGCTGCTCTGGCTTGGAAGGTTTTTACAAGATTAAGCATAAATTCACAATAAGGTTTTATTTTCACTTTTCTCTGGTTAAAGATATACTTCAAAGGAACATCTGTATGCTTTTCTTCTTATCACTCTCTATAAACAAGCAGTGAGACCTTGAAATGCCAAACCAGGGTAATCAGTGAAGAAAGTAAAAGTGTTTTGTTTCCAATACGCAAACCTCCAGCACCCGCAGTAATGAAGAAGGAGAATTTTAGTCCATAAGTTACAAAGAATAATAATAAAAGAAAAAAATAGAAGAAAACTTAATCCATTAATTTTAAAAGGCTTGCATAAATTCCATCCATGAACATAGCATTTAAAAAGTAAGATAATCCACTGTCCAAAACCATTCAAAGCTTAATTCCACTGCTTATTTCTTCTGTTCTCAAATTTAAATTAATTTTAAGTTTTTTATAGGCAGTCTCTTTTAAAACAGTAAAAATTCCTCACCAGCTGGAAACATTTTCTCTTTCTGTATCCTTCCATTTTGGAGCCGCCCCGACTTCATCAGCCTAATGGCTGGATATTTTGTCACTGGCTTGAAGAACTGCTCTTGTATCGATCAGGGACTTCGCAACGTCCTTGAGATCAGCAAGACGTATTCTTCCTGTTCACCGTCTCTGCGAGACAGTTTAGGTCCGATTGGACCACCCAGCAGCAAAAGTATTGGCTGCGGTCTCGGAGCATTGAGACCGCCCGTCCGTATCATCATGACGTTGGCTCCTCCTCTCCTCCTACAATAAATGTTTATGTGAAAATAACCCTGCTGGATGTCACAAGATTTTGTTTATTTCATTTCGAAATTTACACTGAAATAGTTTGGGGATATTGTAAAGGTTTTTAAACTTCAAACTGTAACAGTAAAGCTTAATTTAATGCTTTGTGCACCTCACTGGTGCACTGTTAACATTTTAAAACTTAAACCAACATGTTTTTTCAATCATGCTCCACTCAGTCAAGGATTTACATATTGCATTAGTGTCAATAAAATAAACTAGATTCAGAGAATCTTTACCTATCAATACTCATAGAAGTACTTTAAATAATATTTTACTTACCGTAATTTCCTTTAAATAATTTGGACTACCTTTCAGCTCAGAAAGTTTCCCTAAAAATGATTTATAATGTAAAACTTTAAAATAATGTTTAAATACAATTAATGTTGCTGGGATATTTGGGGGTGTGGAACAGAGAATAGCAAGTTGTCAACAAAACTTGTTGGGCTGGTATTTGATTTGGAAAGTTATGTTCATCCTGAAAGGACAGAAGGAACCAGGAACAAGCAGGGTTCAAAAGCCAACCAGAGATGAATAGATTTCTAAAGCATCCCAGACAAGAACCAGAGAAAACCCAGAAATAGACAGCCAGAAATGGAAAGCGGGGGGGGGGGGGAGGGAGGGAGAGAAATAACCAAGAGAGATCCTGCTGGGCTGAGAGACGGAGCTGAATTTGCAGCTCTGAGGAAGCTGACTTTAAGGCGACCTTCAGTGGACTCCTTTGCAGTCCATGCCAGGCAATCGCTGGTAAATCTTTATTAATTTTAATTGGCGGCACCCATTTATAAGAACCATTAAAAAGGATAAATTGAGCCCATCCGGCGTAATG
Organism: Thamnophis sirtalis; assembly: GCF_051295495.1. Classification (NCBI taxonomy): domain Eukaryota; kingdom Metazoa; phylum Chordata; class Lepidosauria; order Squamata; family Natricidae; genus Thamnophis; species Thamnophis sirtalis. Next base: position 128,187,263 of record NW_028261381.1, read on the forward strand.
TCTTTTGTTAATTAGTTTGTCAGCACTGTTTTAATATCCCCTAATGACTTCATATTTCAGGCCTGACATTAAAGGAGACGCTGTGAGAAAGGAAATGGTCTTATCACTGTGTACCTTTTCTCTCTCTCTCTCTCTTGCTCTCTTGAACAAAAGTGTCCTTCCAAGACTTAACCAAGGTTAGGTGTCATTAACTCTAAAGCAGGTACGGTGGGGAGGGGGGAGATGTGGAAGGACACTCCTCTCTGCTGAATTTCTCCTGTCACCAGCAGTTCACAGTGTCAGAAAGCTGTTCCCTCTCCCTTTGCTTGCTTGGGCCATAAAGTCACTAGAGAACATTCCTACTACAATGAAAGGCCTTCATCTTTGATTCTCTTAAGAGTCCTCTTCTTCCAGCCCTTGTTCTTCAAGTACATTTACACTCAATCATTTTGGACTTGCCTTTTTCTGCAAATCTACCTGCCATTTTTCCTCAGAAGAAAATACCATATGTCAGTTTAAGGCCTTGAGAAGAGATTACAGGTATTACCCTTGACTTCCAACAATTCGTTGTAGCGGTCATTGAAGTTACAACAGCACTGAAAAAAGTGACCTATGACCTATGACTCTTGCGATTTACATTTGGACACTTTGACAACTAACTCATATCCTGTTTCCACGAAAATAAGACCTCCCGAGATAATAAGCCTGATTGGGCTTTTGAGCGCATGCACTAAAATAAGCCCTCCCCCCAAAATAAGTTCTCCCTGAAAACAGTGCAACACAGTAGCAGCCATGAGGTGACTATGTCCTCCACCTCCTGCACATCAAAAATAATAAGACCTCCCTGAAAATAAGGCCAAGAGCTTATTTCAGTGGTCAAAAGAAAAGAAAACCCTGTCTTATTTTCGGGGAAACACGGTATTTATGACGGTTGCAATGGTCCCCTTTTGTGATCTTTTGACAAGTCAAGTCAATGGGGAAGCCAGATTCGCTTAACAATCATTTTAGTAATTTAACAGCTGCAGTGGCTCACTTAACAAATGAGGCAAGGAAAGTCATAAAATGAGGCAAAGCTCACTTAACAAATTTCTCACAGCAACATAAATTTTGAGCTCAATTGTGGTTGTAAGTTGAGGACTACTTGTACTTTGCAGATGTCTCAGAAGAAGCAGCAGAAGGAGCAAGGAGAAAAAGGGCTCGGCCTTCTCTGAAAAGAGAGTTCAGTGGGGATTGCCATTCATGTGCCAGTAAAATGAACAAGAAAAGAATTGTCTTCAGATATTCATTCTAATCTTTAGGGCCATTCAAATGAGATTTGTTCAGATAATGCTATCACTATTGATGGGGTTTTACAAAATACCACAGGAGCAAGTTCCAGTACAGGAGGCTTTTACGTTAAATGCCATGCCAAAGGAACAGAAACAGATGGCTAAACATACATTCTAATAGTCTTAGAACATTTTCTTTAAGGTGGCATCTACCTTTTACTAAAGCAGCTTCCACAATAAAGCTAGGTTCAGATTTCCCATTCAAATATGGGGGAAATGGAAATAAATACAAACCTAAGGGCAAAAAGAAAGGGCTGCTTAATCCCAAAATAATCAACTGTCATGCTCATAATGAAAAGTCACTGGTTACACTTGCACAGATTGTAGAATATAAAACAGAACCCCGTTGATTATCAAAATATCACATTGATGCAGCAAAAAACAAAGTTTAAATATTTAGTCTCTGATTAATTTAGAGATCCACGGCTGACACAATCAGAATCCGGCATAATTAGAAGCCAGTTTCACTTTTACAAGAGCACTATTATATGTTATTAAAGAAAAAAACACCAGCAAGGATATTGACTGCAGCATTCTGGCCCAACTGAATATTTCTAATATTTGCAGGGTTCATTAATCTTGAAGCATTGCAGAAAGCTTTTCTAGAGGTGACAAACATACATAAAGGTAGGGCCAGATCTTCTTACTATTATAATAGAAAATAATATTACTATTATAATAGTGACAATATTATTATTACTCTTATCATTCTCTTTTCTTCTACTGCCTTCTTATTGATATCATTGTTATGAATGTTAATATTTTGTTTGTACAGTGCATTTACACTCACATTTAGCCAAATAAAGTATTGTATTGTATTGTATTGTATTGTATTGTATTCTATTGTATTCTATTCTATTCTATTCTATTCTATTCTATTCTATTCTATTCTAGTCTCCTACTCTTTTCTACTCTTATTCCCCCAGTTGGCATGCTGTTTATTACAGTTGCATTTCTGAAGTCCAAAATAGAGAGTAGATCTAGATTACATCCTCACAGCAACTTGTAAAGCAGGTTATGATGATGAATAGTGACTGGCTTAAAATTATAAGGAAATAACATGCCTGAATGGAGATTTGAACCTAGATTTTCTTCAAGTACCTTATATTGTGTTCTGACCTCTCTCTAGCAGTCTAACTAAGCAAAATACTCCCAGTCTTAGGAGCTGGTCATCCAAGGGCAATACTGAGTCCAGAAATACTACAAATTTAAAAGCTGTATTTCTGAAAGCAAACCCTGTTCAAGAAAGGTATATTTCATGACCCCGGATTCAGCAGCAAGGACTTTACTGTTCTATCTTCATCTGTCTTCACATGAATCCAACTTTATGCAGACAGATTTTTGTCTTTGAAGGAAGATTTTGTCATACCAAACTTCTTTATTTGGTTCAATGTCTATAACACGTACAACGTATCACCATGGCTGACACTGCTGTTTAAGTACAAATGTTATGAAGTGCAAGATTAATATCGTTCCAGCCAGCTCCTAGAACTGTCCAATATGAAATAAGACTTATTAAATAATTGATGGGAATAAATTCCACTCATATTCATTAAAATGATGGGTCAAGTTAATATTATTCAATCTGTTCTAATCAATGACCGAATAGATTGCAGAAGAAGTTGAACTCTGGCGCCACCAATAGCTTCATAGACCCATCAAAGCAAGAAACAGAAAGCTGTTTTATAAATTGGAACACCATTTAATTAAATTGAAACACTTTACTACAGTCTATGCATGATGTTATTTATAGCATAGATAGGCTGGGGTTGCAAAAAATAAATTTCCTGTTAAACTTGCAATGGTAATTGGACTTTTAGATGGCTGATCACTCCAAAGGAGACTAGACATCTCTCCTGAAAAGTCACATCATTTTAATAAGTTGCACAACACAAAGAGAGATAGGATGGAGTAGAGATGCTGAATACTTTGTGCTGATATTCCATCAAAATCTCCCCCCCCACTCTCTCTCTCTCTCTCTCTCACACACACACACACACACTCACACACACACACACACACACGGCTTTAATTTGAGGATTAATTAGCAGAGCAGAAAAAGCAGTCAAACCTATGCTCATTAAACTATAGTTGAATTTGGAGGAGTCATCTAGAGTCCTCTTCTCAGTGTTTTGGAAAGGAAAGGAGTGTTGTAATATGGCCATGTCTTAGGAGTCCAATGGAATCAAATCCAGGCCGTGATAGCTATTTGACTAAAACAGAACTCATTTTCCATTCGTTTTCATCACTCACTAAATAATTTTGGATAAACACTTCTTGACACAATGTATTTCACAGGTAACTTAAGACATAAAAAGAGGAGATATGTCTATGTGTGCCAGTTGTTTCCAGCCAGATTCCAGCAAGAACAACAATTTTAGAAACGCAATATGGTGCATTGTGTATTTTAGTACTCTTGATGCTGAAACCAAGAATACAAGAATGCAGTTGTTTGTATTCCAATTGGGGATTGGAACAGGATTTTGCATTTATCATTGTGTCTTAAAGGTTCAGGTTTTTCTATCTGGACTATTTAAATGTACACCTTGTTTCACCAAGAAGATACAGAGCAGATTTTAAAGTAGCATAGTTTTCTAGGAAGTGTTATAGTTATTCAATATTGTTTTAGCTGATTTAAATATGCTCAGTTATGGCTATAATTTTATACAGGAGAATGTGTGTATGCAGAGAAAACTAAAAAGAGGAGAACAATTTATAGAAGGATTTTTAGAGGAGGAGGAGAAGGAAAGGGAGAGAAAAGGAATTAATCAATTTTAAATAATAATTTAGATTGATTGAAAGCCTAAATATATGAAAGCTTGTTCTAATAAAAAGGGAAAAGTAAACACTCAGCTCCATTCAGTTGCCCCGACTCCACTCCAATGCAAGGGATTACGAGATCATTAAAAGGCAAAAACAAATTGACACATGGAACTTTTAAAGTCTATTTGTTTCTACCTGTGTCTTAAATTTTGTTTAGCTATGATGACTTTGATTGGACCACTTGTAGTTGCAATTGGGTAATTTTAGATTATGGACATGTATGGGGTGGTCTTTCGACATGCTAATGTATTACTTCAATTAGTTTTTGCTGCTGCATCCCATCTGTACATTAAAGTGCAATATACCAGTCCTGATGAACTGAAATCAAGTGCATTGCACTCTTGGCTAAACCAAATGTGGTTTGTTTAATGGCCACAACCTATTAGATTCACATATAATATTAAGATATAAACCACAGTTTCCAAACCAAAGGGGTTGTGTTCATGCAACATATTAAACCAAGACCAAGAAAAGCACAATATGATGCATGTTATGTTTGAATGATGTCTTGAGGTTTTTTTTTTTTTTTTTTGCCATAATCCAGTTGATAGGCTTTCTGTGAGAATAATATTGGTGGAAGAAAGGACTGTATATTTTGTAACCTGGTGTTTTGATTCTCATTACTCCCAAACAATTGTTCCTTTTCCTAAAGAGGAACATCCAAACCAGTGTTTTTCAATTGTAGAGCCTGTATGTTGCCTAGGGAACTCTGGGAATTGAAGTCCACACATCTTAAAAGCTCTGAGACTGAGAAACACTGATCCAAACCGTTTTCATTTCTCCTTTTCAATATTATCTAGTGGTCAGTAGGGGGCTCTAAAGACAATTGCAAATGAATATCAGTGAATTAGGAAGACTCTTAAAGTATTTTCCTCACTACTTCTCTAAACCACTTGTGCTTCAGCAGTAATGAATTTAAAGTTTGTTCTAGTCCACAGAATTAATGAATTGTTCAACGTCTTCCAGCCAAATGGAAAACTGTATCTAAAAGTGTTTGACAACTCAACCTAATAAAAGCACAACCAACACAGGCTATGAAAAGGATAACACTCTCATAAATCAAAAACATCTGAGAAACAACCAAGACTTTTACAACTATATAACATCATGGTATCATATGAAACAAAGCTTCTAACGCTTCTTAAATAAACCAAAGGACCCAATAGCCCAGGAATAAAAAACAGGAGCCACCTACCTCATACAGTATAAAGACTGTAACAGCCACCCTGTAGGACAGCCAAGCAGAAGACTATCAAAACACATCCATCAACACCAGCCAGCAGTCAGAAGATATGATGAAAAGTCCTTAATTTCACAATCCTGAGACAAATTTAACCATAGTTTCAGCTTTGAAACTGTTACCATCTTACACTAAGCTGAATCCAAAAATGCTAGGGAAGCTTGGCATTCAGACAAGTCAGCCATCAGTAGACACATAAAAATAAATCGCATTCTACACCATTCAAGAAATAGAATTAAAAAAACTAAGAAGGAAACATAAAGACCAGAGCACATCCTCTCCAGAAGCCAACATCCAAAAAGAAGTGTTTAACACCAGACAAAGAATTTAGCAGAAAACAATCACCTATTCAAGGAACTACCAAATGAAAGTGAAAAACCATATCCCCATCAAAACAGCCAGGGCAAGCTTTATAGGGAGCAATCCAGGGAGCAAACGCCACACTCACTAGCAGTCGGATAATATAACATATGCAAGCAAACAACCAATAACTTTCTTTCCTACTCCAAATATATTGGACTAAAATTTCCATCATCCCAAGCCTACATGGTCTACCAGTTTTGCCAAGAATAATAAGACCAACATTCAGCAGTGAGACTTAGGGCTCTTCCCAATAGCTCAGTTAAGTTCCAAATTTTTATTAGTTTATCAAAATATAAAATACAAAGAAAAACGAAAATAGTGGGAAAGTATGAAAGGAAACCCAGAAGTGTAGGAGAAAGTTGGGGAAAAACATTGACTTCTGACTATTTTTAGCACAGTAGAATGAGATAATAATATTTAGCCTCAACTTTTTACTTTTACATTTTAATACATACTAGCCATTTCTGTAACAGCAAACCTATCTAATTAGCAAAACATAAAGTAAAAGTTTCAATTTTTTCCCACCACAAGCACAAAGTCCAGAAGTGGTTTCCAAGTGGAATCAATGGCTTATTTAAAGTGCTCTCCTCCTATAACTGAGCCGGCAGAAAACTAGGCATGGATTCGGCTGTCCTCATTGCCAACCTATTGGTCCTCCATCTAACTTGGAGACCTGGCATGTACAGGATGCATTCTCCCTCTACTCAAAGCAGAGTAATTTCAGGACAATATGCAGGGACTAGAAAGAGAGAGGCATCCCTCCATCATCTCCAAGTGGTCAATAGAGTTGATCCTATCCTGCAAGAGTCATCTAATAGCACTACTGATAAAATGGTTGGCAAAGGATATCAAGTTGTACTCATAGTAAAGTTGTTTCTGCTTGTGGAGACCTCATGGGAAAAATTGATATTAACACATGGACAGCTCAAAGTAATGGGTGTAGAATATGGGATGCAAACTACATGAAGGCCTTCTCATGGAGACAGGCAGTTAGCAGGCCATGTTTGCAACAGGGTTGGATGCAAAGTTCTAGCATCAGATTTGTTAGCCCAGTTTTTATCTTCCATTTCTGAAAAGTCCTCAAATGTTGATTTGTTGACTCTGAGTATAATAAGAATTGCCACTTTAGTTCCATCCTCAATTTTCTGAGACTAGAAAAAATTTTTCCATTGATTAAATAACAGAGTATTTCTTCTCTTGAGATTCTTGTGGTTTGTGCATAAGCAAGAACAAGAAGAAAAATATGTGAGTAACTGCTGACTGCTTAGGCAAAACCATGACTGATCTTTGGTCAGAAATAGTTTCCTCAGTTTCATAGTATGAATGACTCTTAATCATCATAAGATATCCTGGGGTCAAATAATAGATAATTGGTACCATTGCAAGGAAATCTCTTTTGCTTTTCCTGAAAAATCCTATTTTAATTTTAAAACCTATCTTGGACCATGGAATCCATGGTATAAATCTCTTACCTTCTCTCATTTTTATTTATTTGCTTGTAAAATTTATTAGAAGCCCATCTTACCACATGATAACTCTGGTCAGCTTAACAATATTAAAAGGTAGAATATAAAACCCAATAATTTAAATACAATACTATAAAAACCAACCTAGCTAAAAATATGGGGAGGGAGGGAATATGATAAGAAGGGGAAGGGGTGAGATCTATTGTCAATCTATCAACAACCCCCAATATGAAATCACTTTTTGGGGCCCCAAGCCAACTGGCAGAGCCAGGTCTTTAAGATCTACATGCAGTGAGACATTTCAGGGTACAGAGTCTTTATCAAGATTTAATTTCCTTTGGAAGGAATCCACTGACATATAATTGATGTTGTGCAATTACTTTTATTTATGGATGCATAAGATGAACATGGTGCAGGCACTATAATGCGAACATTCCAATTAATAGCCAACAAATCTGTTTTCCCCACATCAGATTTTTAGAGAGCCTGCCAAATATCATTGATAGCACTCTACCAACCTTGTTTGAGCTAGAAAATTAAATTTTGCCAGCTTTGGTTAGTACTGAAATAGAGGACCATTGGGAAGTCCAAAACTGTATTTTGTTATTAGGAATTTGAAAAAGTGTCCCCAAAACAATGCAAAATAACTTTAAGTAAATAAGAGAATAGATTTATACAAAAGCCCAGATCTCATTGACTGCATTCCCATCTTACACTCCACCACTGTGGTTTGTTTGATTGTTTGATTTAGTATAATATAAGTACTTAGTTGCCAAGGCTTGTTCAAACCACCAATTAAAGAAAAAAAATAGCACAATGCATGAAGAGACATTTTTCCATGTCTTCTTCAGACTGCAGCCTATTATTGCTTATTTATGGAAAGCATTCACATTTTTTACATCTGAAAAAGAAGTCGGGAGTGGTTTATGAAGATCAGTAATCAGACAATCTCCTTTCTGACTGCTGCCAGAAAACATGACATAAAATGAAAACAAGGAAGGAAGAGGGAAATATCTCAGATCCGGTACAAAGTTCTTTTAGGTATGTTAAGAAAATAAGTGTGTGCAGATAGGATGAATGGCAATGATTATGCTTTATTTTAAATTGTGTTTGAGGAAGTATAACCCAGGCATCTCTCTCTCTGTCTTTACCTTACCACATTTTTATCCCTGCCACAGTATTTTGATGTAAGTTTTATATAGTTTTGTATAGACAGGCCATAGAAACAATGGAACATACAGTACAAAGGAGAGAAAATTATAGAAACAGTAGCATATTTTTATTTATACAATGTAGAGGCTGTTTGTCTCCCAAAGATTATGAGCAGCTTACAATTTCAATAATAATAATGAGGAAATGGAGTAACTTGATCAGAAATGTATAAGCAAACAGGTGTTCTGATGTTGTGGGAAGAGTGTCAGCCTGGGAAGAGACACCTATGGATCTATTTTGTCCACTGTGGGATCCGTTTAGCATCTGAAAACTGACCTCTGTGGTAGACTTTGACACTTACCCGTTTGTTTTCCCCTCCAGATTGAAGAACTGGAACATTTATTACATATTTTTAAAAACTTTGTTTGACTCTGGTTAAGTAAGGAAAGTTGTGTCATGACCCAAGTGCTCACGAGAGCTTCCCAGTCCACTCTGGGGCTGCCGAATGCTCAAAAGAAGGTATGCCCAGGGATGGAGTGGACAGCCTCAGGTATTACTGTGAGGGGCTTGGAATTTTTGAGAGGTGTAATTGGTGGGTGAATGTGATGGGTTGAGTGTTCAGGTAAAGGCCAATCTTGGTTGAGCTCCATCTGGGAGATTACACTTTTTCAGGGGTGGAAAAGATTTAGTAAAGTTGAGGTTTCATTAGAATAATAATAGAAAAGCAAGAATGGAAGTTCAAGTGTAGAAGAACAAGAAAGGAGAAGATATGCACTTAGGAAGGTCCTTTTCTAATGACCATATGTGGAGGAAGACAAACTGAGAAGTTTCTTCTTAAAACTACAATAAGGAGAACAAAAGGTGACAAGTTACAGAACATTTCCATAAAAAAGTCTTTACAAAGAAATCTTCTCATTTTACTGATGAATGGGAAGGAAAAGCCTGGAAAATTATTTTGCATGATCATCACTCAGCTTTCTTGGAACATCTCACCATTCATTTTCTCAACTGCCTTGCTACAAATAATATTGTTGATGCTGATGGTACAGAATGCAGCAGTGCCAGCAATTATGTGTGTGCCTAGAACAGTGCATGTTACATCATTGCTCTGTGAGCTGCATTGGTTGCCAGATTGCTTTCAAATCCAATTGAATGTGCTGGTTTTAACCTTTAAAGCCATTCATGGCAGAAGATTGGGTCATCCTTCAGATGACTGCCCCTCCCCAATTACATCAGCCAACCCCAGAAGATCTGCCAGAGAAGGCATGCTGCAGATACCATCAGCTAAAGTTGTACATTTAGTGGGACCTGGGAAACAGGCCATCTGTGTTGTGGCACCATCTTATGGAAAATTCTTCTATAAGAAATTAGATTAGCTTCATTTCTTTTGACATTCTGAAGTCCCTCAAGACCTGGTTACATCCCCAGGCCTAGAACATGAAGATATGCTTAGATGGCTCCATTGCTGAGCTGGCTATTCTTATTCTCTCTTTGCCTTGGGTTTGTATATTTATTTGTATAATACATTATACAAGTTATAATTATCATTTAACATTGATTCTTATTTTTTAATAATGATTATTGTATATGTGTGGTGCTTTAATGCAAGGCTGTGTACTGTCCAGAGTTGCTTTTTGTGAGAGGAGTGGCCATATAAAATATGATAAATAAATAAACAATACACTACATTGTTATTTTAATAGTGGCACACCAATTATATCATCCAATCCTCCTTGATTGGAGACGATAGGGATGATGTCTTGTAAAGCCTGGCTCGATAAGACTTTTGTGATCTCCCTTATCTGTAAAGATTATAGTTTACAATTATTAATTGTGCAGAATTTTGTATGTGTCTTAGGAAATGAAGCAAGGACATCATGATTTTTAGAAAGGAGATTAACATTGCTGATCTTCAGCTCAGAGTGTAGCTTTCAAGAATATTTAACTTTCAGAAATCTAATATCAATAAAAAGCATGTGTAACTTAAAGCTTACTGCAGTAGGAGTCTGTTGACTAAGCAACAACCTCCTGCCTAGACTTTTAGATAATAAGTATTAAGAAAATGATCAGACCATTGATAGAATATTTTTCTTTCTCTTTATATTATCTATTATTTTATTTAAATAATACAATGTTAATAATTTTGAACATAAGCAGACATCAGTGTATAGAAACAACACTATGTATTAAGATTTATAAGAAGACTAGCCAATAACTCAACATTGCCTGATTTTTATTTATAGAGGGAAAATGTCCAGACCGTAATTTCTAATGTTGGATTTTCCCCCTTACCAGAGGGAGCTCCCTTGTGGTGTACTGTGAAGCTGTTACCATGGCAACTCCACTGTGCTGCACAATAGAAGTCATTTTATGGCAGTACAGTAGAAGCCATGTTAAGGCACAACAGGCTATATCTTAACAGAACACACACACACACACACACACACACACACCGAGGGGTTTTAGGGGTGTCTTACCTCTACAGTATTTGTTTTCAGAGAGTAAGTCATCTATATAACAAGTTTGGTTGAGATTGCTTGAGGTGTTCCAGAGTTATGCTGGAACATACACACACACAGCCATATATATGTTTGTGTGTGTGTGTGTGTGTGTGTGTGTGTGTGTGTGTATGTAGAGATATATAGATATAGATACATATACACACAAAAAAAGAAAACCACCAGAGCAAGCAAAAGAATTTATCACTGCAAATTGAAGGCTCAAGTGATAAATTTTAAAAGGCCAAGGAATGAGCTGAATGAGCCCTTGTTTCTGAGTGCTTCATTTTCCATAGCTTCTCCTTTCATAAAAGGAAAATATTAAAAGTGTTTTGGAAAGTTATTTTGAAGGGTTTGTAGCCGCTTATCATTGTTAAACAAAATATGTGTGACTACTAGAAAGAAGACAATTCCTCATGGCTTGTACAAACACGAATCCAAATGGTAGGTTTGCGCTGTCCAGTGCAGTAGCAGGAAATGGTAAGAGAATCCAGCAAGATTACTGAAGCTCTTGTTGCTCATATACATTTTCCAATAGGGGTGATTTATTATAAAGATTGGATTGAGGCTGACATCTTTTGGCAACTGATTAAATTAAATGCAGTATTAAGCAATTCTGAAATCCAGTAACACTTTTGAAAAGATGATAAACATATAAGAGGTGATACTCTTGATTTATTTAATGTTCACTGGCAGTGTCTAGCAATGAATGTACTTGTGGAGATGTATGGCAGAGTACGCTAATATATGCTAATTAATGGCTTGTGAAAGCAGTTGTGAGTTCAAAAGTAGGAATAAGGAAAAATATATGACATATGAGGTGGCAGGCATCTATATTAGAAGGCAATCAGCAGACAGAATTATTGAAGGACAGGTAATAGGAGACCACCAATAGGTGGCAATTTTTTTGACTTTCCAAACATGAGAGATGAGAGTTTGTTTTTTAAAAAAAGGGAAAGACAGAAAAAGGTAAGTCATACACATAAGCACAAATAAAGGATTTTATTTTGAAATTAAAAGCCAGGAATTTAAAACTGGACTCTCTTTTCACTTATTGTAAATATATCCAGACTTACAGTAAACTTATCTAAAGCTATAAGGCTTAGTTTTAATCAATACTAAGATAACTGTTTTGGTTTCAGTGGGTCTTTCCTAATAAGACTGGCCAAACACAATGCATAAACTATGCAGAATTGGCCCCAAGGTCCTTTCCAACACTGTTGTTCTGTTATAGTTGATATACTTAGGATAATGTCCGATTAATTGCATTTGGAAATGGCCGTTTTGTTAGATGTGCAAAAAGCATGTTGTGATTAAAGTAGGATGTAAATGTGATGTTATATTATATTCCAATAATTTGAGATCAAAGAAAAATGGATCTATCTAGATAGTTGTCTATTCCATCAAAATGACACTGGAACACTTAACTGAAGAGCCAGGTTGGAAAACATGAGTTGACTTTCTACAAAAAAAATTAGGCCTCTGACACTGGATATTCTAATATTACTCCATGATGCGGTCAAGATTTAGTTTGTTCTGTAAGATCCAAGTTTGTGTTTTATATATTTATTTCAATGTGCGTGTTTGAATTTTATTCTTCATTCTTTGTTTGTTTTCATTTGTATCTTTTATATACTTTCAATTTTTAGGAGGTTGTTTTTCAAGAGGCTGAAGCCCTGAAGAAGCTTCTTGGATGAGAAGTGAAACATCTTCAAAGAAAAACCATAAAGTCCAGTTGCCTCTTGAAAAAGCACATTTGGGACAACATGACCTGGATAACTGAGAATTTCCATAGGAGGCTGTTGGTTGTCCTATTTTTTAAAAAATGGTAAGTTTTAACTGGTTTTCAGAGTAGTAGTTTTTTTTAAGAGCTCCAATGGTTTTCCTAGGTTTTCCTGTGGTTTTCCCAGTTGCAATGTATGGCTGTGAAAGTTGGACCATAAGAAAGGCTGAGTGCCAAAGAATGGAGGCCTTTGAACTATGGTGCTGGAAGACTCCTGAGAGTCCTTGGACTGCAAGGCAACCAAACCAGTCAGTCCTAGAGCAGATCAACCCTGACTCCTCTTTAGAAGGCAGATCCTGAAGATGAAACTCAAAATACTTTGGCCACCTAATGAGAAGGAAGGACTCACTGGAGAAGAGCCTAATGCTAGGAACGATTGAGGGCAAAAGAAGAAGTGGATGACAGAGAATGAGGTGGTTGGCTGGAGTCACCACAGCAGTCGGCGTGAGCTTAAATTGACTCCAAAGGATTATAGAAGACAGTAAGCTCTGGAGTAATGTTGTCCAGAGGATGGGTTGGATACAGTGGTGGGTTGCAGGCGGTACGCCCCGCTACAGGCATACCGGAGCCAGCCTGGAGCACTGGATACCGTTCCGGTACAGTGCTCTAGAGGGCTCACCTGCCCGCCCACCTGTGCTTCACCTGTGTTTTAAGGCATGGTGCGTACAACATCTGTGTGATGCTCCGCAGGGCAGCTGGAGCATCGTGGAGCGTCGTGGAGGTGCTAAGCTGCATGCGAGCGCTCTGCGCGCTAGTTTCAACCGTACGGTTGGAACGGGATTTGAAACCCACCACTGGTCAGACACGACTTCCCAACTAACAACAAATCCCCAATGTGTGCCCTGCACTCCTAGCTCACAATTCACGGCAAACTCATCCATTAAGGTCGCATTGGAGCATAAGTGACCTGCAAGGGCGCTATGGCAACGAGTACGGCTCAGCCTCTTCTTCCCAACCATCCAGGCTGCGATTCTGGTCCCAACCAAACCGGTAGCAGGCCAGCAGCCCGCTCCCTCAGTTCCTGGCTCTTTAACTATCCCTCCGCTAGGAAGACACGCATGCGCACGGACTGTTCGATTCCTGTCGCCGGGAGGGGTGGGTGGGAGGAAGGCTTGGGGGAGTCCCAGCGAGGCTACCCTGTGCTAGGCTGCCCCCCTCCCCCGCAGCACCGAGCCCGCTTCCTTCAGCTCAGGCCTGAGGCGCAGCCTGGAGAATTCCAAGGCAGCGAGCCTGGTGCAGCTGCGGCGGCTTTTCCGCTCGCTGGCATCCGCAGCTGCCCAGCAACCCCTTCTCTTCGCAGAAGCGACGAGGGGAGCTACAGCAGCTTCTACACGCCCCTCCCTCCCTCGGGGCCAGCCGACCTTTGTCCCTCCGGCTCGCCCGCGCAGTTGTTGGGCTTGCCTGAGTGAAAAGGAGCCCCGCGGGGGTCCCCATATTTCCAGAGAGGCGGCGGTGGCGGCGGCGGCAGCAGCAACAGCCCTGGCTTCCTTCGCCCTCCCTTCCCCGGCGGCAGCGCATTGTGACCCGTGCTGAGTTCACCTGCCTTGCAGCGGGCGGGCTTTGGCTGCATGAAGAGACTCCCCCTCCCCGCCCAGAAACGCGGGGAAAGTCGCCTCCTTCGCGCCCCCTCCCCGCCCTCCTGCCTGAGTGTAGCCTGCTGCTTCATCTTTTGTCTGCCTCTCTTTTCTCCGCTGCGTGGGGTGGGTGGGTGGGTAAGAGATCGCCTTCCTCCGGCTCTTCTAGCGTCTCCCTCTTGCTCTTGGCATGCTTTCCCGGACCTGGTGGCCACCATCTAATGATGTCCAGCTAGGTGAGTGAGTCCTGTGTTCCCAGATCCTCACCTTCCCTCCTTTCCTTTCTCCGGATGATGGAACCTGGTGGTGGTTTATCTCTGCAGCCTTGAGAGACAGCTAGGCGGGTCTCTTTCTGAGCAGAAATTCTGAAGTTCCCAAAGCAAATAGCCTCATTTCTTCCTGGCTGGAGAATTTCAAAAACCTCAGCGTTGCTGTTGCACTTTTCTTTCCCCTTTATGAATGAGCCCCACCCTTTTTGTCTGTCTGTCTTAAAGGGCCTCCACACTCTAACTGCTATGTCTTCAGCAGCAGCTCTTCTGTCTCAAGCCATCTGAAGGGGCCCAAAGGTTTTGTGGTCTGAGCTTGATGGATGCTGGGATGTCAGGTTGTAAAGTGGATAGTGGTGGCGGTGGTGCTGCTGTTCTGCAGAGGTCCCAGGCCAGGGAAGGAGTGGCCCAGAGAGAAGAAGAGCAAGAAGAAGATGGAGATGAAGACCTCCGAGATGGAGGAGTCCCTTTCTTTGTGAACCGTGGAGGGCTTCCCATCAATGAGGCTACCTGGGAAAGAATGTGGAAACATGTGGCCAAGATCCATCCTGAGGGAGAATTAGTAGCTATGAGGATCCGGGGAGCCACTGATCTACCCAAGGTGAGAGGACTCCAAAAAAGAATATTGGAGGAAACTGCTTCCTTGACATCAGTCAACTGGAAGTCAATGCCTTTTCTAATTTGAGTCTGACAATGAATGGATGTGAATCACAGATTAAGGTTGCAAGTGGGAGAGATCCATCCCCATATAAACATAATCTAATTTCTGTTTAACTCATAAAGGTGCCATTAAGTTAAGCTTAGTTTTTTGCTAAATGCACATATCCAACTAGATTTATTTATATAAATATGATAACATTTTGGGTAGCCTATTGCCATGGGATTTCCTGCTGGTTTTCCATCCCAAGTACGATCTAAAATCAAAATGGGTTACTGCTTAGCTTTTTTTTTTTAAGATTAGAAAAGGGTCAGCTAGGTGTTAATATCTGAGCTGGATTCATTCATTAATAGACGAAACAAAGAATAGCCAGATTGTTCAAATCTATTAAAGGAATCCCCACATTTAGACCCAGCTCAACAGTATACAGTAACTTTGCAGTGCTTTTAATTACAAAGTAATATATAACAGATTATACAAAGTAATCCATATAAATTATACTTTACAAGGGTACACAGTTGGGCCTGTTGCTATAACAAACCACAATGACATAAGATAATGGCACATCCTGACAACATCATGCAAAAAACAACTTAGCACTTGTGTCATGATGCCTGACACAAGGATGTAAGTCATGATGCCACAAAATACATACCATGGATTCTTCCCACTTCTGCTTCCTGCAAACATCTCATGTGGGCATGCTTTCTTTTTTGATGGGTTTGTGCCTACATTAGCTTTAGCAATGATCCACTTGAGCTGGGTTGATTTAAGTTTATTGACACTGTCCCATATTGAACATTTTTTTATACTTGAACTGGAAAAAGAACTGAGTTGAGTTCACATGATCATTCACAGCTATCTAAATACCGACTGCATTAAGATAATATGCCCATAAGAGTTGTATGAAACAGTATAACTAGCTTTAAGAATCTGAAGCTCTGAGGAAGAGTTTAGAAGAAAAGTACTTTTAACATTGGACAACATTGTATTTTTGACTATAGGTCTATGTTGTGCTGTATATTAATGTTATTCTTTGTCATATTAAACCTACAATGTTTGGGAGATATTTACATGTTATGAGGTCATGCCAGTTATGTTTTGAGTCAATAATAGGTGGATATTGCAATTCTTTGGACAGTTTCCTGTTCTTTTGAAAAGTGTCGCTTTTGTCTTTCCAGCCTGGAAGAGATTATCTAAACTTGTTATACAGAGCACACAAAAGGGCGGGCTTCACTTCCGGAAGTTGACAGTATAATTTGAACTGATTGACTTTATCTGAATTCTAAATAAGAATTAGTTCTTATTTAGTTCTTCTAATTAAAAACTAAGAGCCTGTATAACTGTGTTTTGGGGGTTGTACCAACTGCCAAAGCTAAGAGGAACAAATGCAAAGGAAAGGTTAAGAACATTTGGGTTATTTTCATTAAATATTATAGTATAACCTTATCCATGTTAAGATAAGTTATCAGGAGGAGAAGACTGTTGTAGTAGGTGATTCAAACTTTATTTTCATGAAAGTCCTTGATGAGCAATAATGCCAGATGTCTAAGTTAAATGGGTAAAGGCAAGTAGCAGCTTAGAAAAGGCAGATGAAAAGTGGTATATTACTAAAACTGGAAATAGAGTGCAATTCACTTGATAAGAATTGTGTCAGCTTTTACTACCTAGCTTACACTGGACAAAATGTAGACTCCTTCCTGCAAAGAGCACTCTAGCAAAGGCCTGT
Organism: Thamnophis sirtalis; assembly: GCF_051295495.1. Lineage (NCBI taxonomy): Eukaryota > Metazoa > Chordata > Lepidosauria > Squamata > Natricidae > Thamnophis > Thamnophis sirtalis. Next base: position 128,204,122 of record NW_028261381.1, read on the forward strand.
TGATGCTGGTGGCTTGCAGCAAGGAACTTTTTTGAAAATGCATTGATGTGATAACCTGCTTAGTCTTGAAAATGATAGCAGAAACTGAGAACAGGCTGTTCAAATAACCAAAATAAGCCCATCTGCCTCTTGGTCTCCCTTCATGCAATTACACTTGATTTTTAAACAGAATGGAAGAAAGCTGTTCAATTAATAGAGACTTCACTTACAAGACATTGGACTTTGAATTACTTTCGATTTGAGGAGGAAAAGGTGGTGCTTCATTGTGTGTGCAAGCACACATGGGACACTTCCCCATGTGCACACCAGATCACTTTTTCCCTTTTGGATTGTGCAGATAATTGTGCAGCCCTACAAGTGATATATTCATTCAAATAACTGTTCTTAAATATGTGCTTAGCCTAAGGGCCAGTCTTCTGGCTCAGCATTCTGGGTCATCAAAAGCTAAACACGAGGATTATAGTGCCATTGCTAAGTTGGCCAGCTCAACAAGCTTCACTAAGTTGTTGGGATGACATATACATTTTACATTGTCGTCATCACTATTTGGCTCCATGAACTGAATTACCATTGGGCAAAGGCAAAAAGACTTGTGGCAAACCTTGAATATTATTAACTTAAAACAGATTTCCCCTTATCTCCTGAAGGCATGGTTTCTAGAGCACCATGAGCCAGAGCCAGCCTCTGCCTATATAGCTACTGACTTGGTAGCAATTTTCCTGTCATGCAGCAGTGCCCAAATGAGCTTCTTGCTGCAAAAAGGGTGAGCATGCTGCACATGGCTCCCCACCTCCCAGTATTGCCATGTGTTATCACTTGTTCATCTTGGACAGATGGAGCGCCTTCAGAAAGGTTGCAGTGAATGCAGAGAGAGTCCTTTTAAATAACAAGAGAGTATGTTGGAATGAACAGAGCTGCGTTTTCAGAGTTATAGCAGTACTGAAATGCACTCTGTATCCTCTGCTGCTTTAAGAGCATATTGCAGAGTCAGGAAAGCAGCTCCAGAATTTGGTTTCTTTTATTCCTGTGCATTATTGCCAGGCTTTGACTTTCCTTGATATCTTGAAATGTAATACCAGCTGTGCTGTCTGGATGCTCAGAACATGAGAGCTTCACATTTCCAAAGCCTTTGTTCTGCAGACGTTTTGCATCTGGAGAAGTTCCAGCCCAAAACTCTGAGTCAAATATGGATGTCTGGCAGGCCTAGTGACTCAGTGACAGGAATTCACATATAGATTATGAACTGTGGTTTTGTCAGCATGACAAGAGATAAATGGGGGAGTTTGAATATTAACCGTACACTCGCTATGCTGCCTTTAGGAAAGCCTTTGCACTACAGCAGTGCTGCAGCTTGATTAATTATGTGACATCCGGTTGGTGTCGTCTGTTACAACTGCATGGGCAGATCTTCACAGAATAATCTGTCCCCATCTGTATCTTTAGGTGTCTCAACAGCACCACTATAGTTGCTGCCACTGAATCCATCCACCTCTGCACTTTCATGTCTAGAACTCATGGGTTATTTGCATTTTTAGCCATCAGAATTCTGTCATAGGCGCAGTGTAAGTTATTGACATTTCTTCACCCAATTATGTATTTTGCACGTAGGGTAAATAAATAATGGGAGAATAGACAGCCTTGTCTTATTCTTTTGCTGACCTAGAGTCTTTTTCACTATGTTCTGTGCAGACTATGGCTTCCTAACTTGTGTACAGATAGTCCTCGACTTACAACTACAATTGAGCCCAAAATTTCTGTTGCTAAGTGAGACAGTTGTTAAGTGAATTTTGCCCCATTTTTCAATCTTTCTTGCTACCGTTGTTAAATGAATCACTGCAGTTGTGAAGTTAGTAACACGGTTATTAAGGGAAACTGGCTTCGCCATTGACTTTGATTGTCAGAAGGTTGCAAAAGGTGACCAAATGACCAAGGGGTGGGTTGCTGACAGTTTACTACCAGTTCACAACCTGCATGATCAGTTATGTGGTACGCTTCACTCACACCCGCGCCTGATGTACCCTGTGTACATGTGCACTGTCCAATGTAAATTGTTCTTCGCACATGCCAATTACCTCCCTGCGACCAATTAGATCTCATAGATTGGGCCTCCTCCGAATTCCATCTGCCAGCCAGTGCCGGCTGGCAACTACAAGGAGGAGGGCCTTTTCAGTAGTAGCTCCGACCCTTTGGAACGAGCTCCCCGTGGAGATTCGTACTCTCACCACCGTCCAGGCCTTCCGCACAGCCCTTAAGACCTGGCTAGCCCGTCAGGCCTGGGGACAAAGATAGCCGCCCCTCCCGAATGATGAATGAATGTTGCTCATTATTTTTACTTATGTGTGTCTACGTCATTGTTTGTATTCCCCCTTTCCTGATTTTATGTGAGCCGCCCTGAGTCCCCTCAGGGAAAAGGGCGGCCTATAAATGTTAATAAATATCTAAATATCTAAATGCGCAGAACAATTTACAGTGGACTGAGCACGCACAATCACTAAAATCCAAAATGGCAGCGGCCCAGCGGCAGCGAGGAAACCAGTTTGGGGGCATGGCAAGCTCGGGTCGCTGCTGGTTCTGCGACCCAAGCCTGAATTCCACTACCTGATCGGCCGAGCCAGGCCGAACTGGGAGCACCCCACTTCTAAAATGATCCCAAGACACTGTAATCATCATAAATATGAGTCAGTTGCCATGCATCTGAGTTTTGATCACATGACCATGGGGACACACTGCAACCGTTATGTGAAAAACTGTCCTAAGTCACTTTTTTCAATGACATTGTAACTTCCAACGGTCACTAAAATAACTGTTGTAAGTTGAGAATTACTTCAACTGGTTTCGCATGAGAAACAATGAGTTGTCCAGGCTTTCCCATCTTCCTAAAGAGATATCAGAGCAAGATATGATTGACATACATTAAAGTTCTTTTTAATAATCACTGAAGCCTATATGGGCTTATTTTGTTATTCTTGGACTTTCTCAATTATTCAGGGTGTATCAGCAATAGTTTGTGTCCCTTGGCCTTTTCTAAAGCCAGCTTTAACATCTGTCATCTCCCTTTCCACATAAGTATTTAATCTGTTTTGGATGATCCACAGCATTATTTTTCTAGCATGTGAAATTAAGAATATTCCAATAGCTTTCCAGTTGGAATGATTAGTTCACCGATCTAACTTCATTTTCTGGAACTAAAAGTTCTTATAAATAGGGAATGTCTTCTGGGGTATCTTGAATGCTGTACAGAATTTCAGTTTACTACTTCCATCTTCCCTACAAAAATATTCTAAATTGTAATTATTTCAGGGAAACTTTGTCTTTTTGTTGGACATTTCCAAGTACGTAACTGTTGTAAATCTTACTGTTGTCTATGGTAGCTGCTTTCTGATACGCCCATGCAGAAAATGGAAATATCATTTTCCTTATAACGATGCTTCCATGTGTCACATAGCTAAGAACAGGCATTATTTTTAAAATGCTTACTGATACTTTGTCTGAAAATATGCCTTTCTGATCCTCTCCCCATAAAAAAAGATAAAGAACAGTGGAGTAATAGATGGGAGAACTACAGCAGGTGGCAGAAAACAACCTCACCAGCTTTGCTTCTTATGCAAAACAGTTTAACAATTGGTCACATTTCTATTCATTACATGGTCTCAACTTTCCAAATATGCTGGTTCTGCCCTATTATCCCAGTCATACATTCCTTGCTCCCACACTTTCCAGATTGTACGCCAAGATCTGGATGGACATTGGATGGATTCAGATTCATTGGCATTTGAATAGCATTCTCTTTTGTTATCAGGGAGGCTGATTTAACAGGGCTTCCACTTTTATGGACAGAAGACTCCAGTTGCATTAAATAAATGTTTTCTCTAATGTCACCAAGAGAATCTCATAGATGCAATCTCTAGGAGTTAGGCTTTTCTCAAGAACATCTTTATGTGTTTAAGCATGAGCAAAACACACACACACATCCCAGATCACCTTTTGAGGAAGACTAATACAATAGAATTACATTTTCCTAAATGGGCTTTATGTACACTTAATGTCATTCAAATATAATAACTGAAAAGACTATTGCAACCACTTTATCCTTCGGAAATTTGCATTCCTTTCTTTAAATATCAGCTGATTAGGCTTGGAATCTACAAATGTGTAGACTAGGCTATGGTAAGGCAATCCCCCAAACATCCGTACTATAATCAATGTGTTCTAATAGTTCACACTGACTTTAAAACAAAATAATAGCTTTTCCCCAAAAAGCTTCCATTTAAGAATTACTATCTGTATATTAATATATTTTGAGGGAAGAAATTGTAGCAGGGAAATATGTATCACCAGAAAGTGTCATTGTAGCATCTCAATTAGCTTGGAGGTAAGAGGTACAGGTCTTTCACTCTTCCCTTTCTGTCTCTTAAGGGACAGAACTGAAATTCTTGATACCATGGAAATTTTAGTCTGGGTTCAAGGCCCAGGTCTGTATGTAGTATAGTAAATTCTTCACTCTTAGTTGTTTAAATGAGACTAATTATAGCCATAGGACCTGCATATTTTAAGTGGTTTCCATTATATTATGTAGGATTACGTATGTCCTACTACACTAAAGAAGATGGGGAGAAGCAGTGACAATTTCTCTTCCATTTAAAAAAGGAGCAGTAAAAAGAGTGTGGCTAGTCTAATACAACCAAGATCTGCTTCTCTAAATACCTTCTGCAAAGAAGGTTGTAACTTTGCTACCTAGGAATTATGACTAGTTCTACCTTTAGACAGAGTTGAGTGGCAGCCAATCTAGGGTGATATAAAAGAGACAGCAGCAGCTGATGTCTCACCAATTGACTCTCATACAATATGAGCCAAGGTGGCGCAGTGGTTAAATGCAGCACTGCAAGCTACTGCTAGATCAGCAGTTCAGCGGTTCAAATCCCACCGGCTCAGGGTTGACTCAGCCTTCCATCCTTCCGAGGTGGGTAAAATGAGGACCCAGATTGTTGGGGGCAATATGCTGACTCTCTGTAAACCGCTTAGAGAGGGCTGAAAGCCCTATGAAGCGGTATATAAGTCTACTGCTATTTTTCCTGCTTAGAAGATGGAGATGCCAAGGGGTTTTCTGCTTCAAATGCTGAAATAACTTGGCTAAGGGATATTGGAAGAAGACAACTTAAGAAATCAAATATCTGGGACCGGCCCTGTTGGGAAAGACTCTTCATTGTTTCTTACTAGAATTGAAGAATATTTTCCCATTCATCAGAAATTGCCTAATGTACTTTGTTCTGAAGAATAAATGCATGTCTCAATGCCACTATCTCATGTTCAGATATTTCAAAGCTTTACACCTTGTTTTCTCACAATATACACGTTACATGAAATGTTTGTCAGAAAAGATGAGCCATGCCAAATTCTCACTCTTCTGCTTGTGTATTATTAAATATCACAGTCATCCTTAGCTTATCTACCCCTGATGAGTTTAACTACCACTCCCACAATTCCAAAGCCTCTTAGAATTCATGAAATTGTAATATATCACTTCTGCAATTCGTTGTTCTGGCTTAGACAAAGGAGTACATAGACAAAAATCATCATTCGACTTTTTTGCTTACTAACTGGTTATTATCATTAGATATTAGTCAGTTATTAACATTAACCTACTACACTACAAGTAATCCGTGCTCAGCGACCACAATTGGAATTGGCAATTTGGTTGCTAAGCAGAAAATCATGTGGCATCAAAAGGCTTTGCTTCCCTGTCAGTCATTAAGCAAGATGCTGTGGTCACTAAGTGAAAAATATCACATGACCACAGCTTATGGTTTTACTTTACTTCTGCATTCTCTATTAACTCTGCTTGTCACAAGCTGAGTGTGCAGCTTAACTGAGGGATGTTGCAGTGGCCACAAATGTGCACCAGTTGTGAAACACAGGAATGGTGATCCCAATGACCATGGGACATTGTGATGATCATAACACAAAGTTAATTTTCTACACCATTGTAATTTCCAACAGTTGCTGCACGAGGCAGTCAATAAAGGGAGGACTACTTATAATAGACTGAGGCAGGCAGCCTTGTGGCAATCTTCATATTAATGAATGACATCTTCCAGTAGCTGCAGATGGTGCAGTTATGATGAAAGATGCTGGAAGTTGCAGTTGATTTGCCTCTGGAGTATCACAGGTTTCCTTCCTTTCAACTAGAATATAAATGGAATTTCATCTTTGACTTGGTGATCTTGAATTTCATTTCCTCCTTCACAGATCTCCATACCAAGTGTGCCTACTCTACAGTCAACCACTCTCATCCCTGAGCGCCTGGAAGCTATACAGCGCTACATCAGGGAACTTCAGTATCCTTTCAGCTATATCTGAATCCCCAAGAAATGAAAAGAGAAGCAAGGCAACTTCCTTGCTTGATCACAAAAGGAAATAACTCATTAACATCTCAGCTCTACTGAAAAAAGAACCTTCTCTCTCTCTTTTAGGAGCCAGTGGCTTTACTGCCTTATTCATTTCCTTTAGCTTATTCCCTAGGCATTCGGTCACCATTGTTGTAAGGAAGCCAGAGTTAACCTGTTTCAAAGTTTGCTTTGCTGCACCAGAAATACAGCATACAAAAGGCATTCCACTTGATTCCTTTCCAAGTGCATGGAGGAAAACCTGGGACTGTAGAACAAATGGGGAGTGCTTTGAGTGCACATTGCTGCTGCTAGACTCACTAGGACTGCTAGCTGTTTTTTTTTTGTTGGGGGGGGGGAGAAGCTGGAGTGGATTTTGTGGGGATCATTAGTGGTGAAAGAAAAGTAAACTTTTCTACTGCGCACACTGTAGGCTCTCTAAACAACACTCCCACATACAAAAACACTAACATCTATTAATATTTTTAACAATTTGCTTATGCTTCCTCTACCCCCCTTTTAGCAGCTCTTCCAAGCCAAGCATACCTTAACCTCTTATTCCCAGATACAATCACACTGGGACACAGTTCTTTGAAATCAAGAAAAGCAGACCTTTGACTGGGTAAGTATCGTCTTTCCAGCCTTATTTTAAAAATAGTTCTTTTTCTTACCCCTATCCCTAAAAAGGTAAAGGTTCCCCTTGCACATATGTGCAAGTCGTTCCCAACTCTAGGAGGCGGTGTTCATCTCTGTTTCAAAGCCGAAGAGCCAGTGGTGTCCGAAGACGTCTCCGTGGTCATGTGGCTGGCATGACTAAATGCTGAAGGCACACAGAACGCTGTTACCTTCCCACCAAAGGTGGTTCCTATTTTTCTACTTGCATTTTTACCATGCTTTTCAGCTGCTAGGTTGGCAGAAACTGGGACAAGTAACAGGAGCTCACTCCGTTATGTGGCTCTAGGGATTCAAACTGCTGATCTTCCGATTGACAAGCTCAGCGTCTTAGCCACTGAGCCACCGTTACCCTTATCCTAAACGAATACAGTATTCTCTAGTTGCAGATCCATGAAACAGCCCCAGCAAAAATATTATATAATCTGCTAAAGAAGCAATTTTTGCTTGATTCCCAGGCCTTCCATCTCCTTCAGTACAGTTCAGGATTTCTGACCTCTTGCAACGTAGCCATAATTGTGTCTAGCTGATGTAATAAATATGGGTGGAGGTGCTTATTATTTTTGATTGCAATGGCATTCATGTAGTTTAAGCCTCCACTGAATGCCACACTTGGGCCTCTTAACCTGAGACATTTAATGATAGAGATTAAACATACAAAACTATAGGGTTATACTAAAATTATTCTAAATATACACCAAAGCTTTAATCTGGTTTAGAAGACAAAAATTTACTGAATGTTGAATTCTGTATTGGTAGCCAAAAAAAAAAGTATGAAGTGAAGAGGAACTACCCATCATCATAATTTCTTTTCTGTTCTTTAATGATCAAGCAGTTATTTCCCATTTTCTTCAGGCTGTTCTCCACCTATATATTATCTGACAAAACCTTTAAAATATTAATATTCTTGCTTGTTTCTTTGTCTTGTCTCACAGGCTGATGGATCTGGCCAAAGAAATGACAAAGGAAGCCCTGCCAATCAAGTGTTTGGAGGCTGTGATCCTAGGAATGTATCCTTTTATTTTAGAAGATTAAATGGATATACACAGTTTCACTTGAAGATAACACCTGAATCCTACTATACTTATGCTCTGATATGCAAACTATATGTTAAATTTTTTTCTTGCTTTAGACAAGAAGCATAATAGCAAAAACAAGGGACGCCCTCATTTTCTAACTAGGAATATTTTTAGTTTACTGGCAGATTCCTTTTTTATTGTACTAATAATCTAGGAATCGCATCGCCTTTTGAGAGAATTGTGCCTTATGTCCCAGTATGTCTTTTAATTATAGGTTTTCCCTTGCTTTTGTTGTAACACCATTTGAGCAATAGGAATGGGATTTTCACTGCACAGCATGTTTGAATTAGTAATAGAATTAGTGTCAGGGGGTGCCTTGGGACCTTATAAACTTTTGAATTTATGGTGCTAGATGATCTGCCCAAGCTCATAGACTTGAAGACTAACATAAAGAAATCTGATGCACCAAAGCCAGATCCAAACACATGGATGTTCTGGAGGTTACTCAATTGATATTTATCTACAGATTGAGAAAATAGGCTTTGTATTTTGTCACATAGAAAAACATAGTCCTCCAGATGCTTTAGAAGTACCTCCCCAAACCTATGCCATATAGGTAGTCCTCAAGTTACAATAGTTTGTTTAGTGACCATTCAAAGTTACAACGACACTGAAAAATGTGATTTGTGACCATTTTTCACAGTTACGACCATTGCAGCGTCCCCATGATCATGTGATCAAAATTCAGATACATGGCAGCTGGTTCATATTTATGACCATTGCTGTGTCTCAATGTCATGTGATCCCCTTTTGCGACCTTCTGACAAGCCAAGTCAATGGGGAAAGACAGATTCACTTAATAGCTGGGTTACTAACTTATCAACTGCAGTGATTCACTTAACTGTGGCAAGAAAGGTTGTAAAATATGTAAAAAAATTGAGGGATGGTTCATTACTTTACTTTGTTATACCACCTATTTCCTGAATATTTCATCATCAATAGTTACCTCACCAACCACATGCCAACACTGGACCGCTTCCCCATCAGTTTCAAAACTTACTTCTCAGGGAACTACTTCCACCATATTGTGCTGGGAGTGAACATTGGGGGCCACTATGGGGCGCTTGGCATAAGTCGACGCGAGGATCTCATGTACAAAGCTCCCACCTTCCGCACACTGAGTGAGCTTATTTTTGACTATGAAGAGGCCTATCGGTGCTGTTGGCACACCCTCAAAAAGGTGAAGCTTGGCCAATGTGTGTCCCATGACCCACACAGTGTGGAGCAGATCGAATGGAAGCATTCCGTCTTGGATGTGGAGAAGCTGAGTCGCGAGGACTTCCGCAAGGAGCTTGAGAGGCATTCCCGTGACGTGAGGCTAAAGGTGAGGTGAAGGGGAAAAAGAAGAGCGGGTTGTTTAGTCTACCTTTATAAAGTATGGATGAGTGTCCTTAAGTGAGTGTCTGTGGATGATTTTGGAACCACACTCATTGGGTTGATGATTTAGAACAGGAGGGACAATGTTGTACACAAGTCTTGGAAGATGTTATTTATTTTATAACAGTTAAGCCTGTGTTGGGCTTATGCTGTAATTTTTGTCTAGTTCCCATCCTGAAATGGAGAGGACCTGTTTCAGAGGAGAGAATAGAAAGAAAGGTGCTTGAGCCAATCTGTTTCATCCATTCTTGGAAATCAGAGTTGAAGAGGCTCTGGGATCTACAAAATAGGGGGGGGGGGGGAATTCATGTATAGTTCAGATTGCTCACCCCTACCTTAGTTAAACATCACTTGGTTGAGTTGTTCTTATTTGCATGCTTGAAGATGAAACCTATTATAGACAATTTTATTTTTTTACTACTGGAAGGAAGAATAATTGTTCTTAGATGTTTCTTAAGTCTTGGAAGTGTTCCATTGGCAAATTTTCTCTTCCTATTAGCATGATAATTAGCAGCAACTTGCTCTTTCTGTAGATATATTTAGATGGGATTTTATACACAAATGTTTTTGCAGTGTTTTGAACATTCAAAAGACCTAAATGATGCTAAAAATACGGCAAGCTCCTTCCTATTTTTGGCACCAAGAGAAAAGCCTAAGGCTATGAAGTTTTTCTTTCCATAGATCAGCAAAGCTACTGGACCACCATCACCCACCAAGGATAGGAAAAAGGATGTATCATCCCCACAACGTAGCCAATCCAGTCCACATCGTCGCAATAGCCGGACAGAAAGGCGGTAAGCCTGCAATACTTTGCTTTGCCTTTATGTAGTTTTTGGTTTCCTTGATTTTGCTATAATTTAAGTGTACACAAGGTTTTTCTCCTACGTGAGTAGAGACATATTTTACACAATTCTTCTTGTCTCAGTATATACGCTTCACACTGGCTTTCTCTCTGCTTTTAAGCAACCTGTTCGGTTATTGCTCCCAGTGACATTTTGAAATTAAATGATTGATTGAATGATCAGTTTCATGGATTTTAGAGAATGACCATTAACTGAATTATAACTTCTTTCCAACAGAGCAATATGTTGCATATTTACATGCCAATCTAGGGAACACAATGGCTCAGCGGTTAAAGACGCTGAGCTTGTCAGCTGGAAAGTTGACTGTCTGGGTTTGAGGCCTGAGTGCTGCATGATGGGGTGAGCTGCCATTACTTGCCTCAGCTCCTGCCCACCTAACAGTTAGAAAGCATGCAAATGCGAATAGATTCATAGGTACCATTTTAGTGGGAAGGTAACATCTTCGGTGTATAGTCATGCTGGCCACATGACCACTGAAATGTCTTCAGACAACACTGGCGTCCTAGGCTAAGAAATGGAGATGAGCACCAGCCCCTAGAGTCGGAAATGACTGGACAAGGAAACTTTTACCTTCACCTTACATGCAATTATGTTCTTTGCTGAGTGGTGTTAATCCCAACAAGGGTGTTTGCTAGAAATCTGAGTTAGAATAGATATGAATATGGATATCCTTGGAAAGCATTGCACAAACTCCTCCCTTCTGTGAGTACTCATCAGAGAAAAATAGCAGATGCCATCTGCAAGAAACTGCCTTCACCCATTGCATTCTTGTATTGTAAGCTCATTGTCATAACGAAAGCTCATTAATAGAAGGAAACAGGCACTGCTTCCAGTCTCTGTCTCATGCCCCCATTCTAGCAACAAAAGGATGACAAATCTCTTCCTGACTTTTATTGTATGACTCACAGAAGGAGAGCAGATACTGATGTTGATTAAAACTTAGCCTGGTGCTTTTGCCAAGTCAAGGCTTTGAGAACTCTGCTTTAATTATGTCCAGAAAGTGTCTTTGAAGAACATGTGGGATGATTACCTAGCTAAGCTCTACAGATAATGATAACAATTTAAGATTCTAAAATAGCTAAAGACTTTTTTTATTGTTAGAAGGTGCAGACTCTTTTCATTTGCTCATTCGCTTTTTTCTTTTCTTTTCTCCATTCTGCAGACCATCTGGAGACAAGAAACCTACAGAACCCAAAGCCATGCCCGATCTTAATGGTTACCAAATCAGAGTATAAAAATCTTCTCATTTGTGGACCACTTGGTGGAAAGCATTTGAACCAATACTACCTATAAGATGTGCAGTGTGGGAGGGGATGCAGAGGGTACAAAGTGCATATTTTCAAAGGTATTGATTTACTCGGAGGTGATATCCTGTGTATTAGAGGGTAGCAATTTCTTTGCATTATATCAGGAACTAAATACAAACAAACAAACAAACAAAGTTTAAAAAGATCTTCCACCAGTTATTCATTGTTCTACATAGTGGCAAGGGAAGATACATTTTGCAAAGTAACAGTAAAAAGCCCTTGCTGTTTCTCAGCCCACGCAGAAGTAGAATGCTTTTGACTTCAAAAAGCCCCATAGTAAACTATATGTCTCCTCTCTGCTTTTGAAGGAACCAAGTTAGCAGGAGATCTCAGGAGATAAACAGGGGCTAGAAGCAAAATAATAATAATAATAATAATACTGACTCCTATGGAAGAATTTCTTAATTTGTATTTTCTGAGAATTTTAATATTTTTAATAACTTGGGGAGTGGGGAAAGCGTACCGAATTGTTGCATATGCTCTAAAATCATCAGTGTGATCCTAGTGTTTTCTTTTCAAACGATGGACTGTCTAGGATGAAAATGCACATATTGTGCAACTCCCACTGCAGACTGGCTAGCTGGATCCCCAAGATACACTTTTTGTAAATAGAAGATAGTTTAGGAACTGCCTGTGTTTTGGGGGCATGGACGTCAGATGTACGCTGTAGCTTAATTGGCTTGTGGCGGTACCCGATTGTGAATGCATTCTAGAGATTAATTGGAGACCAGGTTTCCATTTTCCTCACTTTCTGGTGCTATTCTAGATTTGACTGTTGTTAGAGTAATAGAAGCTTTTGGGTGGCAGCAGAGCAGCCCCAACCTGATACTCTCCATATGGGTAGAATTGCAGTCTTGCCATCTGGAGGGTGTCTCGTTGAGAGAAAGCTGCTGGCTAAACACGTCTCCCGTTTCTTGGAAAAGAGTGTCTTACTCATTTATAGTAACATGACCCTTGCTCTTTCTCCCCGACAAGATGTGAATTCATTCCTGCTGTATGAAATTGTATACTGAGGGTTCCTAGAGTGTGTTGCGTAGTAGCTGTGTATTTAGATATTAACACAGGGATCAGAACCTGGGATATGCCTCTTTCTGTATTCTCTTTTCTGATTCTTTCTCCCCTACCCCTTCTTGACTTGTGCAAAGTGGGTAGAAACACAGAGGTTTTTCTGTGGAACCAGTATTTTATTGCCTTTTCTCAACGCTATATTTTGTAGGGTGAATTTGCATTACTTTAGTAATGCATCTTTTACTCTTGGATGTTTAATTAAGTAAATAGGGTTGCTAATATTGGCAGAAGCCAAACTTAGTTATGAACCTGCTCCATAGTTCAGTCCCTTTGACACTGACCTGGCAAAGTGGAAATAAGTTGGTAGGCTTTAGAGCAGAGGTCTTCAAACTTGGCAACTTTAAGACTTGTGAACTTCAACTCCCAGGATTCTCCTCCCAGAATCCTGGGAGTTGAAGTCCACAAGTCTTAAAGTTGCCAAGTTTGGGGAGCCCTGCTTTAGAGGCACGAATAGAAAAATCTGTAGTGGCCATTGTTAAAAAAAATGTGTAGACACCCAGAAAGCAGGAAAACCTGGTCATTTGGTATTTAATAATTTACCTGAAAAGAAATGTGATAGATGACAGCAATTTGAGAAACCTCTAAGCAATCTGATGCTAAGTTTTCACTTAATCATAGTTTATTAGCTAAGTGTTCCATATACTGTACAGTTTGTACATGCAAATCACTGAAAGAAGTGATTCTCTATAATATAAGGAGAGAAACCTAGAGAGATTTTAAAACACTTGACCAACTCTGTTCTCCAATTTAGGATGCAGCTTTCCTAGATTTTATTGTTATTGTTCCCTACCATCTTTGTCACAAATATTTATTATCTTTCAGGGTTTTTAAAAACATTATGGTTTTTTTTAGCAGAATAGACCTGCTATGAATTAAACACTTAAGATTCTGGTGTGCCTTGCATGTCTCTCTACCTATAGAAGCAGAGAGCATTTCTGGTGAAGAGTGTTGCATTTTATAAACACTGAGAAGAGGGAAAAGGGGATGATATGGGCTCAAAAATGCGGAAGAGATCTACTATACATTAGATAATTTAGAGGCAATGACAAGGAAGCATACATGAAATATTCCCACACTGATTTTAACTGCTGAGTACATAATAAAATTTTGAGATCATGCCATGTGTGATTTCATAGCCTGACTACCAGTGTAGGATATATATATTCATAACATGGCTATAATATGGATATAGCCAGCAGTGGTGGGTTGCCAATTTTTTCACTACATGTTCAGGTGCGCTCCTGCGTGCCACACAGAAGCATCCAGGTGGGTGGGTGGAGCCTCCTGCTGCCGCCATTACCAGTTCGGCCAAATCTGGAGGACACCACCACCACCACATAAAATGCCTGTTTACTAGAAAAGAGCCTGGAATGATATTTCCTCTACTCCACGCAGATCATTTCATATTTTATTTTACTCTAGACTTTTTTCCTGGTTAAAGGGGAACATTTTCAGAAAAAAATCTTTAACCTATCATTACTATTTATGTAATACTCATATAGAGTTGTGTGGGATCCAGTGACTTCCTTCAAAAATAAAGATATTATAGACCAGGGCTGTCAAACTCCCGGCCCGCAGGCGGGATGCTTCACGTGCTGGTCACACCCTCACCTGGTTTAGTGAAGGAGGGGAAAGTCCCGATAAGTCATGTGACACTGCCATGATGATGTGAGTTTGACACCCCTGTTATAGACCATTGATTAGAGCAGGCCAGCTTCCATATATTTGTTGTAATTAAGACTAGGTGGAAGTATCCTATTAGCCCCACCATGTAGATCAGGCCAGGAAGACTAAAACTACTTTTCTTGAGTTTGACTATAATTACAGAATCTTAGAAGTATCATGGTGCTGTACCTCCCCCCACTCCCCATTGTACTCCTATGAATTAGTGAAGTGTCTGTTTCAGCCACTTCCAAATGTTTATGGTTTGTTATGGACTTAAGGTATGTTTCACTGCTGCTTTGGTAACAGAATTGCATATCTCTGTCAAAATCATATTTCTTACTCTCTACATATCACATTAATCCTCCTGGGAACCACTTTAGTGATCTTATTATATGTGGCATAATACTACAGAATATATACAAGTATTCCTGCCCAGAACAAGCATGTCACAAAGATGCATTTAGAAAAGGGTTGTCTGAATCCTTTCATTTTTATAAAAGTAAAGAAGAAAACACAGGAATTGGACAATATTTATCTTTAATATTTTATTGTGGTTTTTTTAAACACCGACTCTAGTTTTTAGGTAACATATAGTGAAATTCTAATGAAATTGTATATTAATATATCAGCAGTTGCCTGTGCAAAATATTTAAGTATCCTCCTTTTTAAAAAAATCTCACTCATCAGAATTGTATTCACTATGTGCTTTGTCACCATTATTGATATATTTTGCAGCTGTTAAGCCTTCTAAAAAATAAATGGCAACAGCAGGGAAGGCCTTGATATGGTGGTGACTGAAATCAATGTTAAGCTTGATTTATTGAAAAAGTTGAGCCAAATTCCAGGACGAAATGGGAAGAAAGCATTACATCCTTGACATTCAACATTTAGCCAAGGCCTTGTATGAAATGATAGCTGCCATTAGTTCTCTCTGAAGAAAGGCTCCATTCTGAAGCATTCAAAATATTTCTGTTATAAGTAATAATAGGAAGGTGAAAATAAATAAAACATACAACTGAACTTTATATTTGTTGGCTCGGAGAGAGAAGAATTTAGTTGAGAAATTTGAGGGATTCAAAGCAGAACTACAAATTTTAATGGATAACTTAATTGCATACTTAGTGCAATGTTTCTCAACCTTGATCACTTTAAAATGTGTGGACTTCAACTCTTAGAATTCCCAGTTAGCAAGCTTGTCCTTGAGTAGTAGGAGGGGGGAAATTTCCATCATGGAAAGAGCTGGCCTCTCTGTAACTTGAAGCAAAACTTTTAGTTAGTCAACTGCTAGTTTGATTTGTAATGCCTTATGCAAACCCCACAGCAGCATGGAGGAGAGGTAGTGAGCTCAGATCAGACCAAATCCATGCATACAGAAGAGCATCAAGATGCTTTAGGCTGAGAAGCCTTGAGTCTCCAGCTAATGGACTCCAGTGCCTATTAGCCACAATCAGCATTGCTAGTGGTTGGGAAATATTTATCTTTCTAATTTTTCTTAGAATGAAGAGGGTAGGAAGTTAAGAACTGGTAGAATCTTTCCACATGATAAAGCTCTGTCTAGTAAGTTAGGGTTTGATGTAACAGGATCTAATATTGACTTTTGCCAGTTCACTGTCCAGAAAATCTAGGTTCATCCAGAAAATCCAATTTTGAGCATTACAAGTTTTAAAGATGAGAAAACGGAGCATTATTTTTGGAGGATGCTATGACAGTGAAAAATTAAACTGAATAATGTTTTCCCTTCTGGTTTGTCTCCCAGCCTCAGTAATTCTGGGTACTTGCCTACAGTTTTTGGAGCTTCTGGTGAATGTTAAGTCAGAGAACAGAAAGGATCCTTTATCTCCTGTCAAATTCTAAAAGAGCTTGCTGACCTTATTTGTATTAACTGCAGAACTGAAGAGGAGGGGGTGGAAGTCAACATTTCACAGAGGAGTCCACCAAGGAGTCATTCAGTATTTGAGCTGAGGTTTATAAGATCCACTTATTATTTTCCTCTAGAGAGACACTAGGCTGTTTGAACAGATGTCTGGAGACCCTTTGGGATGGGTGAGAGTTCAGAAGAGGAAACTTAATCTGGACAAGGCAAGATTAGAGGTTGCTGGGGATGAAAAGTAGCTAGCTGTCCAGTCTGGCTAGATCATTATGTTTAGTGTTAGATGCTGCTTTTCCAGACAGGTCAAAATGAGCACTTTGGGAATTATAGCTAAGTGGGGAACTTAAGGTGGCTTCTAGGCCCAGGGATGATTTATATGAGCTGAAAGTGCTATGCCAGTTGTGACACTTTCTGAAAGAAATGAATCTTAGTTTGACAGTTAATGTATTAGTGACACTTAGAATCACAGTGCTGGAAGGACTCTTGAAGGTCTTCTACCCCACACCTCTGCCCATGCCAAGAAACCTTATATCATGCCATACAAATAGTTGCCCAATCCTTTCTTAAAAACTTCCAGTGATGGTGCACCCATAACTCTGGCAGGCAAACTGTTTCATTGGCTAATTATTCTCACTGTCCAGAAGTTTCTCCTTAGGTCCAAGTTGGATCTCTCTTTAGCAAGCTTCCACCCATTGCTTTTTGGTTTATCCTCTGAAGCTTTGGAGAATAAGTTGACCCCCACCTCTCTGTGGCAGCTCCTCATGTACCTGAAGACATCCTAATTATTATTTTGGTTAAACTAGTCATATCCTTAACAATTCCTTTAACAGTTCCTCATACGATTTATCCTTTAGACCCCCTTCTCATCTTAGCTGCTCTTGTCGGGACTCTTTCTAGGGTCTCAACATCATTTTTGTATCATGCTGACCAGAATTGGATGTGGCCTCATTAGTGTATATCAAGCAGTTTTTTTCCCCACTTCTCATGATCTTGATATTAATGTAGCCTAGAACTGCATTGGCTTTTTTGGCAGCTGCAACACACTACTGGCACATACTTAAGTGGAGATTCAGTAGGACACCTAGATCCCACTAACGGTTAATGATATAGAATAGCCAGGTATTGTCTATTCTATACTTGTGGTATTAGATATTTCCTGCCCAGGTGCAGGTCCTTACTTTTCTTACTACTGAACAACATATTATTGGATAAGGCCCAATGCTCAAGTCTGTGAAGATCCTTCTGAGAATTGCTATCTTCCAAAGTGTTAGCAATTCATCACAGCTTGATATCATCTGCAAATTAGATGATAGCAGGAGAGCAGATGGCTCTCCTGCTACCCCTCATCTAGATCATTTATGAAAATGTTGAAGAGCACTGAACACAGACAGAACTTTGAGGTACCACACAGCATGCTTCCCTCCATGTAGATGTAGTTGCGTTGAGAACTACATGCTGAGGATAGTTGATCAGCCAACTGTGAGTTCATCTGGTGGTAGTACTGTCTATCCCACATTGTTCTATCTTAGAACTATCCTAAGAAGTAGGTTACGGTCTTACTGTGTCAAAGGATTAGGACCAATCCTTACATGACTGTCATAGGGCTCCATGATCATGTCATCAAAATTCTGGTGCTTGGCAACTGGCATTGTAAGTATTTACATATGGTTGCAGTATCACACGATCACTTTCCCAGCCAGCTTCTGACAAGCATAGTCATTGTGGGAAATGTCAAATGTCTTAAGTATACTATACAGCATTTCCTTGATCCACTAATGTAGTGACTTTATCAAATAAGACAATAAATTTGTCTTGCAAACTTAACCTATGCTGGCTTCTGGTAATGGCTTGTTTATTTGTAGATGCTAACAAATCTGCTGCTTGGTTATCTTTTCCAGGATTTCCCCAGGCATTAATGTCAAGTTGATTGGTCTGTACTTTCCTGGATCCACTCCCTCCCCCTTTTTTTTGTAGATTGGAACATCAGCTCCCCCACCCCAGTTCTCTGGGTAGTTCCCCTGTAGTCCAGGAGCTGTGAAAGATTTTGCTCTTAGATCCAAGATCACATCTTCCAGCTCCTTCAGAATCCTGGGGGTGTAAACCTTATAGTCCTGGCGATTTGAACTCGTCTAGGTGTTTTCGTATCAATTTCTTGCATCCTTTGACTTGCCCTCCTATTCTGTCTCTCACAGTGCTGGTTTTGGTAGGTTGCATCATTTTTTCCCCATTGCATGACAGATGCAAAAAAGGAATTAAGCAGTTCTATTTTCTCCCTGCTGTCACCTTCTTGCCATTTTCTGTCTCTGGGGCTGCCTTTGTATATTGAAAACATGCAGGTTATGGCCATTCAGCTGTCCTGGGAGTTGAATGGTTATCCATGCGTTTGTCAGTATGTTTCTGAGACCAGTTTTAGGTCTGAATATAACCATTAAAGCCTTAAATGGCTTGGCCTCAAATTACTTGAAAGCCTGCCTCCATGCATATCAACTTATCACATTCTCAGTACATCCACATAGGGCAGGGCCTTTCAAAGAGTGGTCTTGGCCTTTCCAATGAGTTTCCATTAGGGAATCCTCAGGCCTTTTAATTGCATATTCAAGATAGTGCTGAAAATAATTTATTTTGCTGGCTTTCACGTTTGAGGCCTGGTGATTTAATCTGTAATCAGTGGTATTTGATTCTGTTTGTGTAGTAGATGTATATCTTGTATGCCATCATGGAAGGGCTTTGTCCTATTAAAATAGTGTTAATGTTTTTAAATAGTTGAACAGTAGCTGGGGGACTAAAGTTTTGTACTGTTCTACATCTTCTGTTGGGGTTTCCTTTTGCCTGACAAATAACAAATACGTCTCACAAAACTGGTAACAGTGATGGATTCAACATCTTCAATTCATGATCCATTAATGCAAGTAAGCAGAACTAAGCTACAACCAAAGTATCTTGAATAGGTATGACTAAACATGTTAAAGTATGATCGTGAAGGGGTTTATAGGTACCGTATTTTTCAGAGTATAAGATGCACCTTCCTTCCCCCACCCCAAAAGAGAGGGTGAAAATCTGGGTATATACTGAATACAGCATTTTTGGCCTCCTGAAAACCCGTCCCCTTCACAAAAATGGATGTGTAGAGGGTTTGGGAGACCTGCAAAATGCTCCTGGGGGCTGGGGAGGGCAAAAATGAGAGAAAAATGGGCCAGTTTTTGCCCCCCAGCCCCCAGGAGCACTCTACAAGCCTCCTAAAGGCTATGCATCCCCCTTTTTTGGCAAAAAAACTGGCACGTTTTTACAAAAAAGGGGCCATTTTTTGCTCTTTTTTGCGCCCCCAGCCCCTAGGAACACTTTGCAGGCCGCTCAAACTCTCTGCATGCCCCGTTTTTCACAAAAAAAAGAGGTGTGCAGAGGATTTGGGAGGTCTGCAGAATGCAAAAACTTTTTTAAAAAATTTACCTTTTCAAAAATCTTGGTGTGTCTTATACTCCGAAAAATTACAGTAGTTGCATTTTGTTAATTCTAGGTGGCTTCCCGTAAAGCACTAAGTAGTAAAGATTAAAAGATTCTGAACTGTAGCTGCTTTATAGTGATTAGAGTGGTGCTGAACTCATACACAATGCTTTGCATTTATAAATGAGCTTAGTAAATGTTGCCTAGCCTTATCCTGGACAGAACACAGCAACAAGGTGCACCAGTATTCCTATCCACCACTTTCAGCCTGAAGATGCAGCTTAAAGACTGGTGCTAGGGTGAATCAAATATTTTGCATATCTCCACTAAGGCTTCATCCTATAAAATTGTGGGTTCATCCCTGATACACTCTTATTTAGCTGTGTGAATTTGTGTGCTTACAGGTAGTCCTCAACTTAACAACCATTCACTTAGCGACCTTCAAAGTCGCTGAAAAAAACTGACTTGGGACCAATCCTTACATGAGACTGTCATAGAGCTCTGTGATGATGTCATCAAAATTCTGGTGCTTGCCAACTGGGATTGTATGTATTTATACACGGTTGCAGTATCACACGATCGTCATTTCTGACTTCCCCAGCCAGTTTCTGACAAGCATAGTCATTGTGGAAAGACAGATTTGCTTAATTACTGGGTGATACGCTTAATGACCATAGTAAAAAAGGGGGGCATAAAACCAGGCATAATTCATTTAATGATCATTGCAATTAGCAGTGGAAGTGCCGGTCCCAATTATGGTAATAAGTTGTGGACTATCTATGTGTGGAATCATCAGTTGTAGAAGTGATGAAAGCAACTGTACAGAGTTGTGAGAAAAAATACAATCCTGGACTGAGACTTGAGAAAAACTGAAAACTTCCCCTTAAGCCCTGAACAGAAGGGAAGAGGTCATGTTTGCTGTAGCAGAGCTGAACTAAAAAAATATAGAAATTTTACAGCAGAATGGTGTTACTATGGTGTTCTCTCCTCATATGCACTGGTATTTTTAATTTATGCATAATTGCTGCTATCCAGACCCAACATACAGTATTTAAATTGGTTTGCACAATACTCATCAGTATTAGGTCTGTTTTATGATCACATAGCAACAATATTTGCTGAAAGCCTTAGCTGACGTTCTGCACTTCCAAATCTTGTGACTGGTTGGTTATATGTCTCTGTGTTGTGATATCCATTGTCAATGTTTATGCACTGGATAATGTACAAAGCATCTGTGTCTTTATTCTTCAGCCTCCAATTAGCCTGGCTGTTACTTTTGTATCACAAATCAATAGATACGATAAAATCTAATGTGATCACCCACTAATTCAACATCAGCTTAAAGCCCTGGGTCTTGCTGTCTTGAAAACAGTTTTTGCATACATGTTGCAATGTGCATAATTCTTGTCATGGGGAAGCCGCTTTTGATGAACAATTCAGCAGTTCTCAGAGGCTGGTGAATGGAAAATAAATGTACAGTTGTGATTGTGTGTCATTACTGATATCTTACTAAGAAATCAGTAATGGCACACTTACTAAGTGACTTACTAGTCACTGAAGAGGCCCCTACAACAAAGTTCATGCCTGCCTTATGTTAAGGACAGATTGGCCATAAAACAAATCAGCAGTTAGCTTTAGGGCTCTGTGCAGAAATATACTTTATCTTAAAAATGTGTGCAAGGAGTTTTCAGTGCGGTTCTGTCACAGACTGCTGGACCTATCCTGCTAATTGGCCAGAAAGTGAGCTTAGCTAGGCTCCTTAGGGAAATCTGAACGAAGCATGATCTCAGCAACAGATGTCTTATTATCTACAAACCACTCTTGGCATGATATGCTAACCACCTGCCTCAAAACAATTCTGATTGCTTGTAGTGTGGAGATCCTAATTTTGTCAGATGGTTCCAAGGGAAATGAGGGCATTGCTTTTAAGACAATCAGTATTTATCACATTTTAGCAGTTTATTTTGTTTTCAGGTCTGTTGTCATGACAGCAAAGTGCAGTTTTGTTTCTTTATAGATGATCATGTTTGTGTATGTTTTGTGAACTACCCTCACCTTCTGGTTCTGTGTTCTTATACTACTGATACTGAACCTGTATAGATTTAGTTCTTGTTATCCTTCAATTTTGTATTCCTTATCCCAATTCTTGTTCAGAATTAAAGTTTGTTTCTGCATATTTTTAATCTTGTGAGTCATAAAACAATTGTTTATTGATGTTGTCATTAATTAGTAAGACTTCTTCTCCCCAAATAAAAAGTAGCATATTTGGGTACATTGTGATGTCAGACTTCCAGGAATGGCCTGTTCAGGAACAATACACATCGGTAATATTGCAACCATCAATTCTACAATGATTATTCTGTACTGCCAAAACTGCAATGAGTTGTTTTTAAGCAGGGAAAGGCTCCTAACAATATTCCAACGGAGAATTATTTCCAGTAAAGAGCTGGCATATATCCTATTACCTTTCTAACATGCTCAAAATGACAATACTTAAGCACAGAGAATTGCAGTTGTACTCAGGATTACTACAAACCTTCATGAAGAGATTACTATATTAGTTTCTACAATTGAAATATATTGAGATTATGGCCCTTCCATTATTACATCCAATAAGTTTTCTTAGTTCTTCAGTTTTTATAAAATCTTTCCCCAACCACTTTTTTTCAAGTGACCAACTCATTTTAAAGTCTTAAAAAGTAATTACGTCTTAAATTGATGAAATTAAGTGATAGGATTTCACTTTTCCATACTCATTTAAAATGATGTTTCTGTGACACCACAGGTACTCATTGTAATGTTTTATATCTTGTGTAAACCATTAACATGGATGAAGCAGCTGTGAGAAAATCAGCAAGAATGTGATCCATTCTTTTCAAATCAAAACACTTTTTATTCTATTAGTGCTGCTTTAGAATAGTGTTAGATCTCATCTCTAGTGTATGACTTGAACTAAATGTTACTTAAGAAGAGATCGGAGACTACTTTCAGAAAACCACGATAGGTGAGAAATTTTGCTGGTTGTTAGGCTAAAAAAGTTATCTGAAAGTCTCCCAACTGTTTAAAATTTGGATTATTTTTTTCAAATATATAATCCATCAAATGAAACCAATTATTTAATCCATCTGTTTACTATACAGTGAGAGTGCAGCATAAAATAAACACAGCATTTGTTAGTGGACATAGAAATAAGAAATGTGTGTGTGGGGGGGGACAACTAATGAACTGTCTTCAGAAGAGGCAAAGTAATATGAATACATATGAATGTGCCTCTAAATAATACTTTAAACTTTAAAGTGGGTCCTTACCTTTAAAGACAAACAGTTACTTCAAATCAAGCTTTCAGTGACAAGGTAGACAGTCCACATAATTTTCTTGGCAAACAATGAAAGTGATTTGCCTAGGCTGGTCTGCCGGAGATGGGGGCGTCAAGGGAAGACAAATTAATAAAAGCTGTTTTATGTCATTGTGACACAAACTCCTTTTTTATATGTATGTTGGGATATGTGCATGTACAAAAGGGGCAAGGGTTACAGTGCATTGCTGCTTTTATTGTATTGATGAAAGCCTCCAATCCTGCATATTTCTCTTATTTAGATCCTTAAGAACAGAGTCTTGTATGCTTCAGATACTCAGAAGATATCTGGAGTACAATGGGACTTATTCCCAAGTAGTAAGTGTAAGACTGCAGCAAAGGTGGGTTGCTCCCGGTTTGGTCCGGACCAGTAGTAGCAGTGGCAGGAGGCTCTGCCCACTTGCTTCTGCACATGCTTAAAAGCATCGTGTGAGCATGCGCCGGAATGCACCCAAACCAGTAGTAAAAATATTGGCAACCCACCACTGGACTGCAGAGTTAAGTCTCTTTGACTCTTAAGTATCAGTACAAAAACATCAGTACAAAAACATTTTGGAGAAAGCTACACCTAGGGCTGAAAGCATATGCCACAAAGAGCAGAGGGAATGGAGTTAGGATTTTCAACCAAATTTGGCAAGCGGGTATTTTTTATTAAAGTTTACCTGATTTTTCCCCTTAAAACTAAGAAACGTTCCTTCTCTTTTCCAATAACCAGAGTTTTGATGCAATCTTGGAATTGCATGTGGCTCATAAGCTATTTATCTCTGCTCTAAGAGGAACATTTATATACCTATCAGGCCAGAGTTTGTGCAGAACACCGGGACCCTCCAATTATAGCTTGGTGAAAAAAACACGGTACCTGAAGTACCTAGTTGTGTAACAGGATTGACCATTACCTCCTGTAGCTTGAGTCTACATGCAAATTGTTACAGATCTGGAATTCTAACCTAAAAATTTTCAAATCAACCCGCAGAAGAGCACAAAAATTAACGAAATGCAGTTAAGAATCTTAGTAAGAATTATAATATATGAGCCATGTGGCGCAGTGGTTAGAGTGCAGTACTGCAGGCGACTTCAGCTGATTGCTAGCTGCAGTTCAGCAGTTCAAATCTCACTGGTTCAAGGTTGACTCAGCCTTCCATCCTTCCGAGGTGAGTAAAATGAGGATCCAGATTGTTGGGGGCAATATGCTGACTCTGTAAACTGCTTAGAGAGTGGTATGTAAGTCTAAGTGTTATTGCTATAATGAACGATACTTTTTCCAACTGAAAAACTTAAATTAGAGATAAGACTCTTCTAATCACTCAGAAATTTATTTGCAGAGACTAATTTTCTTTCTATGTGCTCCTGTAAGAGAAAGAATCTGAAAATTAGGCATTATTGTTGTGAGTTCCTGAGGGAGGTCTAGTATTCATCTTTTCTAGCATCTTGTCGAGCAATGCATTGTAAGTGTAACCTACAACATCCACCAGAGGGCATTACCAAAGCCTCACACAAAAAGGGCCTCAGTTCACTCTTTCTCTAGACTCAACTGAGTGAATTTACAACTTTTCTGAAATTAGAAAAAAGCATTTATTTTTCTTTCAAATTTAAGAAAACATTTAAAATACTGAAAGCTCCCAATGCATTTTTCCCAATACAATTTGGCGCACAGCCTGCACATACCGTAATAAATTTTCTATATATCGAGAATGGGAGTTATTTACAGACCAACCATTACTCTGAATCACATATTCATTTAACAATCTGTTAATGTGGGTTTTTTTAAAAAAAAATGAGCAGCAACTGTCAGGTCCACTTCGAGTTCCCAACAACGTGGCTTCCAATTTTTTTTTTTTAAGCATGTGTCATTTTCTGTTAGTTTTGGCAGTCCTTATCTGCAACTCTAGTTGTCACCAGAGACAGCAAAAAACATCCCAAAGTAGTGAATCAGTGTTTAAAAAGCTTCTTGAAGAACCTGATAATAAAATGCAATGTTCTTGGAACAGAGAATAAAATTAATTTTTAATCTAAAGAGTTTTCAAGAAGCTTTGTTGAGATGCAAACAAATTAAATTGCTAGGAAAATCTTTATGGAAAAATAACTGTGTAGTCAGGGGATGCCAGCTGAATTAATTCCATTACCAAACAGACAAGAGGGACACGCCAATCAACAAGCATTTACCTGTGGAAACAGGTTCATTGGAAGCAATAGCTCACCAGCTCTCAAAAAGTTAAAAATCATTCTACCACTGTCACTCTGGTTTGAGTGCAATAGTAAACAGTATGAAGATCCCTTGCTGCCTGCAGCACAAAGCAAGTGTGTGTATGTGTGTGTAGCCCACATTATATGAAGATTCCATTCAGATTTGTGTGATGCTCCACAACATGCCCTGCTAACATGTGAGTGAGTGAGCACACTTTCAGACCAGAGGAAGACCAAACAGACAAGGCTGCCAATTGGGTGGCAGGGTGCCCTTTAAGATGATACAGTAGCCAGACTATAGGCGGACATAAAGTGGCAGTGAAGCTCAGACTAGGATTGCAGAATTCTAGCGTAAACCAAATCGTTATTTCCTCATGTAAAAAGGGAGAAAAGAACAAGGACATCTCAAAAATAGGGAAGGGGGAAGGGTGGGGAAGATCCTTTTTTTCTTTTCGCTCGCTGATGCAAACTTCAGTGGCATGATTTTCCCATTCAGGCCAACTCTAAGAGAGTCTTGAAGATCTGGCACATGATTAGAAGTCAGAAATCTCCAGCCCAAAACTGGCCAGCAGACAAAGATGATCCGATGAACAGAAAGGATTTGGCAAGCCATTTGCTGACCAAAGGATGTCTTCAGAGAGAAGGGAGAGACGGCCAAGCAGCTTTAGGGATCCATCTTGGTACATCCTGCGATCTAAAATACAAAACAGAATGGGAAATATAAACACGGCCCCACAAAGTAAATCTGTAACAAGGCATTCAGAAGATAAATGAAAGGAAAGGCTGGAATTAGCATTTGACATGGAACAAATATCCACTTCTGTGGGAAGATCAATTTCTGTACACAGTTCTGGACAATTTCCCTTTCCTCGTGAAGTTCTCTCACTTCATCTCACAGCATTTGCACCAGCAAATTCTTCAACTCTTATGGATTTGGGAAAAGAACACAAGAGAGGAGGAGAAAGGTCCATTGCATAAATAGAGGTTCGTATAATTTTGAACACCCCCCCAAATGTCTGACAATCATTACCAAAAAGCCATAAGAAGCAAAAAAGATACACAATCCGGGCCATTGTTTTAAAGCTGAAATTACAGAACACGTACCTAAACTGATGCATTCAATGGCCCACTGAATTAACAAAAATTATCAGAAAATACATATGTTTGCGGAAAGAAAGATGCCCACTCACATTCTTCCTGATCATTCTTGATTGGCATTGCTGAATAAAAGATATAATCCACAGTGGCGCCCACTCCCATTGGCATGGTTGTGATCTCTTGGCAACCTCTCTCGGGCAGGAAATGGTTGTAAGCTGAGGTCAGGTTGAGGTTATGGTAAATGCTGCCTGGATACCTGTACCCAGGAAAAAAATTCCACCCCCAAAATAGAAGAGGGGGCAGATGACATTTAACAACAGGGCAAGCAAAGATGACATTTAACAACAGGGCAAGCTAAGAAAGCTAAGCTAGCATTCACTATTACCATGCTTCAGAAATTTACTCAAATAAAAGTTGTATGTGAAGAACTGATCTGGGACACAGCTTATGAAAAAAAGGTCCATCTTTTTTCTCTCTTTTTGTACTCCCAACAAAAGCAATTATTTGAAGCTTTGCGAGAAGAAAATGCCAGTGATATTCAGGCAACATCCACATTTCCAGTCGCTTTTTTAAACTGTTGTTGAATGCTCATGTTGCTTTCAGGCTAATTACAGTCTAAGAAACCGTGCAAAAGACAAGTATATATTGCAGCATTTCCATCCACAAATGCGAAGTTGCAGACTGTTCCAGTGGAGCATTCTGGGAAGGGGCTCTAATACGGCATTATCAACCAAAGCAACTCTATGAACTTTGTGCCCCAGGATTATATTGTGATGGAAAATGCTCTGAAGGTGAAGGGCACATTTCGTTAGGCTTAGCCATAATGCCAAATGTTGCTAACTGTTCAAAAATAACAAATGTCAAAAGGGAACCTGAGAATATTTATAACAATCCTCAAACTAAACAATTATCTGGAACCTTATTAATATCACGTTCAAAAGCAACATGAAGCAGTACCTTGTTCTAAAAAATCTTTTTCCAGATAGTTCTCGACGTACAACATTTCGTTTAGTGACCAAAGTTATAACAGCACTGAAAAAAATATCTCACTTAGCAACATAAATTCTGGGCTCAATTGTGGTCGTAAGTCGAGGACTACCTGTAGTTTCAATATACAGGCTCTGCTCTGAATCACGTGATCAAGAGATACTTCACTTTCTTAGCCTTTCTTTAGTTATATAATTATATATGAGCCATGGTGACGCAGTGGTTAGAGTGCAGTACTGCAGGCTATTACTGTTGGACTGCCAGCTGACTGCAATTTGGCAGTTCAAATCTCACCAAGCTCAAGGTTGACTCAGCCTTCCATCCTTCAGAAGTGGGCAAAATGGGGACCCAGATTGTTGGGGGCAATATGCTGACTCTGTAAACTGCTTAGAGGGGGTTGTAAAGCACTGTAAAACTGTATATAAGTGCTATTGCTACAGACTGTTGACAAAACATCTGCCTTAACCTCACTCTTTCATCCATGCATTCTTTCATTTTTTTAAATTGCAGCCTTCCCCAATCCGATAGCACCAGGTGTGTTGGAACTCTCAAAATCTCAACCCAGCATACAGATTACCTTGAACAAACCAGTTCTGGATCAGAGTTGTTCTCTACAATGAGGTCTTTAGGCCAATAGGCAGGACGGTCTGCAATGCAGCAAAACAAAAGCAAATCACTTGATCAAACACACCAGCCAGTTTGAAATATTTGACTCCAACAAACATAACAAAATCAGCTGCCCCCAACATCCTATAGCAAAGTACACCAAAGGCCGAAACTCAAGAGCTTAGTTTCAATATTCTATGCCAACTACCATCTTTTTGCACAGCAGTCTGGAAAAACTTCCACAACTTTCTGAATAAATCCAAGCACCAACATGTATCAAGTTAAAAATAGGTTTGCCTACTTTGATTCTGCCGTGACTGCATTCTAACATTTGTGCAGGCATGAAACAGTAGACAAAAATTAAAGACCAAGAGAGAAATAACACCAGCATTTTTACAGTAATAAGATATGATTCAGAACTGAAATAAAACATTGGGAGCTAACAGTGATGGCTTCAGGAATTCTTCCCAACCATTAGATATGGCCACAGAAGGTGCCAGCATTTTCTTCTGTGTAGTGAAGTAGCACATTGCATCTGTGAGAGGTGCATGTGTGCACACTTACACTTTGCCCCCAGGCATTAATCAAGTTGCATGCATACATGTTGCCTGCATGTATGTGTCTGTAAAGATTTAATCAGGGCAAGGTCCCTATTCATCCCTATTTATTACCGCAATGAATTATTCAAAAAGAACCCACAGTCTGCAGAACTCATGGATGCTCTTCTGATTATTATGAAAATCAAACAAGACTATGCAGAGCATTTTTCCCTACTGGTGGGCTGGGTGTCTCCCAATATGGATTCTCATATTATTCACACCACCAAGCAGAGGCAATAATGCAATGCCCAGGAATTATGGAGTATAAAATCCAATACTTCCACCAGTACTTTGGGAAAGGTTACTTTAACCCCACTTACAAAGCA
The DNA here is from genome assembly GCF_051295495.1 of Thamnophis sirtalis. Taxonomy (NCBI): domain Eukaryota; kingdom Metazoa; phylum Chordata; class Lepidosauria; order Squamata; family Natricidae; genus Thamnophis; species Thamnophis sirtalis. The sequence continues at coordinate 128,233,002 of NW_028261381.1, forward strand.
TTCTGCAGCATCTTGTTAAACATTAAAAAGAGGTAAAGGTAGGGAAGGATCTTGGGATACCTGGCACAGCATCTGTCACACCTTCCAACAGGATCAAGTCTGCAGGTCGCTCACAGGCAACATCACAGTAACGGAACTGAAGCAGGAAGTCACGACTGTATTTAAGTCTGTCTGCAGATAAAAATGACACACACACATGCCCAAAAAATTAGAATGGCTATGTGTGTTCAAACTTGTCATTTGTAATCTAATTACCAGCTTGTAGTTGTTAAAATAAAACTTCAATGCCCCCACATGCATCCATCCAGATACAATTTCAAATAGTAAGAACTCATAAAACAAACAAAAAACTGAGCCCTTTCTTCAACCCTGCAAAGTCATTAATTGTTCATTCCCACATCACCAATGAGCCTGTTTACTCAGTGAATTTACAACTGTCATTGAATAGTCTGTGGTGGGCACAGGTAAATAATGCTTTAAACAAAATGAGGAAGCCCAGAGACTGAAGACCCACCCACACTGAAAAGACATCCCTTTCTGAACATACAATACTGAAAAGCACAAGACCTACGGTTTCAATTCTACCATGACATTCACCTGACTTCTTGCTTTGACAAAGAGTGATATACTGGCAGTCATCTGTTATACCCAGGCAGCCAGGCCACAGAGGAAACAGCAATTTCCGCTGGTGTGGGTTCTGGCAGAATTCCTCCTGTCCAGACACCTGTGCAGGCCAAAAAAAGAGAAGAAGAATAGAACACAAATATCCACCAAATATTTTGAGGAAAATAATCCAAAATTCCAAAAATCTAGAATAACCACGTGAAAATCAGAAAGCAAGAACCCATAATCTAAAACAATGTTTGTCAACCATAAAACTGTGTGGATTTTAACTCCCAGGCTGAGTGGGAATTCTGGGGGTTATATCTACCTACCTACCTACCTACCTACCTACCTACCTACCTACCTACCTATCTAAAGAAAGAAAGAAAGAAAGAAAGAAAGAAAGAAAGAAAGAAAGAAAGAAAGAAAAAAGAAAGAAAGGAAAGAAGAAAGAAAGAAGAAAGAAAGAAAGAAAGAAAGAAAGAAAGACTGATAGATGATAGATTCTAGTTTAATTCCTTATTATTTTGTAAAAGGCAACCTTCCAACCATGAGGAACACGTGTCAAATCACAGCCATAAATTCACTCAAGCAACAGATTTTTTCTCTGTTAACCTGCAGAGGAATTATACTTCTATCATACATCCCAGCAGTAGTTTGGTAGGCATAAGAGGACTGAGAAAAGTAGGAGGGAGGCTGCGTAGGACTTAAAAAGTTCATTTCTGCCACAGTAGCATCCCAATATTGTAATATCTGGCTATTAATTGAAAACAGCACTTTCTGCCACAAGACAATTACAGATGGCCTCTACAGTAATCCGGTCAGTTTAAATAAACAAACCAAGCCTGAAAAAGTGCTGAAAAGAGAAAATCAAGCAAGATTCTCAGGAGGTTCTGGAAACCATTTCAGAGCTAAACTAAGACTCTCTGGTCTCTTTCTTTTGCTTACCTTCCAGGCTGGCATTCCATGATAGTACAACTGGCCATTCCGGATGAACTTATATAGAGGGGAGTCAGGCACAGAGTTCAGATCCCCACATAAGATGATGTGGCAGTAACTGCCATCAGCCAGTTTTGCGGTTTTGTCAATCTCTGCCAAGAGCAGAGCCATCTGCGCCAGTTTGATGTCTCCCCGACGGGGACTGTACAATACATGAGTGTTTGCCACACACAAAGGGCTGATTGCCTTGTCTCCCAGGTTTTCTGTTAATAAGGGCTGTAGTAGTAGCACCAGGCCCACATTGTCCCTGCTGAGGATATCCAAACCAGGCCGGAAGTATTCAACGGGGTTAGCACTGATCAGTTGGAACTTATTCTGCTTGTAACAGATTGCACAACCATCTGTCTTTCTTCCTGTCCGCCGCTTGTAGATACAGGTAAAGCCTGGCCAAATGACAAAAGCTTCTTGTTACATATGCCTCTTATGTCTAGTTTGATTTTTGAGAGGAAGAAGCAACTGCTCATCTTGGCTCAACTCTATTCAAAAAGTAATGCAAGGAGAAGCCAAACAAGCTCAGTACACCCTCCCATCCAAAGCCTCAAATGCATTGGAGCTTCAAAGGCCGCCATGAAACTCCAAGCTCCCCCAAACCATGTTCTGCTAGCAAAGTAAAGCCAATCATCCCAAAACAACGATGGCTGTTAAATTCTGAGTAAGAGGCATTTTTACGGATCCTGGGTAGAGCATCAAGAAGCATATTCTTGACCTCACTATCAGAAGGAAGTTTTACCCATCATCATCAGTGTTGGCTCCAACTGCTCCCAATAATGATTCTCTTGAACTTCTTGGAGACAGAGAATCTAGAAGAAAATAACCTTAATAAATTATGTCATCGCTTTCTAAGGCAGAAAAAATAAATTATTTTACACTACGTACATTTCACTTCTCCCAATTTTATTATCCTCACTAACTACATTTGTCATAGAAGGAAAAATACAGATAGTCCTTGTTAACTATGAGAATTGGGACTGGAATTGATGGAAAGCGTTGAGGTTGAAAAGCAAGATGCCACTTGACTGAACCACTTGGTAGTGGAAATCCTTCTGGTTGCTGTTGTTGAGCGAATCCCACACTGAGTTTAAGAAAGGATGTCATGGGGGTCATAATTTGCAACTTATTACTAGCTTCCCCACTGACTTTGTACATCAGAAGCCAGTAAGGAGGTCACAAATGGCAATCACACAATAGTGGGGAACATCAAGGGCCAGTCGTAAGTACCAACCTGTTCAGCACTGTCACGAATTGGAATGGTAGTTAAACAAAGGGTTGTTAAGGTAGGATCACCTGCCTAGCAGATTTTGAAAATGTACACAATTGTATATTCAAGTGAAAAATAGAGAAAGAAAAAAGTGTTATAAAGAAGCATGAGATTCAATAGATATGGTCACTGTTATGAATATGTAAGGGTGCGTGGGAATGGGAGGCATGGTGAAGAGGTGCTGGCTAAGGAACTGTCAGATAAGACACAGCCCAGTCCAGAGGTGCATAGTGGATGGAGCAAGAGGCTTAGAAGGGAAGCTCCCTAAGATATCAGGCTGTAAAGATCACATTGGGAGAAATTTCAGACTTGTATGATTCTGTTATTGTAGCTTTACAATATAGTAGAATTAGTTTATCTAATTGTGTTTTCCATCTACCTGGTAATGCTGACAGCATGGTATTAGTTCAAAGGCTAAATAGTTCTCTCCCCATCAAAAGGGGACTCCTAATTATTCAGAAAAGATAGGCTTAAAGACAGGTGAAACACAACTGTGAGTGAGGAATAATCTGAAACTTCATTATAACGCAAGGTATAATGGGCCTTGCATTTCCTCTGCTTCCTCTTAGTACCAATGTAAATAAATGCAGGTAGTCCTCACATGCCAACCTCATTCTGTGACCGTTCAAAGTGGAGGCAGCGCTGAATAGGTGATCTTCCAAGTTCCAGCCATTGTAATGTCTCCGTGGTCAAGTCATCATAATTTGGGCATTTGGCAAACAGCTTGCACTTATGATAGTTGCAGGGTCCTGCGATCATGTGATTGCCATTTGTGACCATCTCTGCCAGCTTCCCACATGTAAAGTCAATGGGGAAGCCTGCAAGGAAGGTTGCAAGTCACTCTGGTAAGTTCTATCAGCATTCCTATGCTTGCACCCTGCTGCATACTCCATGCCCTGGCCTTCCTCCATTTTGTATTCTGCTGCACCATCCCAGCCTTCCTACAGTTGCATGCCATCCATCCCTTGGCCATCTTGTCTCACACTGGGCCACACTGTCCCATCACCTTTGGCCTTCTTGCACGTGTACGCAGGCTGCACCGCGTGCCCCATGGCCTAGTGATCTCCCTGTGGCACCCATGCACTCCTTACTTGGGACTCTTGTGTCTCCTGCTTAATGACCTGTGTACCTTGGGATTGCAACAATAACTGGCTCTGCTGGGATTGTTATTGCCAAGTAATGCAATCATGTGACCTCATGCTTTATGACTGCATCACTTAGTGACAGCATCCTGATTCCAATTGTTGTTAATAACCTGAGGACTACCTGTATACTCAAATACAGCAAAGTCGCCAAGTTATACTCACATCAGGATCCCAGTGCTGGATCTCCTGTAAGAGATTTGCAAGACGATAGCTCCAGCTTAGGGTATCTGGATGGCAATGCATGTAAAGATGCGGGCACTGCTCAATCAGGTCCTGGGCCAGAATGTTGTAAGACATTACTCTGAATTCAAACAGAGACCCACTCTCTGGGTTCAGCTCTGGGTTGCTGGCAGAGATATCTTCCCAGTCTCTCCACAAAATCTCTGTACAAAAGCAAAAAGTGCAAGACATAATTTGGCTCTATGCTGGAAGCGTCTGTTTGTGGTTGAAACCCTGTTGTCCTTCAAAGCCAAAAGCAATTTGAGGAAGGATTAACTTTAACTAGAATCTGAGCCTGTGCTGTAAGATAAATTACTAAGTCATAAAGGCTAGTTTAATACAAATGCATCCTTTGACTTCTCATCCTGAGGAACTCATGGGCCTCCGACTTGTTTTGAGTTGGAATATCACCTGAAAGCATGATAAAGACTACAATTCTGTTAGCCATCCAGAGTTGTTGTCAGATGGGGAATGGGCATAAAATCGATAAAATACATTCATAAATAAATAAAATTACAGCTAGGATTTTCATTGAATGTATTTATGGCTATATTTTTTGTTTGTTCCAGTCATAAGTAACCTGTATACTGCATTTGTAAGATAAATTTGGAAAGCTACACATGATGTCCTATCTCATGTACCGTGAACGAAAACTGGAGGGGAGAGGTATGAACTTTCATTTTTCAAGACAACAGTGCCAATCTCTTATAATTATTTTATTTAAAACACTGCTTTTTTAAGTTAAATGTAGTATAATGTTTTAATGTAACATCACCTAATTTGACCTACAAAGCAAAACGAGACATAACATTAAGGCTACCTCTGTATTTAACCTAAATAATTTTTGCTGTATAACTGAGTAATTCTGTTTCTTCCAGAGGGTAAGAGAGTTTCCCTTTGCTAGCACAACAGCACTCTGCAAACAAATATGTTATAATTCAAAACCACATTATTAGTGTGACAGACTACCAGCTTTTATTCAAAAATTAAAAATATTCAGAAGCGAGCATTTGGGCAATATAGTCTGAAATACCAAAGTAGCCCCTTGATATCTCTCTGAAATGGATTCTGGAAATTTATTCTACAAGAGTGACTGTACTCCTCAAAAATGTTGTTTTTGCCATTCCAGTCTGAAGGGAAGTAAGTGAAAAGTTCCTGCCTATACATTGTAATTGGGTATTCTTCTTGAACATAAGTAATGCAGTAGACTAAATTAGTATGCATTATTTGTATATTTGTACTAGATATTTTACATATTTTGTCCTTATTACAACAGTGTGCAATATCTGTAACCATCAAAGGAATTTAGAACATTCAGCAGATACCCTGAAGGATTTCAAAGAAAGGTAAGACTGAGAGGCGTTTCAACAATATCAAACTTAATATTTACACAAAAGCATCAAGTCACATTGTAATATTAACTCCGCTCTTATTCAATAAGGTCAAAGTCACACAATGAAATGCCTTAGTACTCACCATGATAAGGTATCTCCAGGGGGAGTGGCTGAAATTGACCTGCATCTGCAAAAGGCCACATGACTGCCTCGGCGGATATCACATCATTCTCCTGGGCAGGACTCCAGGCTAACACAGCAGGATCTTCAATCCACACTTCTGTGGACGACACAGAAGCATCCACATCTAGAGGATCACCCTCTGTCCGTATTGCTGCCCATGGAGCAGTGACTTCCACATCCTCTTTTCCCTCTGTTGGTGAGCTTGCCAGAGTAGGTTCTACAAATTCCTGTAGCTCAGAAGATCCCTCAGTGGGGACCCCTTGCAGCAGCTCCTGCTGCTGCTGTTCATCTTCTTCCCCTTGGCCATCAGACTGTGGTGAGATAATCAAGTTGCTTAAGCTTGTCATCAGTAGCTTTGGGCCTTCTTGCCACTCCACAGCCGAAATGGCCGATACTTGGTCCAGTTCTGAAGCCCTCTCATTAGTGCAACCTCCCCCAGCCCCCTTCTCCAGCCACTGCTGCAGCAGGGCTTGCTTCTCCTCCAAGTTCGGCTTCCCACCGACTGGAGCAGAAAGGCCGTCTATAGATGTGCTCTTTGGCAGAAGCGCGTTCTTTCGACAGGTAAAGAAAGCATCTGTCAAAAATATAAACATGTTCACTTTAGAAACAACTCGCTTAAGGGTAGTAAAAGTAACTGCAATAATCCTTTTAACAAGTTACAAACACCAATAAATGCTGGCATAGAGCAAATCACTGTTTTCTATATCAGGGATTTCCAACCTCTCTGGGAGAGTGAGAAAGATTCAGATTTTGAGAGTCCATTGCTGGTACATTGACAAAGTGGTTGACTAGTGGTAGGGGCTAAATACCCATTATGGGAAGGCAAGCAAAACCCTGGATTGCACTCGTCATTTTATTTTATACAAGATGATGTTTATTATTAATTCCCCCCCCCAAAAAAAGTATCTGGGTTCTATACGGAGTCCAGAAGCATTTTAGCAAAGACAGATTATGTTTGAGAATAGTAGTATCCTTCTCATCCAGAAAGATTAAAAAATAGAATACACAAAACATGAAGACTGAGTAGGGCAAGAAGTTTGAAAAGCACAAAGAAATGTGTTGGTGAATATGTTGTTGCTTTTGGGATCAAAATAAGGAGCCAGGATCTATAACAACTTTGCACTGCAGTATGTAAGTCTCACATAGGATTTTGAACATTTGGGTTTAGCAACATCAACATCTTATCATTTAGTTGAATTTGAAATCAGCCAGGAACTTTTCTATTCTTGATTCAAATAAAAGCAAATTAATTAACATTAATTTCAAAAATTAGTTGACCAGGTCAATAACCACAACGTACTGTAGTAATAAAGACCCAAAGGACAAAGTAATTAAAATTTTACTTTGTAAATGTGACTAAAAGAAGACAGAATAGTTACACCCAAAAAGCCATGCTATCTAGGATTGAGGGTCTGAAATGTGATATAGTGCAGTCTCAAACCATCCTGATTATTAGAAAGTAAGTTACTTTAAAACAAGTGGCTCCTTTCTACATCTCACAACAGGGCGATGCGGGCACAAGAAATTGTTTTTAGGCTATCCAGAAAATTGAAATGAGACACATGCAGTCCAAGGCATTCTGATAATCAAAATCGCAGATTTTGGTAGGAAAAAAAGCTACTGCTCTTATATTCTCTCCCTTCCCATTGCGCAGCAGGGAAAATAAAACCGATCTACCTCACAAGGCTGCAAGAAAATAATGCAAGTAAAGCGTGGAAAGTTAATCATTAGCCAAAATAAGCTTGTTTCCGTTCCCTCAATGCCCAACTGCCTTTTTCCCCCCCCTCACACGCGCCCATTTCTTCCTCCGACCATTATTAGCCTTTTCTTACAGATTTTAAAACCACAGTATTAATCACAAGCACCCGTTTCAGGGCGGATCTCCGCTTTACAAGCAACGTCACGGCCGCTGTTTTGATTCTCCGAGAGGAGAAACTTCAACAGCACGCCGGAAGGCGGGACGGGGAGGGGGGCGGGAAGGCCCAATGAAAGCCCGGCTCCAAGCGCTGGGCGGAGACCAGCGGCGCAAGCGGGGTACCCTCGGCGGGCGCCCTGCCGCCGTTGGGCCAGTTGCCCGGCTTAGGCCGGAGGAGCCTGGCAGGCGAGCGAGAGGCCTCGCCGGGGCGGCAGCGGCTACCAAGCAGCCCTGCCCTTGCCTGATTGGACACTCTGTCCCGTCATCCCGCCTTGAGAGGGGAGCGGACGGTCCCGAGTTGGGACAAGAGGCGAAGGGTGGACGGGACGGGGGGACGGACAAGACACGAGTCCGAAGAGGGGAGGCGGTTACCTTGGAAAGCCTGCAGGAGCCGCGATAGGGGCAGCAGGACGTAACAGAGGACCGTCCCGATCATCCCGCCAGCCCGCTCCTCCTTCCCCTCCCTTCCCGGCCGCTAGCCAGCCACGCGGAAGGCTTGGCTCCGCCTCGCCCAAACTCTCGCAGGTCGACGGCAGGGCTGCGGCGGCTGGCTCGGAGTTTTCTCTCCCGGAGGCGATTGGGAGGCTGGTCTTGGGACAAGGTCCTTCCCCGCGGAGCCCCAGCCCGCCGCCTCCTTCCCCTTCGGCGCCACACCGACTTGCAAACGAGAAGCAGCACGCGGAAAGCCAAACCCCAAACCGCACCCCTTCCCTTCGCGGTGCTTGGGAGTCCCAGATATGCGGCGCCTGCTGGGTACAGCAGTCCCGCGGCCTGGAGTTGGGGGGGGATGTGTCACTTGGGCAGAAGAGCAAATTTAAAGGGAGCTGCAGGGTTTTACTCTACCTCGCAGGACTGTCCCGCGGGCGGCGGAGCGGGGTAGAGAAACGTCAACTCTGACTGCCGCCCCTCCCCTCCTTGAGTTGATGGGCGGGGGGCGAGATGGGTAGACTTCCCAAGGTTTAATGGAAGAGATTGACAGAAAACCATCTGCTTCACTGTTCTAGGGTGACAGAATCAAGGGATCGATTCAACTTGCTGTTTATACTTTTTTTTTTAAAAAAAGGTGTTTATATCGGCAGCTGGCACACTGTTAATTTGTTACATTATTTCATCATCTCAATACATTGATAATTTGTCAATACCCAAGACGATTTCTTAAACGCTAAACTGCATTGGACCTCCTGAACACCGAATTTCATTGTTTTAAAATAAAGAATCTCAAGAATATCAAGTTTTTCTGCAAAGCATTGTAAAAACAATTTTTCTTCCTTCTTCCCACCACCACCTCACAGCATATATAGATAGATAGATTATATATATAATCTATCTCTATATATATTTATCTATCTATATCTATATCTAAATATTTAAAGTCACAACCCCTGGTATGCCCAAATTATCTATCTCCTCTCTCTCTCTCTCTCTCTCTCTCTCTCTCTCTCTCTCTCTCTCTCTCGCTCTCTCTCTCTCTCTCTCTCTCTCGCTCTCTCTCTCTCTCTCCCCACACACACACACACACACACATATATAATTTTTTCTCCTGCCATCAGTCAGAATAAGTGTACTTTTTTGTTAGCACTAATCCCTTAAACTATCTAGTCTTAAGCTTTTAAAACCTAATGTGTTCATCCAGTTTTCCTTTGGTCTTATTTTTACATAGGAACATTCATAAACACGTCTACACTTGACCTTACAGAGAATGGCTTCCCTAAATTTACCCCTGTGATTGCTTCTTCCAGAATTACTCCTTGAATTGTCTGCATAGTGTAATTGCTGCTCCCTATCACTGGTTCTAGTGGAGTCGATTTACATGCTTTTAATGTAAATCAAAGGTCAAATTAGATGAAAAACTGAAAACTCTTACCTGCTGGTTATATCCAGTATGGCCTTTATTAGTAAATGCCAGAATATCCTCAGCCAGTTTGAATCATAGGCAGCTCATATTCTACTGTTACTCAAAATAACTACCAGGAGTACATAATGTGGCAAACAACTCATCTTAAGATGACCAGGCTTAAGATTCACATAACCCATTTTTTAAAAATAACTATGATTGTAAGGGTATAATAAAAGCAGCATACAGCTTAATTCTCTTCTGTGTATAGCATGGAAGATGGGCTATTATGTATACTATCTCTTTTTTTTTAGTGTTTTTCAGTAATTTTTTTTACTACTGCCACTGCCTGCAAAGCTCTGCAATTTTCTGGGAAAGATTTTCAGACGTGATTTGTTATATTGCCTCCTTCCTACCGTTTCCTCAAAAATAAGCCCTCCCTGTATAATAAGCCCAATTGGGCTTTTGAGCGCATGAGCTAAAATAAGCCCTTTCCCCAAAATAAGCCCTCCCCCCAAATATTGCAATACAGCAGCAGTCATGAGGTGACGACACTCACCACCTCCTGCACCTCAAAAATAATAAGACCTCCCCGAAAATAAGGCCAAGCATTTATTTCAGGGGTCATAAGAAAATAAGACCCTGTCTTATTTTGGGAGCAAACTTGGTAGGGCTGCAGAGAGTGACTGACCCAAGGTCACTCAGCTGGCTTGGTGCTTCAGGACTGGAATTCATGATCTGCTTTATAGCCTGAAGCCTTAACCACTGCACCAAACTGGCTCATCCAACCTCTTACTGTAACACGCTCTACATGGGGCTGCCCTTAAAGAGTGTTCGAAGACTTCAGTTAGTCCAGAATGCAGCCGCGCGAGCGATTGTGGGTGCACCCAGGTACACCCACGTCACACCTATCCTCCGCGAGCTGCACTGGCTACCCATTAGTCTCCAGACCCGCTTCAAGGTGCTGGTCGTTACCTATAAATCCCTACATGGCATCGGACCTGGGTACCTGAGAGACCGCCTCCTGCCGATTAGCTCCCTTAGACCGATTAGATCTCACAGGTTAGGTCTCCTCCGGATTCCATCTGCCAGCCAATGTCGGCTGGCGCCCCCCCCGGGGGAGAGCCTTCTCTGTTGCAGCTCCAGCCCTCTGGAATGACCTCCCCGTGGAGATCCGGACTCTTACTACCCTCCCGGCCTTCCGCAAAGCCACCAAGTCCTGGCTGCTCCAGCAGGCCGGGGGACTTGTGAAACATCCAGCCCCACGGAAATTGTGAATGTTGCGTTTTTAAAGTGTTGTCTTTGTCTATTTATCCCCCCTTCCCTTGTCTATTGTGAGCCGCCCGGAGTCCTTTGGGAGTGGGCGGCATACAAGACAAATAAACTAAACTAAACTAAACTAACTCTGGCTAGTATAAAAAATTGTTTGCTGTTACCTAAATACATTAGCCTCGGGTCTCGGGCTATGAAATATTTTAAGCCTCGTGTAAATAAATAAATAAATAAATAAAAATTACAAATAAAATTTCCTCAATCTTTTACTTGTTAAAAAAATCAAAAGGGGGTGAGGGACAGTTCAGGGAATTTATTGTGGGTAGAAAATATCCAAAAAAAAATAAGAGTATGAATATCTGCGTATCAATCAGTTGTCGCCAGTGATTCAGCTTACCCATATTTTGATGTTAATAGGTTGTCTGAACCTAATGCTGCTAGTAATTTTGTCCTGCGTATTGAAAGAATATCCTAGCCAAGTTGTGCAACAACTTCAAAACAGGAGTTTTTCATGAATGTTATAAAAAACTAATATACACAATCTAATGTGGTTTCCCATCACTGCCCCTTAAATTACCAACAGCACCACTTTCTGAAACAAGATCTCTGACCTGCATTCTGATCCATTTTGATCCAGCTCAGCAAAGAAGACTTAACCCAAGCCTCAGCTATGTGGCTATAGAGATATCATATATCCTAGGTCACAATGTCTAGGTGAGGTCATGGAAGACTTGAAATTAAAGTGACCTAAACTTGAGGCAATAAACATGCATAACATACAAGCAATCATAGTCATATGGAAATGTCATTATAATCAGAAATAATATAATTTGGGATTCTCCATTGCCAGCTGACATTTTAAGACATGAACAGTTCTGTGATTAGTAATAGTTGTTGGATGTATCCAGTAAACACACTGCTTTAGAAGGGCCTGAAGGAAAGGAAACTATCACAAAAATATAGTAAAGAAGAATCAACAGTTAGATTATCAGATCTCTCAGCAACAACATGGACTTTTTACAGTTTTTGGAAGAGGAGGAGGAGGAAGGTGAGATTGCAGTAAATGTATTCAATTTTTTTTAGCAAAATAAACATACCCTAAAGAATGCCATTCAACTTTTAGCAAATGTTGTAATTATGCAATGTTGACTCTGTGTATATGTGAGATCGAAAAAGGGGTAATGGACACTGATGTCTCTCTATGTGTAAAATGGACCAGTTGCTAGATCTGTATAAATGCAGAAATGAAGATAACTGCCAGTTTTCATTTATTTTCACCAAGAAACAAAAAATCAATTAGATTATTTAGTTTGCATTTACTATAGTAAAAAAGAGTGAACTATTGCATCTTGATTGAGCAGCTGATAATAAAAAGCCTATCCCTAGGCCCCAAAGAGTAAAACAATGCTGTTATTACAAATGGAATGATCCCTATTGGGATATAAGAGGCTTACTCACTGCGTGTGAACTTCTTACAGGTTGCACTGCTGGAATTCAGCTAAATAATTAGTATTTGTTTTAAAAATAAACTGATAAGAAATATATATATGGTAAACTTCTTGTGAACCTTCTTACAATAGTTGCTTAATCCTTTCCTTCCCTGCCAATTTTCTCTCCTATAAGAAAAATGTAGTTTGTGACTGTAAAACATTTGCTTCTTCCTGAACTAATCCAGGGGCTTTAAGATAGGGGTCAGCAATCTGTGGCTCTGGAGCCGCATGTGGCTCTTTTATCCCTCTGCTGCGGCTCCCTGTTGCTCAAAATATGCGTTACACCCGCCAATGTGCGACACCCACTGGAATATGATTTCTTGAGCTTTTCAACCCCTGGTTGGCCAAACATGGTGAAATCCAAGAAAAGAAAAGTTTCAGAAGAAAACAGAATGCTTACTTCAAGTACATATACTAGTTTTGTGGTCGCTCAGGAAATAGTAGCAATAGCAATAGCAGTTAGACTTATATACCGCTTCATAGGGCTTTCAGCCCTCTCTAAGCGGTTTACAGAGTCAGCATATTGCCCCAACAATCCGGGTCCTCATTTTACCCACCTCGGAAGGATGGAAGGCTGAGTCAACCCTGTGCCGGTGAGATTTGAACAGCTGAACTGCTGAACTGCAGTCAGATGAAGTAGCCTGCAGTGCTGCATTTAACCACTGCGCCACCATGGCTCTCAGGCATGGGAAAGGTTTTGTGGCTCCCGGTATTTTCTTTTCTGTGGGAAACGGGTCCAAATGGCTCTTTGAGTGTTTAAGATTGCCAATCCCTGCTTTAAGAAATAAGCTGTATAACAAATATTGCCTATCTTCAAAGTTTATCTCAGATCTAAAGCAGGGCTATCAAACTCCTGGCACACGGGCAAGATGTATCATGCGCTGGCCATGCCCACACTCAGTTTAGCAAAGGGGAGGGGAGTCCTGGTACATCATGTGATGCTGCTGTAATGACGTGAGTTTGATACCCCTAATCTAAAGCCTTTCAGATCTTGACCACAAAAATCTGGATAACCATTAGATATCAAGAAAGAGTTGGAATTGTATGTATCAATTGCAAATCTTGACCATGGTTTGAATAGTACTAATAATGCTTGTTATTCAGAAATTATTATGCCATGACAGGCAAAGACAAGAGCTGTTGGACGGTTTCCTGTTCAATATTGAGAACTCATCCAGGGAAACAAGAATTCTGTCAGTGGCTATGGCCAGCTTTCTTTTTTTCACATATATCTAGAGCTGTGGATCGCATGTCAGTTTTGAATATTAAGTAATATTTAGAGAGGCCCCAAAGGTGCAAATCATAATCCAGTGAGTGGAAGGAAGAGAGAAATGTCCTGCATACCCTTCCCACAAAAATAACTGTAAAATCAGAACACAAATATCAGATTTAATAACATAATTACTTGAAGCCCTTGAATGGCTTTGACTTTCTTAAAAGAATATTTCTGCTTCTATTTAGTTGTACAATAAACTATGAATGCTTCTAGTCTTTGCACACAATGGTATTCAAACCATTTCACTTCAATAAAGGAGAACCCATCACGCTAGTTGTTTTCCAATTGTTACAGGAGCTTACTATTATGGTCTTCTAGTTAATGGCAGGAAAGGAACACTATAAAAGGGAATGGCATAATTTTAGGTGAAAGGTCAATAAATAGTGGGGACTATAACTTGGATAAGAGAAGCAAATAACAGGGAAAACAGAGGTTTTTCTAATCTTAGCATAATGTCCTTTGAAACTAGGAATGGTATCCTTTTGAACTAACACTACAGGTGTTGTAAGGGGTCAACTTAAAATGACTATCTGTGGTTATCTCTTCTGACTCTGACCATAGACAATATTCATTGTAACAGATTTTTGATGATTGTTATGGACAACTGGGCAGAAGAAACCCAAAAACAAAGGGAAAAAATGAACAGCTGTCTAAGCGTCTCTGAAGTTCATTAATAGATTTAGTGATGAAACATTGTGGGTATCTTAAGAACCTTCTGTTTATGCAGGAAATAATTAATCTGATTGCAGGTAGTGAGAGATCAGAAAGCAGCACATATCCGGAGACATTGTCAACTGCTGATGCCTCTGAGGTAGCAGAAGAGAAGAGGGAAGACAGTTCCGACACAGACCTTTCAATTGAAGGTGAATAATTCTATTCTGTCTTTCATACCAACATTCTTCACATCTTGTGAGAATTCTCCAAAGTGCTCACCTTAACATAGTCACCTTAACATTGGGCTTCTGTTGCTTACTTAAAGAGATTGTTTGTATTGTAGTTCCCTAGCCCAAAAGAAGACAGAGGTAGGCCGTAAAGTAGCCTTATCAACATTATTAGATAGCACCAACCTAATCAAAATGAATTTATAAATTTGAAATTGATTTGAAACAATGCAGCTTTAATAGCACTTCATTACACATAATGAGCCAAGTTAGCCTAATTAAGGCACTGCACTGGAAAGCAGAACACTATGAGTTCCAGTACTATCTTAGCCAGCTCACTTCACCTCACAAGGCTATTAATGTGGGGGAAATAGGAGGAGGAAAGTGTGTAGAAGGAGGAGTTTTTAATGTACTTGCATGCACAGATATATCAAGGATCACCAATTCACTTCTCTTTGATAATTGTTCTGTGAAGCCTTTCACAGGACTTGTTTCCTCTGTATTGAACTAAAGTATGCATTATCATCAGTGATGAGTTGCCAATGTTCTTACTACCCGTTTGGGCGTGCTCCTGCGCTCGCTTGCACCACTTCTGCGCATGCACAGAAGCGTCTGGGTGGATGGGCGGAGCCTCCTGTTGCTGCTATTACCAGTTCACCCGATCCAGGCTGAACCGGGAGCAACCCACCTCTGATTATCATCCATATAATGTATCCTTTGCAGATGCTGAGCGCTCATTTACAACTGTAAAGGGTCCAGACCTGTATAGAGAGGCATGCAAGCTGGTGGGAGTGATTCCTGTGTCATACTTCAGCCGGAACATGGAAGAGTCTGTTATGAATCTCAACCATCATGGTCTTGGACCAAAGGGAACCAAGGCCATTGCTATTGCTCTGGTTGTAAGTACTTTTACCTGATGCTATTGCATTTCTACACACTTTTCCCAGTTTGAGGAAGAAGGATTAAAGGGTCACCCTATATTACTGATAGAGTAGATTAAATACATAGTAAAACTGGCAATTTCCATGAACCTTCTTCCTTCCTTCCACCTTT
This sequence comes from Thamnophis sirtalis, assembly GCF_051295495.1. Taxonomy (NCBI): domain Eukaryota; kingdom Metazoa; phylum Chordata; class Lepidosauria; order Squamata; family Natricidae; genus Thamnophis; species Thamnophis sirtalis. Next base: position 128,248,464 of record NW_028261381.1, read on the forward strand.
TAAGCATTTTAACTGTAATTGAGTTTAACATTGACCAACTAGAATACCAGACCTCTTTACATGAAACCATTAAGACACCCACTTGTAGGTATAGAGATGATAATCTGCAAGAGATGCGAACAACTGATGTACTAGTCTTAATGTCTGGTACATAGACAAGGAAAAAAAGTCTGAGTTAAAGAAATGTTTTAATGGTTTAGATATACAACATTGTTAGCTTAAGCCTCTCACTGTGAATATATTGAATGTTATGAGACAGCCCTTCTGGTTATCCAGAAGCTGCGTATGGTTCCAAAAGGTAGCAGCTTGAATTGTTATGGGCGTTTTTTGTTTTGCCCATAATTTACATTGTTAATCATGTAAATTAATGTTATTAAGTGTCTGCATTTTTTTCCTTTTTGAATTCTTCATTCTGTAGTCCAACACAACCATCACTCAACTGGAGCTAGAGGATAACTGGATTCTGGCTGAAGGAACTACATACTTAGTACAGATGTTGCGAGAGAACTGCTACATCCAAGAGATGGTATTCTGTGTTTCCCTCATAGGTCAACAAAGGATGCTTTTTGTTGCATCAAAGGATGCTCAAAGAAAAGTCTCTTGTACTGCTCTGTAGAATTATGCTTGGCTAGTATGCCAGGCTATTTCATGGTTTTTCTGGATGTGCTATGAGTGTGTTGCTGAACCTTTTCGGCACCGAGTGGCTGCTCTTCCAGTTTCCAGCGTTCCTACGTGCATGAAGACCAGTTGACACTGGAACCCTGACGAGCAACAGGCAATGGCTTGCATGCCCAGAGAGATGGCTCTGCATATCACTTCCGGCACTCGTGCCATAGGTTCCCTATCATGATGCTATGAGCTTCACAGTCTTTACTTATTTGATCCCACTATATCTTTATCAAAGGTGAACATCTTAGTGCCCCATGCACAAAGCCTGAGTGTTGTCTTCATGAAAATGCAAAAATTGCTATTCAACTTGAGTGTTTAATGGGACGGTAGGAATTAATGGAATCCTGAACTACTTTATTGCATTCTAAAATATTTGTGGTAGAACTTACAAGTTCAATACTATTATGATTATTATATTTTTATTTCTCAATAAAAATTGTATATATGTTTTGTAAGTTATGAAAATAGTAATCCGTTTGAGCAACTATGACAACAAGAGGAAAAGTGTTAAATTCTTCTTATAATCCCCCCATCCCAAAATTGTCTACAATTTGCTCTCCTTATATGAAGAAGAGTGAATAAACAGGCCCAATGATTGTACTGACAATATTACTAGAATGTCTTCTTAGTCTCTTAGATTCATCACTTTGGTTTTTCAGAATTCAGCAGAAAATAAAGGGTAAAGAGCGGTTGAATAGTTTGAAGCCTTCTTGGGTGGGTAGATGGGTGGTGGACAAATTTTGCATTGATAACATTGGTCCAGTTTCTTCAACTTGTTTCCAAGTGTAGACTCCAGAAAATGGTCTTCAGTACAATAATAATAGAGATACACTCAATGGCTATATGTACTGTACATTATCTCTTAGAAAGTTATGTGAGGTACAGGAAAAATTGATGGAGCGATCAGTGTTTTCATTTGCCTATCTTTATTTTGTACAACACCGTATTTTTTGGAGTATAAGATGCATAAAAATTTTGAAAAGGCAAATTAAAAAAGTTTTTGCACTCTGCAGACCTCCCAAAAATGGCCTGTTTTGCGTGAAAACAGGCCCGTTTTTTTGTCAAAATGGGGCCCTTTTTGTCAAAAATGCATAGCCTTTAGAGTGCTCCTGGGGGCTGGGGGGGGGCAAAAGCCAGCAAAAAATGACCAGTTTTTTGCTCATTTTTGCCCTCCCCAGCCCCCAGGAGCATTCTGGAAGCCTCTTAAGCCATTTTTGCAAAGTGGGCGGGGTTTCAGGAGCCCAAAAATGCTGTATTCAGTGTACAAGACACACCCAGATTTTCACCCTCTTTTTTGAGATGTGTCTTATACTCTGAAAAATACGGTACTTCCACATATATTAAACTTAAATGTTTAATGGGACAGCAGGAACTAATGGAATCCTGAACAACTATATTTCATTCTAAAATATATTAAAGATTCCAACAAAATACTAACTAAAAAAATTATTCATTGTTAGATATGAATACCTATCTGCAAATGAATATATTATTTACAAAAATTAAGTGTGTCTATGTGTTTGTGGAGACACGAAGAAAAATCAGTGTAATGGACTAATTAGAGGGAAGGTTTTATTACCCGTGATTATCTATTAAATTGCAAGTTACCAGTTATGCCATTTGTATATGACATCATTACATAAAAGATTTAAATAGTACAAAGTAAATGTACATTTAATTGCCTGGCCTACACTACTTCGGGTACAATCAACTATTTAAGTCTACATGGAAATTTGATCAACTGAGTTTTAAGCCATTTAGTTGAAACCTGGGCGATCAGGTTTAAGAAAGTTTTGTTCTTCTTAAAGTGTTCATCAACATGTGAACATCAAGATGTCTCTCCAAGCCTTTTGTTCTCATGTTGATGAGGAAAACTTGAGAAAGTGCATTTTTGTGGCTGATTCCTCTTTTTTTAAATCTCTTGTCTTTTGGTAGCCTTCACTCAAAGTTTTTGACAGCAATGACATGGCATAATGGCTAAATGCAGGTACATCAAACTCTGTGTAAACATAAACAGAGACATTTGAAAATGAAAACATTTGAAGAAGAGTAAAATCTTGCTAAATTCTGGCATATAACATGGACTGTGTCATTCTCTAGGAATTCACAAATATCTAGTTGCTCAAATACTGCAAAGTGCATCAATTTCATCTTTCAACTCTTCTCTATAAGTTTTTCTTCTTTTTCAGAATATTTCCCATAATCACCTCAACAAAGATGGAGCTGAAGCGATCTGCAGAATGTTTTACCACAATATTTCTAACATCCGCTCCATTCGACTTGCAGGTAGGTTTCTTCCAGAAAGGCAGAAAGATGCAACAGAGCGATATTCAGCTTTACAGAATACGACATTTGCTCTTAGAAAGATCTCTTTAAAAAATCCAAGGATTTTGGCTGGCAGGAATGGGACGATATACAGAATAATGATTTACCCTACATCTGTACCTTTGGGGCCTGTAAATCACAGGTGAGAAACTTGTGATTCTTCATATGTTGCTGCTTGCCTCCTCTCTGAGCATAAAAGTTGAACTCCAACTGTAGTTTAGGATCACAATCCCCACCATGGGCATACAAATCAGAGATGGTATTCAGCAGGTTCTGACCAGTTCTGGAGAACTGGTAGCGGAAATTTTGAGTAGTTCAGAGAACCTGTAAATACTACTTCTGACTGGCCCCGCCCCCATTGATTCTCTGCCTTCCAAGTCCCAGCTGATCAGGAGGAAAGGGGGATTTTGCAGTAACTTTCCCCTGGAGTGGGGAGGGAGATTTTACAATATTCTTCCCCTGCCACGCCCACCAAACCACGCCCACCAAGCCATTCCCACAGAAACGGTAGTAAAAAAAATTGAATCCCACCACTGTTACAAATCTAAATACGAGTCACTTCATATGTTATCAAGAGGTTGAAAAAAGTCTTACCTGAAATTTTATAGTATCTCAAAACTCCTATATTGATAACTGTTTTCTTGTTATTGTTGTCACTTACTTAGCTTTTTATCTCTATAAGTAACATAGCTTTTTAAAAGTTTTGTTGATATATTCCTACTAACCACTTTGATAGTTCTTATTTTTACAGGCTAACAGTTTGATGCCGCTGGAATAGATTGCCTCCTAATTTTAGATAATACCCAGTTCCTGAATTATTAAGTCAAATCCTCTTCTTTAGATATACAGAATTATTGAATACAGAGGGTGAGCTCAAATCTAGTCAAGAGTTGAAACAAGAAGGGATGGAAATGAACTGGTATTCATATGTACAGATACAATCTAGATATAATGAAGATAGAAAAACTAAAGGTCTTTATAATAAAATGACTGAGTTAGACAAAATTCTAACAGGTACTGATGAAAAAGTAATTAAAAAACTATATGGATATTTATTGGAGTTTAAATTGCATGAAGAACAAGTTAAAGAAACTATGATAGCTTGGGGAAAAAACTTTAGGTATGGGATTGATTTAGAGAATTGGCAGAAATTGTGGTCTCAAAATTACAAAATGACAATGTCTACTGCATATAGAGAAAACTTGTATAAGATGTTTTACAGGTGGCACCTACCCCCGACCAGAATCGCAAGAATGTTCAAGAATAAATCAGAAAAATGTTGGAAATGTCACCAGATACCTGGCTCATACTACCACATGTGGTGGACTTGCACTGAAGCTAAAAGATACTGGACTAAAATCCACATGTGGTTGGAGAAAATGACACACAAATAAATAGACTTTAAACCAGAGGTCTTTTTATTGGGAATCATACCAGAAACCTATAACAAAGACTTAAAATATCTGATTGTAAATGTGTTAACAGCAGCCAGAATTGTATTTGCAAAAAACTGGAAAAACGAAACAATACCAAAACAGGAAGAAGTTATCCGAAAAATAATGGACTGTGCTGAAATGAGTAAATTGACATTTGAAATTAGAGAGCAAGAGGATGAACAATTTTATAAGATATGGGATTTGTTTTATCGGTGGCTAGGGGGAAAAAAAAACCTTGGAAATGAAAAATGATATACTTATGCCTTAATTGAAAAAAGTAAATGATGATATAATTATGCTGTGAAATAATCTAATAATGACACAATGAAGTATTAACGTAAGGTCTGGGGATATAATATATAAGGTTAAGAACTTATTACAATGATATGTCGCTGCTGATAAAGCAATTCTAATAGGGGAACAAATGAAAACTGGTATATACTGGCGATGCTTTGTTGAACAATGAAGGAATAAGATCTCTGTTTGAAGGTATGAAATGCAAGGTTAACAATAAATAGAAGTATACTCTCTGGGGGAAAATAATGCTAATGTTAACTAAATATATATTGTAGAATGAAAATAAGGCCTTTAGTTATATTAGATGATATATCTGAGACGGTAAATATTATTTGAAGATGCAGAGGTTAAAACAACTGTAACCAAACGACATGCTGCATATGATGATGGGTTTTTTTTTGTCTTTTTTGTCTTTCTCTTCCCCTTTTTTTTTTCCTTTTTTTTTTTTAAACCCTAGGTTATTGTGGTGTTTATTAAACCACAGAGAGATACGGGATGTATAAACGTAGTAGGGATGCACCTGTGATCAAATGACATATTGTATGTGATGATGGGGTTTTTCCCCCCCTTTTTTTCCTTCTCCCTTTCCCATTGTTTTTTTTTTCCTATTGTTATGTGATGTTGTCTATGTAATAAAAAATAAAATTATAAAAAAAAAATCCTCTTCTTTTCCAAGATAAAGAGGATTTCCATTTTTAAAAAGAAATGAAATTGAGTTTTACATGCATCATAAAGTATATTAGATGAGAGCTGTGTACTGTGTATGAATTGTACAAGTAACCTTTGCAAATGGGAGAAACTGACTTAGCAATTGTCTTATGTAAAACAGCCCGCCAACTTTTTAGTAACTTTTTCTTTGTCTTTAGGAAATGATTTTAGAGATGAGGCAGCGCCTTATTTTTCTGAATCCTTAATTGTGAGTATCTTGCTAAAGGGGACAGGTGGGCATCTGGAATAAAGGAAGCATTTAAGTAAAAATAGGAAAACAATAAAATTTGCCCAAACTAACTGGAACTTTTAAAGCAAGCTTCTCAAGCTTTAGATATGGTGAATTACAATTCCAGTCATCCCCAATCATGGCAAAAGGCCATATTTGGAAAATACCTCTTGTCCACAAGTGCAATAATTCCTGCATGCAACACCCTCAATTGCTCATTCAGTACAGGAAGGACTAATTCTGAAGCAATAGCATTGTAGTGAATAACTTCTGGCAATAAGAAGCTCAGACCAAGCATTAAAGAGAACAAAATAATCTGCACAATTTAAAGTGCTGGTTATTAACTTTAAAGCTCTAAACTGTGCAGCATTTGGTAGAACTGAATCTGCCTGTCCAATTCCCTTCCAATCCAGGGAAGTTCCCTCCCTTTGTGAGATTCCTAGGGCATGGGTAAGATGGCAAACCACCTTGGTAACTGCCATCACATTATGGATAACCGCTTCTCCAGACATACACACAGCCTCCCCTGCTGAATGCTGGAGATAGATTTTAATCTTTTTATTTCATCAAGGTTTTGGTCCTGTTGTGGTTCGCCAGCAGCCAGCGGAGCTGGCAGCAGGGTCAGATGGGGAGGAGGTTGGGGAGGAACATGAGCCAGTCCTGGGGGTTGAGGAAAGCTCAGACAAGGGCTCTGCGTCGGAGGCAGAGAGGGAATCAGACAGCAGTGAGGCAGAAGAACAGCTGGAGCCTATTCCCAGTGTGCGCTTGCACAAAGCTGCCAGAAGACAAAAACAACTAAGAAATTGGCTTCCTGTTTGAATCATATTCTACAACCTAAAGCAGGAGTGTCAAACTGGATTTCTTTGAGGGCTGGATCAGTATTGTAGTTGTCCTCCACGGGCCGGCCGGGTGGAGTGGCGGGGGGGGGGGGAAAGATGGGACAGATGCCTCTTGCAGCACCCTGCCAGCCAAAACACTCCGTTTTCAGCCTTAACAACCTCCAGCACTTGGCTGGCAAAAATGGGGTGCCCCCCATGCCCCATTTTGGCAAGCAGACTGCTGCAGGAGGCCATCCAGGCCAAAAACAGGGTGCAGGGAGGCTGTGTGCATGCCTCCCTGTGCCTTGTTTTGGCTGGCAGAATGCTGCAGGAGGCTGTTTTCACTAGCAGAGGCACTGCAGGCCAGTCCTTTGCTATTTCCAGGCTGGCCGTGCAGACCAGATCTAAGCACCTTGCAGGCCGGATCTGGCCCAGAAGTCTTGAGTTTGACACCCCTGACCTAGACTGTAGTTCCCAGCATACTGTAGTTTCCTATTAATCAGGTTTTCTGAAGAATAAACCAGAATGGTTTTATTCTGAAAACACTTAAATGCTACCTCAAGATTGGATAACTAGTTACACTACCAGTCGAGATGCAGAGGAAATTCAAAAATAGCACATCTGAGAGTGTATCAGGTCAACGTGGTATTCCATGTATATGTTTTAAGGTAGATGGATGTATATACAACACTACCTTGGAAACATTATTATTGACGCCTTGGAAAAGTAGAGTTTCACATATCATAAACAAGCATTTGTGAAAAAGGTGATCCTTGTTTTAAGGCAAGTGCTTAATAGAAGACAACAACTGACTCTATAGGTCTCTGCACCAATCTTTCTACAGGCTAATTACAGAGTGATAGAGCTGGACCTCAGTTACAATGAGTTTTCCGAGAAAGCTGGAGAGCTATTTGGACAGGTGCTGGGTAAGTTTTGTTTCCCAACTTAAGGGAGGAGATGTGCCAAATAGTAATATTACTGAGTCAGATATCAAGACCATCAAGGACTCCAGAGTAGTATTCATATTTCACAAGCAGTAAACATCCAGAAACAATACAAAACCCACAGTTGCTTTGGATAGTGACATGGGCAGCACATACATTTAATAAATAAATCTTGCAAAAGTGCCCGTATGACATATATAAGTGTTTGTGCATCTTTTATTCAGTCAACAATGAATCACTGGAGATTCTGAATCTGAGCTGGAATCATCTGCGGCTGAAGGGTGCTACGGCCCTGAGTAATAGTCTCAAGGTGAGAATTTGCTGGACTATCTGCATTAGATGTCTTGAGTTTAAGGCCTTGAGCAAGGCAAGGCTGAGTATGGTACCAAAGAAACAACGATAAAAGCCAAGGGGTGGGATTCTACCAGTTCAGCCCGGTTCGGGCATACCTGTAGCTCTGAAGATCTGCTGAGAGTGACCTGGTTCGCTCTGTCCTTCAGGTGGATTTACACTTTCATTAGCTATGAATTAAAAGCCTCAAGTCTCAAGAAGATAGTGGCATTGTGGAAAATTTAAGAGGCAGAATCAGCCTTGAATCACTGCAGCTACTATGCAGTTTTTCAATATCACTAGCAGCAGGTTCTACACACCTTAGCCCAACTGTGATTCCCAAAGTAATCTAGTTGGTCTCTGTGTGGAAGAAAAAAATGTTGGGAAAGTAAGGCCTTCACATTATATATGTGTTGATGTAAAACATGATCAGAGTTCTGTTCAAATTGATTTCATTTCTGATTTCAGAGCTGAAGTTTAAAATGTTTTTTAAAGATTTACATAGCCACAGATAAAAGTTGGTTTTATCTTCTCTTTTTTTCCTGGAGGTTAATGGAACATTGAAGATACTGAACCTTTCCTGGAATGGCTTTGGAAATGACGGTGCTTTTGCCCTTGGAGAAGCTCTGAAAGTCAACATTACGCTTGCTGAATTGGATATCAGCAACAACCATATCAGCAATGACGGGGCAATAAAGCTAAGCAAAGGATTAGAAATGAATGGGAGCCTTAGAATCCTAAAGGTGGGATGCCATCTTCTGACTGAGGGTCTACCAGTCTGACGTTCTTTTGGTCTGCCAACTTTATGGCCCTGGGTGAACTGTCTACAGCAGTGGTTCCCAAACTTGGCAACTTTAAGACTTGTGGACTTCAACTCTCTGGCTGGAGAATTCTGGGAGTTGAAGTCCACAAGTCTTAAAGTTGCCAAGTTTGGGAACCACTGGTCTACAGCACTGATAAAGTTAAGGAGTTCACTGTAGAATCTGAGAAAAGTTCCCAAATTTTGTTCTTATGTTTTCCTGTTTCTAGACTTCAACATTACAGAGATTGACTTCAAATCAGTTGAAGTAGCAAAGAGGATAAGAAATGTAGAGTTGCAAGAAAGACCTGCCAGAAGAAGATGTTTGACCAGGGCATTCACATACCATGTTGCTTATAAATTTAGGGGCTGAAAGTGGTCATTCTTACAGCTTTTATTTGAGATTAGTTTGCAGCTGATCATACAAACAAAGAAAGCCCTGACTATAAGTAGATCTTGCTTATTGACAGCCTTGTGCAGCAACCATTCAAAGTTATGATATTGCTGACAAAATAACTTTTGGGCATTTACGAACATTGCAATGTCTCTTTCTGTCACATATTTGCCATTACAATGAACTAGTAGGCATTGTCTGATGCTGACCTGTTTTTACTCTCTTTTTTTCTTCACTCCAACAAGTGATCTCTTCAAGCAACCTCTCCTGTTGGCTAACCAATTTTCCCCCTGCAGAGCAGAGAGATTGGAGAGAAAGGGATAACAAGAGAGTAAGCAAGTATACAATGGAGAACACACATCAAAAGGAATGCATGCATTTCTTTCAATTTGCATTCCCCATTGTGTGCCCTGTTTACTCTCTTGTAATCCCTTCTTATCCTATGAACGTAAATACAAATATTAATACCTTTCTTGCTTATTATCCAGCGTCAGGGTTAGTATTCCAAAGGGCAGGAGAGGGGCAGCGGGAAAGAAAAGCCAAAGTAAAATTGTAAGCACAGTAGCAGTCCAGTGATTTCCCCATTAACATCTGCATCACTTAGTGATCAAGTTGGTGGTCCCAGTTGTGGTCACTAAATGAGGATGTCTGTTGTATTTCCAATCCTTGTTTGAGATTTATGTCAGCAATATAAGCTGTAGAAATGTAATAACAGTTGCATCTATCTACCACCATCAGCATTTTCCTTTGGTCTGGAGCAGGGGTCTCCAACCTTGGCAACTTTAAGACTTATGAACTACAACTCCTAGAATTCCTCATCCAGCTGGATGAAGAATTCTGGGAGTTGAAGTCCACAAATGTTAAAGTTGCCAAGGTTGGAGACCCCTGGTCTGGAGGATGGGATTTTCCCCCCATAAGTAAACATAGGCCAGATCTGTCAAACTGGCGGCATGTGGGCCACGCCCACCCCACCTCCACAAAAGCAAAAAACATCCCAATGCATCACGATACTGCCTGCGATGCGATCGGGTTTGACACCCCTGGCATACACTATGGCATAATGTGTATGCCTGTTACAGTGCTTGCACTACCACCCCACCACCCCTTGACCTGTGTCAGCTTCTTAGCCCAGCTAAATTTGGGCAGCTGCTGCCATATGATAAGATAGTAATAATATATTTAGCACATTTAATAATAACAAAAAAATAAAGTTCTTCAATATCTTATCCTAAGTCAAAATTGTTATCAAGAAGCGGTTACTGCCAATAAGAAGTTATCAAAAAGGAAATGAGTGCAGAGGAAACCATTGCTATTTTTTGATGCAGCATTGTAGAAATCTGTTCAGAGTTACAAACAATGAACAATGATATTATTTGACTGTGCTGAACAAAATCAACAGTTCTTCCAGGCAGCTGTCCCTTCTTCTCTAGCCTCCCAGACATCCTTGCTAAAAATCAATTTCTCTAATTAGATCATCAATCCATGACAATGTCCAAGACATGCATTGCACTTCTTTAAAAGCTACTGGTCACTGTTATTTCCATTTTACAGGTCAAGAATGTTGCTCACGAGTTCATGCATTGTATAAAATCATGCAACAAATCTATATTAAAATTAGAACAGAATCAAGTCTCCAGATCTAGGTGCAGGCTTTTTTTTAAGCTCCAGGACCAAAATAATTTCTTGTGCATTATTTCAGGATCCAAATTATAGTTTATTTTCCTCACAGATGTCCCAGAATCTCCTCACAGTAGAAGGCGCTATTGCTCTTCTCATGTCAGTCAGGAAGAATCCAAAATCCAGAATGGAAGAAATCAACATCTCAGTAAGAATGAATTAAGAGAGGGAAAGTTAAGAAATATATATATATATATTGCTATGTGCACAAAACCAATTGTTGGTAAAATGCAAGGTTGCCACGTATCTTGGACTTTATTAAGAGAAATAATTTTTTACAGAATTATATCTTATAGCATAAGATATTTACAGTATATTGTAAACTCTGTACAAGTTAAATATTAGATAGGATCATTTGCAGCATTAGCATCTCATTAGATTCCTCTTGTTCCTCTTGTTAGATTTTTAGGGAAACCCCTAGGGGTAACAATCTTGTCAAAACGTTTTCTCTCTCCCTATCTCCTCCTCCTCCCATTATTAAGAACATCGTTGAAAAGCATCATGCATGCCAATCAAATAACACCTTTGGTTACTAATAGAGTCCTAACATTCAATAATATTGAAATCATCTTAAAGCCTCATAAACAATTTTAGTTCCTTTTCCAATACAGCCCAGAGGAATATTAGCTTGAAGGCTTCTGAGCTTCCTGAGTTAAATGAAGAAAACTAAAGTCCATCTTGAAATGAATTGTATAGTAAAAGAGCAGCTCACCGCATACATACCAAGTGATCTTCAAAAAGAGAGATATAAAACAGTAATGATCTCAGGCACATTTGTTTGGAAATACATGACATTTTGTTCCAAAGAATATGCTAGCAAGTACATTTGTATGAAAGACCTAGTAAAGCTACCCGTGATTGGCAAAGCAGAATACTTTGTTCAAAACAGGAAAAAGAGGCTGAATCATTTATGAAAACTAATGGCACATATGTAGATTTGTGCAAATCACAGAACTCTTGAGTTTTGGGTGCATAGTTTGAAAAGCAGAGAATAATTAGAGTTCTGCCAGAAGGTTCATCTTAAAATTTCCCTGTCAGTACCAAGAACATTATGGTAACTGTTTTTATAAATTCAGATTCTTCAGAGGTTACCCTAAGTTCATCTTTAAGCTCTAAATTGACTTCTGCTTTTAAAGAAGGATGTGCCCTATTCTGGCAGAGTTAATGCTATCTACTTGATTGAGGATGATTCATAGATAATTGACTAGCAATGTGATTAGGAATAGGATCTCTACAATCTGTATTGGCCTCTGTTGTGGAAATGCTCCTTCTCCTGTGCCATTTTGGGTTTGACTGCAGGATCAACCAGATCCCTGGCTTTTTCTGAAACATTTGTCAGATCTTACCCAGGCTCCATGGATGCATGCATAGAATGCTTTTTTGAAAGAGCATTAGATGTGTTTCTATTGTTATTTAGAAAACAGAATTAGTATTCTCTGAAGAGAAGGCAGTTCTACTCTGCACTGAAGTGTCTAAAACAGTGGTAGTCAACCTGGTCCCTACTGCCCACTAGTGGGCGTTCCAGCTTTCATGGTGGGCAGTAGAGGTTTGCTGTAACTCTGCTTTATAAATTTGCTTTGATTACGAAGGGATGTAGGCTGTGCCATTTTGCCTACTAGTGTCCAAATCCTGTGTCCAAAAAGAAGCCAGTCAGTGGGTCAGAGGCATGGCAGAGAAACACAAGTTGAGGTGAGAGTGCCTGCCCTCTCTCCAGTGGAAAAGCTTGCCTCCAGAAATCCTGGGCACTCCAACAATGGATGTTTTTAAGAAGAGTCTAGACAGTCACTTATTTAAAATTGTATAGGTTCTCCTGCTTGAGCAGGGGGCAGGGTGCTGGATTAGAATACCTCCAAGGCCTCTTCTATTCTATTCTATTCTATTCTATTCTTTGTGGCTGGTGAGTCAGACTATTTTAAGATATAAATTTAGTGCTCTTTCAGAAAAGTGCTAAACGTTTGTTCAGAGCATTCCTTCCTTCTACATATACAACCTGTCACTTGGACACCTTCAAAAGTGGCTACCGCAAAGCAGCAGGTTCCTCCATATGCTTTTATGACCCTGTCCTGCCACATCTTAAAGGAAGTGGTTGCTGCTTGTTTTTCCTGACAGAGGACAAATGCTTGGTGGGGAAAAATGAAACTGGGAATCTTCCTTTTCTCCCTCAAGTGCTACTGTAAGCATATCACTATTTGCTGGCCTCATCCTTGGGTAGAATTTGTGTGTGTGTGTGTTGTGTGTGTGTGTGTATATGGTGTTTGTGTGTGTGGTGTGTGTGTGTGTGAGAGAGAGAGGGGGGAGGGAGGGAGGGAGGGAGGGAGGGAGGGAGGGAGAGAGAGAGAGAGAGAGAGAGAGAGAGAGAGAGAGAGAGAGAGAGAGAGAGAGAGAGAGAGAGAGAGAGAGAGAGAGAGAGAGAGAGAGAGAGAGATGCCAGAATATTTTTCTTCTGACTCAAAAATTGGAGGACAGTGACATAGCCATCCAACTTGTACTTAGAATGACTCATTGAAATGGTTTCAGTGGCTAATTTCTTATGGGAACTAAAAGGTGGGGAAGGGATCCTTTATTTCTAACCCCAAAACCCTGTTATCCTGCTCTTGGCTCTATTTTAGAATGTGCTTGTAAATGAAGGCTTCATCCGGCTGTTAGATCATGTCTGTGAAGTACGCCCTGAACTAGATATCATCTATGGAGGAATTGGAGGTCATGTTGTGCGGAAAACCGAGCATCAGATAGATGCTATGAAGCTGATTCAGGTAAATGTAACAGTCAGTCCTTTACCTGAGATATGTTTTAGGCTTCTACTCAGAATATTGGGTCTTTCTTGAGCTCTCATTTCCTCCAATAATGCAAAATTTAGATGATGCTATGGCCAATCCCCCTTTCCATCTGCAATGTGTCTGGATTAATGCTTTGCCATTCAAACCTTGCATTAATGAAAGACACCATAGTAAATTAGCTGCAAATTGCTCCAGGGTTTGGAATCAAGTGTTAAAAATAAATGCATAGTTTTAAAAATCTGTTCAGCCTTTATTAATCAGTGGATATTTCGTCCTTGAGTACAACCTGAATCAACTACTGCAGGACCTTCTTCCTTGAAGGTTATGGACCGTAATCATTCATGGAGGGTCAGTGTGGGTTGGTAGACAGTTGTTTTGCAATTTCCCAGGTTGATAGAGCGTGACTGGCTCAAAGTCACTCAGCTGTCTTCCATGCTTAAGGGAAGACATGAACCTGAATTTCCTCACTCCTGACCAGCTTAAGAACCTTAACCATTATACCACAATATCTTCCATACACATGTATGCAGGGGTTGGCTTCCAAAATTTCAGCAAGGGGTTCTCTGCCAGGTTGCTGGGTGGGCATGGCTAGGATAGGCGTGGCCTATTCAGCTTCCTGCACCATGGGGGGGGGTGTTTTCACCTTCCCCGGGCTCCAGAGACTTTACTCGAGCCTCTGGGAGGATGAAAACTTGCTCCCCTGGGGTCCTGAAGCCTTCCGGCAGGCCTGTTTTTTCCCCTCCCTGAGCCTCCGCGTGTGCCCTGCACTTACTTCACATCCAAAATGGGTCACATGGAGACACCTGGGAGGTGAGGAGTGGGCAGGGCCAGCCAGACGTGGGATTTGGAGGTTCTCTGAACCGGCCATAATGTTAGCTACGGGTTCTTCAAACCCAGACAAACCTGTAGCAACCCACCCCTGCATATATGTACACACACGCTCATAGAAACAGACACGCCCTCAGAATTATGTTAGAATTTGCCAGGTTTTTGAGAATATTAAGCTTTATCTCAAACGTTCTGAACACTTTTTGGTAAGTACCTCAGCTCCCTCCAAATTAGTGAAGGCCAAATTCTTTTGTCTGGGCCTAATTTCTGTGTGGCATATGGATCAATAGCTGAAATGAAAGGGTCTACTCTATTCTAAATTTTTGCAATCCATTCGAATATGTTTTTTTTTACAGATCAGAGAAATTTCTTCCTACTGCTTTGATAGCCTCTCTATAGAGACTAGCCTTCTTGGCTGGTTGCCAGCCTCGCCCATAGACATTACAGCATTAATAAAGCCCATCATAATTATATTACCCAAGTCAGCAAACTAAACTGTATTGTATTAAAGTAAAAACGTATTATATTAAATGGAAAAGCTGGAAATAGCCCCTGATGGAGCAATAACCAGGATGTGCCCCAGAAGTATCTGTAGGATCTGAATGTTTTATTTATTTAAAAGCAGGATTACTATTATGATGCAGGCTCTGCCCTTTCCACAAGGATGTGGAATGTCACAATGTACAATTGAAAGAGGCAAAACCTATGTCATGATGGTGTTGTGACACTGCTTTCATTATTTGCCCTCTGATGTGCTCCTCAATTGCCTGCTGAACTAACATGTTTTAAAGCTATAAGTAAAGCAGGAAACAGCTAGATAGAATTACTAATAAAGAAGAATATTTGTGGCTCGGGGTTGAAACAAGAGGTCCCTGGTGCTCTCTGAGCTTGGTTGTTCTCTTGCAGACGTTTCACTACCCAAACTAGGTAACATCATCAGTGCATCGATGATGTTAACTAGTTTGGGGTAATGAAACGTCAGCAAGAAGACAACCAAGGATCCCCCAGATCAGGGGTGGGTTCCTGCCAGTTCTAACCTCTTCTATAGAAAAGGTTCCACAAATCTACCATGCCATTTAGAACTGGTTCCAGCTCCCTCCCCCCACCCGTCCACACCACGCTTGCCCCGCCGCTCACCGTTCACTGATTGGCTAGCTCACCAATCGCCCCGCCCGCCTCTAAGAGTCTAAACCTTAAAGTCTTAAAGCTGTCAAGTTTGAACATCCCTGGGTTTTTTTTTTCTAAAGGGTTAAGGGTGCAAGGGTCTTGTAACTTGACAGCTTAAGACTTGCACACTTCAATGCCAGAGTTCCTGAGCCAACATGACTGGAGGAGGAATTCTGGGAGTTGAAGTCCACAAGTCTTAAAGCTGTCAAGTTTGAACACCCCTGGGTTTTTTTTTCTAAAGGGTTAGGGGTGCAAGGGTCTTGTAACTTGACAGCTTTAAGACTTGCATGCTTCAAATGCCAGAGTTTCTGAGCCAACATTTTGGTTGTTAAGCAAGAGCGTTGTTAAGTGAGTTTCACCATATTTTACAAGTTGGCCACACCCACCCAGTCACTTGACTGCTAAGCCACTCCCACTCGGTCACATGGCTGGCAAGCCACTCCCACAAAGCAGGCCACACCCACAGAAAAGGTTCTAAAAAATTTTGAAACCCACCACTGCCCCAGATAGAATTCTCTGAAAAAAGCATTATATACCAAAAGTGCCAGCACTATGAATGTTAAAACATATTTAGCTTTAAATAACTATTCCAATCAACTAATAATTACATTTGCACCTAGGAAGATAGTAGAAGCCTTTCTATTGTGTTCTGCCAAACCACAATGACACAACATCATGTTACCCACTTTGTACTGTAAATAATCGGCTATATAGCACATAGATGTGCAGGTACTCCTCATTTAGTGACTGCCTTGTACGGTCAATTATAGTTATAATGATGATGAAAAAGAAACTGCAACCAGTCTTTGAACTTAGTCTTCACAAGTAAGTGATGCAAAGGGAAGCTGAAGTAAGATTGTAAAATCGTGATGTTTCCCTTAGCAATAGCTTTGATAAATGACTGAGCTGCTGTCCAAATTGTGGTCGCTAAGCAAGGATTACCTGCGTGACTCTCCAGCCGTGGTTGAGTTTCAGTTCTCATTAATCCAAGCCAAATGGCTTCTTTTGAGGGATGGTGGAAGTTACAGTCCAGTCATCCTTGGCCACTTATTGCCCGTTGTGATCTAAAGAAAGAGATTCGCAATGAGAGTAGAAATTTAATGAATGTGCTACCAAAAAGAGAGATATCCATTTGAAGGAGTCCCTCAGGAGAACCATTCCTTAAGCAGCATAATGAGGTTTCTGAGCCTGCAGCTGGCTGTTCCAAAATGGCAGGATCAGAGTTAAGAAGAATTAAAACTAAGAGAAAGCTTGGAGACCATGAGTTTGCCTTAAGGGAAGTGATTCAGTTGTAAAGAGGAAATTATAGTTTGGCCAAAAGTAATGTTATATTTTCTGAAATGAAAAGTGGACAAGGTTTAATGATTGCTTAAAGTATTAATAGTTAGAAAGCAGAAAAATTCACAACAGCCTCATCAAAGAGCCCTATCCAGGGGATGCAGGTTGAGTTTCCAGCAACAGAAAACTTAGCCTTTATCTTAGAACTGCAGAAACGGATGTTGTGGCACATTTACCCAAAGACACTTGATGCCACCCTGAGGGAAGTGGTTTAAAATACTGAACTTGTGGTCTCACTCACTTCTTCATTTTTTTCCTCTTTTATCCCCAGGTCTATTTAGATATCAACAAACTAAAGCCTTGGGACTTTTTTAAGAGTATGGATAAATATGGTGATATGAAAATTCCCGTGGCAGAGTTTCGGAGAGCCATGATGCTGGTAATGTTTCAAAACGTAGAATTCTTTTAACTTTTACGGTTAACCCCAAAAGATCCCTGGGAATTTTAAATTCATTAGAGCGTTCCAGCTTTTTACCACTACAACTCTCAACTCATCTGCATCTGAAAAACCAAGACAGATAAAAAAGCAGAGAGCCAGCTTGGTTTAGGGCCATGATGGCGAAGCTGTGGCACACATGTGCCCAAAGTGGCACGTGAAGCCATGTCGGCCAGCATGCACAGCCTTGCCTGTTTTCCGGGTTTCTGGCATGCATGCACATGCAACGATCATCTGTCCTTTGTGCACACAGCAGTGCTGAAAACCAGTGTACACATGCACACCAGCCAGCTGATTGTCAGGCTAGAACCCATAGCAAGCTATGCATGCTAGAACCCGAATGTTAGGCTTTTCCAAAGCATCATCCCTTCTTGTGTGCAGCAGTGCTGAAAACCAGCCTGTGCATGCGCTCCAATCAGCTGATCATTAGGCACACATGTGCACTAGAATCTGGAAGTTCAGCTTTTCTGGAGCGTGACTCCAATGAGCACACACGTGACATTTCTATTCGCCATTACTGGTCTAGGGTTAAGTCATCGGGTTAGAAAGTGAGTTTAAGTCCTGCCCTGTGCATAAAAGCCAGGTGAGTGACTTTGGGACAGTCTCTCTCTCTCTTAGCCCAGCCCACCTCACAGGATTGCTGTTGAAAATGAGAGAAGGAAAGTGCTGGATATGTTTGCCACACTGAGTTATTTGTATTATTATTATTATTATTATTAATAATAATAATAATAACAACAACAACAACAACAACAACAACCTAGGCCCCTGGGTGGGGCCCGACTAGTAACCAATGCCAAATCCGGCGAAACAACTGGCCGCTGTGATACAATTGTATAATAATAATAACGATGATGACGATGATGATGATGATGATGATGATGATGATAGGATACAAGTGAAATAAATAAACAAATAGATATAAAATTATACTGATGATCAGAAAAGGTTTTTTAATTGTTTTGTGGTCGGAATCTGCACTCCCTTCCCTATCCCCAACTTTTTTGTTGCCCAAGAGTCAGAGGCCACAGATGGCATGAGTATGAAGAGGGCTGGAACAGTTGGTCCTTTTCTCCATTAGAGGAGCGAGGAAGTTTTTTTAAAAAAAGATTTTAAAAAAGGAAAACATCAGGATAATGACGATTTAATAGCTGACCAGCTGCTTCAAGGCTGTAAATCGAGATGATGACATGAGGATGAGTGAGCAGGGTTATTGCCACTTTAAGAAGCTGTCTATATAAGGGAGGCCATATGAGGGCGTCTCTCTCTCTCTCTCCTCGTGTTTCTCTCTCTCTCTCCTCGTGTTTTATCTCCATTGTGGTTCCCCGTGTAGAGTTGAAAATTGCTTGCTTGCCTGGTATTCGCCTAACATGTGCATGTATATTTTGGCTCGGGATTGAAACAAGGTCCCTGGTGCTCTCTGAGCTTGGTTGTTTTCTTGCAGACGTTTCACTACCCAAACTAGGTAACATCATCAGTGCATCGATGATGTTAACTAGTTTGGGGTAATGAAACGTCAGCAAGAAGACAATCAAGGATCCCCTAGATACAGAATTAAGTCAGTGGTGGGATTCATTTTTTTTATTACCAGTTCTGTGGGCATGGCTTTGTGGGCATGGCATGGCTTGATGGGTGTGGCAGGGGAAGGATGCTGTAAAATCTCCATTCCCACACCACTCCAGGGGAAGGTTATTGCAAAAGACCTCATTTCTTCCCAATCAACTGGGTCTCAGGAGGCAGAGAATAGATGGGGGCGGGGCCAGTCAGAGGTGGCATTTACTGGTTCTCCGAACTACTCAAAATTTCCACTACCAGTTCTCCAGAACTGGTCAGAACCTGCTGAATACCACCTCTGATATAAGTCTTGTATATAAACCACTATGTACTTTATTTTGCTCCTGGGTTGTCTCGAAATAGTAGTCACACTGTGCAGACTCTGACAGAAAATAATTAAGAAAAGCTTCTTACCTTATTTCCATCGTAGCTGTGTTTTTCCCAGAGAGAAAGAGGAAAATCACATCATTTTTATTTAACACCGGTGAGATGTTGGTGGCATGAATTTTAAAGATTCTGAGGGGCCTTTAAAGTACTCAAGGAAATATAGGACATAGTTGCCTTTTGTTGCCCATCTTTGATGGGGATATGAATGCCAAGATTCTAAGCAGTACATTAATTGAGTGGCCCCTGTTGACCAAATATGTCAGACAGAAAAAGGTTTATGACAGCTGCATTAGGTGGACTAGACCAGGAAATCAACTCCACCAGAAGGCTAAAACTACTTTGATTGAGTTTAGCTATTATAACAAACTCTTGCAAGTCCAGATGTTGTGAGGACATCCTGGGCTCAACAAATATTTTACTTCTTGTTGCCTTGGCAACAAAACTTGCATATTTCTGTCAAGAACTCCTTCCTCACTCACTACAGTGTGCCAAAGTAAATGTGAAACAGTAAATATTGATATTTCCCAAAAAGTCTCAAAGCAAAATACCTTCAATAAACAGACATTTTCAACTTCAGAGGGTAAAGGTGTGAGTTGAAAAAGAAGTTTCCTACATGTATGCTACATTTAAGATTTTGCAAACTGTCTTCACGATATGTACTATTGATATTGATATAGACTTTTCTCCCTTATGCTGATGACACAGAAAAACATTCATTCATTCAATTTCTACAGCTGCCCAGCTTGCTTAGGGAGTCTTTGTGGCTTACACGGGAAAGAAAAAATGCAGTGAGGAAAGAAGTGAAATCTGTAAAGATGAATCTGTTCCAACAATTTCATTACAAACATGGTGGATTTATGATAATATTTAAAGAGATGGATAGAAATAGAGCTATAGCTCAAAGAGTAATGTGCTAACGGCTAACATATTACTAGGTAGTGGCTAAAACTGAGATTGGTTTATAGAGGTTTATAGAGGTTTATTTGCATTTGTAGGCCGCCCTTTTCCCTGAGGGGACTCAGGGCGGCGCACAGAGAACCAGGGAAGGGGGGATACAACGTTGAGACAACAACACATAATAAAATAATGAACAACATGCATACAACATTCGGGCGGGGTAGCAATCCTTATCCCCAGGCCTGACGGGCGAGCCAGTTCTTCAAGGCTGTGCGGAAGGCCTGGACGGTGGAGAGGGTACGAATCTCTACGGGGAGCTCGTTCCAAAGGGTCGGGGCCACTGCTGAAAAGGCCCTCCTCCTTGTAGTTGCCAGCCGACACTGGCTGGCCGATGGAATGCGGAGGAGGCCTAATCTATGAGATCGTATAGGTCGTAGGGAGGTAATTGGCAGAAGGCGGTCTCTCAGGTATCCAGATCCACTGCCATGTAGGGCTTTATGGGTGATCAATAGCACCTTGAAGCGCATCCGGAGATCGACAGGTAGCCAGCGCAGCTCGCGGAGGATAGGTGTAATGCGGGTGAATCGGGGTGCACCCGCAATCACTCGCGCGGCTGCGTTCTGTACTAGCTGAAGTCGCCGGATGTTCCTCAAGGGCAGCCCCATGTAGAGCACGTTGCAGTATTCCAGCCTAGAGGTCACAAGGGCCCGAGTGACTGTTGTGAGGGCCTCCCGATTCAGGTAGGGTCGCAACTGGCGCACCAGGCGTACCTGGGCGAATGCCCCCCTGGTCACAGCCGCTATATGGTGGTCGAATGACAGCTGTGGATCCAGGAGGACTCCCAAGTTGCGAACCCTCTCTGAGGGGTGTAAAATTTGACCCCCCAGCCTGAGTGTTGGATTATTGGCCAAATTTTTGGGAGGAAAACACAACAGCCACTCGGTCTTTTCTGGGTTGAGCACGAGCTTGTTAATCCTCATCCAGTCCATGACGGCTTCAAGCCCCCGGCCCATCACGTCAACCGCTTCATTGATTTGGCACGGGGCGGACAGATACAATTGAGTATCGTCCGCATATTGATGGTATCTGATCCCGTGCCTGCGGATGATCTCTCCCAGCGGTTTCATGTAGATGTTGAATAGTAGGGGGGATAAGACCGAACCCTGCGGCACCCCATATTTTAGGGGCCTTGGGGACGATCTCTGCCCTCCCACTAACACCGACTGCGACCTGTCCGAGAGGTAGGAGGAGAACCACCGTAACACGGTGCCTCCCACTCCCACCTCCCGCAGTCGTCGCAGAAGGATACCATGGTCGATGGTATCGAAAGCCGCTGAGAGGTCGAGGAGGACCAGGATGGAGGAATGTCCTTCATCTCTGGCTCTCCAAAGATTGGGAGCTGAAATGGAATGCCCAGTTCAATTATGGATATTGGTAAGGAAATGTAGGATCTAATATGAGTAGGGTTGGGCTTTCTGCCTTCTGTTGGATGAAAATTATTATTGCAAAAAAAATACTTCCATCCCAAACTGCTATCAGTCTAAGATGTTGTTATTGTGGGAAAAATAGGAGAAAGGAGTGTTAGTATGTTTGTTGTCTTTGCTTTCTTCTGGGAACTTTTAAAATTATAAGTCTAACTTACATCTCTTGAGTAGTAATTAGATCTCCCTCCAAGTACTATTCAGATCTGGCTACATTTACTTC
This sequence comes from Thamnophis sirtalis, assembly GCF_051295495.1. NCBI lineage: Eukaryota > Metazoa > Chordata > Lepidosauria > Squamata > Natricidae > Thamnophis > Thamnophis sirtalis. The sequence continues at coordinate 128,270,178 of NW_028261381.1, forward strand.
AACCTTCACTTTACTTTACTTACTGTATTTTTTGGACTATAAGGCACACCGGAGTATAAGACGCACCATGATTTTGAAGAGGCAATTTTTAAAAAAATGTTTTTGCATTCTGCGTGCCACCCAAATCCTCTGCACACCTTGTCTTTTGCAAACAAAAAGGGGGGGCTGCAGAGCTTTGGGAGGTTTGTAGAGTGCTCCTGGAGGCTGGGGGAGGGGCAAAAACGGTCTGTTTTTTGCAAAAAAAAGAAAGGCATACAGAGGCTTTGGGAGGCTTGTAGAGTGCTCCTGGGGCTGGGGTAGGCAAAAATGAGCAAAAACAGGTGGTTTTTTGTTCATTTTTTCCCTCCTAAGACCCCAGGAGCACTTTGCAAGCCTCCCAATCCATCTGCACATCCATTTTTTCAAAGAGGGTGGGATTCGTTAGGCCAAAAATGCTGTATTCAATGTATAAGATGTACCCAGATTTTCACCCTCTTTTTTGAGGGAAAAAGGTGTATCTTATACTCCGTAAAATAGAGTAAATCAACCAAGATTGGCAAGGTCAGTGATGACTAACCTTTTTGTCGCTGCGTGCCGAAAGTGTACATGTACCCATAATGGAATGCGTGCCTGACACACACACACCCCATGTGGGGCAGAGACCCGAAAACCAGCTAGCTGGAGGGAGATATGCACACATTTGCAGTGGAGCTGAGCTGGGGAGACGGATCAGGTGCCCACAGAGAAGTCACTGTGCCAACTGTGGCTTGCGTGCCATAGGTTCTCCATCACGGGCTAGATGTTTCCACCTTTTGAGACTTCTCAAAGGGAACTCTGCTCCTAATGTCTACAAAATTTTAGCAGTGAAGCCGAATTAGTTGATCACTGTCTTTTTTTCCAGGTTGTATTTCCAACTTCCCAGTCTAGCCTACAATTTTAGTTTTTCACAATGGTTCCCCTTATAACCAGATGTGATCCTGCTTCAATTGGTGGACCACTCGAGGTCATCCAAGGGCTGCTGCCCATTGTAACGATAACCAAGATCTATGCAATAATTATATTCTTGTGTCTCAAGCAATCAAAGATCCCCCTGAAACGGCTGCAAGTTGTAGACCTGGTGCGCAAATTAGACCCCAACAGAACAGGCTACGTGGACTACAGGTGACTGCTATATGCTATTACATTAAACATTTTTATTTTTAAAAGAGAGGGGGGGGAGACTTACATACCGATAGAAGCATTGTTTGTGATCTTATTGACCATTTGTGTTGATGTGCCCCAAACTCAATATACAGTATAGGGCGATATTTTCAAGCCTTCTGGGCATTTAGTTATTAGTTATTTTCAGCATCCTAAGGAACTTGGAAAAGGAAGAAAAGTTCAGCAAAGTTACTTTATTATTAACCGTACTGTTTTTTCTTCATTTTCAATTTAGTCACTATAGAGTTGAGGAGCCGGTCAAGAAACCCAAGAAAAATGGCGATGAAGAGGAGGAGGAAGAGGATGATGAAGCTGAAAAATAGTCCTAAAAGATGAGTGCTGGCAGGAAGCTAAGAAATATGCTTTGGGCTGAGTAATAAGTGCTGGAGGTAGGGGGGGGGGCAATTGAATATCCACAGACCTTAAGTTTAAGCAATAAAACAATAAAATGTATTGTAGTAGAAGCATCATCCAAAAGAGGAATGTATAATGAATGGTATTTGTGAAGGGCAGTCAAAAAGGCAAGAGGACAGAAGCAGGCCATAGTCAAGTCTTAGAAAATGTTGGCCAACTCATCTAGAGATGCCAGTCAATCTCATCTCATTTCAGAATGTGAAGCAGGCTCAGAGCTGCAATACTTGGATGGGAGACCAACATGGCTTGACTGAGAAGTCGAAACATTCTTGGCATCCTGCTCCTTTTTGTTGCCAAGAAAATAACATGGATGTCTCTTATGAAGTCAATGGGTGGTTAACTTTACTGGAAAGAGACTTTTCTTTTCTTTCTCAGAGTGGTGAAGTTAAGATATGTTGGGTTTCAATTCCCATAATGCCCAGACATCATGGTCTTGCCAGGAGGATATTGTGGACCAAGCTGGGGGAAGGATGTTTTATGTCTTAAGGTTTATGGTATTAAAGATAGGGATCAGTATCACAAACATTCCTCCAAATGTGAACACATATACTTTCTCACACAGCACTCCAATGTAGTTTTAATGGATTCAGGAAGATGGAATATTGGGATACCTTCATTTACCTAGGTCAGTGATGACTATCCTTTTACTCCTTGCGTGCTGAAATCGCACATGCATACATGAGAGCATACATCTGTGTGCCCACACCCATAATGCAATGTGTGCATGACCCCCTGCGCTCCCCTTCCCCTGTGCATGCACACGACCCCTCTGTGCCCCCATTTTGGGCCTAGCAGGCCTCCCTGAAAACTCCTGGGACCAAAAACAGGACAAGGGCAGGTGCACCATTTGGGGAGGGGGGAAGGGTCAGGGTACTGAAGCTCTGAGTTTATGTCTTTAAAAACATGTTTCTCCTTTAGGGAAAATATAATATTCTGCCTTTTTAATATTTCCTAGAATATTTCATTTTCCTAGGAGATGAGTGGATGCTAACTTTCAAAGGAAGGAAGGAGGGAGGGAGGGAGGGAGGGAGGGAAGGAAGGAAGGTGTACAGATATGAAAACTAGGTAGTCAAAATTTTCATAATATAGATTTACTGGATTTCCATGTAATGCTACACTAATGTGTATTTAATTACAAATTATGCTTCAGGATATTGTTTTCAGTTTCATTGCTTCCCCTCTTAATTAATACTGTATGCTATCAAAACATTGTGTATTGAGACTGAAGATTCTTCAAGTACCGGTAACAGTACAAAACAAACATCTTCCATAATGGGAAAATATGTTTAGGAAAATACACAGCAAAAATAGCATGTCAACTTAACAATAATTCCAACGTAGAAGCAGAATATATCTTGTCATGGTTACATAGTTAAGTTTCCATAGTTACAGAATAAATTGTTATTCCATTGGCAGAACAGCTGATTACAAAGTACAAAGACAGCACAAAAGGTCCATCTTTTGTACTTATTTCAGACAATTGAATTATCTTTTGGTTTTCCTAGATGATGATCCGATCAGGATTGGGTTTTCCAGGTTTTAGAGCAAAATGGCAGAAAGAAAATACGATTCATTCAATAATATCCCAGAACACCAAACTTCTTTTTAAAGCCTACTGTGAAACATTGAGGTAGGGTTTGTTTCATTTGTATAGTGCTCGACTCTCTTTTGAAAAAATATTGTGAGGCAATAGTTAAGCTCAAATGAGAGTTAAAGAATATTTTACTATTGTAACTACCCATGAAATATAGTGGTAAAATATACTGAATCTTGTTATAATATATAGAAATCATCTACGTAGATGAATTCATAGCCCCAGATATCTAACTATTTGTTTAATCTAAATATTTTTATTGTTCCATCAAGATAGCATACAAGAAGAGTGTGAATCAGAGGTGGGTTGCTCCCGGTTCGGCCCGGATTGGCTGAACCGGTAATAGCAGCGGTGGGAGGCTCCGCTCACCCACCTGGATGCTTCTGCACATGCATGGGAGCACTCCCAAACCAGTAGTAAAAAAATTGGCAACCCACCACTGGTGTGAATCTAGGCAGAAAGTCATATGGCAGCCAATAATTATATTGTATATAAATAGTGGTGGGTTCCTACCGGTTCAGACCGGTTCAGCTGAACTGGTAGTAGTTTGGTGGCCTGGGTTGCTGGAATCAGCAGTGACCCAGACCTGCCATGCCCCAAACCAGTTCTCCGGGCGGTGCCATAGGCACCCCCATCTTGTTTTTTGCTTCTGCGCATGCATAGAACAATTGTTATTGTACTGTGTATGCCCACATAGCGCGCCCATGAGTGAACCGGCAGTGCCTGCGGGAACTCACCCTTGTATGTAAACATAATTGGGCAAAGAGTGTGGGGAAACTTAGATCCAACCAGAGAAAAAGATCATCTCAAGTAAATAAAGGCATGGTCCTCAAACAGAAAGAAGGGCTTTTTATCAGGGATAGTTTCGAATAGTAAGATTATAAACATGGCTAAAACATAGCATATTTACCAGAAAATGTTAGATCATTTATAGAAGTGGTCCTGTGTATTTCGATAATGGCCATTGGGAGCAACAGTGTATTAAAGGCTACTAGCATTTTAGCAATATGGTGAAGATGATGGAATTTGCTGAGATGGATAAATTGACTTTTTTCATCAGAGAAAGATTAATATCTATGTTTATTGCTGACTAGAAACCTCTTATGGGCTTTTTCGTAAAACAGAAAAAATAAACATTTGATTTATGGTTTGGATGATTAGATAGGATAGATTATCGAAAGAAGAGAGTCATGTTATAACCATAGACTAAGAAGTAAATTTATAATTGTATTTATAACTGCTGCAAAAAAGATCAGAAGCCATTTCTCTGCACTTTTTTCTTTCTTTTGTATTTGTCTTATACTTTTTATTCCTTTCTTCCATTTTTAGTATTCTCTTTGATTTCTTTTTCTTTTTGTTATTTTATATTAGTTTGTTTACTGAATGTCAATTGCTGTGAGAAACCAAAGCAGATAGATTTTTCAGTATCGCTGGTTAGCCATGGTAGAAAACTGGCTGCTGAAATAAATGGCACTGATGATGATTGATTGATTGATTGATGATAATTCGTTTTTTATGGAAAGGGAATACTGTGCCTCTTTCAATTTCAAAAGCTTCTGGGTTTTGGTTATCAAGGGAAATGGACAAAGTAATGCAATTACCGTCGGAAATCTCTTCCCAAAAGGTTAACAGGTCTCCCACTCTTATATTTTCTTCCACGTCAGACCTCATTGTGTTCCTCTGTCAGAGCAGCCGTTCATTTACCTCCTAAAGAGTGTGCTTTCTGCAATAGAGTTTCTCCCTTTGGATTTATGCTCAGTGTAGACTGCATAAGCTGACTCCAGAGTCCAGACTGTACTGGTGTTACACTTAGGCAACTGTTGTCAAAGTTACATCCTATGCGTGCTGGGGATTACAACTCCTGGAAATTCAGGCCACATTGGCTAGAGATTAATGAAAGGCTGGTATCATCATCAATTGGCTCCAAAGTCGGGGAAGGGCTATTTTATAGGAATAAACAGCTGAAGTAGAAAAGTATATTATTGGTGTAGAGATGGTATTCAGCCAGTTCTGACAGGTTCTGGAGAGCCGGTAGTGGAAATTTTGAGTAGTTCGGAGAACCGGCAAATAAACTGGCCATGCTCCTGCTACCTCCCAGCTGATCTTCTTTTGTTGCCCTGAAGAGGACAGAACAGAGAATGGAGCTGGAAATCAGGTTAGTGGGGTGGGGAGGGAATGGGGATTTTGCAGTAACCTTCCCCTGCCATGCCCACAAAGCTACACCATGCCCACAGAACCGGTAGCAAAAAATGTTAATCCCACCACCGTATTGGTGTTGCACATAGAGCTTCTTAGCAGTTGTGACCAGTGAATAATCCTGATCATTCTGTTTTGGAAAGTTTAAGAGCCTCTGGACAGAAGCTTTCCATATTTTAGTTACAGATTTGTATATTTAACAAGGAACTGCAAAATCAAGACGTAAAATACGCTAGTGTAACGGATGTGCTTAAAACACATTATATTTTTTTAGATTAAGGCTTAAACCTTAAAATAAATTATCCAAGGCCATCATTGTCATTAAATGCATTTGCAATGATATTGGAAATCAACCAGCCTTCCTCAATCTAAAATCCCAAGATGCAGTCTAATATAAGGTCCCCAACTCCCGGGTATGGCCTGGTACCGGGCTGTGGCCCCTTCAGAACAGGGCCAAGCAAGCAGTGGGTGTACATGCACAGCTCCACTTTCACACATGGCAGCGGGCACAGATGAAGCTCCATTTGTATGAGAGGTGGCCCAGGAATCAAGTCTCATTTCAGAACACACACCAAAATAATAACAAGGAAAACAGAGCGGCTATCCCAGTCTTCACATAGCAGCTTGAAATTTAGCATGCTGGTGAGATGTGGGCTCAATTAGAAGCACTGTGGAAAGTTTTGATCTAAGAATTTCTGCAAGCAAAAGACCTGCATGGTATTCTAAGCGCATCCTAGGAGGAATGGTCACTATGAAGGCATCTTTGTATGCTCTTCCTTCAATGAAAAATGATGTGATTCATCTGTTGGGATACGATGTTATAATTTGCTGCTAGTTTAATATAAGAACCTCCTTTGTGCCTCACCAGTTCCAACAACATGAATGAGGACTGTAGGTGAAAAATAGATTTTCACAGAAATAAATCCAAGTGGTATTGGAAATCAAAATAAATATTTCTCAGAACAGGAGGATAATTATGGGAAGTCTAGGTTTCAATGAGCAATTTAGTGTTATAAGTTCATCCCTATAGGTCAGTGATGGCAAACCTTTTTGCCATCACGTGCCAAAAGCGAGGGGAGCATGGGGGGTTGTGAGCATGTGTGCCCTCCCCCAATGCATGTGTACATACCCCCTACACCCCTCCACTTTTTGCGCATGTTGGTACAGTGAACCCGTTTTTCGCTCTCTCCAGGCTCCAGGGGCTTTCTAGGAGTCTGGGGAGGGCAAAAACAGCCTCTCCCCCCCACAGGCCCTCCAGCGGCAGGAAACAACCCATTTTCTGACTTCTGGGTTGCCTGTAGGGCCGTTTTTCTCCCTCCGGATGCTTCAGGGAATGTGTGGGGGCGGGGGCAGCGGACCCCCTCCGTGCCCCATTTTTGGTCCCAGATGGCTTTAGGGAGGCCTGCTAGGCCCAAATTGGGGTGCAGGGGGTCACACATGCATGCATGGGGGGGGAAGGCAAACTGGGTCATGTGCGCATGCGCAGGGGACGGGATGTGCGGGGGGTATCATGACGCATTGCATTGTGGGTGTGGGCACATGCCAGTGGTGGGTTCCGGATCCCGTTCCTACCGGTAGGGGATGTGGACGTGCACGGCGCGCATGCATCATACCTGTCTGTGACGCCTCCACAAGCCTCTCTGACGCTCCAGCTTCTAGGTGTGTAGGCGCTGTACGCACCATGCGCATGTGCATAAGCGCCAAAGGCTTAAAGGATAGGTAAGGAGCTCAGACAGGCGGGTGGGCCCTCCGGAGCACCGTACCGGAACAGTACCCAGTGCTCCAGGCAGGCTCCGGTATGCCTGTACCGGGGCGTACCACCTACAACCCACCACTGGCACACACGTACGCACTGTTTCAAATGTGTGGGTGCTTTTGGCATGCAACAACAAAAAGGTTAGCCATCACTGTACTATATCATAAAATTTCCTAATTATGTCACAAGAGACTTAGTTCTTGTGATAACTTGCATAGTACGAAATGCATGCAATATGAGTTTTATATTCAGCTCCCTGTTAAAAAAAGAGAAGGCACCTTTGCATATAATAGAAAGGACAGCTTGGAAACAGATAGCAGCCCTGTATGACCAACCATATAAATCCTGAACTCTATTTTATGCCAGAACTCCAACTGGGATATACCAACAGCTCAAAAGACATTTTGTATTTGGCCGCTGCAAGTTTTGACTCCATCAGTGTGTGGGTTGAATTGAGCCAGATTATAAACAATACTTTTAAAAAAGCTGCTAAACCAGAATGATTCTTGACAAAACACTGAGCCATTGCTCAGAGAGTGCCGCCCCATGGAGAAGGCTTTGGAATAAACATACAGTATGAAGAGGAGTGCTGAACAGATGGGAAATAAAAGAAGTCAAGGAAATCCAAACTATCCTCTGTTCTTAATTATGATTTGCATAGCCACGATTTGTTGTGATTAGAGTCCATGTGAGAAAAAGCCTTGAACTGATATAAAACCATTTTTAAAATTATTTTAAGTTTTGGGGACGATTCTTAGTAAAGGAGGACAGGCCTGATTTTTCCATGACAGATGAAGAATTTTCCATTTCACTGCTTCATTGCAGGAAGTCTCTCCTTTTCTGCTGTGTAGCCCAGGTGAATTTCTGACATAGAGTTTGGGTTTTAAGGAGTGGTGGCCATGCAGAAACTGCTAAGTGTTTCCATGCTGTTTCCCTTTTTATTACATGAAAGTATGTTGTTCTTGTTTCAAAGGGAGCCAAAAATAAAGCCCATGTTACATCTGTTTCCTAGTAGACAAGTCATCACCAGAACTCAGTCTCATAACATACTGTTATTAGGAAGGAATAACAAAAGGTATGTTGGAAGAAAAATCCATCTGGTTCAGTTCCAAGCTGGAAGAGAGATGCTGGAAACAAAATGAAGGCTGATTAGAAAGAAAGTTTATTGATGAACAGAACCACACACAAAAACAGCGTGCAGTTCTGGGTCAGCTGAATAACTAACTGACTGAGCAGAATGGTTCTTATATAGTTCTGTGTTTTTGAAGTTTGTGCAATATTATTTTTAAAGAGGGTGTTGGGCAATTCCCATTGTGGCTGATGGCTTATGTCCTGTGCTGGATTTTGGCTGAGCAGCTGCTTGGCATGGCTGTTGTTAGCTGTCAAACTTTGCTGTAAAGGGTTTTTAAATATCCTTTCTTGAATGGACTTCTGCAGACTGTGTTTGCTTTGCTTATGAATGGTGCCATCTAGACAGTTGTCTTCCTCTTTCAATAACCTCCTTATCTCCTTAAGTGCTGGCATCTGCTGTGGGCTATTAAGAAAGACTGGGGGCTGCTTTCTGCCTCTAAGAATATGTTTCTCCATTTCTCCTTTTTAATATTCTACGCCTTTACTATCCCCCCCCCCCCGCAAAATATTTCATTCTTCTGGTGGAGGGGGCTTCCTGCAGGAAGCATCAATAACTCTGAAAATCCTTGGACAAAGTATGTAGCTGTTGAAAGAAAGGTGGATCCAGTGCAAGAGAACTCAAACTATAGGTATACCGGTAATTAAGTTTTTGTACAAATACATGGCACTTTGGTAGAAAATTCAAGAACTGAAGTCAGCTAAATGACCTCCTGTTGGGAATAACTATATTACACAGAGAGGTTCTATACTAATAATGTAGAGCTGCCATATCCTGCTCTAAGCCATTGACAAATCTCCATAGGGTAAAAACACTACTTTAAAAGAAAACAGCTAAATATAAAGTTAAACTGCCTCTTGTTGTGCTACGTTGTAATCCATTTAAGCTGAGTCTTTTAGCACAAGTTTGTTCATTTATCTTACTTTCACACCATGCTGATTACCAGAGGGAGAGGGAGCCCACATTAATGGGAGAGGTATCCTATTTTAACAGGGGTAATACCTCCATTTGCAATCATTAACAATAATTGAAGAATGTTTTTTGTTTAAATCCAGAAGAGTCTTTGTATCTTGGGGGTCTTGTTAAACAAATTTGGCATTTTTCAACATAGTAGCTGTTTGATGTTATGACCACTAGATGTCAATGCAGCCCCAGGATTGAAAGGAAACTGGTTTATCTTCTACATACCTTGCCTTCATAGAAAGAGATTTGTCGGTAAGGGCAAAAAAATTTACTGTGAAAATCTGCTGAAACAACTTCTTATTGGGGACAGTTGATTATAGCAGGCTGGTCCATCTTTCTCTCTCTAAATTTTGTCATTTGAATTACAATTGCTTTCATAACAAAGAGAGTTAAGCTTCTGAAAACCATAGAATCATCACAGAATCATAGAGCTGGAAGGGATCTTGGAGGTCTTCTAGTCCAACCTCCTGCCCAATGCAGGAGTACTTATTCTATTCCAGACTGAAAGCTGCCAGTTACCCACTCAAGCTGGGGTAGTGATTAAAGTGCCAGGTCAGAAGCTGGAGTGGCCCTTTTTGCCATAGGCACAAAAGATCCTGGAATCACCCTCTCTTGGCTTGGAAGAAGGCAATGGCACACCACTTCCAAAATCTTGCTAAGAAAACTGTCAAGAACTTGTCCAGCCAGTTGCCAGAGGTCAACAATGTCTTGAAGCACAAAACAAAAAACACAAAACAAAAACCCCCTCCCACCCAGGCACACAAAAAATCACCCATCCAAGAGAATATGAGATAGAGACTTGTTGTGGCCCAGCAGGAGCCGTTGGAGCTGCCACCAGACTCCGACAGCGAGGGGCCCTATGAGTCGGCCCTGGAGGATGTGGAGGACCCTGGACAGGGTTCCGACTCCGAGCAGGGCGCAGAGAGACTGGTGGGCCACCAGGTGGCGCCTGAGCCTTGGATCAGTGGGGAGGAGACAAGGGAGAGTGATCCAGAAACCAACTGTGAGTTGTTCCGGGAGGCACGTCGTCGAAGGGCTACTCGGTGTCAAGAACAACTATGTAATTACAGGAGGTAATTACGCTCAGCTGATGATCATTAGGCTCCTCTCCAGACTATAAAAGAGACTGCTTGTGCCACGCCCTTCTTGCAGAAGTCAACGCTTTGACTAAAGAGAAACAAGCTTGGCAGGCTGGATTGCTGCCAGAGTTTGTCTGAATTGCTGCCAAAGTTTGTCGGACTTGCTGCCAAGGTCCTTATCTGTTTGTTTACTTGGCTTTCAGCCACTGAGAGTCTGAACTTGTTATTAAAGGACATTCTCATTTAAGCTTGTCTCGGCATTCGTTACTGGATGGAGGACGGGGTCAGAACAGAGACTGTAGTTAGAATATACCTTTTATTTCAAGGAAGTATGATGAGTGTTTTGAATCTCTTTGTTGTGGTTTGCAGGCGGCCTGTGGAGCTGGCAGCAGAGTTGGACAGTGAGGATGTTGGGGAGGAACATGGGCCAGTCCTAGAGTCTGGGGAAGACTCAGACAAGGGCTCTGAGTCAGAGGCAGAGAGGGGACCAAGGCCATCTGAGAGCTACGTGCTGCCTCTGAAGCCTCCAGAGTCGGACAGCAGCGAGGCAAAGGAACAGGCTCCCCCTGTTCCCAGTGTGCGCATGCGTAGAGCTGCCAGAAGGCAAGAACAGTTAAGAAGGGATGATTCAGGAGTAAGGCTTTGAAGTGATTGGCCCCTCCCATAGGACATAAAGGAGGAGCAAAGGAGTTGCTTTGCAGGAAGCAACTTGGTTCATACTGGTCAGTTTCTGAACCTCCGTCTTCTGAAGCTCCGTTTTGACTCTTTCCTCCATGTTGCCTTGCCAAGCTAATTGCCAATTAAATCTTTGGCAGCGTTTCAAGAAGGATAAAGGTGGGTGCTTATCAGACTTATCCTGAAAGACTTTGGCAGCCTACTGTAGGACTCTTTACAATTATTTGGGACTCATTACGGGCTGTGAATGAACATAATTCAGAGACTTTGAAATAAAAAGAGGGTTTGGGGGATCAAGCGTGTGCTTTTTACTGTATCAGGGAGCATAGGTCACAACACTTTTGTTCTCTCTTGCTTTGGTGAAGTGGAAAAGAGTTGATGAACTGTAAGCAAAACAATATAGATGACTACAACATGGGGCTGTGGGGGGAGGTCCTCCCTCCCTTCCTGGGCACATTAGCAGTCAGATGGCTTTCTGTGTTGTTCTCATAAACAGGAATGACACTTGTGTAGTCTCCAGTTGCACAGATGGAAGGAGACAAACGTCTCGGAGGGCAACTTCCGTCTCTTGCCACTTCACCCGCAGTTGGTGTTTTCAGAGAAATTTGAAGTGCACATATTCGTAGATAGAGCAGAGCAAAGGAACAGTTTCCAAGTTGCCTTGCCAAAGCAACAGAAGGAAGGAGGTGGGAGATGAAGAAAGAAGATGAACGGTGGCAGAATTTAGCCCCAAATGGAGATGAAAGCTGGTTGGGGGGACTTTCTCAGTGGCTTTTCCATATGGTAAACCCATGTTTAAAACAAGTCTGGCACTCTTTAGGAAGAGTACAGAATATGCATCTATAGATGTCATGCCTGACTGGCATTTTCTGAAACAGTTGCAGGCAGATGCATCCCCAAATGTTTCCTCTAGTGGCCAAGCCAAATAGCCTTGGAGGGTGACCTGCAGCAATCTGGAGAGTCCACTTGGAGCAGATCCCAGCCCTGGATCTGTGTCATCAGCCACATCCTGCTCTGAAGCCATTGACAAATCTCCTTAGGGGGAAAACGCTACTTTAAAAGAAAACAGTTAAATATGAAGTTAAACTGCCTCTTTTTAGCATCATGAAGCTGTGTCTTCTAGAAAGGTTGGTGGGACATCTTCATGCCAGAGTAGGCAGGATGGGCTTCAGAAATGTATGTGAATTCTGAATTCTAATAGATCAAATGAGAAATTGTTCTGAATACTTATAAAAAGCACCCCATGCTTTTTTTGCTGGCTAAGTCATAGTAGCCTTTCTATTACGAATGAAGGGGAAAGTACGTATCCCAGGATGATGTTGCAGGATCCAATCTGGGTCAGTCACCAGGACCAGAGGTTTTGTCTTCTGGGCTTTCGGAGTCGTGCTGGAGCCCATCTTCAGGGAACTTGTCACTAGCAATGTGTGTGCTGCCACACTCTGCCTAGCAGAGTGTGTGTGCAGCAGTGGTGGGTTTCAAAATTTTTTAGATCCTCTTCTGTAGGTGTGGCCTGCTTTGTGGGAGTGGCTTGCTGGCCATGTGGCCAGGTGGGAGTAGCTTGCCAGCCATGTGACTGAGTGGGAGTGGCTTGGCAGTCATGTGACTGGGTGGGCATAGCCAACTTGTAAAATGTGGTGAAACTCACTTAACAACGCTCTTGCTTAGCAACCAAAATGTTGGCTCAGAAACTCTGGCATTTGAAGTACACAAGTCTTAAAGCTGTCAAGTTAAAAGACCCTTGTACCCCTAACGCTTTAGAAAAAAAAAACAGGGATGTTCAAACTTGGCAGCTTTAAGACTTTAAGATTTAGATAGGACTCTTAGAGGCAGTCAATCAGTGAACGGTGGGTGGGGGAAGTGTGATGCGGACGGGCGGGGGGGAGGGAGCTGGAACCTAAACGGCACGGTAGATTTGTGGAACCTCTTTTAAGGAAGAGGTTAGAATTGGCAGGAACCCACCCCTGGTGTGCAGCCACCACAGAGAGAACAGCACAAACTCTGCAAAAGAGAAGTTCCCTGAAGATGGGCTCCAGCATGAGTCCGAAAACTTGGAAGACAAAACCTCTGGTCCTAATGACCAACCCAGATTAGATCCTGCAGTCTTTCTATTCTTGTAAAAAAATACTTGGTGAAAGATATTTGTGAAAATGCAGAATAATTCTTAAATATTTAGGGCTTCCTGAACAGAGATACTGTTGGAACAGAATCACTGAATCAAGTTGATTCAGCTTAGACTTCCTCATCAATTTGGAAAAGACAATTTAGGACAGCGTTGGTGAATCTTTTCGGGACTGAATGCTGAAACGGAAGTGCACACATATGTGTGCCAGAAACCAGAAGAGCAGCCACCTGGTGGGCATGTGCACACTGGGCATGCATACGAAGACCAGCTGGCCAGTGCGCATGCACATGCCGGAAACCGGAAGATCATCTTCCTGGCACGTGCTTACGCACCGGATGGCTGCTTTTCTGGTTTCTATGCTCCCACACCTATGAAGACCATCTGGCCAGCATGCCAGAACTTGGAAGAGCAACGGTGATGGCTTGCGTGCCATAGGTTCGCCATCACAGATTTAAGGCATGCACAGAAATACTGAATTGTTCAAACTGACTCAGGAATCCAATTCAGAAATTTAATTTTTCCAGACATTCAGTCAAATCACTATCAATTTTAAACTCCAGATCAAATCTGTTCATAGTCCTGGTGCCTTTCCCTTCTGCTTCTAGTCATATATACAGGCAAGTATCACCTTAAACTTTATAACCTCGACTTCCATTAAAATGTTTTTTACACTTTATCAAATCATAGGTTGAACACGAGCACACTCTCAGTTTCCTTATTTAATACCTCCCTTACTTGTTGCTGTATCCTCCAGTAAATTAAAATGTTCTATGTAAGTCTACATAAAAAGTATTCTATAGCTAGTTATTGAAATCAAAGCTGTAGGCATATTCCTACAAAATGCATTTGGCACAGGGAGAAAATGGGAGTGGGAGGTGGGGGAGGTAGGATAGAAAGCTGCAATGCTTCAAGAAATTCTTCGCTATCCAGTATATGTGAGAAATTAGTTTGGTTTGTGTACACATGCACGACCATGTGTTTGCAATTGTATTTACATCTGGAAAGCAAGACTCAGTTTATCCATCATCTGTTTATTGCATCTTTATTGCTCCAGCCTTTGAAATAACATCCAATAAAAAAGGTAAAAGGATCAAACAGTGAATCCATTACTATAATTCTTGGATGTTAATGGTTGATGTTTTTGTGAAACATTGGGTGTGTGTGTGTGTGTGGAGGATTCCTTCAATGTGCTCACCATATGGAAATGGTCATTAATTCAGTCACTGGAATGAGACGAGCTAATCTTATCACAGGGCTGAATAACGTCAAATAATAGATGAAGCCTGGATCTCAATCTGATTGAAAAGCAATCACAGGAAATGTGTCACAGGAAAGCCAGCTACTTGCAAATAACTCATCAGTATCATAGTCTAGTGGTATGATTGTAATGACTTTCAGTGGCCACTGATGCTTAGAGATGAAATCTGATTTGGGGTAAGGCCCAGGAATTTGTTCCAGGGCTCGTTATAATAACAAAGAAAACTGCATCTTAATGAGCCAAATAATTAGTTTATGCAGTTCAGCATTGAAATTGCTACGCCAACAGTCTTTTCACTTGCTAATCATTCTTAGCTTACTTCAGAATCAACTCTATAATTAACTTCTAAGAATTAAGACCTTAGGCTTAGAAGAACTTAGGCTAGGTCTATTACAGGAATGTCCCACATTCCAAGTTTATTTTTCCTAAGACTAGGGAAAGCTCCAGGGAGATACTATATTCTCTTAGAATTGTTGGAAGCTAATATACAAAGGTGGATCCTAAATGTGCAGCTTTCTTTGACACAAATACACCTCAAGACTGGTATGCAATCAATATAGGGTTTTTTTTACCAAAAGGAGGGGGGAAACTGACTCTGTCAATTAGAGGACAATCTGAATGACCTAAGCAAATTTTATGTGAAACACCCTCATTGAACTTTCCTAGATTTCTGCAAGAATGCTGTATCCAACAGACAGGATGCTAGATGAGCCAAGAAACAATAAATTAATGCCTGACTGCAACCCCCTTGGCAGTAGATATACCAGGTTTACCAGAGGCACTCTTTATTACAATCTAATCTAATCTCAGCTAAATTCACTACCTTTCCCAGGGACATTTGGAAGAAACTTCCAATATTCATTCTTATCATCCAATAGGTAGTGGCTTTCTCAGTGATTATGTGAGAGGTATTGTGTCATCCATCAATCTGAAGGAGTGTAATACCGGGACATTTGTCAGGATGCTGTCAATACAAATGGGCCCCCTCCCATTTAATTTCTCTGGAAAGTAACTGGCTTTAAAGAATCTTTAATCTGAACCTCGCTGCTCATATTGTCTTACAACCCCACTGAGTTTTACTACAGGCAGATGGCATAGGTATGCTACCAATATTTCTTGTCAGAATGAGGAGAGCTCTGCTGGAGCTTTCCCATTTCTTGTAGCCAACCCAAAATGTCTATGGAGATTCTCAGTTATCCAGGTCATGGTTATCCCAAAAGTGCTCTTTTGGGAGCAACTAGACTTCCTTAGTTTTTCTTTGAAGATGTTTCGCTTCTCAACCAAGAAGCTTTTTCAGCTGTGAAGAAGAGCTGAAGAAGCTTCTTGGATGAGAAGTGAAATGTCTTCAAAGAAAAACAAGAAGGTCCAGCTATCTCTTGAAAAAGCACCTTTGAGACAACCAACCCTAACTTTAAAAAGAAAAGAAAAGTTCTTCAATTTTTAAAATAAAGCAAAAATAAAAAATAAAAAAATTAAAAACACTCCTATACATCTGTCTGTCAAATTGATGAATTTTTTTTCTGGAACCAGTAATATTATTATACAAACAATTGAAAGCGGCTTCCTAAATTACATAATCCTTGAAGGCATGGTCTTTAGAGAATACCAGAGAAGGGCAGCAATGATCTATAGATTCATCTATGGAAAAAGTGACTTCAGTGTTCCAGCAAACTTTATAGTACATAAAGCAAAACTGTATTTGGGCTTTTTGCATAAGGTGCATTAGTGCAGCTCCACTGAAGGAATTGGAAGCTTTAAAATATAACTTAGAGCAGTGATGGCGAACCTATGACACGCGTGTCAGTGCTGACACGCGTAGCCATTTGGGGTGACACGCACAGGATTTCATGCGATTCATCCTCGGCTCCTGCACGGCCGCCGAGGATGAAAGAATCTGTGTGATCTCCCCCGCCCACACTCACTTACTGTATCGCCGCCGCCCCTTTCTGAGCGCAGGGGCTGCTGGTAAGGCGTGCGTGCCGTGCGCACACACGTCATCAGCGCGGCAAGGGAGGACTCGCAGGAGAGGAGCGCGGGAACAGTGCGCGCATCTCTCCAGTCAGGCCGGCACAGAGAGTCTACTCCTGGGACTGTCGGTTACGACCGCACCACACTTATCTCAGTTCACGGCAGGGCTGTGGAGTCTGCTGCTTCCAGCTCCACGTCCTCATCAACATGCCGCTCTGGCCCGCCCCCGCTATGAATATTCATATTCTTCGCCCTCGCGTCACTAGGAATATTCATAGCAGGGGCGGGCTGGAGCAGCATGTTGATGAGGACGTGGAGCTGGAAGCAGCCGACTCCACAGCCCTGGTTCACGGCACCCCAAACAAGTTCAATAATATCAAGGGCAACATACGAAATCGACTGATGAACAAAGAAGTTACTAAGCAGGTATGTTAAATAATTTGTTTTTGGTTTATTAAATACAATTATATATTGCAATTATACATTTTTGTAGTTTAAACTATAAATTGCGCAAAATTATGTTTTTGTCGAAGTGACACACAACGCGAGTTATGCTCGATTTTTTGCCGATTTTTGACACACCACGCCAAAAAGGTTGCCCATCACTGACTTAGAGTAACATAATCTGAATGTTTTAGCTATATTCATGCAATGATCACATTTGTTCCAAAGGCCTGTGGATTTGTTATGATAGTTGTGGGGCACCAGTGTTTAATTCATGGTCGAGTTAATATTTATATGTGATCAGCCATCAATTGGCTTGTTAATTCTGGAAAGTAACTCTACATCTACTTGGATAGAAACTCAAACAGATAAGGTGAAGAAATGTAAAAGATGGGGCCATCATGAGATAATAACATCCACCTAGAGATCACAGCAGGCTAACAGTGCCTTGAATAAGTATGTAGATTCAGCACCAGATCCCAATGGGATCTCCCCTACTGATGGTACTTCAAGAATCACCCTTGGGGGACTGGAAACAGAGAGCCTTGATCCGAATCAGGTTGCCAGGAGTGCCACTCAGTAGTGCTTTGGACTATTGCAGGATTTGTTGCTATGTGCAAAGACTATGGGCATCTCCCAACATTTGTGCCCTACACATAGTCTGATCCAGTGCCAGCAGCTTAGCAAAGGCTTTCAACATTTAGTGGAAGTGAGTGCAACACCTCTCAAAGCTACTCCAACAGCTGTTGGGTGTTCCAAATTAGTAATTCCTGAACAATGAACATTCATCCTTTCTATTTCAAATTGGTCAATTTCTGTGAACTGGAAGTTTCAGGGTAATTAAGAAATAATCCTTTCCTCCCATCACAAAAAGAGAAACAAGTAAAGTTCTGGAATTCCCCTCTTCCTTCCCATCCCCTCCCACACAATCCATACATTTGTCCGGACATGTTTGTACACATTTATCCGATTGCTTGCAAAACTTTCCTTCTGAAGGAGGGAGATGGTATCATGTGGGCGGGTGGGTGGAGAGATTGATTTTGAAACTCTATTAATAATTGTATTTGGAAGCCTCATATGGTTTCTCTTTGCCAGGGTGCCAGAACAGTGCTGCAGAGCAAAACCTATGATAGCATATTTTCCCAACAAACCCTGATCGTGTTGCATAGCAACAAATTCTGTTAGAAAAGCATGCCAATGAAATTATATTAAGGGTTTTTCCTTGTTAATCGTTGTTCTGATTAACCATAACTTTCCAAGATTTCAGATAGGAGTCTTCCCAACTTCCCCTAGAGATGCCAAGAATCGAATAGAAAGCTTTTTACATGCAAAACTAAATCCTGTCTTTAATGTTTTCTCTATATATTCTCTGGATAGAATCAAGATCACATGAAGTGTTAATACCACTTTATAATGCCTTGGTAAGGCCACACTTGGAATAGAGCATTCAGTTTTGGTTGCCACAATGTAAAAAAGATGTGGAGACTCTAGAAAGAGTGCAGAGAAGAGCAACAAAGATGATTAGGGGACTGGAGGCTAAAACATATGAAGAACAGTTGCAGGAACTGGGTATGTCTTGTTTAATGAAAAGAAGGACTAGGGGAGACATGATAGCAGTGTTCCAATATCTCAGGGGCTGCCATGAAGAAGAGGGAGTCAAGCTAATCTCCAAAGCACCTGAGGGTAGGACAAGAAGCATTGGGTGGAAACTAGTCAAGGCAGTGGTGGGTTGCAGGTGGTATGCCCCGGTATGAGCATACCAGAGCCTGCCCGGAGCACTGGGTACCGTTCCAGTACGGTGGTCCTGTGGTCCGGAGGGCCCACCCACCCCCCACACTCCTGACCTGTCTTTTAAAGCCTTCGGCACTTCCACACATGCACATGGCGCGTACAGCGTCTGCGCAATGCTCTGCCGAGTAGCTGGAGCGTCACGGAGGTGTCGCTGGAAGGTAAGACCCATGCATGTGCTGCACGTGTGTGCATATGCACCCTGCATGTTCATTTGGAGGATGCTGGGCCATGTTGCAACCGTACAGGTTGCAACGGGTTCCGGAACCCACCACTGAATCAAGGAGAGAAGCAACTAAGAAGAAATTTCCTGACAGTTAGAACAATTAATCAGTGGAACAACTTTCCTCCAGAGGTTGTGAATGCCCCAACACTGGAAGTCTTTAATTAGATGTTGGATAGCCATTTGTCTGAAGTGGTGTAGGGTTTCCTTCCTAAGCAGAGGGTTGGACTAGAAGACCTTCAAGGTCTCTTCCAACTCTGTTATTCTAATTCTTCACACGTATGTAGTGACAACAGAGATGTATATAAAAGCATGTTACTTATCTGGAAATACTTATCTTAGACCTTTCAGAATTTTGAATAAGAAACTACAGATTTCTTTTTCAATGAGGTATATTGCTTGGCAAATTCTGCAGGGCTTAATTGTGTATCCTGAGATTAAAACTTAAATGCAGTGGGATTCCACTTCTTAAGAAGACTCCCATAATATCTCATTGGCCCAAGTTTAGGGAAGATAAAATAAACATGAAAGTAATGCCTAACTCCCTTAATTTTCTTTAATTTGAAAGCATCCTGGCTAACTCATTGCTTTAATTCTGGAAATTATACTACTAGACCCACCTCGGTTTATTCCTTTAATCACCTTTTGCCAGCCAACTTAGATGGTCCATAGCTGCTGCTCTACCTATCAAAAAAGCCATAGGCACATCAAGTTAACCTGGTTTGTTGTTTCAAACAAAAGCAAAACTAACAAACAAATAAATCACAGCAACAGGCATAATATACCTTCTCCAGCATTCCAGTTATTAACTGACAAATTAGGAGACCAGAAATTGATAGGAACCTTATAGCAAAGGGCCTCTTCTTCTACAGTAAAGATATAGAAGACCTATTTTTGTCTTCTATCTTTTCCATTTTTATAAAAGTGGATTTCCTGCATCAACAGGAGTTTGAACTATATAATCCCGGAGACTCCTTCAAATTCTGTGATATTGTGCTTCTAATTTGCTCCATTTTGTGCTTAGTTTTAGATAGACACTTAATAACTTTCCATTTCCAGTTATTCCTTGTAAAGGGTAGCTTTCATCTATGTTTAATGCAAGCTATATCAATTCTTTTCCCTTATTGCTCTTTGCCTGTTTCTTATGATAAACCAGCTCCAAACAGAGAAAGGAGACGATAGATCCTATTTTATCTGGGCACTTTCCCAGCTCACTTCTTTCCCCAGCTGCTTGTCTCCTAGAGGGAAGGCAAGAGGAGAAAATATATACAATCATATATTACTTCTGATTTTACTCTAAAGCAGTGTTTCTCAATCTTGACAGCTTCAAGATGCATGGATTTCAACTCCCAGAATTATCCAACCAACTACTAGGAGTTGAAGTCCAGGCATCTTAAAGTTGCCAAAGTTGAGAATCTGCACAGGGTAAATGCATGTGTGAATGTCATGTGTGTGAAACTTAAGGTGTTGATCTTCAAACAGCTTGAGCCTCTTGCATTCTTCAGTATTCCCATGCATACGTCATACAGGGGGGACCTCTCCTATAAAAACAACCCCCCCCAACCATAAAGGCGGCAAGTCAGACTTTAGAGGGGTTTTTTTCATTTATTTATTCCATTCATTGTCTTCATTAAACTTTCATTTCAGTTTATTATTCATTCTTTTGCATTTTCATTCCTTTTCATAACTAGTTTGGAGCCCCAGCAATTCATTTGATTTACTGATGACCCTGCTCATTGTTACTGCTGTTATTTTCCAATAGACTACGGGTGGGAGGCTCAGCTGCTCCATTGCCTGTAATGAGGGCAATTCCCATTGAAATGATATGACATTTTCACTCAATTTTACAACTCCCCAAGGCGTCAGACTTGCTGAATTGTAGCTGTAATAGACAAAGGTCTCCTCTTTTATGGAATCATATTCTAAATCTATGCATTGCGTTGTTCTTCCCCCTTCCCTAGTTCCAAATCCTATAGCATTCTTTTGACCTGTACAAAAGTGTTCCAGGATATTTCAATTTCCTACTTCATTAGAAAAAGATGAAAAATTTCATCCAATCAAACTGATGAACAACTTAAAGCTTCCCGAGGCACAGAATATTATATTAATAGTATTTTAAAAATTAACCGTCAGATAACATTGACATCAGTCTTTTCGGGATATATGCAATGTTGGGTGAACTGACAATTTCCTTACCATAACAAACACAGCATTGGCAATACAACATACAAATGCCTGGCATTGTTGGAAAAGAACATTGCACCTTGAGTTTATCAACAAAGCCTCTGAGAGATTGAAGGACTAAAAGAGAAAGAATGTTTGCAAGGACAAATGTGAATATTTTCCAGCACTGCTCTGTATTTGGGCTGTGTTATTGATGCTAATGTGCTTCACAAGTCAGCACAAAAGGTCAAAGCTCTAACGAATATCTCTGATAGTGAATAAATCAGAAGTCATCTCTTAGGGATGACTCATTTGTCTTCTGGCTACTGTCCTAAGACATTCCCATAAGTTTGTATGTTAAGGAAAATTTAGAGAAATGTGGAAAAAACTTTCTGAAAGTAATGTCTATGGAAACCCACACTAATATTAATAGCATTAATACACAGTTGAAAAAAATAACTGAAAACAAAACTAAGAGATTGATTTTGTCTGTGTATGCCATTCTGACGAGAAACACTCTAAACATCTATATTCAACATTTCGGCCCCAAACAAGAGATATGCAGATGAGGGTAAAAATTATTCATATATGGTAGTTATACATTATAATTGACTAAATGTATCCTTTATTGTAGAATTTCTCATACTTTAGCACTTTGTGCTCCTTATTTCTATCAGCCAAATCCCATGTTATAAAAAAAAAGTTTTGATTTACTGAAAAATGTACTGTGGTTTCCCAAGCTTTAAACACTGCAAACTCAGTAGCTACAAATAACTTATGTTTCCCAAGAACATAGATTTATATTCACTAGGACAGGGACTCTTAAATAGGGGATCATGACCCTGAGTGACTATGAATAAATTTAGAAGGTGCTGCATTTGCTCCTAGTTAGCCTTCACTAAACAACTGACGTGCTATAGGAGCCTCCTTCAGTATCTTTGTGTCTTGAAAAACAGCTCCTGCAACAGCAGCAGAAAACCACTCCTGGGCACCACCCAGAGAAATCCAAGTGGGATTGAGGCAATACTTTGTAGGAAGTTAGCACCCTCCCCTCTCCTAGAAAATGAAATATTCTAGGAGATATTTAAAAAGGCAGAATATTATGTTTCCCTGGATGAGAAATGGATATACATGTTTTTTTTAGGCAGGAAGCGGGCTCACTCTTAATAGCCCCCACCCTCTTCAATAGCCCACAGCAGATGTAGCACTTAAGAGATAGCTAGGTCTATTCATAAGCAAATACCCGAAGATCCAACAAAGGTAGGATTAGCCCAGGGGTGGGTTTCTCGCCCCGTTCCAACCGGTTCAGTTGGAACGGGGCCAGCGGCGTCCTCGTGCACGCGTGCGGTGCACGCATGTGTACTAGCGTCTGCGCGACGCTCCAGCTGCTCCTGGAGGATCGCGCAGGCGCTGTATGCGTCCTGTGCATGCGTGGAAGCGCAGAACTCATCAAAACCGGGTAAGGACTGCGGGCGGGCGGGTGCGCCCTTCGCCGTTCCCAGAAGTTACTTACTTCCGGGTTCGCCAACCAACCGGTTCGCAGGGACCGCCGCGAACCAGTTGAAACCCACCCCTGGATTAGCCCTCAGCCATAATAGGAATTGCCCAAAGCACCTTCATTACATCATCAACCCACCCCCCTCAAGATTCTACCTAGCCCCATGGGAGTCTGACAAACAATCAGAATACATTTCTTATATAGGAAACAGGAAGCTCCAAGGTGGGGCCAAAGAGACTGTATAAATCTATTTCCCTCTCTCACCCATGTGCCTTTTTTTGCCCAGGATCTCAAACCATGTGGTCCTGTCCACCATTAAACCATCTTTCCAATCAGTCTCCATGTTTCCAGTGTCTTTCCTCCCACTTGGAACTGAACCCAGATGGGCATTTCTTCCAACAATTTCCTAGTCAGATGTTCCTCATCCAAGGATTGCTTCTTCCTGGACTTAATCTTGGAAGGTATCATATTGGGCCCTGGCACTGAGCTTGAATCCGGGCTCCAGAAATCCCAAGTCCTATACCACATCTTGCAACAAGATGATAGCTTACTCTGAAGGGCAGGCACGGCTGGGCTGCCTTAATATCACAGATTTTAGGCAATATATCCATGTGCCTTCATCATAGACACCATTTTAAAGAGAATGTTTCTTTAGTTTCTTTTCAACAGAAAAGAAAGTGAAATATAAGTTTGTTTGGTCTTCCTGTAGCCACTAGAGAGCACTCTATCATTGGGAATGTGGCTGCGGCATTAAGCTAGGAGCAGAACCCAGCTGCCAAAAATAAAGAAATTATATGTATACGGTATACAGCTCAGAGGACTCTGCTATCAGAAACCATTTACCTCAGCCTTTGGAAGTCTAGCCAGACTTGCAGTTTGTAGGCCAAAAAAGAAGCATGACCCACCTCTCTTGTCAGCCAACAAGGATCTGGAAAACTCTGTTTGAACTCAGTGTCTTTTTCTTTTACCCAGCAATGAGACCCACCCTGCCTAATCCCCGAAGGAATGACTGGATCCAGTGTCCCACTTCCGAATGCTTCTGTGGCTCTGTTTTCTCTGTCTAGAGAAGTAAATTTCCTGCTGGGCGGGCTGGAGACAGACATATACAGAATCATAGCTCAGATACTTGAACCTTCCCTGTCCTTTTCCACTGGGTAGAACATACTTGTACTACTTCCAACTCGCTCGTTAAATCCTTCCTTGAAGCTTTTGGAAAATATTACTCTCACCGTCTAGTGGTTATCAGCTGCTTAAGAACATGTCCTCCCCTTCGCACCCTCCTCCTTTCAGTAGCTCAGAATGCAAATGCTGTCTGAAGGGATTCAGGCTAGGTGGGCTTGTGGCCTCTCATGGATTAGAGCACCCTCCCGGATCCCTCTTTGATTACATTCGAAAGCTGTTTTCTCACCGGGAGGCTCTGTGCTGTCAAGAAAGACGAGTAAGAATATCATTCTGCTTTTACATGTCTTTTTAAACGGGGTTGATTAAGCTAAGATCAATGTCCATCAAGATCGAAAGCTTAGGTGTGAGCCATTTTGGCAGGGGAGGGGAAAATGGAGTTCCAGGCTTGTGGGCAAAGGACTCATTAGTGCTTCCTATTCTTTTTTCCTCCCTCCCCCCTTTTACTATGCAGCCAATAAGGGTAGACTGGACTAGAGTATGGGGAGAGTGCTGCTGGGTGAAACTAAAAGTTCTGCATCTCCTCTATTGACAGTAGCTACTGTCCGATCCACCACTGCCTACTGAATGTATGCTCATACATAGACCAAAAGGGCTGAAATCCTGGGGACCTTGTCATTCACCAGGGACGATTTGGAGTCAGGTGGTCGGACTTAGCATAGGGCAGCTCTCCATATTCTTAATAGAGATGGCTATATTCTCATTCTCACAGCCCCCTAAGCAAAGCAAGAACATACCCCAGTTGCCATTTTGATCTAACATGTCCTGATGACATTGCCTTTGTTCTATCACCCGGCACAGCTAGCTATTCCAGTTTCATAGTAGTGATCTTCCTTTCCCCCCTCCCAACACAATTCTTATGAAGACAATCTACCATGTTTTATCAACAATGTGATTGATGGTCCAGTCAGAGGTTATGAGCTCTCCACCTTCTTTTGACAAGTTTAGGCTGCTGCAATTGCTGGTATATTTGTGTAAAGAAATGATCCAACTAACAAGTCAAAGCATGGAAAATCTAAAGTTTTTGAAAAAGAATCCAGGCCACCTTGCATCAACAGCAGTGGTGGGTTCCGGATTCCGTTCCAATCAGTATGGTTGGAACGGCCCCAGAGTCACCCACATGCACGCGCGTGGTGCACACATGTATTGTAGCATCAAATGACGCTTCCGCAAGCCTCCGTAATGCTCCAGCTGCTCGACGGAGCGTCGCACATGCGCCGTACTCACCAAAAGCTTAAAGCACAGGTAAGGAGCGCGGGCAGGCAGGTGGGCCCTCCGGAGCACCATACCGGAACGGTACCTGGTGCTCCGGGCTGGATACAGTACGACCGTACTGGGCATACCACCTGCAACCTACCACTGATCAACAGGTTATAAGGTGTTTGTCAGAGCTGGACATTGGGCCTTCTGGCCTGCCACATTTTCTACTGTGGGAAAATGGGAGAGGGGTTATATGCTGTATGGGAGATATAGAGTCAAAATAACATTCTTTTCCCAGAGAGTCAAGAACACCTTGCCCTGCAACTGGGATGAGGTGACTGGGAGGCATCACCGGTTTTGGACGGTGGCTGATTGGACCATGTGATGGACACGTGGGTGCTGCGCAGGGACTTGAACTTTCATTCGGATGGGGAAAACCTGGAAATTTTCAGATTTGGCTTTTCCCAGATGTGCCAATATGACATCTCTAATAAAATGGAACTTTGAGGAAACTCGAGCCTCAGAGTCTTCTTTGGTTGGGGAGGGGGGTGTTACTTGGAACCCTGGCAGTGTTGTTATTCAACCCATTAGCCAAATGGCCACGTAACTACAGCCATCCATCTACTTTCACACAGTCTCATGTACTGTTAGGCAGTGATGAGTGGCTGCTTCCCTTTAGGAGATGGAAGACCTTAGTGAAGGGAAACTAAGTGAGGGAACTCCTCCAACAGCTTTTTTTTTAAAATAATTCCACATTAAAACACCATTTGCTACCTCATTATTGGGCATAATAGACCCCAACAATAGACTAGATTTTTATGCCCCCATACCTTTTTGCTAGCTCAAGAGCTGCCAAATAATACTTTAGGGCACCTGACAGTGACCTACATCTTTTGGCAATAAATACCATGATTTAATTATTCCATTACTCTTTGCTGAACTAATTAGGCCCGAGGTATATGCACTGGTGCAGGTTAGAAGGTTAAAAGGTGCTTCAGAATGTACTGTATATGGGTGCATATTATATAGTGTTGCTGACCGTTTTTAAACCGAAGTATATCTTTTCCAAGGATGAGTTCTGCTAGCATTTTATTCCATCATCAATGAAAGAATAATTTAGAGAAGCAGTGCATTAGCACATCAATAATATGGGTGGAAGCAACAAAGGGCATCTGTTTTTATTCCAGTATGCTGCAGCATCATTATCTAATTAATGTCATGATAATGTCAATGCCAGCCAGCGATATTATTCTGAATGCAGATAAACGTTTCAGATAAACATTAGGAAGCAATTCCTCCCTGTGCAAGCTGGTCAGCAATAGAACAGACTGGTACTAAAGATGGTGAATGCTCCTTCCTCGGAAGGCTGTAAGCAGAGCTAAAGGATAACCTCTTAGAGATGCTGTGGAAATTAATTTCCTGTGTCAGCTGATGTGAGGCTAGATTATGTTTGAAGTTCCTTTCAATTTTATTAGTCTACAATTTCAGATTGATCTCTGAACATACAGAAACACTGCTCCATGCTGTTCCATGGCAGCAAGAACAAATGTGAAATGTTGTCTAGATATGTTGAACTCAGCTGAGTTTCAAAAGCATTGCCTGGAAGTGTAGTGAATTGTTGTCTTTAAAACTGCCTTCCTATTATGCATTGTATAAATTAGTGTCACCACTAAATTTCATATTTGAAAGATTCATTTTTGTGATTGATTCATTTCAATTATCTTCTGGAGGAGTTTAAGCAAAACTGAAATTTCATCTTTTGGAGCCTGCCAGATTTGAGGAAATAAAAAAAAAAGATTCTGGACAAGAATGTATTGTAGTTAGGTCTACAGTAGTATATGTATGGTATATTTTATTTTCTATCTTCAGTAAATATTTTCTGCATTAGTATAATAAGTAGCAATAGCACCTAAACTTATATATTGTGAATTAACCATCCTCTGCTACCAAATGTGATGTTCCCGTGGGTCGTCCATGAGGCCAATGTTGAGAAAAGACAGGACACGAACTTTCTCGAGATGGAGTGACCCAGATGAGAACCTGAGAGCCCCTTTTATTGAAACAGGACAAAGGCAGGAGGAGCAATAGCATGTGATAAAAAACAGCCTGTAAAAGTACAATTTCTAATCTACTGCTTCAGGAAAGTTCTTTCTATATATGGTCAAATCCTGGGCGTCATTGGTAGGGCACATCTCAGGATGTTATGTTATGCATTATCAGGATGTTATGGCTTTCTCGGAGCCAGTTGTCTCCTGTGTGATTCAGCGTGACCCTGCAGGCCCTAGTATGAACTAGGCCATGGAGGACACACACCTACACAAGGAACTATATTACAACAATATATCGCTTCACAGTGCTTTACAGTTCCCTCTAAGCAGTTTACAGAGTCAGCCTATTGCCCCCAACAATAGACTTCGGACGGGTTAGGGTTAAGGTGAGTCAACCTTGAGCCGATGGGAATCGAACTGCCAAACTGCTGGCAGTCAGCAGTCAGCAGAATTAGCCTGCAGTACTGCATTCCAACCACTGTGCCACCACATAGTGTCAGTAGCATTTGGGGACAGCACTAACCCATGTTTATATAGCAGATAGAAAGTCACTGGATATGTAGATAGCAAAAGAATTAAGTCACTTTCTAAAAATATTAATTTTTCTTGTCACATTACTCCCACCAGCAGCAAGACAAAGGGAAAATATGAGTATGTGGAATCTAGTGTGTGTGCATAAGTGTGTGTGTGTGTGTGCGCACGCGTGCATGTGTGTAATTCTAATATATAGTGCTGGACAAAATATTCAGTATTTTTGTTTTTATTTTTAATTTCCTAACTTTTAGAGCATGAGAGCAAATTGTTAGTATCTTAACCCATACCTTAATCCAACAAGAGACATTTTAAGTAGAATAAATTAAGATTCTGCAGGGAAACCTTGCCAGCCAACCTTGGTAGTAAAGATCCTTTGAGGATGTGCTCTAGGGCAGGAGTTTAAATGCCTTTAATTAGTCTTATTATTGTTTGCTAGGCACATGAAAATTACTTGGGGCCTCAGGGGATAATGAACAAAGCAATACAATTGCTTTTCTTGGAAGACTCTGGCACCATAATTGGTTGTGTTAATATGTCAAGTGACCATGAGGATGTTGACTCTCTCAGACTGATGTGGCCAGGGTGTGCCTTTCTCAATTTAGAAAGAGACAGTCTGAAGAACTGGCAAGGAAGGAAAGTTATTTCATGATATTCAATTTCCTCTGCAAGGCAGAGGCCCGTCTCAAGATGTGAAAATGGAAAATCTAAGGCAGGATAGTCCCCGAGGTAATTGCAGCTTAAATAATGTTTTGTTGCTCTATACACTACATATATAACTGATATTAAATATATAATTAATATTTCAATAACATTTTTCTTTAGTACTAACGGCACTACCATCACAATGTATCATGAAAACTGTTGGCCACCAAGAAAATCTTTCATATTTGAATGGAAATTATTTCTGGAAGAATGAATATAATGTCCATATAATTTAACCAGACAAAATCACAACAATTAGTTATATATTAATTTTAATGCAAGCTTATTGCTACCAATATATCTTGCCAAAACTCAAAAGAGGTCAAAAAGGCAGAAAGTTTTGCTCAGAAAGAATTAACTATGTTTCATTTAGGAAAATATCAGAATGAAGAGAGAGTTATGATTGCCCAAATAAGTGACGAATTGGATGAGGCCATAGCCCTCTGGTGGAAAAGCATTCAGGTGGTATGAGAAAAATGCCAACATGTACCTGGCCAAACTTCCATCAACTAGCCCAACTTTGTGGAAGGAATAGATGTGTATGAGAGCTGTAATTATCATAAGGCATTATGCAGAACATGCATTCTTGTTGGTCCTCTGCCTTGATTTTTCTTGAACTCATGTTAGACCATGTTGCAAAGGTATGTATGGTTGTGTGAACATGAGGAGGCTTTGGTTCAAACAGCAAACTGTAATACTTGTAAACCTGCAGTTATTTATATGTGGTGAGTCTCTAGATAAAAAAGAGGAACCACCATTAGACTTGATTCCCAGACTTATTGTGAGAATTTCTCATTTTATTAAAATGGCTGCTGCTAGCTCAGGATAGATATATTTATTGATTATATGCCTTGTCAGTAACGCAGGCTTAGTGAAAAGGAGCTCTATTTTCAGAATAAAGAAATTAAGTACATTCCAGTTACAGGTTTTCTCAAATAGTGTGGGCTTGAGAGTATAAGGCAATCCTAGATCACATTTACTGATGGAGACACTGCCACGTGATACAAAGATTTGCATTTTGATAATGACTTGGAAAAAGAGGTGGCATTGGGGCCCCTAAGATTTGATGCCGTAGGTCAGTGCCTACTTGGTCTAAGCCTAAAGTTAATCCTCAACTATTCTGCAGTAGCATAATCCCACCTATGCTCTAAGGTACAAAGGACAGGCAGGGCCAACTCAGGTGATCTATGATGGGTAGCAACCATATTATTACCACTGTATAAATGAACTGGTTAATAAAAAGATTTCAATTACAAGTCTGAAATTACTAGGCTTTCATCTCCCCAATAAAAAGGCTGTACCTAGACTTATATATCTGACTGCTCAGTCCATTCTGCTGGATCATCATTAAGACCCTGTTCAACCTTCATAATACAGGTAGTCACAACCACAATTAAGCCCAAAATTTCTGTTGCTATGTAAGACAGTTTTAAATCAATGTTGACCCATTTTACAACCTTTTTTGCCACAGTTGGTAAGTGAATCACTGCAAGGTAGTAACATAGTTGTTAAGTGAATCTGGCTTCCCCATTGACTTTCCTTGTCAAATGATCCCAAAAGTGGTGGGGGGGGGGATATGACCTCAGGACACTGCAACCGTCATAAATATGAGCTAGTTGCCAAACATCAGAAGTTTGATCATGTGACCATGCTAACATCTCCCAACCAAACATTCTAGACTTGCTGGATTATAAATTCCTTTATCCCATTTTGGGCTCATTGCTGAAGAAATGGAGTCATTGTCAACATATTGTGAGAAGGATGCTCCACAGCAGTGTTTCTCAACTTCATCAATTTTAAGATATGTGGACTTCAACTCCCAGAATTTCCCAGTCAGCATGTAGTGAAAGGGAGAAATGTCACACACGTGCGCGCGCGCACACACACACACTCAAATCCCAAGGATTTCTAGACATCACTCTCTCTACCTTGTACCTAACGCATAGGATGAAGAAGGAAAAATATTTTATCTGTGATGTAGCTATAATCCTTTATACTTAGAATGAAGGAGTAATCAAGGGCTAATAGATACCTGTCAAAAGCATAATCTCTGACCTCTTGCCAATTTATGGCAGTAATATATGAACCCACATCCAGATAGGCATTTATTTACAACTGTTTTTTCTTTCCTTCTCTCTAATAAATAGATGATTACAGCCACACAAATTTATATCATGTTTATTACAAGATAAGACTAACACTTATCTCAAAAGAGATGAGATGTCTAGATTTTTTGTTCCTTAATAAAGAGTAATAAAACAAGATTTTATTGACAATACGAAATAACATGTTATTTGCCAATGGCAAGAATGAAGCAGAGATACAATGCTAACACAAACATCTTAACCATGATCGATTTTCTGGTTCTTGCCAGGAAATTTGGAATATCCCAGAAACCTTTATTGTTGTTAGTTGAGAAGTCATGTCCGACCCATCACGAAACCATGGACAACATTCCTCCAGGCTTTCCTGTCCGCTACCAACCCCTGGAGTTCATTTTAGCTCACACCGACTGCTTCATTGACTCCATCCAGCCACCTCATTCTCTGTCATCCCTTTCTTCTTTTGCCCTCAATCGTTCCCAGAATTAGGTTCTTCCCCAGTGAGTCCTTCCTTCTCATTAGGGGGTCAAAGTATTTGAGTTTCATTTTCAGGATCTGGCCTTCTAAAGAGCAGTCAGGGTTGATCTCCTCTAGGACTGACCGGTTTGATCACCTTGCAGTCCAAGGAACTCGCAGGGATCTTCTCAAGAACCATAGTTCAAAGGCCTCAATTCTTTGGCACTCAGCCTTCCTTATGGTCCAACTTTCACAACCATACATTGCAACTGGGAAAACCATAGCCTTGACTATATGCACTTTTGTTGGCAGGGAGGGTGATATATCTGATTTTTAATATACTGTCCACTAAGGGCTGAGTATACTGGGACAAATTGCCCCATGCCAGGCAGGAGCAGCCTAGGAGTGTTGCTGAGAGCAGCACAGCCAGCAGGGTGAAAAGTCCTTGCAAGACCAACAGCAGCAGGTGCAGCAAGTCCAACATCTGGGCAGAGGTGGGAGGAGTCAATTCTGACATGCTACATGGCTTTCTGCCTCGCTGGGGCAGCAACCTGAGTATGATCCAGTGTCCCAGCAGTAGCAGGGCCAGAAGGCAGGGCGGGCAAAAGTTGGGGCATGTCAAGAGCTTGGTTTGTTGGTGCTGCAGACAAGTAGACTATGGGATGGAGGGCAAGGCTGGCAGTAGCAGTGCTCCCATTGCCATCGGCCCCTGCACTTGCTGCCTTCTGTAGGTGAAGAAAAATAAGACACCCCCCAAAATAAGCCCCAGGGTTCATCTTCGAGCCCAAAAGAGAATAAAACCAGGTCTTATTTTTGGGGAAACATGGTAATAAAGGACTTTGATGCCTGATGCATCGATATAGATACTGTTTCTTGAAGGAAGTTTGCAAACAACTCTGAATTATAGAACATTCAGCAATAGTTCAAAATTATCCATCTGCCAGTGCCTTTTTGATGATGGATATTTCTGATTGATCCAAATATGCATATTTCTATGTGCATCAATAATAGTACAAATGTAGATTTGATGCACTGTAAATTACTCTGCATTCAACTAGGAGGCCTGAAGGACAGTTTGCTGCATTTGCCTGTCTGTAGAGTGTTTTCCATGATCTAGGACAAATGGAGTTTGGGCGGGGAGCTGACAGTGGAGTTTACAGATCACATGCAGTTGTTACTCAAATTCAAAGGAAGGATAGCTGCCCTTTAGACCAGAAGAAATTTCTTGGAATTGAACTTCATATGTCTTAAAATTGCTGAAGTTGAGAATCACCACATTTAGACCGTCAGGCTGAGTGTGTGCAGATTGGGCTTTGCCCTCAATATAGCTGGAAATCTTCACATTTTCAAACATAAAAAAGGCTCTTGTGTAATATTTCTGGACATTTTTTTTTATTATGAAAACAGCAGCCTTAGATCCACCTAAGTAAAAAGAACAGATTTATCTCTATAATCCCTTCCTGGAAGCTGCGCTTTGAAATTTCAAATGAAGCTCTCTCATTTCTTGGATTGTGGCCAGTAGGGGGAAATCGAACTTTTACCTTTCCAGTACTGTCCCTGCTCAGAGTTATTTTCTCATGCTGCTAAGATACCAAAACACATGCACAAAACAAGCAGGGTTATTGTGTGTTGTAACTACGTTTGCCCCATGGTTATGAGTTGTAAAGAATTGTGTGAAAATGACCTCTGAGGACTTTGGAAAAGCAGATTCATTCATCAACTTTGGAAGCTAACAGAGAACAGTCTGTAGAATTAGTTTTAAAGCAGTGGGTGCTAAGCCCCCTTTCCTTAGCCTGATTGCTTTTCAATTGTATGGAGCTGATCTCTCAGAATACACAACATGACCATCTGACTGGAGAATTTTAGAAG
Source organism: Thamnophis sirtalis (assembly GCF_051295495.1). Classification (NCBI taxonomy): domain Eukaryota; kingdom Metazoa; phylum Chordata; class Lepidosauria; order Squamata; family Natricidae; genus Thamnophis; species Thamnophis sirtalis. The sequence continues at coordinate 128,302,717 of NW_028261381.1, forward strand.
CTAAAGTCTACATAACTACAGACTAATTCTAGCTTCTAAACAGAAGGTTTAGATTTGTGGTAGACTTTGTTTTGTTCCTACGTAGCCTTTTCTGAGCCTGATCCAAACTCTGAAAAACACTTTGAGCAACTAAAGAAAAAGAGCAATTTCAAAATACTTCCATACAATAAAATTAAAAGCTGCTATTTAATTCTGGATGCCAATGGTCATATACAAATATCTGAGTAAGAGAATATTTTTTTTACAATCTGAACAAAGATCTGTGAATCAACGTTTGAATTTTTTGACACCAAGAGTAACCTGGTGAAATCCAAAATGGAGAACTAGATCCTACTATTTAGATTCAGCAGACTCTGCATCGGTGGTGGGTTTCAAAAATTGTTCGAACCTACTCTGAGGGTGTGGCCTCCTTTGTGGGAGTGGCTTGCCACCCATGTCACCAGATGGGAGTGGCTTGCCGCCCATGTGACCGGATATGAAGATGCCGACGACACTTGTCAGAACCACCTTAAATTACCTCACACACAGCACTGGCATGCATAAGAATATGATGTAAACTTGTTTTCTAAAAGGCATCTTTGGTTTGCCTTTAATCAACTTCAACACACGCAATGTTCTGATTGCACCACAAACGCAGTAGTCATCCTTACCTTTCCCAGAGGCCCTGAGTTTTATAAATAGGAGCATGATAGTGTAGAATAATCATATCCAAGGACCAGTGGTGGGTTTCAAAAAAATTTGGAACCTCTTCTGTAGGTGTGGCCTGCTTTCCGGGTCCACTGTTGGAACCTCTTCTAACCGGTTCGGTAGATTTGATGAACCGGTTCTACCGAATAGGTGCGAACTGGTAGGAACCCAATTCTGCTCTGCATCCTCCTAGTGCAGTTGTGTCCAACTCATGTCATCACAACAGTGTCACATGATATATCAGGACTTTCCCCCCTTCACTAAACTGGGTGTGGCCGTGACACATCCGGCCCATGGGCTGGGAGTTTGACAGCCCTGTCCTAGTGGAAGCCCAGAGAAGAGGAAAACAAGCATGGTCCCATCCATCTTCCTCAGAAGGAACACATACAAAGTGAGTTTGCCAAAAAAATACCACCCTACTTTGTAAGGAGGAAGATTTTCTTCCTTCCAACCTTTTCTCCCCCTCTTTTCCCCCAGGTTTTTAAAACCAGGAATAATCCATTATTCATTTTAATAAGTTACTTTGGGAGTTTTTGAGCAAAAGCATATATATGTCTGTAGAGCAGATTTTTAGAAGCTTTTGATAAATATATAAATATTTGTCCTGTAATCTAAAAATAGAATAATCAAGTCAGGATGAGGAGCATAAAAATATACAAATGAAAGCTGTAATTTAAAACCAGCTGTTTTAATGTTCAACGGAATTTGGCTGCCTTTATTTGTTTAATTCAAAAGTTCCCTAGGAATGAAAGTCTAGTTACAGGCCATGTAAGTTGGCTGGAGAAGAGTGGATTTTGTATTTTCCCACATCCTTCTTGCTTAAGCAAGTAGTCTGCAGCACACCACCTGATTTCTGAGTCTTGTTTTATTGTTGACATATGGCAATGGCAGCCTCTCTTTATGCACATTTTGCTGCAGTGGCTGCTTAAGATGAAAGCTCAAACTAGGAATGAAATAGCTAGATCTTACTTCTTTTGAGAACAGGGAAAATATTTGCCTTTAGGAGGATTCTGTGCAAGAACTAAGCAAGAAAGCAAATAGGTAGATAGATAGTACCCATTTGTATATACAATTCAGACTTGGAGATCTATAATTCTTATTTTCAGTTTTGAGATCTATTTGATATAAGCTCATGATGGAATATTTTATTTCTGTATATATCCTCTCATATTTGATATTCTTTTTTGTGGTGGCGGTGGGGGGCAGAAATGGACCATCTGAACCTTCCCACCTCCTGGTCCATGGCAAAATCAAGATGGAAAAACAGCAGAAGGAGAGCTTGTTGAAAACTCAATTTAAAATTTGCTTTATTGTTATAATCATTCTCCACCTTGAGATCATAGAATGCAAGAGAAGGGATGGTAGACATCATCCAGTCCCACCCTCTGCACAATACAGGAATTCATGGAACTATCCCTGAAGAAGGGATAGTTTCAACCTCCATTTGAAAATCTCCAGCTCTCTTCTGTACAGACTGTATGGCACTTTACAAGTCTCTCCATCAGGTCTTACCTACTAAAATCCTTTTGCATGAAATATTTTGCATAATGATAAGATAGATTTATCCGTCAGCAGCATCCACAAGAGCAGGATCAAAACAGTCAAGAAGGCAGTTGAGGTGTTACGATTGAACTCCAATTCCTTTGTACAATATGTGGGTATGATACACATACAAAAAAGCAAGAATTCTATCCCAATGCTACAATTGCCATCTTGCCTGATTAACAGATTAACAGAGTTGGAAGGGACCTTGTAGGTCATCTCGTCCAACTCCCCCCCACCCAAGCAGGAGACCCCACACCATTTCTGACAAATCGCAGTCCAATCTCTTCTTGAAAGCCTCCAGTGATGAAGCTCCCACAACTTCGAAGGCAAGCTGTTCCATTGGTCGATTGTTCTCACTGCCAGAAAATTTCTCCTTATTTTAACTTATTTTGACACTTCCCAAAGCTATCACGGAGGTCCAGTTTTTAAATTCATCAAGAATTACAATGATGTCGATTCCATGGCATCATCTTCTCTTGTATATTTGGGAGACACTGTTCTTATGTCTTATACAAGTTGCGAATGCTCCAACACTGGACGTTTTAAAGAAGAGATTGGATAATCACTTGTCTGAAGTGGTGTAGGGTTTCCTGTCTACTCAGGGGGTTGGACTAGAAGACCTCCAAGGTTCCTTCCAACTCTGTTTTTCTATTCTATTCTAAAAGCAAAGCAAAGGAATAGAATATGGGGAGTAGAAAAAAGGCAGTACAAAGTTCAAAATTCTCCCCACATCCTCAAACATCCCAGATTTTTCTGTGCAAGTTCCAGCATGCTGTCACTTAACTCAAGAAAAGAAAAGGATAAACAAAAGCACCGTGTACCTAATATATTTTTGGCTGTTACAGATAGAGCACTGGGTGGACAGATATTATGTATGGATTTATGTACACTTTTTTATTATTAACCTTCCACTTTTCCTTTAGGAGTTTAAGCTGGAGTGAGAGCAACCACCTCCTCCAATTTTTCATCGCAGTAACAACCCTGTAAGGTAAGTTGGGCTAAGACCGAATGATCAGCCCCCAAACAAATAGGGAGCTTCCATCCTAAAGGTGGAGTTGGGCCTGAGGTGGGCTTCTTCATCCATTATTTTAATTGTGTTCTACCTAGCCCTGTGGAAGGACTTCTGAGATTATGGTTTATGAGAAACTCAGATTACCACAGATAGGAGATGGTGGGGAATTAAATGGCTTCAGGGGACTGAAGCTATTTAATTGGTCCCGGGTGCTGACTTTGGCCTCTTTGAACAATTCTAAGCATTGGGGTGGGGGAGACATAGGGACATGCATCCCATTAGACTCCACCCTCTCTGTCTTGGTTGGAAATGCCTTAAAAAGTACATTTCTGTGGTTGCTTCCTGACACAGAACTTTTTTTGATCTCCATTTTTTGGCAGTCACTTCATTCAGGGCTTTCAATAACAATGACATGGCATCTGGCTGCCTTTTCAGGGTCTGAGAGGGGGGAGGAGAAAAAATCACTGCAACTCCAGATGTGTGTTGCTTTTTCTTTTTCTTTTTTCTTTTAAGGGCTCAGCAGAAGAGGAGGAGGAAACCTGGAGAAGGCCTCATGTTGTCATGGCAACGGCATCCCTGGCCTTGATCTGTAGAGTAGGTGCAATAGCTTCCTAACTGAGGCCTCTTGAGGGTTGTCAAAAGTCTACAGGAACAAAAGAAGCCAAAAAGACAACCTTATTTTCTCAAGAAGACAGAGGACATGGAATGGAGGGATTAAAGACTAGTTGCTAGATATTTCTTCTAAAAAAGACACTGCTGGGATGATTGTGCTAAAAAAAAAGAAGTAACGTAGGTATTCCCAATATAGTGATTGTGATACCTTCCAATTGGAAACAATTTCCATGTTGTTGCCAAAAATGGATGTAAATGCAATTAAGCTAAACTCAAGGGCATCTTTATGCTGAGATCCACTCACTTCAGTTTGTGTAATTCAAAGTGTCCTGAAAGACTATGTAGGAAGTTAGCACCCATCCCTCTCCTAGGAAAATGGAATATTCTTGGAAATATTAAGAAGGCAGAAAAGAATATTTCCTCTAAAAGAGAAATAGAAATCTCAAGACACAAACTCAGCCTCAACAATTATTATTATCTAATTCATATTAGATTCCATCAAAAGCCAGTTTGCCTGTGAGTTTTTACTGTTCTTTGAGACATACGTCATAGAGTAAAAGGAAATCACCAGTTTCTGTCCAGTGAAGATAACACATTACTTAACATTACTGCAATGATTCTAGTAAAAAAAAAGGGGGGGGAAGCTTTCATGCAGAGTGGATTAAACTGGATTTGTCTGGTCTTATGAAAATAAAAACTAAGGGAGACATGATAGCAGTGCTCCAATATCTCGGGGCTGCCACAAAGAAGAGGGAGTCAAGCTATTCTTCAAAACGCCTGAGGGAAGGACAAGAAGCAATGGGTGGAAACTAATCAAGGAGAGAAGCAACTAAGGAGAAATTTCCTGACAGTTAGAACAATTAATCAGTGGAATAACTTGCCTCCAGAAATTGTAAATGCTGCAACACTGGAAGTTTTTAAAGAAGAGATTAGATAACCATTTGTCTGAAGGGTATAGGGTTTCCCGCCTAAGCTTGGGGTTGTTGGAGTAGAAGACCTCCAAGGTCTCTTCCAACTCTATTATTCTGTTTTGTTCTGTTCAGAGTTTGAGAAAATGGAAGAGGAAGAGCTGGAGCTAGTGGGATGGACTCAATTAGAGTAGTGATGAATGCACTGTTAGAAGACATGAAGGACCAGGTTAGGATCATCATGGAAAATGTCTATGTGGTGGTCACTTGTGTAGAGTTGAAAAATGACTTAAATCATAAGACTGGAAGAGATCTTGGAGTCTTCTACTCCAACCTCCTGCCCAAGGCAGACCTTACTGCATCCCAGACAAATAACTGCCCAATGTTTTCTTGAAGACTTCTAGAGTTGGAGTCCCCACAACTCCAGGAGGGAAACTGTACAACTAATTAACTGTCCTCACTGTCAATAATTTTTCTTAGATTGGATCTTTCTTTAAAGTGCTTCCAACCTTTGTTTCTTGTCCTGTGCTCAGGTGCTTTGGAGCCTGTGACAGCCCTTCAAATATTGGAAGACAGCTATCATGTCCTGAGTTTTTCGGTCTGGTTGGAGTTTTTTACTTTCAATTGGGTAGTGGAGAGTAAACTTTCAGAATATCTTCTCAGAGGAGAATTGACCACATATAGCATTGAGACTGCAAAAATCTGATCAAGATGTTGATGTACTGAACTCGAATACACTTGTAAATGAAGAATCAGCTATATCTATGGTGAAAGTGAGCTAAAATTCAGAATTTACCATTCTACTATATACATTGTTCAGTATGTAGAACTAATTGCATTGTAACTAAAAGCCGCAAGAAAGATGGATGGTAGGAGAGAAATAGAGACCTGGTTAATTAACACCTAATGCTGTTGGGATTTTGTTAAAAAGAAAAAAAGAGGGGAGAGAAAATGTTGACTAAAGTCAAATGTTGGATTCAGAATATGAATCTGAGTTCAAAGAACTGAGTGATTAATTCCATTCACCAGGAAATCTTTTGCCATTTTAAAAAAAAAAGAAGTAGCTTGCCCATGCTGATTCCAAGGCACTTGAAGAAACTTCAAAAGCAGCTTATGTGATGATACTAATATTACCATTCAAAGGATTTTTAAAAAGAATATTAGATGGATATATGCACACTTTTGGAAATGCTAAAATCATCTTTCTGGATTGAAATTCTAATGTTTGAGGATTTTTAAATGTCAGCTTTAAGTAGAAATGGAAATATACAACAAGGAAGTATTACAAATTCAGCATGGCTATTACATCTTGTTCCCATCATTAGCCCAAGTCAATCTATGGTAAGATGAAGGTTTCTTTGTGGAATGCTATTTATTTATTGTGGGGCCCCAGCATCCCACAGCACTGCCAAAAATAGGGGACAAAATGACAAGATTTTGACAGTGAGATTTGGAACAGGAGACTCTATTGAGTCTGAGTTGAGATTTTTCATTTCATAGAGGTAGTCCTCAACCTACGTATGACTATTTGTTCAATGACTATTCGAAGTTATGAGTTTGAGAGGTAAGTCGAAAGTAGTCCCTTACCTTACTGAGGCATGGCACAGTGAGAAACCAGAATGAAGTAGATTGGAATTGGTCCTCAGGTAAATGACTGGTAAAGTTCATTTAATAATGGCAATGGGGATTGCTGGGATTGCGGTTGCTCACTGATGCAGTCAGAGGACATTTTGCTTTATGACTGCATCACTTAGTGGTTATTCTGGTCCCAGCGGAAATAGTGCAAATTCTGAGTCCTAATAGTGGTTGTCAAAGATTACCTGTAATTCTCCATGGTAGTTAATTTTTACTGAAACTTCCCTGATTTATTCTTTTTCCTGCTTAAATCAGAAGCACTTTCTGCTGGCAGCAGTACCTAGAAGCTGTGTTGAGACTAACCCTCTCTCTAAATCTTCACAATATTATAGCATAGAATGAACAGATCATAAGAAATAAGGAGAACAGTGGAAGAAAGGGAGAGAGAGTGTTATCTACTTACAAGATCTGAGTAATACACAGCTTATTTACATTGTTCCAGTCACATTATTAGCATTCCAGACTAATGGGTTCCAGCTGCAAGAAATATGCACACCGCCCTTCTGCAAGCATTTTAGTTTGTGGCTTGACACTTCCCTGCAGATAGATAGGACTGCTCTTATAGGCATGGACCTGTGATCATCTCAAAGCAAACAATGAATGGTTTTTCATCTTGAATCTTAAATCTGCAAGACAAAGCTCATTGCTCCCTCACTGGGATGATCTTTCCAAGAGCTAAAACATTTTGTATGCATGTGGAATCACTGCAGACACATATTGACTTTATTATTAATTTAATCTTTCATCCAGATCCAGGTTTTTCAATCTTTGGGGATATGGGATACAGGAATTGGTGAGGGTACTATAGATCAGGTTGAAGTAATTGCAATGAAAGCTTTTGTTGATATTTTGGCATTGGAATACAGAAAGATAAAGAAGAAAAGTTGCCCCAAATATAGTAGGATCATACTATAGAGATGGAATTTAAAATGATGAAAGATATAGGGAATGGAAGCCCAAAAGAAGCTTGAGACTTTGTTCCAAATGCAAAACTAATTAGGGAAATAAATATAACTCAGACAATGGAACTGGAAGTGTTTTGACACATCACTCATATTATTACTAGCCATTTCTTTTCCAGATCAAAACTGTGTATTCAAACCAGATCCCCACACTCCAATTGCATATCTGTCTCTTTTCCTGGAAACCAAAAATTTTACTACAATTCAGTGGACCCCCCCCCCCCCCCGGACAAGGAGAGGACTTCAGCCCATGACTTGTAATGACATGATTCCTTCTGGTGTGATGCGGAAAAATTACAGTTTCCCTACTTGACAAATGGAAACAATAATTTATAATATTGTAATTTTTAATATTGTTCATTGTCTTGAAATATGGTAGTAATGTAATTCTGGTGATGGTGGTAACATTATTTATTATTATATATAATAATAAACAACATTATCATTACCACCACCACCACCATATTACTACCATATTTCAAGACAATGTACAATAGTCCAGAAGGGTTATGGATGCCTATAATATAGGCCTTGTTGACGCCACAATGTAAACATGCATTGGAACATCATGATGCAACCTTAGTACATGAGCCACAATCACACACAAGTAAATAAGTAGTTTGTGCTCTGATATTGCAATGCATGTTTTGTTATATGGCCCCTGCCTGAAGGAGAGGACCAGACTGAGCCTGAGGGAGGGGTCAAACACCTCATCTCAACCCACAGATGCCTAGATAGATGCGGTTTGTACAGTTTCTTAACCAGGCAGAGAACAACTCAGTGTGCCTTGAATAGCATTTTTTTCCAAAACATAACAATTCTCTATTCTCATAGTAAACAAACATTCACAGGGCCTTATAATGCAGACGTGCCAGAAGAGCCTTTTCTGCTTGGTGCTCTGTTTATACTGTTTTCTTCCCCCCTCAAAAATATAAAATGTCCTCTGGTTCTTATTTAGCTTTAATTCTTTCGGAATCATCTGTGCGGTCTTTTGACTGTTATTTATACTTGGAGGATAGCTTGTAATTAGCGCTAATGATATACTGATAAAGATTATGATGCATTAGGGATTTTTTTTCTGTTTATGATTTTTGAATACAGTAGTTTGCAACTTATCTTGCAAGAGGTTAAAGGTTTTTAAAACAAAACTTGGAAAAATATTGAAGAAGAATCTGAAGTGGTTTGGCCCCATTTACAACTATAGCTCACAACGTCTCATAACTTTAACCACAAATTTCTGAAATTTCCAGTTGACACAAGCATACATAATAGGAAGACCCAATAGAAGGAAAACTGACAATGATGAATTACCCTTCCCATCTGAGTCTGGTTGGGACTGAGTCCTGCATAGGACCCAGATTGTTGGGGGCAATATGCTGACTCTCTGTAAACCGCTTAGAGAGGCCTGAAAGGCCTATGAAGCGGTATATAAGTCTACTGCTATTGCTATTGCTATTGCTATTTGTGCATGCCCTGACATTTCCCATTCCTCAGAGCTTGCCTCTTGAAATTTCTTCCTTCTTTTAATGAAAAAGGAGATCGGAAAACAGTATGGGTTTCATTTAATTCCTTGAAACATCTCCAGGGATTTCCTCTGCTTCTTATTTGGGGTCCCCTTTCATAATATTTACTGGAAGGCAGTCTTTTAAGCATCCATGCAGGATGGGACAGAACAATGGCCCTTTCTTTACCTCAGAACTCAGGAGTTTCAAAAAGACCTGTACGATGGAACAGGCCCAATGCCATTTCCTTTCCTTTGTTGCTTGGTTTTTTTTGAATAGTGTGATCTGGCAAACATACTAGTCAGCTCTAGACCAAGAACCGAAAGTAACTAGAGGAATGAAACCTCCGTATCTATTAATATCATATATATATATATATTTTAAAAACTACAGACCCACCAGGAAGAAAAGTGTTTCAGAATTCAAACCAAATCCAATTTACAGCATTGTAGAACATCCAAGGTACTAAATACGAGACTACAGTTAAGGCCAATTTAAAATATGAAAAAGTAGCCAAGTGAATGCAACACCAATACAAACAGATATTTTTTTTTAAAAAACCTCGTGTAAAAAAATGCAAACCAGGCTGCCCCCACCCACATTTTTCATTATCTCCTTTCTTCTCTGTGCTAAGACATAAATTGTCTGCATCTGTCATATCTGATCCTTTCAATATTTTAATAAGAGAAAGCAGAGAGCTGAGAAACGATTGAAATGATTCTCCAAGCCATGATGAGACACTGATATTCTTTGTTGAACTCTCCTACATTTGTTTGTTTGTTTATCAAATTTATATAGCCACCCATCTCAGAGGAGGTGACTCTGGGTGGCAAATAATTCTGCTCTACCATCAATCATAGTTTGTCAACTCCAATGAGCATCCCCCCCCTCTCTCAAACACACACACATACACACAAATTTCTTGGGAGACATTTTGCATGGATGACGGGCTCCTACACAGATGGAAAAGAAATACTGTGTACATGGGGAAAAAGTCATTCATTCGTTCGTTCATTCTTCTTCTTTGCTGCACCTTCCTATTCTTTGCCGCTAGAACACCTAAGATAAGGAGGTGGGCATGATTGTGTAGCTTCAGAAAAGAAAGAGTGACTTCTGTTCTGCTTTAGAGAGGACAATATTTTATTTGAAAGATCGATCTATATAAGGGATTTCTGATTCAAAGGGAAAAATCAGAAGGAATGGCAGAGGTCTACACTTTTATTAATTTATTTCCAAATTTTGTTCTATTTTCGCTTTACATTTTATATGTTGTTTTTTTTCAGAACCTACATTCCCCAGAGTGGCTTACAACAGATTCCCATCAATAGCTAGCACCCAGGCAACAACTCAGAAAGCACTCAGGTAATTTATTTAACATGTGGAGATAAATTATTTTTAAATGTGAATGAGTTCGTACAAATTAATGATTTTAATAATTTAAATCTGCTCTTTTTCTGTCCTTTTTGCTAATATGTCTTTCCTTCCTTCTTTCCTCCCTCTTTCCCTTCTTCCCTCCCTCCTTCCAATGCTCATCCTAAACCATAACATAAAGATCAGAAAAACCTAATCCCAAGGATGATTCATCTTTCTTGTCTGTAGGAGGATAGGCTCCATTAACAGTTACAGATACTTGGCTGGCAGCACATTCTTGCCCAAGCTAAAGAAAGAAATATCCAGCTGGGCAGAGAGAGTGATCTGCTGAAAGGGCTGTGCCAAGGCATCCAAGAATTGGGTTGCCTGACTGCAGTGGGTGTGGCACCCGCTTCCTTGCATCTTTGGAAGAGGTTGATCCCACTTAAAGCAACACCTGAACATACTGGAGAAAGGAAAGTGGATCAAACCAATTATTTTTTCCCCTTTTGACCCTAAATGGCAAAAAATCTCTCACTGGCAGGAAGGGTTCCCAGTTGTTAAGCTCAGGTTGAGACTGTGATAAACATATTATACTGCTTTCTTGAGCAATCCTGACTCTGTTTACTTGTTGGCTGGCTGGCTGGCTGGCTGGCTGGCTCTAAAGGGTAGCAAAACCATTCCAGATGATGATGTATGACATGTGTGCCAACTGGGGCTCCAGAATATAAATTAATTTTAAATAACTATTCCAAAATGCCATCCAATCCACAAAACAAGTTGTGAGTGTGCATGGAAATTGGATTTAGCTCACATTGATGGCAGCCTGCTCAAAGAATCAGGACAACAAAAGAAATTATGGCAGCCAGTTCTTTCTACAGTGCTCTCTCCATAGTCCTTCACTTCTCAAGCAAAAAAAACCCCAAACTATTAAAATGAAAAAGTGCTCATATTACAGTGCACTGCCCTCTTTTATATGGCCTGAATTTTGCTAGATCAGACTCAAATTATCCTACTGTAGACACATTACAGTAAGACCTTGCTTTCTAGAGAAGACTTTAATGCTGAGAAAGGTGGAAAGAAAAGAAGATGATCGCCAGCAAGGTGGATGAACACACTTACAATGGAGATGAATGCATTTTTGGAAGACTGAAAGATCAGGTAAGGGACAGATCATTATGGAGAAAAGTCTACTATGTCAGGGGTGTCAAACTCAAAGCCCCGGGCTGAATCCGGCCTATGGAGTACTTAGATCTGGCCTGTGAGGCCGCCCTGGAAACAGCGAAGGACTAGCCCATGGTGCTTCTGTCAGAGAAAACGGGCTCTTTAAATGGAGCTTAGGAGGGCTGCCCTCCCAAGCTCCATTTTCACTGAAAGAGGGTTGCAAGAGGCCGTGGCAGCTGAAAATGGAGCTTGGGAGCCTGTTTTTGCTGGCAGAGTACTTTTGCCACCACAGGCACTAACAGGAATGATGTTGAGCTGACTATGCCCACCCTGGCCACGCCCACCCTGGCACACCAACCCTGATGTGGCCCTCAATGAAATTGAGTTTGACACCCCTGTACTATGTGGTCTCTAGGAGTCGATGGCACATAATCAGAGGTGAGTTGCTCCCAGTTCGGCCCGGATTGGGTTAACTGGTAGTAGCAATGGCGGGAGGTTCCACCCATCCACCTGGGCACTTCTATGTATGCGCAGAAGCATTGCGCGTGAACGCATCCGAACTGGTAGTAAAGAAATTGGCAAGCCACCACTACACATAATCAAATCAATTTTGATAATTGTTAGGCAACAGATTACATTTTGCCAACCTTCACAATTATATCTCTACAACCTAAATCCTGCATAGAGTTACAGAATAGTTTTAAAACCAAAATTAATAAATCAGTCTTATCATATTTTGTGAATGCCTGTGCAGATGACTCAGATTAAGAAAGAAAGAAAAAGAGAGAGGGAGGGCCATGTTCCCTTTTTACATGGCCTGTTAATTATAAATGGATTTTTGCATTTATGCGTGTGTACACGCATATATATATATAATATGCAATTTTCTCAGCTGGATTACATGGAACAGAAGCTGAATTTTTAATTATGTATGCTGGGAGGAAATAGAATTGTTTAGAGGTGTGGTCCCTTTGAACAGGTGAATACTCATTTCCTATAAGCATTATTTGTGTCAGATAAGCTTGAAAGGATTTGTGATGCTGTGAATTTTATTGTGAAGATGTTATCACCTTGTGCAGGGTGTTTACATCACTGAATTTCATTTATTTATAATAATATTCACAGCCACCAGTTAGTAGTAGAAGCAGTGCCAGCTTCCTTTTTCCTGAACGGTAAGAGAATCTTTTGTTTGATTCAGTATTAATGAATTCTGTTGAAGTAATTATCAGAACCCTCCAGGGCCTTGGATGTGAAAATATGATATGAGAAGAAACTTCTAGTCTTTGCAAAGAGGCCTGAGAGACGATTTGGTTATCACAGATAGATAGAAAGAAAGGACAGAGAAAGGCAGCACTATCTGATTCTTTTACACAGTGTGATGTAGTGTCAGTGAATAGGTGGAGGAGAATGAGTCACAGGTCTGACCTCTGGCATAGAAATACACTCTCTCAGAGTCCAAAATTATTTACAGGATAGTTGTTGTTGGGGGGAAGGGGAAGGAGGCAGGAGGAAAGCTGAAATATGAGCCTAAAAATAAAATAAATACAAATATTTGTCAGGCAGAATGTTGAGACCATTGAAAATCATAAGGTCAGGAGGAGCATACCTACTGTACATATACATTAGTATACCGAGAAGAGAGCATCAGCAAAAAGTATCTTCCTTCTCATAAAAAGCTGGATACCATTTTCCTTCTGTCAGAATTGGTGATACAGTTACATGCAATCTAATATATTAAATATTATGAGCCTTTCGTGGTGAATACTGTTGGGCTTTTTAGCACATGCACTAAAATAAGCCCTCCCTGCAAAAAATATTGCAACACAGCAGCAGTCATGAGGTGACCCCATTGGCTGTCTCTTGCACCTCAAAAATAATAAGACCTCCCCAAAAATAAGGCCAAGCGCTTATTTCAGGGGTCAAAAGAAAATACGGAAAGGGAAACACGGTAAGAACATTAGTATAATGGAATTCTTTTGACTCTGATTAATACTCAGTGCATTCAAGATAGGTCACAAAAAACTAGACATATGATCTAAGGGCCCTTCAGATGTGTGAGCTTCAATTCCAAGAAATTCCATCAATGGTGATGTTTGAGTTCCATTAGAGAATTCTGGAAGTTCAAGTCCACATAATCAGTGCAACAACTTGCCTCCAAAAACTGTGGTGCTCTAACACTGGAGGTTTTTAAGAAGACATTGGACAACTATTTGTCTGAAATGATATAGGGGTTTCCACTTCAGCAGTGGGTTCAGTGGTGGGTTCCAGATCCCAGTGCAACCGGTACAGTGCAACGGGGCTGGACATCCACCACATGAACGTGTGCAGCGTGCATGCACACACATGCAGCATGCGCATTTGTACTTACCGCTTGCGACACTCCGCAATGCCTCCACAACGCCTCTGAAACACTTCAGCTGCTTGGCGGAGCATTGCACAGGTGCCGTACGCTCTGTGTGTGTGTGTGTAAGCCCCGAAAACCTCAAATACCGGTAAGGAGTGTGGGCGGGGAGGTGGGCTCTCCAGAGCACCGTACCGGAACAGTAACCCACCATTGAGTGGGTTGGACTAGAAGACATCCAAGATCCTTTCCAACTCTGGTATTCTGTTATAGCTGGAAGATGTTCAGATGGTGTTAAATGGGTAAGTAACAGGAAGGGAGCAGAATTTTGTTCATTAAGCAATATTATCAAGGCTGGGCATCTTTATTTTATGTAGTACTAAAATAGCAAGAATTGGATGAAAGATGTAAAATAGCAATAGCAATAGCAGTAGACTTATATACCGCTTCATAGGCCTTTCAGGCCTCTCTAAGCGGTTTACAGAGAGTCAGCATATTGCCCCCAACAATCTGGGTCCTCATTTTACCCACCTCGGAAGGATGGAAGGCTGAGTCAACCCTGAGCCGGTGAGATTTGAACCGCTGACCTGCTGATCTAGCAGTAGCCTGCAGTGCTGCATTTAACCACTGCGCCACCTTGGCTCTTGCAAAATGAGTTTTATTATTTTATGTATTTATTAATCAGCCACCCATCTCATCAAAGACAGCTCTCAGCAACATACAACATTTCCTATACCATAATGCCCAAGCAAACAAGTGAAATAAAATGCAGTCATCTTCCATTATTATCCCTTCTCTAAATTCAGTGATTAAATTCCGTGAGTAAAAACAAATACACATAAAAAGTTAATATTAATGAAAGTAGTAAACAAAAATGCAGGTAGTCTTTGCTAAGAAACCGCAAATAGCACTGACAACTCCATTTCTAAGTGCTACGATCACTAAGTGGAAAATCACATGACAGTGATGGACTTACATCATTTCCCATTAGATCATTAAGCCAATCAGCGGAGTTAAGTGAAATATCATATGACTGCAATTTATGGTATTTCTTCCATGTTCTCCATGGCAGGCCTTGCTTTTTACAATTTTTAATGGGAAAAGGTTGCCCACTGTCATTTTAGCTGTAGAAGAAGCAGTACATATTGTCCAAATGAGCTAGCTTTTCCTGTAATAGACATCTTGCTGTCTCATAATGATTAAGGATTACACCTTAATCAACCGTATTACAAGTCACAATATGGGGTAAAAATAGTCAATCCTTATTATACTTACTAGGAAATATAACTTCATTGAACATACTAGAGTTTATTTTCACCTTTACATATGCTCAAAATTGTGTTTAAAATATATGTTAATTATTTTTAGAAACTCCTTAGTTAAATTTCCAGTGGACTCCGTACTTCTAGGATTCCTGTTTTTAAATCAGTTCTCTAAATATCCAATTATGAGCAAAGTAATTATGTCAAACCGCAGAAAGGGAAATTGGTAATAAAGGAATCAAGGTTTCGAAATGCTTTATTCATGCAGAAACGATACAAAGCGTAGTAGCTAGACAATTTTACGCTATCTTGGCAAGTTTCCCGTTCTGTTCCTGAGTGCCCATTGGGTGGCACTGTAGCACCAACTGGATGGCTCTCCTAATCTATAGGACAGTTTTTAATTACTACAGTTACATGGAAATTTCCTTTGCTGCACAGGGAGTGTGGTGTGTGTATGGAAGAAAGTGGTAAAGGCGGGCAACTGATAAAAACACAGTCAAGGGAAATTCTACTCTCAGACTATGTCTGACTCAAAATTTTCAAAGTTTACTCTGTCTCAGTACTGATATTCTAATACTGGAATGATTTCCAACGAGGAAAATGTAGCAGATACTGATCACTATCATCTAGAATTCATAATTCCAAGGGGAAGTTTTAGAAAGAAAATTATTTTCATTTTTCATGAATAACTAGATTACAGAAATATCTAAAACCAATTACAGTGTTTTTAAATATTAAAGTCACGTGAGGAAAGTATCTAAGCGAACTTAAATTCCCAGAGAAGAAATTTGAAGCAAAATCGTGAAAACCTAGCTAGATTAAAGTATGATTCCACTTTTGAAAGGTATTTGTCCAGTGGTGGTAATCTGCCGGTTTTTACCGGTTCGAGTGAACCGGTAGTGGCAGCTGCTGGAGACTCCGCACAACCACCCGGCCATAATGCACGGCCTTCTGCGCATGCGAGCACGCTCACATTTGTGAACCAGTAGCGAAGGTAAGTGAATCCCACCACTGTATTTGTCCTATTGGAAAAGAGGTTGTTATGTACAACAACAGAGATCGAGAAACTAAAATAGGAGAATAGTATATGTGACAATGGAGAAATTGACTATATATTCACAACAAATGTCTAACCAAATTCAAGCAGCAATGGCTTCCTTATATTCAATATATTACACGGCTAGGCAACCTAAGACATTTAAAATGTGGGTTTGGAGAAAAGAAGTAGATTAAAAAAGAATTGAAAAATGATTTAAGTAGACATAAACAAAAACTGTAAAAGTTTACAACAAACTCTAGAGATCTAAGTAGCAATGACTGGTTGGGGAGAAATAAAAGGACAGAATGTAACTATTAAAGGCCTCTTTTTCATTTTTTTATTGTACTATCTCACTTTCATGAATCTCCACTTTTCTACAATGTTTATGCAATAATAAAACCAATCAAATATTTTTACAAGAAAAACAAAGATATTTTCCCTAATCAAGATTCATATTTGTGCTGAAATGTACATATATATTATTTCACTTTATATATGATACTTCTTTCATTGTTCTAAGAAATTTACATAAAATAAACAGAAGCATAAGTTAGCTTTCTGTACAAAGGTTTCTCAGCACAGATTTGTCAACGACAGATTGACTGATTTCATTTTCTGATCAGTTAGTATCTTTAGTAGACTGCAGGGATGCTGTGGACATAAAATATTTTGACTTTATAAAAGCATTTGACAATGCACTTAATGACATTCAAATTAGCAAGATAATTAAGTGAAGAAGTAGCATGTCTTTTTGGAGGATCTCAACTATACTCAGAACTTGGCAATGCTTCCCCAACAAGCTGGAAAAAGTATCAAATGAGATGCCACCAATACTCTTCAATATTTCAAAATTGAATTTTGAGCAGAAACAAATATAATTATAACCTCCATCTCTCGTACTGTTATCTAGTTCTGGGTATCATACTTTAGTAAAGATATGTATATTTAATCTTTAAAAAAGCAACTGAAAATATTCATGATAGCTCACTTTTCAAATACTGGAAAGGAAGTCACTAGGTCTCTGTTGTTCCGAAGTGTAGGATATGGAATCATAGTTGCATGTTATTGAAATACAGATTTTATTAATTAATTTCTAATGATGCTTCTAAGCTGCCCTACTTCCAACAGACCCTGTGCAATAAACATTAGAAGAGCACAATATGATTAAAACAAATAACATAGTAAAGTAATATTCTTATGAAAAACCAAAACCAAAATAAAAACCGGATCGATTTGGTAAAATGTGAGGTAAAACCCCAATAAGAATAGTTTCACAATGGAAGCAATTATTTTGAAATATGGTTGCTCTCCTTTGTTGGAGTGTTCAAGTACAAGTTGGATAGCCGTCTATTGGATGCTTTCATTTGGATTCCTGCATTGAGTAGGGATTAATTCAATGGTCTTAAGTAGCCTCTTATAGCCATGTGATTCTTTCATTGCACAGGAAGTAAGAGTTCTATGTATACATCCTTTGTACATGTGAGCCTTTGTTTCCCATATAAATAAAATGTGGTATTCTTATTCAAGCTCCATATATGTAAACTAGAGTATCAAGTGTTGCCAAATCAGAACAAAATGTCTGAAGATGAATGAACTAGAGGGATGTAGACAGAGATTTCTGCAGCCCTGCATTTTATTTTATTACCAATGTATTACCAACTTTCTCATGGGTGGAAGAAGACTAAGATATGGATTTTCTTTCCAGAGAGCTACTAATTCTCTTATCACTGCTTTTGATTCAAGTCATCACATATTAATAAAAATCAAGAAGAGAAACTGAAAAGAATCATTTTCAGTCTGCACTCTGCAATGGCTAATAAAACATAAGAGTACAATATCTGCATTAGCCTGATTAATTAAAATGATTAAGATTGTCCCTCATATGTTCCATATTTTAATTACTGTCAAATATTTGTATTTCACATATGTAAGATTGTTTTTGGTCATATGTTTCTAAAAGAACAAATCAGATCCCAAAAGGGAAAGCTTCTTGGTGGTTTGATTGGGAATTCTCTTGCTTAGAATTTTAATGTTGGGTAAATCATCTTGGATTGTTTTTTAAAAAGTCAGGGTAGAAATGTTAAAGAAATAAATCTGTCAGCACTGGTATGAGATATTCTTGTGGTCCAATGAATTTTAATGGAAAATCAGCAATTGGAAATATTCTCCATGCAAATCTTACCTAACAGCAAAAAATAAAGAATGCCAGACTGATTGGATTAAACATATATTTTTCTTTGGAAAGAATACCTATGCCAAAATACACATAAACTGGTATTACGGTAGTCTCTTGCAACACAAAATCAACATGAATATTATAGATGCAAAAACCATGAGTGGGCCGGCAATACCCTACATTTACCAGCTACTCATCATCCAAACTTTTGCATTCCGATATATGAATCCTGACATAGCTTCTGCTTATATTTGCATAAGAAAATGTATTTTATTGGCATTTCTCCATAGATATCATGAAAAAAAATCTTACCTTGATTACAAAGCTTTTGAGGTGAGGAAGTGTTTGACAGACTGCCCAATTTTAATAATAACATCTTCAGTTCTGTTATGAAGCTGCTACTCATAGCCAATTTCAGTTTATGATTCTCTGCAATATTTTGTTGAGGAGCTTATATCTAGGCAAATGTTATTTAAAGCACTGTATTGGTTGTTGCTCTATGAAAATCAATGAGGCAGATGGGAAGAAGAAATAGCGAGAAAGAGAACTGATATATAGTTTCGAAAAAATACATTTTGGTGAATTAACTGTGTCCTGCTGTCTCACTATAAGTAAACCAAAATGAAATCCTTTTGTAGTAGCTATGTCCTCTCTCTCTCTCTCTCCTTCCCCCTCTCCCTCCCTCTCTCCCTCTCTCTTTCTTTCCTTCTCTCTTAGCTATATTTTAATTATACTTCTTGTCCAAAAAGGCTTGCAGGACAGCTCATTTTGATAATTTAGAGAGATGGTTAAAGCCTCCCAACTGGGAGAAGCATTTGTTACTTTTAGCTAAAATAAAAGTTGTTGCTGAAAGCATACAGCTGATTGTTTCAATTGACAGAAAAATTCTATTGGGTTTTTATTTTAATTGGTTTATTACTATATAATTTTAGTTTTGATTGTGAAGCCCTAAGGGAGTCTTATGAGTTAGAAAGGATAGGGTAATAGAAATTCTTCCAAAATGGCATGAAAATGAAGCGCTTCAACAGAACTGTTATGCATATGCCCTATTTTCCTTTTGAAATCCATAAAACTTGCCTCCCTGTGCATGAATCGTGACTTTGTAATTCAAGGAACATAAAGAACAAAAATGCAATGTCTGTATAGAAGTAATTTCCACTTAATCAAACAAGACTTGCTTTCTAATCAGCAGGCATAGAATTGCAGTCACATGAAACAACTTATGCCAATTCTCATCATTATTTTTGCAGGTATGTAGCTGTGGGAAATTCAAATCTAATCCAAGAATGACTATTTAAGACATAATTCATGACCATAAAGCCAAAATGCTTCCAAGAGTTTCTATCTTAATAAAGGTTCCCTTATCTGAATTTGTCAATGATCTCCACAAGTTCAGCCAAAGGGTTCCCTGCTTTATTATTTTTCTTATGTCAAGTGAGAACACTTCCTGCATTCATATCTCCAGCTCCTTCCTCATTTCTTCAGTTCAGGGTTTCCCCACCCCCACCCCGCCTATGTTTTGCACCAAAATGACAACCTGAATGTCTTTATAGAAGCAATGCTAAGCATTTTTATTTCATCAAGAATTTAATTGTCAGGAAAAATACATCGTTTTTTTATATTGTGAACATACAGGTGTACAGTAAGCATAAATTATTTATTCTAAGGCAATGGCTGAAAGGCATAAATTTTACCTGAAGTTTTTAAAAAAAATCTTAGTAAAATACTGCTAAATATTTTCACTGTTAAATTCTTCTCTGCTTTCAGTTTTTTTCTCCTTTTTCTTTCCATCATGGTCCCTTTCTTTGCTAGTTCTATATTTGTTATCATATGTTATCATTCTGCTACATTGCAAATGACATGCAATGCACGGCTATGCAGTGAATGCTGACTAAGGATCGGCAGCCCTGAGATCTGAGTAACTACATTTATGCCACAACTCTTTAGCATCTCATTCACTAGAGGAAAGTGGCAGCAGAGTGCATTTACTCCAAAAAAAGAACTACCTGCTGATAATTTGGACAAATAAGAAATTTAAGAATAAAATTAGATAATGCAAACATCGGATGGCATTCAGTATCCAAATTAAATGGTTATTTGAATGAGTAATTATTTATCTTTACATATGCAACCACCTCCCAGAAGTCAAGGAAATAATAGTAGGGATTATCATATCACATCAACGGTAAAATATAGAAAGGCATCAATCATCCAAAACTGATAATTCAATCTCAAGGTCTAAAGATTGGCAGCCTACCTCAAGAACAAGAATAAGAAAGAGCAGAGAGAAATAAATTGTGCTATGTGACATTGCAGCTCTAGCAATAAGTGTTTGAACTAGAAAATCCAAATTATTGGTAGAGTAATTTATAACCTTCCAGCTACTATGTTAAGAATGGCATTGAGTAACATAAGGCTCAAGGCATTCCCTTCTTTAATCTGAAAACTATCCTAGCAGTACAAAGTAAGATGGTTGGATCCTGATCCCCAAATCTTATCTACCCGATTATTCCAAGTAATACAGTAAGTTGAAGGGGAATTGAATCCTTGTTCTTTCAGTCACAGTGCTTTCCATCACAGTGCTTTTGATCCCACTAATTTACTGACGGTTTCCTTATGCTTTAATTTCTAACCTGAATATCTGAGAACTTTTTAAGAATAGAAGACTTATTTACCAAGCATCTAAAATCAGGTGTACTGTATACCCAATGATACATTATATATAGCTGACTACTCCAAGCACATTAGTAATATTTCAGTAGATCCAGGATGCTATGTTTATTTAATTGTAATTATATTATATACTTATATAATTCATGGATAAAATGCTATGAATTCTATTTTCTCATTTATTTGTTGAACATCACTTATACACATATCCCATGTTTGAAATGATCAAACTAAAATCAGAATACAATGGATTGTGTCAAAATAATGAATGAAGGTAGGGAATGCTCAAATCTCAGATGAAAGGCTATTCCAAAGGGATGTGTGGCCGAGAAAGCATGCTTCTGAGCTCTCATTGGATAACAACATCTGGGGAGGGACCTGGCACTTTATAAAATACATGTTCTTCTGCCATTAATTGTAAGGCCCTTTGAGCTGTGGAGCTCACTATAGACACCTCTGTCTGTCTGTGTCCAATACTGCCAGCCGAGCAATCCATAGCTATGTTAGCTTTGCAGGATTTACCAAATTTGTGTTAGCAGATTTCACCAATGGGATTTTAGGAAATAGATATTGTTGGAAGAAATATCCATCTGCTTCCAAGCCGGGAGAAAGGCACTGGAAACAAAATGGAGGCTGGAGGCTGATTGGAAAGAGGGTTCATTTATTGATAAAACAGAATCACTAAGCACGTGTGATTCAGGGCAGCTAATCCCATGGAGTTGAGAGTGAGGGGTTTATATACCTTTTCTTGGGCTTTGCACTAGAGCTTCCTGTTGCTGTGCAAGAACATGAATTCTATTAGCTGTTGTCAGACTCCCATGGAACCATGTAAGAGTTATGTAGGGGTCATAGCTGGCTCTCTAGGCAAAATACAAATCCTAGGTGTTTGTCTGAGCTAGGTTTGGTTGAAGTTTGGCGAGTGATGCAATGTCCTTAAGAGATTGTGTGATGTAGTGAGCTCTGCTGCTAAATGGTAGTGGGTTAATCCTATTATGTCCTGAAGGGTCATGTCTTAATCCCATCATCCTGGAGTTTTGTTTTGTAGATAGGCTGGCCCAATCTTTCTCAATGGAGACAAAATGTCTGCTGGGGGGGCTGGAAGCCAGAGCTCTGAGTTTCTGTCTCCCTTAAGGTTTTTTATTTCTCTTTTAGGGGAAATATTTTATCCTGCCTTTTTTAATATTTCTCAAAATATTTCATTCTTCGGGGAGCGGGATGGCTTCCCACAATATGGAGGCAGTTATTCTTTCTTAGGATGAAAGCAACATTCTCACATACTGTACCATTCTTTCTTTTGATGAAGTCATTTTAGACCATGGATAAAAACTCCTGTTGTGCAATGGAAATACCGTATTTGCTAAGATCAGTGGCATCAGTAGAGGAGTGCTATTACACTGAAAACAGGCACCACCTTTGAAAGTATTTTTGCCAGTTACTCAGTTGTCGCGTTTTCTTTTTCTTCTCTCCCAGAAAAGCTTAGCAAAAAGATTCCCTGCTGCCTTCAATGACCTTTGGCACAAAGCAAACAGACTGTGTGCCTCAATGACTGTACTCTGACTGCTGGGGAGGGGAGGGGGAAGGCTATTAAAACAGTGAAGCCCTTAGTTTGCTGATCCTTGACAACTAAAAAATGCAGCCAGACTCTCTGGCATCACGGAAAAACCCAGAATTGCGGGGGCTACAATTTACATGTGAGTTTCAGTTAAAACAAAGGTCTTCTTAATTGCTTTAAAATCATCTGTGTTAAATATACACATACCCAGTATAAATAAATAAGTTCCTAACATTTTGCTCAGGCTATTTAATATACATTAAAAACAGTAAATATATTTAATAAATGTATTAAATATACAGTACATACAAACAGAGACATGCTTGTACTGACATCATAAAAATCAAATCAGAACTTTTCGTGAAATGGATGAAGCGTATCATAAAAAATAAAATGTTCATAAACTATGTGGTATGTTTTGGGAATATTCTTTAATTTAGCTAAGAAATATTGTGTTTAAAAACTGACCTTCCAAACATCCAGAATGAAAAGTAGTTTTAGCCTAGTTTAAAAATCATCAGTCCAGAACCAACCGTTTTCTTCCTAGAGAATAAAGAAAAGGAGGAGGAGGAAAATATTATAGGCACAAAGTCCTAGTAGTCTTTGATAACCAAAATATTAGGATTCTGGTGGCATCCTTTCCAGCTAAAGTTTCATTAAAAGGCATAAGCTTGCCGCTAGACAAGATGGGTGACTCCCAAATCAAATCAAATCAAATCAATAAACAAATAAGCATGCTTCTGTGAAAGCTACAGTTATGATGAGATGAGCTGTAGCTCACAAAATCTTCTACTTTTTTAAATAAAATCTGTTAGTTGGAGGAGGTGCTACAAAACTCCTTCAGAGTGAAGAACAAACAGATAGTAAAGAAAGAAGATGGACAATAGTAGCAAGAATTTAAAAAGTACTATGTACTTCTACCTCAGCAAAAAGCCTGAACCTGCAGGAATGAAATCAGGAAAGCTAAAACTCAGAATGAACTAGGACTTGCAACAGATGCCAAAAGCAACAAAAAGTTGTTGTTGGGGGAAGTATGAGAAGACTGGAAAAGAGCTGATGTGGTTCCAGTCTTCAAAACCAGACCAGTTTGACATCAATGGCCAGGAAAATCCTGGAAAAGATAAGAAGCAGATTTGTGAGCATCTAGAAATGAAAAAAAGCCATTACCAGTGTTGGCTTGTTAAAAGCAGATCATGCTAACAAATCATATTGCCTTCTTTAATAAAGTCACTAAATTAGTGGATCCGGGAAATACTTGGATAGAGTATACTTAGATTTCAGTAAGGCATCTGACAAAGTAGACCACAAGCTACTTTATAGTAATATAGAATAATGTGGGATAGCATCATTTCCAGATAGATTCACAGTTGACTGACCAATCACATTTGGCATGTAGTGGAACTAAATCTACATGGAGGAAAATATGCAGTGCGATATCTCAAGGTTCTGTTTTGGGGCCAACACTCTTCAACCTCTTCAATGCTCCTTGGGTAAAAACTGGCTAAAAAGAGATCTTGGAACTAAAGAGAAACTTCCTGACAGTGAGAACAATTAGCCAATGAAACAGCTTGCCTCCCAGAGGGGTGCACCTTCACTGGAGGTTTTCAAGAAAGGATTAAGACATTTGTATGGCATGATGTAAGGTGTTCTGCCATGGACAGAGGGTTGAACTAAAAGATCTTCAAGGTCCCTTCCAGCCCTATGATTCTATGATTCCACTTGGTTGCTGACTCACACACACTTTCCTTTATCATGCATATACAGCATGCTGTCATAGATACCAGGACATAACATTAAATGTTATAGAAGATTCTTATTTGTTTATTTATACAATGTCTCAATTGTCAAATCTACTCTAGACAACATACAAAGAGGAAAAGCAATTTAAAACAGGCATAAACATAGCTAACAATAAGAAAATAAAAAGCAACAACTGAAGGAAAATGAATACCCTTCCAGGCATTTCCTATCACTTGCTGTGTTTGTGTGTGTGTGTGTGTGTGTGTGTGTGTGTGTTTGAGGTAGGCAGTGTTACAAAAGTAGTTATTGAGACTTCAAAAAGAAGGAATATGTGCACTCTCTGATCTTCATGAGGCACAATTTTTCTGTAGTCTGTCCTCAAAATATCAGATATGCAGGAGACAAACTACTACACTGATCCTGGGTTAGGAAAACATTATTGTGCAGTGCTTATCACCAAACATTATACTCTTCAGGGAAATCAAGGAAGGCAAACAAAAGATTAGGAACTGGGATGATTAATTTTATTATTAATTAGGCTGTTGGTTTATTTATGTAACCAGTAATGTGCACAGCTTTGTAAAGGCATGTAAAAAGATGACTTGGTTACCCTAAGGCGCTAACAATCTGAATTCTATACATTCATAAAACCTAAATGGCTATTTATATCTATGAGGTAGGGAAGGGTTTTTTTTAACCTTCCCTGAACCAGGGGGATAAGAATCAGCAATGGCAAAAGTACCACTTAGAGCAAGGAAAACAGTTTTCAAATGTTAGGGGAGTTTGAGGGGATTGGACCCACTTATAAGCATAGCCATAAAGAGTTCTATTTTGGAATAAGCAAACCTATGCAGAGCAGAGAAAAAACATAAGACTAGGCCACATAAATTAATGGGAAGGAAGGAAGGAAGGAAGGAAGGAAGGAAGGAAGGAAGGAAGGAAGGAAGGAAGGAAGGAAGGAACTAAAACAGGTTTATGCTAACACTATTATGTGTTTCAATACTCTTTTAACCTTATAAATAATTTCATTTCTACTTCATCCATATACCATTTCATACATTACCTTTTGCTTTTTAAACTTCTCACTTTTATTCCTAATAATCTTGTCAAATCCATTTCACCAGGACTTTCTCAGTCTTTCCTTCATAGAATGGCTATTGTGGGAAAAATAGGAAGCAGAAGTATTATGTTCACTACCTTACGTTGTACAAACTAGAAAGCAGACTATAAATATAATAAATAAATAAAAATATTCATTCTTCCTTCCTTGGCTTAGAATTTAATCCCCTTCAATCTTCTCTAGTACCAACCCACCTCAATGTACTCCTTGTATACTTTTGTATTCAATACACATTCATTCAACCCATCCCTCCTGATTTTATCTCTTTGTTTTACCATACACACCACTTAAGAACTCCATTTCCATTGCATTCAACTTCCTTAATGTTTTGCATGACATAATAAAACACTCATTTCCATACTATAGTTATTTACTTATCCATAGCCATTGTGGCTATTTTTGATGGACATTTATTCTTTGCAACTAGCTACATATTAACTACTACCTTTGTACCAGCCCTTTTGCACATTTTAGAACTTCATCATCCATTTTCCATTACACAAATTCACACCCCTTCTCCTTGCTCTAGAGTTTTTGCCACATATGTATAACTTCAATCCATTGTCCATGTCAAACCAGCTATTGTTTGGTCTTTCATATATTTTTATTCAGATCAGTACTCTGCACTGCATCAAACTGCTTAGTTAACATTCACAGAGGTAAAGCATCACCTGCCTGCAAAGTGTACATACATTCATATCCCTAACCACCATACCTCTTCAAGCATTCTATCTACATTAATCCACAAATAAATAAAACTACAGATATAGACATATCCATTTCTGTTTTTTTTTATTTTCACACATATCTTGCCCCTTACATTATATTCTAAGCACATTTAGCCACTAATTTTATTCATCAATCTAGTCACTTGTTGACTTGAGCAGCTATATAAATCAAATTTAAAAATACAACAACTTTCCAGCAAGTTTATACAAAACATTTCATGATTCTAATCTGTTAAATTTATTACTTCCACTAAATGAAATTATATATAATAACTCATGCTCAAATACTTTTTGATGATTACTGAATTACAAAAATCTGATTTGTGCTTACCCTGCCCCACAAAATCCCATTCTAATTCCCAAATTTTGTTTGTTGTCATCTCTTGTACCCTAGAATATTAAACAAATTCCCAGATATGCCTGATCAATTAATTCCCCTGTAGGTTTATATTTATTCTTGCTGTATTTCCCTTTGTAGAAGGGAACAATAATGTCATTCTTATGAGGCACAGAAACTATTTTCATACATATTAATCATGTTGCACAGCTATTCCACTTTTTACTCTGTGTTTTAACATTTCTACAGTTACCATATATCTTCTACACTCCAGCTTTACTCCCCCCTTTAATATATCACTGTAATTCCCACAAAAACCTCTAAAATACTCCTTTTAGCATCCCTCATTTTAATTTTATCCCAAATGATTTCATCATTTTTATTTCTAATTCCATTCACTTTGCCGGAGATTTTATATTTAACTCTATTCAGCTATTTCCAAAGTTATTATTTCTATCAAAATCACTTTGCATTTTCTCTGCTTCATTAATCTCACATTGTACATTATGTTTCATAGCTTTAGCTGTACTTTCAATGCAACATTTCCTGCTAATGGGAAAGACAGTAGCAGTCACTTTTTGTCCAGAATGCCACAAGTACAGGTGAAACTCGAATAAGTAGAATATCGTGCAAAAGTTCATTTATTTCAGTAATGTAACTTAAAAGATTAAACTAATATATGAGATAGACTCATTACATCACAATCATGGGAAAGACTGCTGACCAGACAGTTGTGCAGAAAATCATCATTGACACCCTCCATAAGGAGGGAAAGCCTCAAAAGGTAATTTACAAAAGAAGTTGGATGTTCCCAAAGTGCTGTATCAAAGCACATTAATAGAAAGTTATGTGGAAGGGAAAAGTGTGGAAGAAAAAGGTGCACAAGCAGCAGTGATGACTGCAGCCTGGAGAGGATTGTCAGGAAAAGGCCATTCAAAAGTGTTGGGGACTTTCACAAAGAGTTGACTGAGACCGGAGTCAGTGCATCAAGAGCCACCACACACAGATGCTTGAAGTCCAGTGTGAAGTTTCCACAGTCTGTGTTGATTTGGGGAGCCATGTCATCTGCTGGTGTTGGTCCACTGTGCTTCATTAAGTCCAGGGTCAACGCAGCCGTCTACCAGGAGATTTTGGAGCACTTCATGCTTCCTTCCGCAGATGAGCTTTATGGGAATGCTGACTTCATTTTCCAGCAGGACTTGGCACCTGCCCACACTGACAAAAGCACCAAAACTTGGTTCAATGACCGTGGGATTACTGTGCTTGATTGGCCAGAAAGCTCACCTGACCTGAACCCCATAGAGAATCTATGGGGCATTGCCAAGAGAAAGATGAGAGACATGAGACCGAACAATGCAGAAGAGCTGAAGGCCGCTATTGAAGCATCCTGGTCTTCCATAACACCTCAACAGTGCCACAGGCTGATAGCTTCCATGCCACGCCGCATTGAGGCAGTAATTGCTGCAAAAGGGGCCCAAACCAAGTACTGAGTACATATGCATGCTTATACTTTTCAGAGGTCCAATATTGTTCTATGTACAATCCTTGTTTTATTGATTGCATGTAATATTCTAATTTTCTGAGATTGTGGACTTGGGGTTTTCATGAGCTGTAAGCCATAATCATCACAATTATGACAAATCATGGCTTGAACTATCTTGCTTTGCATGTAAAGAGTCTATTTCATATATTAGCTTCACCTTTTAAGTTACACTACTGAAATAAATGAACGTTTGCACAATATTCTAATTTTTCGAATTTCACCTGTACAATGAAAGCCAAATTTCATCCCAAACACTCACTTTATTCTATGCAAGCTGAGTTCTATAATCTACAGACTATTTGCAAGTCAACATCTACTGTTGCCTGCATCCGATCAACTAAGAAATATATGTTGTGTAGTGACACACATCCAGGATGCAAATTATATGCAAAACAAGTGGTCTGTAATTGAACCTCTCCCCACTTTCCCAAACACTAAGAAGTTTCTAGACACAATGATTGGTTAGAAGTGATTTCTACTAGAACAGTGTTTCTTAACCTTGGCAACTTTAGGTCCTGTGGACTTCCACTCCCAGAGTCCCCCATCCTGTCTGGGGGATTCTGGAAGTTGAAGTCCACAGGACTTAAAGTCATCAAGGTTGAGAAACACTGTACTAGAAGGAGAAATTAGTGGAAAGTAATGTTATTTTTGTGATATTTGGAATCATTCAATATATGATGTTTGCAAGTAACAGTTCTACTTTTTCATATCAGATTATCATACAGAAAAGATTCCTGCAGTCTATATGATTATAGCTTGTATCTCTCAGATCTCTCTCCCTTTCCCTCACCAAATTATTATGGTTGATCTGCCATCTAGGACTGTTTAGATTGAATTTGACTTTTTTTAAAAAATCTATCGAGTCCTTCCCAAAGACCAGGAGTAGGTAGATATTGTTGTTTGACGGTTTTAAATATATTATTGCAGGATGTTAAGTTCCAAGTAAAGCTGACTTTTGAATTCACTAATGCTGATTTTGTCTTTGTTTTCAATCTTTGTATATTTGCAACTTTTCTCCAGTAGCCCTAAAGTTGCTGACCCTGGTTGCTCAGCCAACAGTTCTGAGTTCTATAGCTATTTGTCAAAAGTTGTTCAGGAACTCCAACATCCTAGTGGGGACATTATTGGTCCAGGTGACGATCAATCCAGTATGGATTTCTGTAAATTACATCTCATCATATTGTTTATGGGTGACATGCTTTTTTGCTTGATAAGACCTGTCTGGTACATTTAAACCTCTGGCATAGTTCTCATCCTCCAGAAGCTCCACAATCACATCAAGATAGTGTCATTTATCATTATTATTCTTTTCACACTCAGAAACCTAGATTAGAACATCTGTAGAACAGGTGGATTTAGTAAAAGATTTCTATGTCTCTCCCACTAGAAAACGAAGCATCCTCATTCTGAACAATTCAATAACAATTTTCCTCAGAAAAGAAAAGAATTACTAGGAATGTATGGATGGACTCAAGTATTTATATCCCATTTCTCTTATAACCCACCATCTGACTTTAGACCAACTGATAGATAATGATGAATTTTTAACATACTCTGTGTTAATAGATAAATATCATCTATATCCAGATATAACCCAATGGCAATATTGTATTTACAGTTACAACATTTGTTAACAACATTGTTTGGACCAGCAGCATTTTCAATTTCTGAGACACCTGAGTACTTGTTCAACTCTTAAAAACTAAAAAACACTATTATTTGTTTTTTAAGATATTTGCCATAGCTGTAATATGCAGACACTAAGAAATAAATAGAATATTAGAGGTTCCCAGATTGCCTAAACAATGGTAAAACGGCTTAACTTCAGCACAGAAAACAGTAGACTATAAAATACTGTCTGACCATGCAATAAAAGCTGGAAATCTCATCTCCTACATCCATCTGAAGGTAGGCAGACACAGCCCAAGGTTTCACCACATGACTGAGCAGAATAGGAGCACACAGGATGAGCAGTGATTCTGGTATCCTGGCTCCAGATGAATTTATGATATTAAATTTTCATACCACCACCTGAACTGAATCCAGTAAAAATGCAGCTGGAGTAAACTACCAGAATTACATGCTCCACTGAGCAAGTTCCAGTAAGAAATCTGTCTGCAGCATTTTTATCTGATTGAAGTTTTTGAACTATCTACAAAAGCAATTTCAAGTAGACTAAATCATATGTGAAATTTTTTTGCCATCTGTTAACTTTTTGTTCCTGGTGATATCAGTGCTAGCGGATGAAATCTATGGGGAGAATACATAAGATATTTTATAGTATCCAAGGTCAAAAAGAAATTGAACATTGAATATTACACCATGTATATAGGACACGTGCCAAAGCATATGACATTGCTTGTGTATAAATTCCCACTTCGTCATTTAAAAAGTAAAAAACAAACCCTTTACCAAATGATAGCATAGGCAGAGAATTGAAGAACAAGATGTACATGTTTGTTTTCCCTATTTTAGCAGGAAAAATTTTTTATAGAGTTCACTTGGCTTAATTGTGGAACCGTGGTATACTCTTGAGAGGAGAGGGAGGGGAGGGAAAGGAATGGAAAGGAAAAGAAAAGAAAGGAAAAGGGGAACAGGGAGGAATGAACCTCCCTTCCTGACCAATGCCAACCCCATGTGCTCCCCTGACCTATGACACTCCACACGCATCCTCCTTGGCACATGCCACCACCACTCTTCATGCCTTCCCTACCAGCTTTCCATGAGGAAACTTAGTGAAAATGTCAACAAAGTCAGAAGTCACTCCTGGTTCACATTGTTTTGGGGTTTTTTTGCCACCTGCAGTCATTTTGTTTCTCTGTTTAGGTAAAGAAATATCTCTGAAATGATGACACAACACAGGTTGGGTTTCTAGTACGGATATATGTGTGCACATGTGTGTGTGGTATACATCAGCTTCCCTGCATGTTGTCTATTACTCTATTCCTAACATTCCATTATCCTTAGCCTGCAATTTCCTGAGGCTTCAATTCAAGATATTCAGTTCCAAGCAGAATATTGTCCGTATGACTGTTGTTTTAAGAAAGACACACCAAAATAAAGAAAACAAATAACAGAAACTAAATGAATTCACAGCAAAAATAATTGTTAAATGGCTATCAAAATATTTTGCTGAAAAGATGTTTTGCATTTCTCTTTAAACTAAATGTTATAAACTAGTATTTGCTATTTATCCCAAATAATTTTACAACTGTTTCCATGTTCTTTCTAAGATGGTGCATCCATTTCCAAATAAACTCTATTCCTTCTTAGAATACGATGAGGATACCGGTAATTTGTCTAATCAGGAAAATAATTTCTAATACAGTGGGATCCTCTCATTACTATCAGCATCTTTACTCCTCAGATCTTCAAGCAATTTTATTTGCCTTCCATTATACTTATGATTTATCAGGACCACCCTGTGAGCGGCTTTAGCAAAATAATTATCCTTTAAATTCTATTATTGCAATTAAATTCGAACTCAATTCTCCTAAGTCAAACTAAAACATCCATCCTTGGGAAGTATACTGCAAAATAGATTTGGTGATCCAAATAAGGAGTGAGGTGCGTGGGATAGAAACAGAGAGAATTGACTAACTAGTAGCTGGCTTTCATGATACAATAAGCCAAACCCAGCTGTTATTTTCTTACATCTCTAACTGCTTTTCCTGACTATAGAAGGCACAGTCAGCTTCCAGGAATCCATGTTACCCGCTGTAACATCTCGCAGCAGCTGAAACAGTGATGAGTCAGCAGGCTGGTTCTCACTGGCAGCTTGCTGATCCCTGGCAAGAACATCAGTCCAAGTCCCGCTGCCTCTCTTCGTCAGGTCAGTGATTTCTTGCTGGCACCAGCAAATAAATTGCTGGGTCTTGCTAGCCTTGGCACAGGAAAGCACCAAAAGGAACTGACAGTTGCATCCCAAGCGTGTCTTTTCCCCCTTCTTGTTTGTGGAAAAACAACCTTAAAAAAGAAAAATCAAAACTAAAAAGGTCAGTCAGTGAGCATACAAATAAAGGAACTCAGCATCAATAGGTGTGGAGTAGATATGGTATGTTTTTATTGGCCTTTGTGCTGGAAAACAACAATGGATTTCAAGATAGCCTGGGAACATGGCATTACATCATTAAAAGATGTGTTTATTTTATATAAAATGTAAAACTAAAATCTTGACTTGTATGCATTCATTTGATTTAAATTACAACTGGTGCAATGACTTGGACTGATCCTGCCAATATCCTTCTTTTACCATAGTACAACTGCATGAAAAGTTTAAAATATATTTTTTCTCAAATTTGGAGGGGAAAAAATCATTCATGGTTCCTGTTGAAATAGGCACATGAAACGTTGTGTTAAAAGAAACCATTTTGTTGCAAAGATGATCAAAATCTGGCATTCAAAATCTTCAGTATTTCTCTTTTACAACCAAGAGAACACCAGGCTAATACTGTAGACAAAGGGTCCCCAAACTTGGCAACTTTAAGACTTGTGGACTTCCACAAGTCTTAAAGTTGCAAGTTTGAAGACCCCTGCTGTATACAGATTTCTACTGTATGGCAAGGAGCAGTCTAAGAGAGCAAGCTAGAAAACAGCATGAAGCAAAGTGAACCAGACATTGATTGTCATGGTAATGAACCTAGCTACAATCCATCCAGCAACCATGCATAGTCCATTTACAAAAAACAATTTTAATTTTAAAATCTGATTATAAAGGAACCGTCTTTACTAGCTTGATCATTTATGTTCACTGTCTCCTAATGATACTGGGGAAAATTTTTTTTTGACATGTTGATCTAGTAATTTCAATCCTATTCACTTCAACAAACTCAGGTTGATCTTAGAAAATGTTTTAAACTAATTAAAACATAAGAACATTAAAAAGCAACGTACGCAATACACACAAATCAAGCTCTAAATGCTCATCAGAATATTTTTTTACTCCAAATTGAAAAAAGAAGATAACTGGAACTTGGGAACAGCCATCAAGAAACCTGCTCCTAGGTTTCCAACTTCATAATCTTTTAAGGAGGACTTCGAAGTGAGCATTCCTTCCTGGGTTAATCCAATCAAATAAACAGAATCTTTTTGGAGAGAATTAACTATGCTATGAAAGAGTGGGATAAAATCTTTCAACTACCGGTATGTAATTCTACCAGAGAAGTGTCTCATGAAATGAAAAGATGACATATTTATTCATCTGCCTTTTTGAATATTGATTTGTTCAATAATGTGCTATCAAGCTATCAAGAGTTTTGACTCTTGAGTCCACATAATTTTCCTTTATGGCAATCCGTCCCTAACTTGATCTTTCAGGTTTTCTAATGGTGTACCCATTGCCAATGTAACTGAGTCCATCCACTGCTGTCCTCTTCTATTTCCTTCCACCTTTCCTAGCATTACAGCCTTCTCCAGAGTGCTATGTCTTTGCATAATGTGTCTGAAGTATTATTGTTTGTGCTTCAACTGAGAACTCCGTTTTGAATAAACTTTGCTTGTTCAATGACCTATAGGTTTGTTTTCTTGGCTGTCCAGTGTATTCTGAAGAATCTTCTCAATATCAAAGTTCAACACCATTTATATTCTTCTTATTCTGTTTAAATAAGTCCAACTTTTGCTTTTCCATAGTCACAGAGAATACTACTGCTTGCACAGATCTAATCTTTGTAGATTGACACATCACAATGAATACTGCATCATTTCCAAGGCCATCATGGCTGATCTATCAAGTGCTACCTATTGACAAATGTTGTAAACTATTTGTTCCTTTACTGTTGATGATTGATCCTAAAAGGCAGAAGCTAGTTACCACTTCCATGTCTTCAATTCTAGTTGTTGTACCTGTTATTAGTTTGGTCTTCTTTACATTTTAGTTCTATTTTTCCTACTATGCTTCTTTACGTTTTTAATAGACCTTACAGATCCTTTGTATTTTTGGCTATTAAGTTCATTTTATCAGTATAGCATAGCTTATTTCTCAGGTTTTAAAACCACACCATCTCAGTTCATTTATTTATGTAATAGCTCATCCTGTGTATTTACTCAATATTAGCCTGAATGCATATGCATAGAGGATTTTATTCAGAAACAATTTCTGCTGCAATCAATAGGACCTACTCTCAGGTAAGTTATGTCCAAGATATATATATATATATATATATATATATATATATATATATATATATATATATATATATATATATATATATATATATATATATATATATACATTTATTTTCCACTCAATTTCTCTAAATTAGTCTATAGCGGCATTGTTACAATATCTCTTCTTAAGTTAGGGGAAATACAAAACCTCAATAGCAAGGTTTTTATAACTGAGCCGATGGAGAAGGACAGAATCATCTTGTGAGGTTTATTTAAACTATTTCTGCTTCTGTGTTTGGCTTTCTTTCTCCGCACATTTCTTTAAAAACAAAGCGTGTATATTCACAGTCTGCCTCCTCAGCAGAAGAGGTGGCCTCATCTTGGGATCTCAAGTGTCTTTTTTCAGACTGGGAAATGAGAAAAACATACATGGGTTGGAATGAGCCAGGAAAAGCCTATCTGTCCCCTGGCTTTTGGAAATGCCCGTGTATAGTTACAGTTTAATCTTGGAAATGTCAGACAGCTGTTCCTGGTTGCTAGGAAACCAGAGCACATTATGCAGATGTCAGAGACCTCAAATGTCTGCCGGAAATTGCAGCCTGCCTTGTGTAAGGAAAGATGCACATTTCCCTGTCTGGGGAGCTCAGCAGGAACCCATCACTCCCCTCCCCACCCGCAACCCCCCATTCATCCACCCCACATACATGCCATTACCCCAATCTCCAGGTTGAAGGGGGAGATGGCTGCTCTGCCAGACAACGCCCGTACATTCTGGAAAATAAAAGTGCACACAAAAGAATTCAAAACAGAAGAGGTTTTCTTAGCTTAAGAGGGGTGGGGAAGAGTGGGAGGGAAGAACTTAAAAGGAAAAAATCTCTCCAGTTGGTAGCTACAAATATAAATTGGAGATATAAATATATTTTGGCGTGTAGTAGTTAACCTGTAATATGAAAGCAAAAGCGACAGTGGATGGTATATGTATTGAATTTTAAAATGGCCCATTTCTACATTTTGTTGTATTTAATAAGCTTAAATAATGAGAGGGGAAAAAACGAACTTGTTGAAAAGGCAGGTGGAATTTTTTTTTTACACTTTATTAATAACATCAACAAAAGATACAGGTTTAAATGCAACATTTTTTGCATAATAATATCCTGGATCTGAATGAAATTTCACCATGCAATATTGTTCAGATACCACAGACACTTGACAATTTAACAAAAGTGCATGCTGATAATTGTCACCTGAATAATTTCTGAGGAAACTTGTATTATTGCTAAACCTCTAAATCTTCCCTCTAAGAATAAAGCTTTACAAGTACATGGAAAATAAAAGCCAGGGCGCTCCATACACAGAGACTCTATCACCCTGGCAAATCAATTTTAGATGGATGTTTTACATTTTTTTCTCTTTGGTGGGTTAATGAGGGACAGACCCAGAATGAGATCTTTCCCTATAGATGCCCTATTCTGGTCAAACATGCTGTCCTAGAAATCTTAAGGCTGCACCCTCCTGCCATTTTGCAACCAAAACTCATCACTTCAGTACTATTTTTGAAGATAAACAATACATGGGGTTTTTTTTTGCAATTCTTCTGAATGTGCATTTATTTTTTTGAGTTAGAACCAATTTTGTTGTATTTAAGTACAATGACAATAAAGATTATACTTATAGAACTACTAGTAGGACTACAATTCTTTAATTCCATTATTATTTATTTATAGTCTTCTGCTTTTTATTCTTTCCAACCCTACAGAATGTTGAAATTCTGTAAGGGATTTCATGATTTGACTGTACCTGCTTGTATAGCTGTACAAGCTTAAGACAGATGGCTAAAAACTAGAGAAAAAAAACCAACCAAGGTGTTTTTTTGGTGGTGGGGGGAGGGAGAGGGAAAGAAAAGACTGAGTTTGAAAACGGGCTAGTGCAGTCCAGGAATTAAGGAAAAAAGAAAAAAAATCTCCATTACATCCCTATGGGAGATGCAATTCAGCAGTTCAAAATTTTGCAGACTATTCCATTCTATGCCCCCTTCCTCCCCTCCCCCAGTTACATGAATCAGAACAGAGCTACTTTGAAAGCTCTGCATGTTTTCCCTACCTTGTTCTCATCTGATGATAGCCACTCCAAGACTTTGGAGCAACATGGAATATATTTGTTGGTAAGTACATAAATGCATTGTGCTTGTGTACCACTCAAGCTTAGAGAGATGACAGGAAGATACACCATTATTTCAGTAGAATTGCTACAATATCTTCTAAAAGTACCATAAATAAGATAAATGAGCATATGCGATTAATCCAGGCAAGGAGGAGAAATAACATGGTAAAAAAAATGTAAAATGCCATAAAAATGGCAGATACAATTCCTTCCTGCCCCCTCCAACATCTCCAGAAACACTTCCAGAGAACATAAATCAATGACAACCAAGTATCACCCATGCACAAAAGGAGCAAATGAACTCAGACTCAGAGATACATTCTCAGCAGAGATATATTCCTGCATCATTAACACACAATATATCAAACAATATCACACTGTCCCCATTCATCAGCTCTAAAGAGCACAGGCAATAAAAACCATACTATTACTAGTCTCCAGCTATCCTTTCAGGTAGGAGTTCAAATTCCCTGTACATGGAAAGGAAAGGAAGTGAACAAAAATACAGCACTAATATACTGCACTATAGCTATTGTTGAGTTAGAAAACACACACACAGCCCTTCTGGGACCAAGACTCAAGATTCACGTGGGGAGGAAAACAGGGTTTTTTCCCCCTAAGCAAGGAATAGGAAGGAGTAGAGCATACAACAAGTGATTCACAGACACATTTGGCAATTGTCTTCTACATTAGACATAAGATTGAAAAGCAGGAGATTGAAAGATAAGCTCCGTTAGGAGAAAGAGGAATAAGAGTACGAAGGGAGAACTGTAACAATGGCAAAAGGGGACAAGTTCTGTAACTTGAAACTTATGCTGCAAATACTATAGAGCAGTTACCTAACCACTAAACCATAGAATAACATCCAGAATCCACAATCTAAAGTTTAAAACTTTACAATGTGGAAAGGAACACCCTTTATGTAATCTCAAAAGATTACAATAATCCACTCACACCAAATTAGTGGCCAAGAAGAATATGATAATAGTGCTAGGAGATAATGATTTTAGCATTAGTCACTTGGTGATTCTTGGCTAATTAGGCCCAAATAGAGAGGCAGATTTGCTGACCCATCTAGTCTCACAAGGGCAATGTAATATGTCCAAACAAGATCAGGACTCAGCAGGTGTTTAATGAGGTACAAAAATGTTGTATGCAAAAGGAAGAGTTTATCATACCCTGCTTTCTTTACTTTCTTTAGTTTTAATTAAAAAATCTGAAGTTCTAGAAACATTTTATCAGACTAACAAATTTTATCAAAAGTATCACCTACATAGTTCCCTTGCATTTTACCAAATCGTATAGTCAACTACTGGATACACAGGAAAAGGCATTCTCTCAAGTAGTTTCCAAGCTATGATACTTTCTAATGAGATATGTTTGGCTTGCACTATTCCCTATTTAGGAAGACAAAACCATAACAGGGTACTTTAATTATTGCTTTTAATTATGATTTTAATTGTATTCATTTTGTATTGTTCATCCTATAATTTCTGTTTTTGTTATGCTACCTTGAGTATTAGAATAAACAGAAAAGTAGAGTATAAATTCAATAATGGAATTTTAAAAGGAACATGGCTTGAAAATATTTAGAGCCCCCATTTCCAAAAAAATATGAAGCAGCTAAGAAATATACAGGCTATATAGATTACAAATACAATAAAATATTTTCAAATATAATATTTGATCAATCTTGTGAATAATGAGCTTAAATATGGCCCAGTGGTTCCGAACCTTTTTTTGGCCATGCCCCACCTAAGCATCTTTAAAAACATGATGCCTCCCATGTGACATATAATTCTTACTTTACTCAAAAAATGAACTCTACTCACATGGAGGAAGCCTAAAAGGCCATTAACTTGGTTTAAACAAGGTTCAAATTGCCCCCATTAAAAATCAAATTGCCACCAAGTGGGGCATGGGCCCCATCTTGGGAACCACTGGTATAGTCCAACAATTGTTATGACAATGCAGATTTAAAACACATCCCTGATGTTTCCCTACCTACAGTATGCTCCTTCTGAAAGTATGGATTTTATTTCCCAGAATTCTCAGCCATAGCCTTGATGCTTAGGGAATTCTGAGAATTTAAATATGATCATATATGAAAACTGATTGATTTTACTCACTCTAGTTCACAAGAAAAGTAAAAACAATAAAATATAATAATAAAAGAAGCAAAGAAAGTGAGAATCCACATTGTGAAGACCACTTTAATGGTTACATTATGAAGTGCCATCAAGTGTTTTCAGCTTCTAGTAACCACATAGGATTTTCTTCATTATAACCCATTGCCATTATAACTGAGTCCACCCACCTTGCTTCTGGTCATCCTCTTTTCTTTCCTTCCACCTTTTTCCAGCATTAAAACATTCCCTTAGAGTTAGGTTTTCCCTAACATGTTCGTAGGATAATTTGAGCCTGATTCCTTAAGTGAGAACTCTGGATTGATTTGTTTGTTATAAGTTTGTTACAATCCATAGCTATGGGATATAGTTCTTTTAAAAATTCTCTAGGGGTTTTATGCTTCCTTTAGTTACGGTACACGTCAAATAATAATAGCCAGCACTTTCCGTTGTGCCTAGAAACCGTCCAATTCAGATGATAATAACAAACTCTCAATAACAAAATTTGGGGGGGGGGGGGAGAAACCCCACCCAATGGAACGTGCCGGCAGATGCATCTCTTATGATGGACACACTCTCCTAAATTTGTTTCCCAAATGTGTATTCATACCCACTTGTCTTGACTCCGTTACCCGGGAATCCCAAATTTCTAGGAAACGGCTCATTTTGCACCCCCTTTATAATACAAGAGTTAAAATCACAGCGGTTTCTCCCGCTGCCCCCGCCCGCTGCCCAAAGCTACAAACTGGCTCGCCGGGCCCTTTGCCAAAGCCGTCGTCATCGGGGAAGCGGGAGAGCGAGAGAGTGTGTGTGTGAATAAATGGGCCAGGTAAAAAGAGCGCTGCGGTTGCCATGGTGACGAGAGCGAGGGAGCAGAGTGATCGATAGGCCTGCGTCGCCTCATCTGGCTGCCGTCCACGTGCTGCTACGGAGCGGGGAGCAGGGGAAGCGGCGGGGGGAGGGAGCGAAGGGTAATGAAAAGCGCGAGCCGGGCAGACGAGGCCTGAGATTTGATATGCAGCCGCCCCGGCCGCTGCCGCTCAATCAATACACCTTGTCGGCTAGCTAGCGGGTAATTGTCTAGCTCCAATTTTTGCTCAAGCAAAACAGAGAACTATTATCTCCCTAAATCCTCCGAGTCACACCCTTCCCTCCGTGCTTTAGGTTTCTAGTGGGTTCATTCACCTGCTAGGTTTGCTTCTCTGGACATCCTGCAGCTCTTTCCAGCCAGATTGGGTTCCCCAAATAAGAGAGCTCCCCCCCCCACACTCTTGGGGACTGCATATCCTTCAACATGGCAGCCCCAAGAGTGAGGGAAGGTGGAAAGCAGCAGTGGAATTAAAGGGAGCCCAAAATGGGTGGTGTGCCATTTATTTTCTCTCTCTTCCTTCTGTTATATTCATTCTAGCTTTTTGTTGCAAATCAAAGTGAAGTCTAAAACTGAATACTGACAAAGATTGCAAAACATAAGAATTGCCTTTTTAGAATAAAGCACATCAGTTTATTTCACATTTTGATAGGTAACTGCTGAGGTGAGGGAAGAATCTATTTCAAGCTAATAGGTGGGTGTGAAATAGTTTTAATTACAATAAAGTATCATTTGTTTGTAACACACACAGAGAGAGAGAGAGAGAGAGAGAGAGAGAGAGAGAGAGAGAGAGAGAGAGAGAGAGAGAGAGAGAGAGCGAGCCTAGGAATTCTTTCATCCTGAGGACAATGTTGCAGATGGAACAAAATAATTCGCATTGTGCAATATACTGTGATGCAGCAAAGCAACATCATGTGATTAATGGACTCTATTAATCAGGAGAGACACAGTTTCTACCAACGCAGTAAAAACCTGGAAGAAATATTAGGTAGCAATTCACTGTCTAGTAAATGGATCAGCTCCTCGAATACAGGTGAATTTTTATATTGCACTCAGTTGACATTCCCAGAA
Organism: Thamnophis sirtalis; assembly: GCF_051295495.1. Classification (NCBI taxonomy): domain Eukaryota; kingdom Metazoa; phylum Chordata; class Lepidosauria; order Squamata; family Natricidae; genus Thamnophis; species Thamnophis sirtalis. The sequence goes on from NW_028261381.1 coordinate 128,342,932, forward strand.
TGAAGGTTATTTGAGATACAGATGGCCATTTCTAAAATAAGTGAGTGTCACAATAATTTTAATGGCCGGAGTGATAAAATAGTTTTGCAGGCAAATTGTAGTAATTAATCCCATTGCAGTGGCAAATTCAAGTACTTGAGAAAGTTCTTAGCAGTACAGTATCTGCCACTGTATGCATTTATTGAAACAGAGAATTCCAGTATAGGAAAGAAATACATACTCATTCAGCATCAATGCCTTAACCAAAATTCCCAAAGGGGAACAGGAATGGTAGGAAATAATCTAGAAATTCACATCCAGAGAACCCTCCAAGGATATGGTTACCACATATAAATTTTTTTGAATGGTGCAGTAGGTGGAAAATGAGAAAAAGAACACCCGTTTCCAAACAAGGAGTCATTAATCTGTCACAGCAGAAAAAGAACAATTTTGGAATGCCCTACAAACCTAAACGATGGTAATAGTAATAGCAGTACTTTTCATGCGCGTTGAGTTTTCCAAATTTTTACATTTATTTGTTTCTATTTTTCTCAAAAGCAATTTGAAGGTATTCTGTACTAAGAGCAATAAAGTAAGAACATGTTGGTAAATGTATCAGATGGGATTTTGATTTTTATGTGAGATGTGAGAATGCCAGGTCTATCTCCTACTTGTATAGAATTTGCACATAAGTGTACATGCCCTTTTATATTTTTCATTTGATACTAATCTTTTCATATTTCCTGCAGTTTAATGTGGGGAGATATTCCTAAGTTTTTTAAAAGGAATTCTTTTCTGTAAAAGTTGTTGGAGTTTAGAATTCATATCTCACTAACAGTTTTTCATCACTACCTTGTTTTTTTAACCTATTACCTCTTTTTTTTCTCCCTCTAGTTTTGTTATGTTGCGTGCAGAAATTTGCAGCTTAAGGCTACTTTAGAAGCCATCTATAGATGTTAATCCTTGCATCATAAACTTTCTATATCCTCAGCAGTATGTACTTAGAGGATTAGAATAACAATGGGCGATAATATTAAAGTGCTCTGGTTTACAAAACTGGAACACAACATATCTTGAAGGATAATCTTCTCCATCCATATTCTTTTCACCTTCAACAGGTAATGTAGTCCAGCCCTATTTCACACTTCAATCTCTTCTGCCTTCTGTCTCAGCTGCTCAGTTATTTGCATTCAGCTCCCTCAGCTAAATCCTTCCCTTTCTTTTCTCTACCCCCATATTCCTCCTCATTTAATTAAATAGCTCTACGTTCTATTTGAATTTCTGTAGGTAATTTCTATTTTATTTTAAACAACATATCTTATTATTCTAGCCTTTGGCTAATTCTCTGCCAGAGGGCTTTTTCTCACTGGTATTTAGCTATGGCATAAACATGTCCAGCATTTTTTTTTTTTTTGCTATAATGTCCTCCTGATGTGCCTTTATTAAAAGCTAAACCTATACCTAAGGCAGTTAAAAGTCATGTCCATTGTCTTGTGTTAAAATAGTGTTTCACACAGACATGGGTATAATTTATCACAAATAAATTATTTGTGATAAATGTCACAGGTACATGAACCATACAGTGTATGAGAAGCTCAACACCTAGAGGCTAGTGGCCATTTTAAGCTGGTATAGGCTCACCAAATCTCCTCTAATTTCTGTGCACTGTCTTCCAGAATTATTCTATTTTGGGTAATAAAAGTTCTTTCAAACCAGGCATTGTCATAGCGTCTACCAGGTCCCCAGGCCAATCTCAAGACTTGAGAGACCTAGCTCAATGTGATCAGAAATTGCCAAACAGTAGTAAATAGAAATTGCTGTTATGTATGTGTGTGCACGCACATGTGCAAATACACATACACTGGCACTCATGTGCATGCAGCAAATGTATGCCAATATAGTTTTTTCCAGTTCAAGCCTTCTAATTCAGTTATGAGAAAGAAAACTTAATATTTTAGAACTGTTGTTTTCCCCCACATTTATATTTCAAGTTTTTTTTGCTGTTGTAAATATAACATTAAGCTGGTGAGACTTTCCTAACTGCTGGGTCTCAAATATCTATTGCTATAGTTCCCAACAATCCCTACTATTGGGATTATGCTTACTGGGCTTTAGAGTGTTGTATTTCAGAGAGAAAGATTCCCAATACTGGAAGGGCATAGTTTTCTTGCTTATATTTTAAGATAAAGACCGTTGTTGACATGTATTATTTGGATACTGTGTGTTGGTTTTGTTTTCTTTCCAACACAATGGAACATTGCAACAAAGTTATATAAAGGATTTTGCCCCCTAACAATCTGTCTTCCAAAGCCAGAATGGAATGACACCAAATTTGGTGTAGTGCAGGGGTGGGTTCCTGCCAGTTCTAACCTCTTCTATAGAAGAGATTCCACAAATCTACAGTGCCATTTAGAACCGGTTCCAGCTTCCTGCACCCCCACCCCCGCCCATCCGCACATCATCAAGATGAAGAGCAAGAGGAGGAATTCTTGGAGTTGAAGTCCACAAGTCTTAAAGCTGTCAAATTTGAACACCCCTGTTTTTTTTCTAAAGGGTTAGGGGTACAAAGGTGTTGTAACTTGACAGCTTTAAGACTTGCGTGCTTCAAATGCCAGAGTTTCTGAGCCAACATTTTTGTTGCTAAGAAAGAGCGTTGTTAAGTGAGTTTCACCACATTTTACAAGCTGGCCACGCCCACCCAATCACATGGCTGGCAAGCCACTCCCACCCGGTCACATGGCCAGCAAGCCACTCCCACCAGTCACATGGCCAGCAAGCCACTCCCACAAAGCAGGCCACACCTACAGAAGAGGTTCTAAAAAAATTTGAAACCCACCACTAGTGTGGTGCAAGAAGCCTGCAAATGAAAAGTGGAGGTAAAAAAAAAGGACTGCATCCAGTGGAAACTGTAGAGAAAAGGCACTGCACCATGTTTCACTCCTTTATTTTTGTTCTATTTATTTTTATTTTTTGTTAATGCCATTTTGTTTGATTAGAGGAATTTTATTATTGCTATTTATCATTTCCATTTATACCAGTCTTAATGTTTTTGGTATATTGTACAAGCCACTGAGAGGCCCTAGATTGTGGTGTGGTGCAACTTTAATAAATACTTAAATTTCAGAATTGATTCTGTGATACATCCTTGTGAGAGAGGGAATTCAGCTAAAGTGTGGAATTGTTCTGCCTCAAATGTCTCTTAGATGAAACATTACTCCAGATTTTCCCCATGTATAATAATGGCTGTGACCAATTCTCATCAAAGCTCAGCCTAAATGCAACTAGATCCAAAGTGACTCCAGAATACTCGCTATATGCCAGCTATTCTGGGATCCTCTTATTAAAATGTGATCACTGAAGATCAATCTCTGCCTATACCTGATAAGCTACAAACTCTTTTAACCTTGCCATTCATTACTTTCTTACAAACTCTCCAATATTTCACTCTTCACCTTGCTCCACAGCTAATATATATTTGTCTTGTCACAATCTTCATTTGCATGTTTACAGTATCATGAATCAATCCTACAACTCTACTAGGTATAGTAGAGGATAAGTTGTGGAGGATAAGAAACTATGAGTTAATTCTGTTTAGTTAGTGAGATTTCAAATTTCATATCCATGGTCTCATGAGGTCAAATCCTGTCAACTGCTCTGTTCTATGTATTCCACCCCATGGTCTCCAATGCAGCACAAATAAACGTACAGATCAGTAGTGGGATTCATTTTTTTTTACTACCCGTTATGTGGGCATGGCTTTGTGGGCGTGGCCTGGCTTCATGGGTGTGGCTTTGTGGGTGTGGCAGGGAAGGATACTGCAAAATCCCCATTCCCTCCCCACTCCTGGGGGAAGGTTACTGCATTCCTTCCCCACCCCACTAACCTGCTTTCCAGCTCCATTCTCCTGTTCAGGGCAACAAAAGAAGATCAGCTGGGAGGCAATGGGGCGGGGCCAGCCTATTTGCCAGTTCTCTGAACTCCTCAAAATTTCCCATTATCAGTTCTGCAGAACCTGTCAGAATTGGCTGAATACCATCTCTGACACAGATACAACATGCGAGTACAGCAGAAATAAACACACAAAGAACACATATATGCCTACTCTGATTAGACCCCAACACAGAAACATAATATGTATATGCATATCCTGAGTAGTGCTTGGGAAGGAAGTGTTCACAAACACACGAAGGTGCGATCCATTATTTCCCTTCATAGAAGAAAATAAAGATACTCTCTGTTTCCTCTGCTGGAAATATGTTAGAAATAATTCCTGAACTCTCACATAAATGAACCAGTTTGGCCTAGTGATTTAGGTTACCCGACTAGAAACCAGGGGACTGCATTCTAGTCCCGCGTTAGTCATAAAAGCCAGTTGGGTGACTTTGGGTCAGTCAATCATTCTGAACTCAACCCACTTCACAGGGTTGCTGTTGTGGGAAAATGGGAGGAAAGAATACTAAGTATGTTTGCCTATATAAAAAATTAATAAAGGCGGGATAAATAAATATATTTTAAAAATGCACATATTAGGACTACCAGGTCTGGGTTTCAAATTCCCAGAGGAGCACTAGATGGCAGTGAAGATTTAGTTTTCTGCATCTCTTTCCTGCTACCTACAGATGAAACTCAAAAAATTAGAATATCGTGCAAAAGTTCATTTATTTCAGTAATGCAACTTAAAAGGTGAAACTAATATATGAGATAGACTCATTACATGCAAAGCAAGATAGTTCAAGCCGTGATTTGTCATAATTGTGATGATTATGGCTTACAGCTCATGAAAACCCCAAATCCACAATCTCAGAAAATTAGAATATTGTGAAAAGGTGCAATATTCTAGGCTCAAAGTGTCTCACTCTAATCAGCTAATTAAGCCATAACACCTGCAAAGGGTTCCTGAGCCTTTAAATAGTCTCTCAGTCTGGTTCAGTAGGAATCACAATCATGGGAAAGACTGCTGACCTGACAGTTGTGCAGAAAACCATCATTGACACTCTCTATAAGGAGGGAAAGCCTCAAAAGGTAATTGCAAAAGAAGTTGGATGTTCCCAAAGTGCTGTATCAAAGCACATTAATAGAAAGTTATGTGGAAGGGAAAAGTGTGGAAGAAAAAGGTGCACAAGCAGCAGTGATGACCGCAGCCTGGAGAGGATTGTCAGGAAAAGGCCATTCAAAAGTGTTGGGGACTTTCACAAGGAGTGGACTGAGGCTGGAGTCAGTGCATCAAGAGCCACCACACACAGACGGATCCTGGACATGGGCTTCAAATGTCGTCTTCCTCTTGCCAAGCTGCTCCTGAACAACAAACAACGTCAGAAGCGTCTTACCTGGGCTAAAGAAAAACAGACCTGGTCTATTGCTCAGTGGTCCAAAGTCCTCTTTTCTAATGAGAGCAATTTTTGCATCTCATTTGAAAACCAAAGACCCAGAGTATGGAGGAAGAATGGAGAGGCACACACTGCAAGATGCTTGAAGTCCAGTGTGAAGTTTCCACAGTCTGTGTTGATTTGGGGAGCCATGTCATCTGCTGGTGTTGGTCCACTGTGCTTCATTAAGTCCAGGGTCAACGCAGCCGTCTACCAGGAGATTTTGGAGCACTTCATGCTTCCTTCCGCAGATGAGCTTTATGGGGATGCTGACTTCATTTTCCAGCAGGACTTGGCACCTGCCCACACTGCCAAAAGCACCAAAACCTGGTTCAATGACCGTGGGATTACTGTGCTTGATTGGCCAGAAAACTCACCTGACCTGAACCCCATAGAGAATCTATGGGGCATTGCCAAGAGAAAGATGAGAGACATGAGACCGAACAATGCAGAAGAGCTGAAGGCCGCTATTGAAGCATCCTGGTCTTCCATAACACCTCAACAGTGCCACAGGCTGATAGCTTCCATGCCACACCGCATTGAGGCAGTAATTGCTGCAAAAGGGGCCCAAACCAAGTACTGAGTACATATGCATGCTTATACTTTTCAGAGGTCCGATATTGTTCTATGTACAATCCTTGCTTTACTGATTGCATGTAATATTCTAATTTTCTGAGATTGTGGATTTGGGGTTTTCATGAGCTGTAAGCCATAATCATCACAATTATGACAAATCATGGCTTGAACTATCTTGCTTTGCATGTAATGAGTCTATCTCATATATTAGTTTCACCTTTTAGGTTGCATTACTGAAATAAATGAACTTTTGCACGATATTCTAATTTTTCGAGTTTGACTAGTAGTTGTCATCCTAATTTTTACAATCTGGATCTGGGTGTCTTTTTGCATGGAACTATATAATTCTTTCCTTTTGAAATGCCCTTCAAAATTGTTTGAATGGGAAATATTGCAAAATTATTTTTGGCTAATAGAAATAGTTGTTTAAGATTTTGGAACTGGAGTAGTTGCTCAGTGGAGCTTTGGAACTAGCACTGTTTGCCCATCCCTTGTGCTTATTGCTAACTAATCTATAGTGAAAACAAATAAAGAGATGATATTAAAGACCATTTGTATTTTCCATCCAACCACATTTCCTCTTCCAAAGTAAACTCTCTGAATAGTGCTTAAATAGTCCAATGTTTGGGAAATAGAGAACATGAAATTTTATATATATATTACAGGAAGGAAACAAAGAACCTTAAGATACCTTATATTGTATGTTTCAAAAATGACATAGAGAAATTCTTCAAATATCATAAACAACATCTCAGCTGTTAATGATAGCCTCCCCCCCTCTTTTTTTTGGGGGGGGAAGACTTCTGTACAAACCTGAAGAAAAGGTTTCATTACTTTAAGGAATACAATTAGTAATGTTAATCTGAGTAATGATGCAGCAATAATTTTATTTCAGGCTTCTGAAGAAGTCTGAAAAAAATGGCATGCTGAAATGAATAGCAGGAAACTGCTGCACTTATGCAGCATTTTTTCTGAATCATTTTTGAGAAACAGTATCTTTGCTTGAAGTGCCCTGAAATGTGTATTTGTGAAAGATACTGAAATAGCAGAGATAAATCATCTATACTATCTGCTCTAAGAGTCTGTAATGGGACAGGTAGATTTTTCTACCTGTCCCATATTATTATTATTATTATTATTATTATTATTATTATTATTATTATTATTATTATTATTATTATTATCATCACTACTTCCACCCTACAGTCACAATTCCTCATGGTTTCAGCAATCCCCAGGAACTAACAAAAGCTTTTTGAATTAAAAGTGCCTCCATAGATGCTTGAGGGTTGTCATAATGGACAGAAGGAAGTTTGACAGCTGAGCTATGGTGGAAATAGCGCATAAACATTAAAAACATGATCAGATGTCTCTGTTTCAAGTGCTTTGTCATCTATTTCCTTCCTGCCTGTTTCTTTGATTTCATTACCAAAAGGTTTCACATCCCTGTTTCTTTCTACAACCTTTCATTCTATCTCTGCCTTTAAAAAATCTATTTTATACATTACTGGCAAATTCCTGTCACCATCAAAACCCTAAACCTACTTTTTTTTCTTAAGACTAGCAATTTCTGTGTGAAAATAAAGAAGCTATGAGATACTTTTGGTCACAAGGAACCAAATGGTCTCATTCTACAGGATCGCTTTTTTAAAAAGACTTTCTACTTAACCCAGGTAAAGGGAAGAGAAACCATTCCAAATCAGATACTGAATGTCACTAAAGCAGAAGAGATTATATAAGTAGGTATGAAAAAAGAAGAATCTTTCAATAGGAAATTTGATAAAATAAACCCAATTGGAAATAGTAAAATGGAAATCAAACTAGTCAAGCTTCCATTCCTCAAGCTAGTGCCTTTCAGATAGGTTAGACTACAAAATCCATCAATGCTAATCAATAAATCAAAGTAGGTTTTAGAACTGGGAAAAAAACCTCCCTTCAGAAAATGATTAGTGCTCAAGAGAAAAGCACTTATCTGTTATCTTGGTTCAATGGTGCATTACTCCCCCAAAAGTATGTTTACAAAAACAAGCATATGGCACCTATCTTTTCCACTGCTAGGCAGAATCAACCACTTGGATAAAATAACCAGCTGCCTAATATCATTGTTAGAAATACAGCAGATGTATTTCCCAGCAGGCACCTGACTAGACATTATATATTTGCATTGCACTTAGCAACCTTAGCTAATGCTATGTGAATCTTTGAAGTTGGAAATCCAAAGGGGGAAAAATCACTTTGAAGCAAATCTGGAAAGTGAAGAGAAACCCTAGTTTGCTATAATGGAGTAAATGGGAATGGGGTGGAGTAAATAATGGAGAAAAATAGCATGCTTCACAAAGCACTTTGCTATAGGGAGACTTTGCATCTCTGCAAAGCAAAGTGTGTTATCAAAATAGCTCATTACAATCCTTGACCCTATTACAATGCTTGTTTTGTATGCCTGAATAAACTCTTTTATCTGTGTGCCATTCATATTGTAACTCTTTAAATAAAGGCACCTTCATTTGAAGATTTGCACCAATGCAAAATTAGTTCCAGATATGATTTATTAGTTGACATTTGTCCATTTCAAAACCTGAGTTGGCTTTTGTGATGTGCCACATCAATTTATTTGAGTAGAAGAGAAATTAACTATGTAATTCAGGGTTGAAGAATGGAATCCTTGGTGCTCTCAGAGTTTGGCAGAGATTTCAATACCCAATTGGGTATCATCCTCATCATCATACAATCTTTCAGATTTATTTGAAAGTAGAACAAAGCTAATCTTTTCTTTTGCAAGCTGGAGATTGTGGTAGTCCTATATTGGATTAATAAAATATTTCATAATCCCTAATTTAGGTCCTGTGATGAAAACCATCATCACATTTAAAATCAGCTAATTAAGAAAAATATGCAGCTTCTTGCTTTTGCATACTAATTTTGCATATTAACTCCCTGCTGAAGTGAAAGGAAAACAAGAATTCTTGTTACTTTAAGACTTGCTCTCTTCTCTGTACTACAGTTCAAAGGGAAGAACAGCAAAGTCTGTAGTCAATCAAAATCATTTGGATCAATTCCAACTCCATGTTTGTAGTTGCATTGTTTAAAACGTGTTCCCCAATCCATACAGTATGTAACCTTGATTAGAGATACTGAAAATAATGTGGCTGCAAATTTGTAAATATGATTTCATTAATCTTCAGATGCATTATGTGAAATATTCCGATAATGGCAAGGTGGCTTGGTTGTTTCTTTTTTTATATACAAATCACAATTCGTTATATAGGAAAATGATTTAGATAAGGGGATAGAAGGTGAACTCATCAAATTTGCAGGCAACACCAAGTTGGGAAAATAGCCAACACTTTAGAAGACAGACTCAAGATCCAAAAGGATCTTGGCAAACTTGAACACTAGCCCCTATACAAAAAATGCAAGTCAGTTGTCAGAAAAGTAAGGTTGTATACTTAGGCAAGAAAAACCAAATGCACAGGTGGTACCTGGCTCAACAGCAGTAACTATGAGAAGGATCTTGGTGTCATAGTGGACAACCAGTTAAGTGTGTGAGCCAACAGTGTGTTGCAGCTGCTAAAAAAAATACAGTTCTAGTTTACATCAAGAACATCCAGTGCAGTCCCAGGCTACACCAACAAAAATCATGGGAAGTGATAATACCACTTTACTGTATAATGCATTGGTAGGACCATATTTGAAATACTGCATTCAGTTCTGGTCACCACAATACAGAAAAGATGTTGACACTCTAGAAAAGAGTGCAGAGAAAAGCAACAAAGATGATTAGGGTTCTGGATGAACAGTTGCAGGAACTAAGTATGTCTAATGTAGCGAAGAAAAGGACTAAAGGTACCATGATAACAGTCTTCCAATATCTGAAGGGCTGTCACAGGGAAGAGGGGGTTAACCTATTCTCCAAAGCACTGATGCTAGGACAAGAAGTAACATGTTGAAGATTATTAAAGAGATATCCAACCCAGAATCAAGGAGAAATTTTTTGACAGTGAGAATAATTAATCAATCTAATGGCTTGCCTCCAGAAATTGTGCAAAACTTCACTGGAGGTTTTCAAGAAGAAATTGAACACCATTTGTTTGGAATGGAATGGGATCTCCTGCCCAAGCAGGGAGTTGAACTAGAAGACCTCCAACTCTGCTATTCTGTGTTTTAATTATTTCTTTACTTGTTTATTATAGCAGTTACAATAGTGGCAATGTCTAGCCCAGTGTTTTTCAACCACTGTGCCGCGGCACACTAGTGTGCCGTGACATAGTGTAAGGTGTGCCGTGGGAAAATTACTTTATATATAGTCAATATAGGCACAGAGTTAATTTTTTTTAACATTTTCTAATGGTGGTGTGCCTAGTGATTTTTTTCATGAAAAAAGTGTGCCTTTGCACAAAAAAGGTTGAAAAACACTGGTCTAGCCAATCTAAAAAGCTGAGCATGATCAGATCAGATTTTATTTATTTGGGAGACCAACAGGAAATCCCAAGAACTATAGACAAGATAAGAAGTTGAGAAAGTATCCTGGGAGAAGGCAGTTGTATTTCACATCTATATTATAGCCAAAAAAGTTACAAAGACATGTCTATTGTCACCAGGAGTTGAGTACAACTTGGTGGTCTTGATTTTTATTGGCTTACCCTTTCTTTTCCTTTCCTTTTGACTGAAGTGATGGAGAGGACTTTTTCCCCCTTTCCCATTTCTTCAGGACTCTTGAGAGTTGAGGGAGTTAGCATTAACTGAAAAAAGAGTAATTCCCATACATTGTTAGGGTGCTGGCCTAGAAACCAGGAGACCATGAATTCTAGTACAGTTTAGGCACAAAAAGTAGCTGGGTGACTTTGGGCCAGTCACAACCTCTCAGTCCAGTCCACCTCACAGTTGTGTTGTTCTGAAGAAAATAGGAGAAGGAAGGAGTATTCGGTATGTCCACTGCCTTAAGTCGTATATAAAAATAATAAAGGCAGGATTTTAAAAAAATCTTTAAAAAATATGCTGTAATTTGCAGGCATTCAGGAAGTGTGCAAATTGAATACATTTGTAATTAAATAAGAACCAGATGAATTTTGCACAGCTCTTCTTTGCTTGTGATGGGATGCTACATGTTTTTATGCTGGTTACTGAGCCATAATATTATGGACTTCGCTTGATGTCCTTGCCTCACTGTAGCAGAGCCGGATAGGTATAAAAGAAAAGATTATTTCTTTACTAGCAAAGAAATAATCTATAGAAAGAGAATGCAAGCAACAAACAGGCCCGCATCTCTGCAGTCAGAAAGCCACATCTAATAGCACTACAGCCCAGATAACTTTAAAGTGGTTTTTGCGTTGCTATAGAAACAACATGTATGAGAAACACCTTCAGGATTCACTCAAGGGGCCTTGCATTTTAGATTACATGCTGTATAAATTCCAGCAAATATATTGTTTTGAAAATAAAATCAAGAATCTCGTGCCAGGACATTCACAGACAGTGTGAGAAAAGTCTTGGAGATTAAGTACTTCTTTTATTTCATCCTTAATACATGTCTCTTACAGTGTAACATTAAATCAGTTGTATCTTGGCAACTGGATAAGGAATTCTGGGAGTTGAAATCTACACATCTAAAACTGTTGATGTTGAAAAACACTGCCCTAGAGCACCCTTCCCCAGATATATTTTCTATGAGGGTGAGAAACACTGAATTAAACAAAATGCTGCACAGGATATCTTGCATGGAAAAATTCCTAGGAGAGTAGTATCCCTACCCCTCTCTTAGAACCACTGTCAGTTTCTCTTTTGTTATAATGGCATGATGCAAATCAGGATTTACTGTACTTCAAAAGTGCAACACAAAAATCTGAAAACTGATTTGCACTGCCTTCTGAAAATTCTCTCTTTCAGCCTCAACACTAAATAATATTTGTTTTGGGTTGAATTTAAAACAAGATACATTGCCTATATTCTTTTGAACAACAAAACTAGTTATTTATAGAAGTGTTTCTATCGGGATCGAAAACTGCCTGTTGAGTTGCTTTGATGCAAATAATAATCACTAGATGGTTAAAAAGGAAAGATGGCATGCAGTCTTCAAGGCAGAGGGAAGCTTTATCCGTGTGTCTTGAGCTGAGAAATCAGTCAGCTGTAGCAGCCTTGATGGGGGAAAGGCTGGCTATGCACCCTTGACTTCTGATTCTAAGCTGATTTTTATATTACACTAAAACATTTCAAAACTGCACCCAAATTTAAAAAGACTCCAGGGAAATAGAAAGCCTGATAAATCACCATTCTAAGCTATGAGATTTGATCCCGAGCAAATGTTTAAGTCAAGACATCTGAGCTCAGCATTATCAGGCAGGCGCCATCCATATTTCACTCTTACATTTTGAATTGAAGCAGCAGCAGGCAAAGGAAGGGGGGAAATGGGAGGGGGAGATCGACAGTTAATTGGAAATGTTGCATCTGCTGCATATGCAAAATACATAAATATTTATATCCTGAGGGCTGACTTTTGGATGTGCTCCTAAGTAATAAGAGAAAATTTTATTTTGTAATAAGAATTCTCTCCTCACTCTCTCTACACTGTAGTAAACATGAACAGGGTATTATTATTATTATTATTATTATTATTATTATTATTATTATTATTATTATTATTATGTTAATCTTTGGTGAGATTCACAGCCTTTGGGGCTGGTTGGTAGCTCAACAGCTCAAGTCCTAACCAAGGACCTAGGAACTGTTAAGGTAACGTCAGAGGATATAAGCTGTTCCAAGTAGGGTTATTGTTGCTGTTGTTCTTCATGGTATTGGACCTGGGTACTTGAGAGACCGCCTGCTGCCAATTACCTCCAATAGACCGATTAGATCCCACAGATTAGGCCTCCTTCGAATTCCATCTGCCGGCCAATGCCGACTGGCGACTACCCGGAGGAGAGCCTTCTCTGTGGCTGCTCCGACCCTCTGGAATGAGCTCTCCGTGGAGATTCGAACCCTCACCACCCTCCAGGCCTTCTGCAAAGCCCTCAAAACCTGGCTGTTCCGACAGGCCTGGGGCTAAAGAGTTTTTGCCCCCCTTCTCGAATGGTATGGTTGTTGTGTGTTTTTAAATTTTGTATTGTTATGTCTCGTCTTTTTTATCCCCCTGTCTGTACCCCCTTCCCTGATTGAATTGTGAGCCGCGCTGAGTCCCCTTCGGGGGAAAAGGGCGACATATAAATGTAATAAATCCAATCCAATCCAATGTTGTTGTTATTCCCTTCAATGGGAGCTCTTTGCCCTATGTGTTCCTTTTGTGAATTTGGTCCAGCTGACTTCAGTAAAAATCACACTGGATTTTTATTTTGAAGAAGAAAAAAAAGCCATTAAAAGATGGATGAAATCCATGTATAAATACGAGGGATTGCAACAGGGAGAAATTATAATGGCTCAAAAGTGCCTGCTGATTTATTGATTGGAGGAGTAGGGTTCAGTGGTTGGTTCCGGATTCCATATCAAGCGATACGGTTGGAATGGCCCCGGGGTCACCCACATGGACACACGCGATGCGCGCATGTGTCATACTTGACTGCAACGCTTCTGCAAGCTTCCGTGATGCTCCAGCTGCTCAGCAGAGTGGCGCACAGGCCCCATACACACTATGTGCATGAGCAGAATCACCAAAAGCTTAAAGGTCAGAGAAGGAGCTCGGGCAGGCGGGTGGGCCCTCCGGAGCACCATACCGGAACGGTACCTGGGGCGTACCGCCTGCAACCCACCACTGGTAGGATTGTTAATCTTTTTTAAAAATCTTTTCTAATCAGAATAGAGATTCGTCACTAGATAACATCCAGTGTTTTATCTAGAAATAAAAATCCTCATTGGCTAACGATTTTAAAACCGCTGCTTATTGAACAAAGGAAGGAAAAAGCAGTAGAATAGCATTTCTCCTGAGATCTGGGTAGCCCCAACATTACTGAGCTTCAGAAAGGTGCAACCTAGCAGAACTCGAGGACAGATGTCTCAGGAAGTGCTCCATCTGGAACATGGTGTATAGTTTGAACTGAGTTTGTCTACTTTCCCTCCAGTAGAATTGTGTGATGCCTGTTATTTAATTCACTTTTATGTATATTTTCAATCTTATGGAATTGGATAGGTTAGAACCTCATGGAATAGGATATAAGGATATAGGATATTGAGTTACAGGTGAAATGGCATATACTGTGAGCCCAGTGAAATAAAGGAATTATCCTTTGTGATATATTTGGCCGAGGACAATTGTTTAAGTCAATATGAACATATAATGATATGGGGTTAGGGTGGGGTTGAGAATCATGGAGTATAAACATGTGAAACTAATACAAGATAAAGATAGAGATACAATATGATATATGATATCATATTGTTGAAAGAAATAATAAAAGAAAGGCCATAAGAATGATCTATAGCCGGGATGGCGAACCTATAGTACGTGTGCCACAGATAGCACGCGAAGCCATTTTTTAGGGCACGGAAGGCGTTGCCCTGGCAGCTGGCAGCACACATGCGCGCGCTGGCCAGCTGACTTCAGCCTTCTTTTGAAACCATTTTTCACCCTCCCCAGGCTTCAGAGGCTTTATAAGAGCCTGGGGAGGGCGAAAACAGCCTCCCCTCAAGGCCCTCTGGAGGCTTCAGAAGCTTCCCTGAAGCCTCTGGGGGGCAAAAAATCCTACAGGCAAACCGGAAGTTCAAAAATGGACTTCTGGTTTGCACGTAGGGCCAGTTTTAGCCCTCCGGAGCCTTCAAGGGCCTTCTGGAGGCTTCCCTGAAGGCTCTAGAGGGCAAAAAACGACCCTATGAACAAACCGGAAGTCACTTCCAGTTTGTCCGTAGGCCGTTTTTTGCCCTTCAGAGCCTTCCATTCATTTCCCCCCCCCCTCTCTCTCTGGAATTGCCTGCTGAGTTTTCCTTCCACACACTGTGCTTCTTCATAGATTCCTCTGCTTGCCCCACAGAAGCCCTTCCTATCCTATTCCCTTCTCTCCCTCAGGCTTGCCCCACTGAAGCCTCTGCTATTTTCCCTGCTTTCACTCCCTCTCCCTTTCTCCAGGCCTCTTTCACCATTTCCCCCTTAAGCCTCCTTTCCTATCCTCTCAGGCATCCTTTTTTTTTCAGGCCTCCCCCTATCCTTACCTTCCAGCCTTTCTTTCCTCAACCAACTCCTTTTTTTCCTACCCCCCTGTCTCCTCCTCTTTCCCTCAAAAAAACCTTCCTCCTCCTATTCCTTCTCTCCCTCCCCCCCCCCACACTACATTTCTACTTAAAGTTAATTCTGTTACTTCAAGGAATGTTAGCCGTATATTTAAATATTAGGCCAAAGTCAACGATGAGAAGGAATGACATGCCGGTAAAGAGATGGGTCATAGATCATTTAATAAAGGACTCTTTCCATTTTTGCACTGAAAAGTAAAATGCCATGGATTGCTATGGGATAGATGAAGTTCTTTTTCCAGCTTCCAGCATCCCATCATTGTTCTGAATGTATTTACCATGTTTCTCTCCCAAAATAAGCACTTGGCCATATTTTTGAGGTGCAGGAGGTGGCAAACATGGTCACCCCATGGATGCTGCTATGTTGCAATATTTTCAGGGAGGGCTTATTTTCAGAGGTGGTCTTATTTTAGCGCATGTGCTCAAAAGCCCAATTGGGCTTATTATCAGGGAAACAGAGTACAAATATGTATCTGGGGGGTCTTACTTTCAGGGAAACAGGGTACAAATGTGTATCTCCCAGCAACCCCTCGTTTTGAAGAGAACTATGGATCAGGATTCAAGAGTAAGATTCAGATGAGATTAGAAGAACACAGAGGAGGAGGAGGAAGGAAAGGAGGAGGAGCATGGATGGGGAGAGCTGTGGGGTGAAATTATTTTTTTTATTAGTTCCCTTATCATTTTATCTAATACAAGGTTATGAAACTTGCGCCCCAAGGGCCAGATGCGTCACGTGCTGGCAAGATCCATGCCTGGTTGAGTAAAGGAGGAAAAGTCGTGATACGTCACATGACACTGCCATGACTATGCATGTTTGACACCCCTGATCTAATATACTGTATTTTTTGGTGTATAAGACACACTCTCCCCCCTGCAAAAGTGGATGGAAATAGCTGTGCATTTTATAGAGCGACTTTTGCCAAAGCCCTGCCTACTCGCCAGCCCCCACCCTTCAGCCTCTGCCTCCCAGCAATTTGCCTCCTTGCAGCAAACAGCCTGGTCAGCTTCAGCACAGCCTGATTTAGCGTGAGCAGCTGATTGGCAGTTGGATCTGCCTCCCGGAATACCACCTATCAGCTGTTCCAAGCTGTGGGGATCGCCATCGCCCTGCCACCTATTGCCACATCCGCGTGCCCCATTTTTACCCCATTCCAGGCGGTGGGGATAGGTGGCAGCAGTGGCGATCTTATAGTTCGGAGCATCTTCTGAAAATACAGTATACCAAATCATTTCTAAATGAACATATGCCTTCATTGATAAACATTAAGTAACTATTACATTAATAATCAGATTTCAGAATGACATCAAAACTCAAGCATGACTAGCTACCTGTTAAATATAGTGCCTATAGTATTTTAAAACTGAGTAAATATTTCAAGAAATTGATTGTGTAAGTTACCTATTGCCTGCTTCCCTACTCTTAATCATATTAAATACATTAGTTTAATGATAAACAGAAGTGGCAAGCAGAATATATTCACAGTGTGCTTAAGAACACAAACGTATCATCAGTCTTACTTCACATCCATACCGATGACAGGGAGGGAAGTATATTTATTTTCTTCCCTTTTTTAGGATCTTCGTCAGTGTGGTGTGTTTTATATCAGGAATGTACATCCTCTGTTGGTTCAAGTGCTAAACAGAATTTTGCAAATGTACATGTATATGTATGTATTGTGTCACAACCCCTGGTATGCCCAAATATGGGAGGGAGCATACTGCTTTCCTTTTCTGTCTATTGGCTCACTCTGAGAAGCAGAGCCATTTTTTATGTAGCAAGCAGAAAGCCATTTTTTATGTTGCCTTGTTACATTTGTGTTGATAAATAAATAAAGGGAGAGTAGTATAGATCTAATTCAAGCTATTTAGCTCTCATCAACTAGCCATACCCTTACTGGGAATCAAACCTGGTCTGTACTACATATTAGGCAGTTATATTAGCACTAAGCCACAGGCTCTCCTCCTTTATCAGCTAAGCCAGGGAAATAGGTATGTATTGTATCACAACCCCTGGTATGCCCAAATATTTATCAGCACAATTACAACATATATGTGTGTTTGTGTGTGTGTGTATTGTAGATAGATAGATAGATAGATAGATAGATAGATAGATAGATAGATAGATAATAACTCTCAAGCTATTCTCTTTCACAATAAGCTGTGTTATTCAGAGTGCAGAAAAAGTTTTTTAAAAAAACAGTCAAGAAAGAAGAATGCTAAAAGGAAATTAGCTAAAGTGATTGGAAAAATGCCATTATTGTTCCCTATACACTGAGATGCACTGTATAGGGAACAATAATGGCATTTTTCCAATCATCAAGCATAGACGCTGTCTTCACACACATTAAGCAGCACACTCACTCCAGAAATAAAACACAATCATCTTTTAACATGTATCTTGATATATCTGTTACATTTATAGTCTTTATCATTTTTTCAGCATTCCCACAACTTTTAAGACTTCCTTTTCAGGAATTTTTTTCTAACATTTATAGCCATCACCCTAAACTCCACAATTCAAACAAGGGACCAACAATTGTTCCTATCAACTCTTGAGGGGGGATTTTGTAGTTACAAAAGGGATTCTTTCCATTTAAACATGTTTGCTAGCTCTTTCTCTTTTTTTTTTGCATCCTGATTTTCAAGCTTTGAGATTGCAAACCCCAACAGCCCAAGCCAGTTTAGCCAGCAATGTAATGTGATTAGTAGTGTAACATATCTGCAGGGTACTAGATGGAAAGGACCAAAATAACATGCTTTCATGCCTCATTTTTATACATGAGAAAAGAGTACCTGCCCTGTTTTATCATACTTTGGCCATAACACTGTTTGGATCTTCAATTCTGACATTGTGGACTTTTTTTATTGTGCTTAATTCCATTCAGTTGGCGCTGATGCTGCATGCAGATCCCTTCCTCACATAATCCTTTCCTACCATTTGCCTCTCACTCCCCACCCCAGTTTTTTCCCCTAATACTCAGCAGCTCAGGACAAAATTTTATTTTTATCAAACAAATTTTCCTATGGGATTAATTCTTTGACTTTCCATTTTCTTCCTGTTTCTATGGAAACTGCAACTGGTTCATATGTCGTAACCATAGCAACCATTATGGCTGGAGTAGATGGTGTGTGTTTTAAAGATGCAATTAAATAAGAATTAGATTAGCATCACTCGTGCCATGTGTGGAGCAAAACCTGCTGTGGCTGTTACAGATTTGATGGAGACTATTTTTGAAAATAATCATACCCTTTTCCCCATCTCTCTCTGATTTTTATTCTACTGGTAAAACTAGACTTTGCCTTTTTTCCAAAAAGATGAGCACAAACAGAGTAAATGGATGTCTCTATGTTACAGGCAGAAGCTGCTAGTAAAACACCTTCCAGAATAGAGAAAAATCAGCCCTTTACAAATAAGGGAAGAAATTGCATAGGAGTGTAGATTCTAGGCTCCTTAATTCTCCCACTCTCTCTCTTAATGAATAACTGAAATTCTCCAGCATTTTTAATGCTTACAAATGACACACAGAATGTGTTCTCAACTTCATAAAATTAACTGAGAATGCTTTCTTAGATCACATAGATATGTTTTAAAAAGTCACCCAAATAATTTCCCAACCAGTAATTATTTAAATGATTTTAATCCATTGAAATATTCTAATGTGGGCTGCAGTGTTTTCTAATGCATTCATTAATGCCTGCCTAGCATATTCTCCTAATTCTTTTGACTTTGATCTCAAGTTTTTCCAACTACAGCTGAGAGATGGAATTCAGTCATAAGATCACAGGATTAAAAAAAAACACCTGTACCCTGAATGCAGAGGCTGCTGTTGTGGACCATAGATTCTTCTATATTCATTTTGGTGGGAGAAGCGACTAATATTCAATTGGATAGAGCTGCGCTGGGAAGCAGCTGTCCGTCTCATTTATTGTAATCTTGATTCCCCAGCCAAAATTGATTGAGTCTAAAGTTGAGCAAAGCGATGGTGCTGGGGGCAAAATAAAACTATGCCAAGGGCATTAGGAAAAAGCATCTTTATTGGCAAGTAGATAGTAGCTACAGAAAAATTAAATGATTGGCACACAGAATGTAGGAAACTCGGCTTATTCTGAATTGCTATGGCTTTGAACACTCATGGAAAGTGTTTGGGAATATATTTGGGAAGTTACCATGATATAAAGCAAAGCACTACCCTCTGATATGAATATCACTTCTAAGAATGCATGTAGATACCATGGGTATATTTAAGGAATAAAAACAGGAGATTGAATTGAATTGAATTTATTATATTTCTATGCTGCCCTTTTTCCCTGAGGGGACTCAAGGCGGCTCACAACCCAAGTCAGGGGTGGGTGGGTAGGGGATACAAATAGGGAAAAACAGACATGGACAGACAATGATGTCTGAAGATGACTGAAGCCTAATATTTTGTTTGGGCCAGAAATAAGAAAAAGATAAGTTGAAATAGCAGGGAGCATGAATATTCTAACCAATCTCAAACAGTTGTCTTCCTACGATTTAAAAGGTTTTGCATGCTTGCTTGTTTTGCTTAATATGCTTTGGCCATTCTAAAAATATGTTTCTTCACAGGTCACTGCTGTTGATTTATGGTGTACATTAGTCTTTCCCAACATGATGTGGACTCAATCCATTCTCATCATAATCCCTTTCTGCATTTCTGTCCAGAAGGGCTGTGAAAAAAATGGATCTTACATTTCTTGCCTGTAATGAAAGTTTGCATAAAGTTTTAGTTAATTCATTACCATATCATCTGCAGGTCACATTTTTTCTGAACACTGAATGTAAGGGGAAAAAACAACAGTAAGAGAAGCTCAGCAATAGAACCAACTACCTAGAGAAGTCATGGGCTCCTCAATATTGCAAATCTTTAGACAGAGGTTGGATAGTATTCAGTTGCAGAGGCTCTAATTAAGATTCCTGAATCTAGCAGGGGAGTTGGTCTTCATTGTCTAAATGGTCTCTTCCATTTCTTTAAATCCAAAACATTCAGATATTGTTTAATACATAGATTCAGAATCTGTAAAGTTCCCATTGTCTATCCTTTATCCCGTTTATGGACAATGAAAATTAAGAAAAGTAGGGAAAAAATCCCTATCAGGACAGTATTTTCTGTTGTCAGTGCTGAAAGTCTTTGTTATTTTATGTTTTGGAGGACAGGAGATTTGTGTCTTACTTGGTCGTGGAACAACAAACAGGCTTGTTTCCCCAGTTCTTTTTTAAATACTGATTTCTTTCTACTGTTTGCATTTCATGCTGTATTTAAAAGGGTACCCATGTATATTTCTCTACATGCAGTAGGAGGTTTTTAGTGCCTTGTCCTTTAGTAACAATCTGCGCTAGATAGACAATCCAAACTGAGTGAATTATATGGGTGTAATAGGCTAATATACTCTGCATGTGAGTGGTAAGAAGTGATTTTTTAAAAAGATAATATCTGTTGGCTCTGAACATCATTTACTGCAACAAAGGGCTTGGAAGATAAGAATGTACATTCTTCAGGAGGGGGAGCTATTCTTCCTTTCTGTGTATTTACCAACAGCTGTTTTCCTTTCCCTCCTTATATTTTAGCTTTTGCCTTTGCGATCAAAATCTACCTAGGTTAGATTGCTAATCAGGTATTTTACCTCCTGGCATCCATTCTGTGGATTATTTCTATCTCTTCTTTTTTTAAAAAAATGAGGTTAGTTTTCTACACATCAGGGGAAGACCAGGTTGGCAGAGAGCACTATAAGACAATGTTTATTGGACAATCAAATTAGACATATTGCTGCTGTGAAAAGTGCTTCTATTAGGTGACATCTATTCTGACAGCTTAGTCCATCAATGAGTTAAATTGATAAATAAATAAATACCTTTATTATTGTAACAGCAGAATAAATGGGAAAGAGAAAAGGCTCATATTCGTCAGTGCTTTCATGCCTATTCTTTATGATTCTGTTTTACAACCTTCTAGCTAGGTAATTCTGATGCAATTCTGCCAGAAAATTTGTGTTTTTGTTTGATAGCACTTGAACCATTATATTGAGAAAATACGACATGAGGGATCAGAAAAGCAAGGGGGGGAAACCAAGAGGAAGAAGGCATGCAAAGGTCACTCAAGCAAGACTTTTGGCAACAGTACAAGATATATACTACAGCAGTACAATATGTATACAGAGGAAATCACAAAAGCCTATCCTTGAAAATACCATAATCAGAATTAGCCCATGTAGAAAATTCCAGTTACACTGCCTCAGAGTACATTTTGAAACTGGAAAAATACATTTTATATTCCAACAGTGTAGGAATCCAGATTAAAAAATATCCCCAACCAATTATTGTTTATTCTTTAGCTAAAATATAGATGCATTGAAATTAATCCTTAACTTATGGTTTTCTTGGCATCTAGCATGCTGGTATTGAGGTACCTTCACACAATGTCCTTGTTGCAGATATCAAGGGCAATCCTTGATAGTAAAAGTTAGCATGCTAAAGTCGTATTTCAAAAATATAACTTCCTCAGCAAAACATGGTATACCACTGCTGCTGTACTGCAGAAAACTAGTATAAGCCCAAGGTCACCTGGGTTGAGGCAGAAATCAATCCAGGAATGCCTGTTTCATACCTTACATTCAGAGGTGGTATTCTGTAGGTGTAGACCGGTTTATCCGAACCGGTAGTGGAAATCACAGGTAGCCCCGCCCATGCACCTCAGCTCTATGGCATCAAATTTAGGCCTTTTTTTTTTTAAACCAAAGCGCATATGTTCACATTTGCAAACCGGTAGGGAAGGTAAGTGAATACCACCCCTGCTTACATTGTTTCCATTGTGCAATACTAGTGTGTTCATCTATTGCTTTCCTCAAATTTACTGCTTCCTAGCTCTACTGACTAGGAATTGTGTACCCATCAGGAGGGTACCAGATTTGGGAAGTTTGATCTGTTGTCTCTCTAGGCCACTGTTTCTCAACCGTCACAACTTTAAGGCTTCAGTTCCCAGCACGCTGGCTGGGGAATTCTGGGAATTGAAGTTCACACATCTTAAAGTTCCCAAGGTTGAGAAATACAGCTTGGGGGTGTTTTTTGCTGTTTAATTTACTAGGGAAATGTGTGCCAATGTGTGGGTTTATTTTTTATTTTTTGCTTCAGAGAAAGTTGATCTCTATTAAGAGTGTTGTCTGTAGTGCAATCATCTTTTTCTTGCTAAAAAGAAAATCTAAATTTGTTGGACCAGAACTCCTGCAATCTGTAGCCAGAGTGGCTGAAGAAATGTTAAGTGTTCTCAGGAGAAAGAGGTGATGAAAGGGGAATAACCTCTCATCCCCCTGCAGTCCGTTCCTGACCTTGTCTTCATTTAAGTAGCCAGTGGTTTTTTTATTTCCCCTTTGTAATATGATGGAAACAACTGGAACATAATTTGGGATAACTGTTATGTCACTTGTATCAGCCTCTGGAAAAGTTCAAAGGTGGACTACTTCATTTGATATCTCATTACAGAGTTATTCAGCATTTGACGGCTTGCAGCTGAATGAAAACGTGTGGCTTCAGTGACAATACAGAATTATATCTGTGCAAGTTCCATACAAACCCCAATTTGATGCTATAGCCATCAAGGGATGAGCGTGATTGTATGAAAGAAGCATTGCTCTTTGTCTTGACATCAGATATTATTCCTCCTTTTGGGGACGAAGCAAATGTCCTGTTTGGCTGACTGAGCTGTTAGTCATGTCTCAATGAGATATGGTGAGATAGTGATGATACTGGCGTGCTGCCTGCCTTTCATCTCTCCTTGATTTCACATTGAGAAGCTGAAAGCAAATGCAGTATGGCAATTGCTTCATCCAAATTCTACTCAGCATTATTCATGCATTTCCTCCTCAGTAGACACATTTCGTTCACTTTCATTTCGCCGAAAACCTGTAAATTGCTGTGATTCTTTCAGTTTTTCATACTTTATTTTCTTCCCATTTTTCTTTCTTTCAGACAGGTGGGGGGAGGGAAGTGTCATTGGTTAAAGAAGAATATTTTCTCCTAATCCTGCTCAGAACTGTTCCTAACCAATAAGGGCCACAAAGTGCAAGGGAAAGGATAATACAGTAGATTGTGGGGCAGCTGGGAAGAGAAAACCTGAATTAATTCAGCCAGCTCTAATTAAGTATGCAGCATTTTACCTGCCCAGGAAAACTACTCAGGGAAGATGCTCGTGGATGTGCGGGCTTTTTTCTTTTTGTTTTAAGTCAGTGCATGAGGTCGACTGTACTCGGAAGAAAAAAGTAGATACATTATTTTAGTGGGACTTACTAAAGTACCTGATTTTTAATGTGTACCTGTGAAAATAATGACGCCATATAATGCAATGTGCCAACTGGGTTCTGCCTTAGCTTCCCCTTCTCCAAACAAAGAAGTATAGATTTGGGGAGATGATGGGGTGGGGGGAGTTGCTTTGTGATCTCTACAATTTCTAGTTATTTTGCAGGAAATGGAGAGGGCTGCCAATTTGCTCTTTCTTTCTCTGGTATTAAATTGTAAAGCCCCCCTGGGTCTTCCAATGGGCCTGGCTTCTATCTTCATCACTGGAGCAATGATACCGCACTGCGGGGGGGGGGGGGGAGAGACAACGACACACACAGCCTTCTCAGTTCCCAGGGGAACAAACTGCTCATCAGAAGGACTCGTATCCAGGCAACCAGCCTCCCCCTGCCTGAGACAAGCGTGAACAGCTGGGAAGTTGGAAACAAGGAGGAGATGCTCCTGTAAAAAGAATAGTGGGGAGGGACAACTGGAGGAAGGGCGGGGAGAAAGTTGCTATTTTGGGCTACCTATTTCTGCCCTATCACACATTTACCCTGGCTATAAGGGTCAACACTTAACCAAGATAGTGTGTTTGTGTGTGTAATATTACTCTGATTCTGGCAAGATATGACAGTTTCACACTCCTGGAAATAAATACCTTTTTTTTAAAGGAAAATAAATCTACCTACAAGTCAGGAGAAATGCCTCCTGGGACTCTGAGAATAAATTCATAGAGTTTCAAATTCCATATGTGAAAGAAATAAAGTATTTCCAACAAAAGATTTTCAGGGAAATGTGCCCTTAAGCAAAGAGCATTTTTCTTCCCCTTGTATGGCTTCAGGTGAGTATCCTCATCAGGGTAAAGACATTCATACCAGAAGGCCCATCTGAAAATTAAGAACATTTTTGTGACCTTATGGGAAGATGGGGGAGGGAAAATAAAAAGAGAGGGGACACCTCACGGATGGGATTTGGCTGATTTGGACCGGTTCAGGCGAACCGGTAGCTCTGATGAACAGCTGGGGAGCAAACCGGTTCACTCCGACGATCAAGTGGGCCCACCCAAACGCCCACCCCTGTGCTTTACTTATCGATATCCTCTCAGCTGATTCGCGTGGCAGAGCGGATTTCTTCACCTCAGCTGTATTACTCCCCAGAAGTAACATGGAAGGTAAGTTTTGTTAAAACTGAGCACGCACACGCGTCAGGTGTGGGCACGCGTGGAGCACGCGCATGTGAAGCATATGATCACCAAACCGGTTGTTAAGCTGTCAGGATCCCACCACGGAAACACACATCCGTGTTGTTATCTAAATATCAAATTCTTTGCTTTTGTATCATTCCATGAGGCACTACTTAATAAGGACACAAATGACATGGAGAAATTCTGTCCGTGAGAGCAGGAAGGGGTCAACCTATTTTCCGAAGCACTTGAAGGCAGGAAAAAAGAAGCAATGGGGGGAAACTAATCAAGAAGAGACCCAACAGACCCAAGAATTAAGGAGAAATCTCCTATCAATGAAAAGTATTAATCAGTGAAATGACTTGCCTGCAGAAGTTGTGGGTGCTCCACCACTGAAGATTTTAAGAAGAGATTTGGACAGCCATTTATCTGGAATGGTATAGGATTCTCTGCTTGAGTAGGGGGCTAGACTAGAAGATCTCTGAGGTTCCTTTCAACTCTGTTATTCTGTTAGCACACATGCAGCCATTATATCTTTTGGTACCCAAATAACAGTATTGCTTGAAAGGTTAATTGCAGGACTCAAAAATCCTTACTCTTATACCACATTCTCCATGCAGGGTTTGTCACATAAGCACAAATGTACATTACTATTTGATAAAATACAATTAACTTTTCATAATTATTTTTTAAATTTATTGTAACGCTATGCAATAAAACCTGAAAGAAATAACAGGCTTTTTCATGACAATAAATACAAATTAATGCATTTTAAATAGAGTATACTATTATTAGCTTTTAGGTGAATATATGTAAGTAGCATTTTATTAAAAAAAACTATTGTTCATGAGAATAAGAAAAAATAGGTTTTGACATATGATGTGAAAAATATTCGTACTAAAGAGATGATTATTATTTGTACATAATGTTAAAATCTTCAAAGCTTACTACATTTATCTATTTCAGTATCATATATGATATATGATTTGATAAATGATATAATTCAATATAATAATATGGAATCAATTATTGTTATATTATTTTGAGAGGGTGAGGCTTACTACATCTAGTGAGTTCATGGCAGAGGCAGATCTGAATTGAGAACATCTTAATGTTTACGCCAATTGCTTTTTTAACCAATTAAACAAACATGTTTTCAAGTACAAACTATAACTATAACAACTGTAATGTGCAACAAGGCTTCTCCTAACATGATATTCCTCAGATATTCAAGCTCTTTAAATTTCAGCTGAAAAGATCATACAATTCAGCAAAATCTCACATGACATAGTACTTCATCTTTTTTTAAAACTGGTTGTTAGCTGTACCAAGTAATTTTTTTAAAAAGAAAAAAAAACCCAAACCAGATAAAAATGGTACAGATTTCCCTATGATAGTTATATAGGGGGAGTGGCATTAAAATATATATATTGTCATTCTGCAAACATTTGTGGGTCATGTTAGATGGAAGTGATTTTGCATGGCCATGCTCATGAAATCACCAGAATCTGAGTTGACTTGAAGGATATGTTATTTTATAGTATTTTTCTGGAGGTCCATGATGGAAGGGAGGAGAATAGAATAAGTTAAGGTTACTATTAATAAAGAGCCTCTTACTGGGAAAAGGAACTTAGATGTGGAAGAAGGAATGAAAATTGTTCCCCACCTTCTGGCATTTTCAGTGTAGGAGTGTTATTAAGAATAACATGGACACTGGATTTGTGACCAGCCATTGTGTTGCTAATGAAGATGTGGGAGTGTTAATCATTTTTTTACTTCATAGCTGCTCTTCACACCTCCTTTGATTGTGTTATTGACACGGTTGCCAGGAAACTTTGTGCTCCTTAATTTTGTCTTCTTTAATAGGTGACATTGAGGAAACATCTATTATGCTACTTGCACTTTATCCTTACAGTGTTCTCCTTCCCTTGTTCCATACCTGCTGAAGCTTTGTGTTACAATTACATGAGTCTTTGTGTTTGGACAAAACCTTATGCAAGTCAGAATGAATAATCATGGGTAAACATGGGAGGAAGAGAAGGGATTCAAGAGTTATTCCATTTTTTTAATGCTATTGTTAGATTTAGCATAAGTAGTAACAAGCAAAACAAAGCAGATAATGCCACCATAAGATCTGGCACTTAGGGCTCTCTTAATTTAAAACAGGTTTTTCTTAGTCATTGTTTTTTTTTTCTTTACCATTTCTTTACTAATTTTAAGTACATATTTCTGAATCCCTGCCTCCTCAGAAAATATGCACATTCTTCTAAAGATCATATGTTAATGATATGAAGAGGCACATTTGTGTTTTCCATATGTTTCCACCACTTTTTGCAGTGGCTATACTGTGCTGGAGAAGACTCCTGCGAGTCCCTTGGACTGCAAGACGATCAAACCGGTCAGTCCTAGAGGAAATCAACCCTGACTACTCTTTAGAAGGCCAGATCCTGAAGATGGAACTCAAATACTTTGGCCACCTAAGGAGAAGGAAGGACTCAATGGAGAAGAGCCTAATTCTGGGAAAGATTGAGGGTAAAAGAAGGGAATGACAGAGGATGAGGTGGCTGGCTGGAGTTCTTGAAGCAGTCGGCGTTAGCTAAAATGGAATCCAGAAGATGGTAGAGGACAGGTAGGCCTGGATGAATGTTGTCCATGGGGTTGTGATGGATCGGACATGACTTCACAACTAACAACAACATACTGTGCAGGTCCTGGCGACTCTGATGGAGAAGTACTTCTGGGGGATTTCCCCCTCTTGCCTCTTTCCTGACAACTGAGAGATCTCTTGCAGGTCCTGCCTCTTCAAACATCTTGCCCACATCAATGTGCCCTTCCACACTTTTCTGATGAAATTCTACTGACAAATCCACCCACTGGCTTTGCCAAGATATATAGTTTAACAACCTCTGGCAGGAACATTCCAGCACTAAAAATAAAAGTATTGGCTCAAGTATGAATGAGCCAGAGACCTTCCATCTACCCCATACTCTTCTTTCTGCAGTTTATCTTTCCCCACCACATGCAAACAAATATATGCACCGGGTGCAGCAATCACCAAGAGGACAAAGATTCCCATGAGAAGTCCAGTTATAGCTCCTCATCCTTCCCCTGTGGGTCTCTGCTGCCAGGAGTTACAGCTACTGAAAAACAGTGGCAGAGAAAATAGATACCTCATCTCAGAAACAACCTTAGAGCAATTCTTCGAAACATGTTGGAGTCTAGATGAAAGACAGTGATTGAATCATGTCCTGTATGACTCAAATGTATTTCATTATAGCGTTCTTTCTTTCATTCCTTTATTCAGAGTATATATTTGCCCACCTGGTAACCTCTGGATCTGTTGGACTATATCTCCTCTCATCCCCAGCAGACTTGGCCAGTGATCAAATAGAGATTGTAGGCCAGTTGTAGGCCAACACATATGGAGGATCTAGTGTGATAATGGTGATTTAAATGGTCCTGTTTTTATCCAAAAGGAAAATGACTGTGAAGTTAAGATGACTTCTAAAATAGAAAAATGAAACAGAAAAAGCTATCTGTTTCCACAGTCATGTTCTCAGTCAATCTAAAATATGCCTATTATTTTAAAGGTAAATTATTTCCCCACATTATTCAAATAAATTCAGTGTTCAAGTACCTTCCTTACAACATTTTTGTAATGGCATTAGAAGTCTTTCACAGCTCATCTTCTCCACTTTCAAAAGGACATCTATTTGCTAGGTAATGATGATACCTAACATCCACATATACATCCCTAGATTTGTGATGTTTGAAGATGTATAAAGGTGAGTAACTTTTGGTTAATTTAAAAAAACACTCAGGGTTGAGCAATGCACATTAGAGGGCAGTTAAGAAATCGTTGACATATAATAATTCTTTTTAAAGCAAATACTATGAAATTAACCCTCACCAATTTTAGCGCAGAAGATTCAATGTAGTTTAAGACTGGAACCCTTTGCTTATGGATTCTGCACTCTGGTGCCAAAATAATTTCTCACATCTGAATAAACATTCCCAAGCATGTACTATGTATTACTAAATATAAACATGTCAAAAGACCTAGGAGGTTTTTTTTTTTTTAAACAAACATCATTAACCAAATTCAGCAAAAACATTTTACAGAATTCATTTTAATATGACTGGTTCAGATAATCTCAGAACAACTGTAGAATACCAGATTTGGAAAATACTAACAGGTTCTTTTGCCTGGCTGAACATTTGCGAACTTAGAGACTGTCTCCATCTCCATCTTCCAAACTTCCATAAGTACAGAAAGGGCACATTAGTTTCCTGTAAGGGAATGGGCAATTCAAAACCTCTGTAGTATCTGATTTAGACTTTTTCAGATGGTGCCACCAAAACTGAGCTGCAGAAGAACCAATTTTAATCCTCCCATTACCTCTATAGCTGTTGTCTAAGAGCCCAACCTACAAGAAGTACTCCACCCTTATCATGTAGAGGTGATTTATAGCAGAACATTCTACAAGGAAACTGTCATTTTTTGAAAAGTTTTATGTTGTATATGTAATCTTTTGTAATCTTTGTCTTTCTGACTGGTCCCACTAAATGTCTGGGGAAAGCTGTCATTAGTGAATGATATGAGAGATTTCCTTAGCAACAATTTTGTATTTTGCAAGTTTTTCATTTTGTATGAAGCCCAAAATGCAGACAGTAGTTATCTGCAAAACAAAACCAATCAAATAATAAGAACAGATCTATACGGACTGTTATGCAAGTCATTTCCCTAGACTATTTCACTATTAATAAGGATCCCAGTAGCTATGCTTCCAGTGTTCCATATGGTGATCTGTCATATCTTGTGTATTACATCAGCATATTACAATCCTAAAAACAACTGATTGTTTGGAAGTCTTCTGAAGGTACATTCTTGCAGAAATCACTGTCACTTTTACCCACTGGGTAGAAGCTCCTTTCACCAGGTAAAGCACCAGTCCTATGCACAGGGATCCCCAAACTTGAGCTGGCTGGAGAATTCTGGGAGTTGAAGTCCACAAGTCTTAAAGTTGCCAAGTTTGAAGACCTCTGCTTTAGTGGAACAATCCATGTCAGCTGGCATCTGAAGAACTGGAACATAGTAAATTGTTCTTTTTTTTATATAGAATTTTTTTTTTGTTACATAGACAACATAATCACATAACAATAGAAAAAGAAAGACAGAGGGGAAAAAAGGAAAACAAAGCCCATCATCCCATGCAGTATGTCATTTGATTACAG
Organism: Thamnophis sirtalis; assembly: GCF_051295495.1. Taxonomy (NCBI): domain Eukaryota; kingdom Metazoa; phylum Chordata; class Lepidosauria; order Squamata; family Natricidae; genus Thamnophis; species Thamnophis sirtalis. The sequence goes on from NW_028261381.1 coordinate 128,372,768, forward strand.
GTGTTTTAACCTTTATCATTCTTATACATTCATTGTTTCATTTAATAAATTATAATTTAGTATCGTTTCTTATTCCCCTGCCTGTAGCAATCCATCCTTACTACGTTTCCCCCCATACACACACCCCGTATCTCTCTGTTATATATTTGATAGACACCACAATAGCCTAGGATTAAAAAAAAAGGGAAAAAAAGAAAGGAAAAAACACACAAAAAGAAAAAGAAAAAGTAAATTGTTCTTCTGTGTCCATATTTGTACTGTTACAGACTCTATGCAAATCTCTTTAAGCTGCTTCTGTAGGAATGGCATTTGTAAGACAGAGTCCCAAGATGTTGCAGCCAAACATGGTGTTAGTGATTATTTTCTAGCAGGTAATTTGGAGCAGATTGTGACTTCATAAAGGAACCGAGCATCCATAAAGAGAGATTGTAGCTGCAGTAAGTTGGCAAAATTCCACAACCTAATGTTTTATTTTTTAGTGCAACAAAATGAGCATCAGTGGAGTAGGGTAATATATCTCTCCTGTTTAGGAAAGTGAAATATAAAAATTCATTATTTATGGAGTGCCATCTGTATGCTAGGCACACAGAACTGACAGAAAGAGGGGGAGAGACTCTCTACAGCCTTGGCTGCAGGAGGCAATTATTCCTCACAATTTTTCCAGCACTAAAGGTAAAGATAGTTTTACAGTTTGCTCTAAGAATTATATAGGACACTTGCGCTATGCAATGCTCTGTAGAATAAAGGTAGCAAACCGAATGCATTTAATGTTCATTGAATTGGCAAATCCTCCAAATAGATATGAGGCAAATTCTATAAGAAAGGGAGTAGAGTGTTAAAATTATGAAGTCTCCTAATCAGCCTGCAAACTGCAGGGAAACACCTCTGCATTGAGGAAGGACATGCTTCATGTTTTTTTTTCAATTTGGTAGGAAAAGAAGAAGCATACACATTTGTGCCAGGGGTGGGTTGCTGCTGGCATTACTGCCGGTTTGATGCGCGCACACATTTCCTTTGCTATGGAAAATCATCTTTGGAAACAATTTCAATTTGTCTTGAGTTGCTCAAAAGACCATCTGAATTTTCCTGGACTTTTAGCAAAGGACCTAGATCATTTCTAACTAATTGGGGTAAAAAATGGAGACCTTATACATCTCCAATCATGATCTGTCAAGGTACACATAGTCATGTGACTACTGATAAACTTAATATACTTCTCCCCTGTTATATTTTTGTTCCAGACAAGCAGCAAAATCAGAAAATATTATTGAAGCCCACTCATGCTCAGTAGGTGTACAACATTTGGCTCCCATGTTGTGCAGTTGTTGATTCTTCAGTAATGAATTAGATGAAATCTGACTGAGGTCAATAAAGCTGAGTTCTGCAGTAGAGCTAGTAAAAACCAAAAAAATAAAGATTTTCTTAAAAATGAGACTACTTCAAGCTGTGAAACGAGCAGGAGAAAACATCATAATGTTACAGGATGTAAGCTGTATAAGTAAAGCTTCCTTCTGCAATTGACTGATGGTGAATTTGTCAATGCCAAAGGTGACTGTGTGCTCCAATTGTTTTGAGATTGCATCCAAGGCACCTATTACTATTGGCACCACCTTTGCTTTCTTTTACCACAATTGTTCTATTTGTATTTGGAGGTCTTTGTATTATTATTATTTAAACTGAATTTTCTGTGAGGACTATTGGCTGGGATTTCACATGGTTTAGAGAGTAGGGAAGATAGTTTAATGGAGATATGCAGAAATAGTTAACTAAGCCAAAAGAGCTGACGCATTTTATAAGCCCAGATCAAGATAATATTCGGAAGTGGTTTGGACTAATACCTCCCTAAATCATTGAACTATAAGAAGGAATCTTGCTATCAGGTTTACATGATTCTGTTGTTACAGTCAATCTCAATAAAAGTAGTTTTAGTTTTACTGTGGAATTGATTTTCTGGTATTACTTGGGGGGAGGCATCAGCTGTAGCTGGCCACCTTTAACCCAATCTCACCCATCTACACATGAATGATAATGATCAGTGATTTCTTGCTGGAAGATGATGCTGGATGGGAAAGGACTGACCACATTCTTCTCCATTATCTTTGTCAGGTCATAGAAAAGTTGTTAGGAAAAAACATGTAAAAGTATTCATGGTAATATATTCATTGTAAATGGGAAATAGTTCAGTTGCTGGATTTTTTCCAATCCCATCCTTTTTCTCAATAAATCTCACTAAAGAGATTCTGTGAGAATCATGTATGGAAAGAATCACTTTGAGTTTGGGGCAGCTGCCAAAGTGACTGATAAAGATAGCATTCATATTCCCAGCCTCTTCTCTAACCACCCTAGTCTTCAGAGCAGTGTAATTTTTGTCAACATGCTTTCCAGCTGACTCCAGAAGGAAGGGAGGGAGGCGGGTTAATACTGCTCTGGAAAAAGGGCCTGCCTAAGCCATTGCTAGAGCTGCAAGATCTAAGTTATAAAATCCTACAACCACTCAATAGCAGTGGAGAGCAGAGATTTCTCCCACACGTTGTTTCCGTGTGGCATGTTTTCTGCATCTCCTGAAACAGCGTATTTCAACTGAACCTATTCACTCAGTCAGTGCTGTGTCATAACATGATGTGCATGTGTAAATGAGCACCAAATTTTGCCATCAATATAAAGTGGATATTAAGAGGTCTCAGAGTCATCTTCTTATAATATTATAGTTTCAATTGCTTTCTTGACTAAAAAAAATAAAAGTGGAAGGTATCATAACAAATGATACAGGTAACACCAAAATCTAGGAATAAATCCTCTTTTGCCAATGAAGCAAATGTCTGTATTAAAACCCTTTCATTTAAGCAGCTCCGAACTCATTTATCACTCTGTTTTGTTTGAAAAATGCAGTAGCTATCCTGCATCTGAGGCTTCCCTATCAAACTGTAAGATGAAACAAAGGACCAGCAGTGTGTAGTTTGTTATATTTTCTCACCACTGTTGCTACATCACAGAGGCATAAAATCAAATCACTAATGAAAACAAATTTATTTATTTTATTTATTAATTAAATGTTTAGGCTGTCCATTTTCCCTATAAGGTGACTCTGTTATTTTACAAATTGTGAAAAAGATAAATAGAAAAGTAATTAAGATATCAAAACTATGCAGATTAAAAAATTGAAACTATATAAAATATAGGGCTAAGAAATGGCAGAGGGATGAGGTCTTCAGTTTTCAATCCCACTGTCCATTTATATGACAATGAAAGCAGCATCATATAAACCCAGATAAAAATGTATTGCAGGGGTGTAATTGTGCCATAGTTAAGTACAACGAGTGGGAGATACAGATATTGGTTCAAATATGTTTACTTTGGGGCAGCATATTCATACCATGTTACATGATTGTAAGAAAGATTCAGACAAACTAGAATATGTACAAAGAAGGTCAAAGAGGATAATCAGAAAACTAGGTTTTATGGGGGGAAATATGGGAACTAGCTTAGTCTTGAGGAGAGACAATCAAGACAACTTAAGATAGAACTTCCCAAGTATCGAAGGGGTATCACACAGAAGAAAAACTATTGACTGTCATCTATGAGAGCAAGACATAGAATTATGATCTTCCAGGAAAGCAGATTCTGGTTGGATGTTAAAAAGAAAAACCACCAACAGCAAAAGTAGTTTAGGAGTTGGAGAGCCATCTCTCAGGAGTTACTGTTGTTTAGATTCCTGCATTAAGCAGGATTTGATTGCATGAACTTCAAAATATGGGCCTCCTTTTTCTGCTGGGTGCCGCCCTAGACTTCTGCCCTAAACTCCTGCTTTGAAAGCACCAGTGACTGCAGAGGGACTTTCCTCCAAGCAGTATGCTGAATATTTCAGCTTGTTATTGTTTTTTTCCTTCTGAAGTAAACTTTTGAAAGCTTTGACATCTGATGCCTGATGCAGCCTGCATGCCCTTAGAGGAGGTGGAAAGACAGTCCCTGCTGTGCAAAGAGGAATGCAAATTCCTGGCATTTAGCAAAGTAAATTGAACAATGTCTTTCTCTCCTCCCTCCCCTCCCCTTGCAGTGTCTTCAACAGAATGGAAATGTGCAAGGGTGGGAAGTAATGGGGAGAGCAGTGTCAATGTTAATCACTAGAAACCAGGACCCCAGCAGTCATCTTGTTGACTAATTTGTCAGTGGCTGCTGCTGACTAAGCTTTGGGGAAGCCATCTTGAAGAGAGGAACTCTTGCGTACAGTGGAAAGAATGAATAGCTTTATTGTTCTATCCTTCCATTATAACATAGATGTACAATCTGTCATTCCAGAACCTACTTGGAATCCATTAGGAGTTGGTGCTGTTCTCTTTGTCTAGAAATTGTGTTTGTGTATGTATCAGTAAGCGTACTAAAGAAAGAAAATGGGAGAGATTCATTTTAGAACTGGGAATTGATTGTGATCTGAGGGCATAAGGGTCACTACAAATGTATGTGTTAAGAATAGATAAAATAATAGTGTTACATAAATCTTTAATTCAGTTAGCTTTGTTTAAAAAATATAGTGTGTTATTTATTATATTTTAATTAAAAAATTTCCTCATAGGCAAAAACATAATATGCCACAAATTCATGAAGCCAGGACATAGAAAAACCAGAGGGCAGCAGTAGCAAATATCTAAAGACATTAAAAGGGATTAAATGCCTGGGGAAATAAATCAATGTTTTACCTAGCATCGAAAAGACCTCAATGTCAGATAAGCATCCATGTGAGGAAGGTTCCAAAAGATTTCACTGGAATTGAAAAATGCTCTTTTCTTGCAAAGAGCCAGTTTGGAGATTATGGTCCAGGTAAGAATCTGAAGAAGTTTCTAGGCAATTTGGAGGATTTAAAGATTTAAAGGTTAAATTTACTGAATCTAGACATGGATTCTCTTAGAGGTTGAAAATTGTCTGACAGCTCGGCCAAATGATTAGTGTACAGACATATGTTATCAACCAATTTCCAAGCTTTTGTCATCTCTCGCAAGCTCACTATCTTGGTTAACTTTAAGCCAACCCAGGCATGGTTGAAAATTGGAGAAATAAATGGATTGCTTATGCTGATTTATTGTTCTAGTTTTGCTTTGTTTGTTTTTTTGCTTCCTAGTCCTCTGTTGCCATTTGACTCACTATTCACTAAATTTTAGTTTCCCAACTTGTATTTACTTGGTCTTCAGGTGAGAAAAGGAAAAGAAGTGGCTAGAGAAAAAGCCAACTTTATGTTTGACACCAACCCAAATCTGAGTGGGTCCTACTGGGTTCATCAGATAGCAGAAACACTGCCTAGCTGCCATTTTTAAGTTGTTCTCAGCAGCAAAGCCCCATCACTTTAGAAGCTCTGTGAAAATTAAAATTATGGTTAGATCTCAGAGTTTCATGGGCATCCATCTCCTGTAACCTCAATACTTAGATGTAGGTGCCTTAGCAGTGGTCCCAGAATGCCAGATTTTGACACCACCCTCTGGAGGGGGGGGTTAAACTAGACTTTTTTCAGACAGAATTTCATCCCCTGCAAGGCTTGTGCACTCAGCTTGCTTTCCTTAGGAGCTTAGATCAGGGGTGGTATTCAGCCGGTTTGCACGGTTCATGTGAACCGGTGGCAGCCATTTTCCCAAGGTCAGAGAATTGGGAGCGATGGCCGGGTGGCCACGCCCCCAAACCGGTCCCCCTATCCCCATTCACTTGCCCCATTTGGTTGCCTCTTGCTCACCCTGCCTGCCCGACACTCGCTCGCCTCTTTACCAGCCAGCCACTGGCCGCAGGCTGTCGAAAAGTCCTCCAGTGGGTAAAAAAGCTGCTGCTGTCACTGTCATGTTCTTCATGCATGCGCATCCCTCAAACTTGTAAGGGGTGCGCATGCGCAAAGAACATGGTGGCGACAGCAGCAGCTTTTTTGCCGACCAACAGACACTTTGGCAGCCTGCAGCCAGCGGCTAGCTGGCAAAGAAGCCTCCCAGCTGGCTCTCAAAGAGATGGCAGCTGGGAGGCTTCTTTGCCTGCCAGCTACTTCCTGCAAGCAATCAAAAAGTTCCAAAATTTTTTGCCACCAATTCAGTGGCAGTAGCTTGATGGGGGTGGTGGTCATGTAACTGAGTGGGTGTGTGTGGGAGTGACATAAGATTGGCCATGCCCACTCAGTCACATCTCCCCCACTAGCCATGCGAAATTTTTTGAAACCCACCCCTGCCTTAGATCTATGACCAGCACAAGCAAAGGCAGGAGGGAGAGATAGAAACATTACCCAAACTAATCTAGTTTCTTCTGTATCTTCAGTTTTCTCTCCCTTATTTTCTTTATCTGAACTCCTGGTTAAGAACACAAAGAAGGAAAAATGGCACAGCAGATTGGTTTTCAACATCTATGCAGAAAAATGTGGTTGGAAGGAAAATCTATCTGGTTTATTTTCAAGCTGGGAGAAAGATGCTGGAAATAAAATGGAGGCTGGAGGCTGATTGGAAAGAAAGGCCCATTTATTGATGAACAGAACCATGGCTAGTGGTCCTGATGCAACTGATCAGTTGGTTCGATGAGTACATGGATTTGTATAAGTTCCAGAGATACTTATGCAATGTGTGAAATGCCCTTAGGAGAATGTGCAACGTGAGCTCTGTGTCTTCTGCTAAATGGTCGTGGGTTAATCCTATTAGGTCCTGAAGGGTCATGTCCTCTTCTTAATCCCATAACCCTGCAGCTGAAGGTCTTTTGTTTTGTAGATAGGCTGGCCCAGTCTTTCTTAATGGATACAAAATACAGAATCTGCTGCCGGAGTATGTGGTCTATTAAGAAAGACTGAGTCTGCTTTCTGCCTTTAAGGACATGTTTCTCCATTTCTCCCTTTGGGGAAATATAATATTCTGCCTTTTTAATATTTTCCAAAATATTTCATTCTTTGGGGGGATGGGAACTTCCCATAACGTGAAAGAATTATCCTGGTTATAGCTTGAAGCACCTTTTCCCAAACCGAGAGCTTTTCATGTGCTTTGGACTACAAGTCTCACTGCACCAATATAGCAAGATTTCCAGCACAAAGGATTTCTTCCTCCCTTTTCTGCAAAAGATTTTATACTCCAGAAATAAAGATGACAGAGCTCTTGTTTGCAGCCTTCCGCTCTGTGTTTGCTTGTAAACAGAATAGAATCTGAACTGGCCTATTTTTTAAAAGCCTGCTGTCCAGACAACATGACAAGCTAATTTGTTGGATGATTTGCATCTGAGGGTTGACCATGGTCTCAGGCCTTGACTCAACCATACTGTTTGCCAGGGATGATGGGTTCATTGTTAAGTCACAAATGGAATCTGAGCAGACTTCAAAAGCAGAAAAAGGGCAGCAGACATCTGACTCAGAGTGGAGAAATCATTTGCTTCTACACAAGAGCAGCAGGAAAACAAGCACCAACCTGAATTCCATGTGCTGAGGGAATTAGAAACATCGCTAACAACCGTGTCTGGAGAAGGCAAATCTCTGAACTTTCCTGAAACATTCTGACATTTTCTTCACTTACTGCTGCCAATTTTGCTGCTACTTCAAACAAAAGTCTTGGGATTGTACCCAAGGAAAAGTCTTGCCAAGAAAAGCAATTTAAACATTGTGGAAAACCAAACCACCCTCTGTATGAATCCAGGCTACCACCATAAAAAGAAGAAAAAAGAGAGGTGGTGTCAAATGTTGTGAGCTGCATCCTTCACCATATCTTAGGGGAGGAAAACCACAAAGAGCAACTATGGGCAGGCTGAGTTTATATCCCCTGCGGCCCTCCTGATCCGAGATGCCAAAAATATAATTTGCATGCTTCCTTACCACTTTGAAGCAACAAGTACATGAAGACTGCAGGGATTCGACATGTTTTTTAAAGAAGAAAAAAATGCTCACCCAAACCTCTCACTAAAATTTCAAGAGAGAAACTTCTCTCCGAAAACCTTGGCTCCATACAAGGTCATCTGCTGGGCAGGATGATAAAAAAATGTCATGATGATAATCACAATTGTGGTTTCGGTCACAAAGTTGCGGTTTCCATCTTGATTTTTTTTCTTCCATAATGGGCCACCCTGAGGTCCAATCGTTCCTGACCTCCAACCTGACCATGCTTGCGTCCGCTGAGGCCTTTGCTATCCCTCCCAAAACTGAGCCCAACCACGAAAATCTTTCCCACCCTATCTTAAGAGACTTGGCATTTTGCAAAGCACCAACAACTCAATACTCTGACTCCTACTGCATAAAGCAACAGTTCCACTTTGCCTAAAAAAACATGGTCGGTTGCCTTGTTTGCTTATGTTTTATTTTAGCAAGCTTGTGTAAATGCTGGAGCTTTTTGCTTTTTGTTTTTGTTAGCCTCTGAACTAGATAAGTTTGAAAACCTAATTTTTAATGGTTTCATCCATCTCACCACTGGAACGCTGAAAAGGTTTTTTTTTTTTTTTAAAAAAAGAAATAAATCAAACAATCGGCTAAATAGTCTTCATCCAAATCCCACAAAAATGAAAATTGGAACTCCTCCCATTTTTTTTTTTACGTGAGAACCTTCCAGCCGAATAGGGTCCCAACTGGGAAGCTATTTCCAATTCTGCCAGCCAGTCAATGCCTAGGAAAGGAATGCAGAGCGTGGCTTTTGGCATCCTTTCTGAACCCCCAAAATAGACCTGCTCTAGGGCATATGATGGGGAAGGGAAAGGAGGGGAGGCTAGAATGGAGGAGTTGGCAAAATTCCAAGCAGAGGCCCGTCTCCTTCTCCCTTAAGAATGCAGCTGGGATTCTTTGTTCAAATCTTCTCTCTACTATCGCTTGCCAGATCTAGTCCATTTTAAAAACTCAGTCTTTCTTTTGCCAACCATCAGACCAGGGTTCATGGCAGACTGATAACGAGTTCTAACAACAGATTTTTCTCCCTACCCAGTTTGGACCAGTTCCATTCTATTTTCAAAAAGTTGTAATTGCTGATGAACGGTATACTGTAGAACCAGCTGCTTTTTCATCGTGTCTTTCCAACATCCCCTAAGGACAGGAAAAAAAGTGTTAATAGGAATACAAAATAAATGTTTGCATGTGTGCACACACACAATCACACATCAATATTTCTCCACTGTATTCCATAGAAAATGTACCACTTGCAGTAATTAAACCAGATCTAAAATGGATTACCTTTCCTTTCAATAAAAATACACAATCTGTGGGCAAGGCAAGTACAGTGATAATGCATGTTGACATCTGTGTTTGTGTGTGCCCGCGAGTACATACACACACACTTACTTTCTCTCTCTCTCTCTCACACACACACACACAAACACACTCACTCAGCTAGGTGGCAGCATGTAGCCAAGCTTGAGCTTGCAAATCTTAGTAGGGTTGTCACTGGCTAGTATTGGACAAGAGACTGGTTGTCAGGTAGAGTCAGGACTTGAATTCGGTAATATATTAGAACAGGCAATGGTAAATCACTTCTGCGAATTACTTTTGTACTCCTGCCAAGAAAAGGCATGGTGACATCATCGGGAATCAAGCCTAATTCACTTTCTTTCATTCACATCCATGCATACTCCACCCTCCACACAGACATATTACCTATATATGCCTACACATATGCAAATTATCCACACTGACAGATTCAGAATATGTGGTCCCTGTACTTAATATTTATTTAAATATTTTCAAATGCAATTTTTAAGTCTCTTGTTTACTGAAATAAAATCAATCTGGAGCTAGACAAAATCCATTTTAAATTAAAGATATATAGTCAACAGCAGCCAATGCTCTCAAAAGTAGAAATATTATTAACTTTAACTTTTCAGGCTTCTACTTAATATCCTATTAAGTTCTCACTTTGCATCCTAAACGGATAACAAGTCAGTTATTTGTTTACAAAAAATGCTCGTTATGAATAAGCAAAGTCAACTTAGAATCAGCTATCCTTATTTTATGTTTTTGACACAAGCAATTTATAGGTAGTAAAATATAAACAGCCTCTTTGATCACAGGATTATAGACACCCTTTGGTGAAAAAACAGGTAAATCTTG